>NC_065450.1:12372623-13018300 GCF_917563875.1 Diabrotica virgifera virgifera | reverse complement strand
TTTTGAAAAAAAGACTTTTGTCAAAATAACTTAAAAATTATTAGTGATACCAAATATCTTAAAGAGTAAAAAATGTAGGTGTTGCTTTTTTAAATATTTGGAATTTTTTGATTTTCTGGAAGACAAAAATTGGTTAAGATATGGCTGTTCAAAATTTGCATATACATACTCGTGACTAGTGATTCGTTCGAGGCCTTTCAACAAAACCCCTTTCAAAAATAAGCATTTTGAACCAATGCAACTTACAGATCATATACAGGGTTTCCCCGAAAATAGTGCGTTCCTTAAAGGTATAGATAGAAAGCACAATGTAGAGCAAAAAAGTCTTATAACATTTTATTCTAAATTCAGCCGTTTGACCAAAAAACGAAAATACATTTTGATATGCAAATTGATACTCAATTAGTAAATAAACAAGTGGTCCCATTAGATTAAATTTCACAGTCACAGGTTCTTCTACGCCATGTTGCCAGGTCATATAAATTTATGAAAATAAAAATTTACTCTTATGGAGAACAACGTAATTTTTGTTGAAACGGTTAACTTTAGGAAAAAATGTTACAACACCTTTTTGTTCTAAATTGTGTATTATATCCACACCTTAAAGGAACGCACTATTTTCGGAGACACCCTGTATAAACAATACATTTATCTAAAGTAACGTGTGAAGCGGTAACAATTAATTTTCATGACTTTCTTTTGCCAAAAAAAAGGGAACGATTTTATTTTCAGCGTAACTTGCTTACTTTTCACGCTAGAAACTGTTTTAAAAACACCAAAAAAAATTTTTTTTAAACACTTTAAAAGAGTTATGATGAGTGTTTCCCGAAAAGTGCTTTATTTTTTTGGTTATTTTACGTTGAAATATTCGATTTGGTATTTGACGAATAAAAACCTATTTTTCATTAGCTGCAACCCTGCTTCTACTGGGTCTACAGACCTTATACTGACACCTCTTTTTCATAAGCTATATTATTGCTAGGAATATTTTCTTCGATAAAATATGTACATACTTACTTTTTGAGTTATTTGCGAAAATCCGTCCAAAACGTGTTTTTCTATGAAAAATAAACATATTCACTCGCACATACCTCGAAAAGTATTGACCTAAAACTTTTATAGAACAAAATTTGCTTAGAATTAGAATTAGTCAGTTTATCCACTTCCGGACTTATTTTGCACGTATGTTTTTTCACCTCCAAGAAGGGGTGAAAGTCACATCCAGGACAAGAGAACATATCGGCATAATCTCACTTTTTTCTTTGGCATTTTAGCTACGTGTGTGCCAAATTTTATGTCAATCCAAGCGGTTCTTTAAAATCTGGAGGTTTTGCGATATTTTATCGTGAGTGAATGGAATAATAATTATTACAACGGCAATTATTGCCGTTGTCACTTTTAGATAAGAAGTCGTTATCACAATGATATAGTCAGGTTAACTGAATTGTATAATTATTGTTTTTATCATTAAATGTGAAAACCTAGAATTATCCATGTCTGTCCGTCAATAAACACAACTCGTCTATTAGTAGGACAGAAAGAATGACAAATAAGGTGTCAAATGAAAGCCTATAACCAAAATATGATATTACATGTGAGAAGTTTGACCTCGGACTGCCTGTTCCAGAGTTGCAACCGAAAGTACTGTTTTAAATTCGTCGAAATAGTACAAACTATTGGTCAACACGACTAAGAAAGACCAGAACAAATACATACTTCCGGTTTCATGCCTGTCTGTTCGTCCATATCTGTAGGTGAACAAAATTCATCCGTCATATCAGCTGACAAAAAGTTACACGAAGGGTTCAAATATCGACTGCCGGTTCAACTTCCGGTCACTTTTTGTGAAAAATTAGAACTTGCGATGTCCAATTGCTTGTTACAATTTTTTTTATAAGTGTTCTACTCTATCTATTCTGACTTTTCATTAACTTACTTAGATCACATATAATTTAATACAGTTTTGATGTCAGGGTCTTCAAAATTTATGTGGTGAGTTCCGGTATGTGATGAATGAAAAACGACTCCATAAGCAGAAGAAAAAAGTGTTCTCAAGACCTAAGACAATACATCGACTCACAAGAGCGTTGTGACAGTAGCAAAAATTCGAGTTGGGGTTCTAATTACTTTCTCATGCGGCTTACTCTCCTGACTTGGCCCCCTCCGATTATTAAGTGTTCCCAAATCTAAAGAAATGATGGGCGAGTCACAAAGTTTCACAAAAAAGTGAATATTTCGCGAAATGAACGTCAGATCGAAAAACTAAAAAATGCGTGTTCAATATTTTTCAAAAGTCTATCGAATGATACCAAAAACGAACCCCCACGGAAAGGGGTGAGGAGTAAATTAAAAATTTTAAATACGAACCCTGCGATATTTCGCGAAATGAACATCAGAGTGCCAGTGTGTGCTTTTTTTCTGGGGATGAGTACCACCCCCTTCTCGAGTGTGAAAAAATATAGGTCCAAATAAGTCCGTAAGTGGATAAACTAATTAAATTCCTTGTAACTTTTGTTTTTAGATGGTTTTTCGCAAATAAATCAAAAAGTAAGTATTTGATCGAAAAACTATTCCTAGCAAATATAAAGCTTATAAAACAGTAAAAAAAATGATGTATGTATGAAGTCTGGACACACAATAAAAACAGAGTTGGAGCTAATCAAAAGTTGGTTCTTATTCGTCAAATTCCAAATCGACTAGTTCAACGTAAAATTTCCAAAAAATAACGCACTTTTCGGGGAAAACCCGCCACAAATTTTTTAAAGAGTTTAAAAAAAGTTTTATTTTTGTTATATAAAAAGTATCTATTCTATCACCATCAGCATCAAAAGTAGACCGGGCAGTATCGTCGCCCCCGCTAGCGAAATTATTCCGATTCGATTTTTTTGCACAAACTTACTCAAAAAGAGGTCCTTATAACATATCCAAAAGGTGCCGGGCGGTGCATTGGTCGAAAAATTGTTTAAAAAATTTTTTTGAAACAAATTCACAAAAACAATTTTTTCATTTCGAACAATTTGTTTTAGATAACTTGTGTCATTCTGGGCAAAAAAGGTGTCTTGCCATTTTTGTTTAAAATTGATTGTTGTCGAGTTATATGCGATTAAAAATTTGAAAAATGCGAAATGGCCATTTTTAAGTCTTAATAACTCGATTAAAAGTTATTATTATGAAATTAAAAAGTGAGCAGATCAAGTTTCAAACCCTTGCTTCAAGGTCCTTAAGAGATTTTTGTCATTATTTTATTACAAAGCTGTTATTTTTAATTATTAATAATTAGCGCTATAGTCCCGGATCTATCGTCGCCCCTGTTAGTGAAATTATTCCGATTCGATTTTTTTGCACAAACTTACTCAAAAAGAGGTCCTTATAACATATTCACAAGGTGCCGTGGTCGAAAAATTGTTTAAACATTTTTTTAAACAAATCCACAAAAATAATTTTTTCACTTTGAACAATTTTTTTTTAGATAATTTTGGACATTCTGAACAAAAAAGGTCTCTTGTCAATTTTCTCTAAAATTGATTGTTGTCGAGTTATACGCGATTTAAAACCTGAAAAATGCGAAAATGGCCATATAATTCGACAAAAATCAATTTTAGAGAAAAATCTCAAGATACCTTTTTTGCTCAGAATAACCCAACTTATCTAAAAAATCGTTCGTAATGAAAAAATTATTTTTGTGAATTTGTTTAAAAAATTGTTTAAGGTGATACAGTAGCGATCAACAGGTAGCCAAAACGCGTTCCAAGATTGCGGCTGTAATTTTGAATATTTTTTCAAGATATTTGGCACACGTATCCGTAATATAATAAAGAATGGCAGTACAGAGCCCAATTTGAAAAATATATTAGGTAATATTTGAAAATTATTCTGTAATTAAATACAATATTAAAAAACGAGCCTGTACCGCCATTAAGAAGAACAAAAAAATACACTTTCTTCAAATAAACTTTTTTATCCGATGCCTAGATTTTGTGTCATTTTGGAACTACTAAAATGTTTTATTTCATTAGTCCAAAACAAAATTTAAATTTTTTAATTCGACAAAATATTTCCACGCACAGGCTGTGGTCTGTATTAATTCGAGAACCAAGAGAGACAGCTCATTAACCGCCTTTCATTTTTTCTTAGAAAATAAACGATCTCTACACAAAGTACTTATAGGATAATACGCCGCCGTTATGAAATGATTGTAGGATGTTAAAATGACGAAGGATGTTTTACCCGGAAATCCGAATTTTATATACTTTTGTTATATTTAATACCCTAATAGCACACGACGTCCTTTGGACGTCCAAAATAGGTCAATTTTTGGTCCTAACGTCCATGGACCATAAACGGACGTCCTTTGGACGTCCGACGCTGGACGTACTTCGGGTGTACTAAATATGTACGTCCTTTGGACGTCCGGCGTTGGACGTCCTTCAGGTGGACTAAATATGTACAGCCGGTTCCTAAAAAAACTGATACGACTCTTAGTAAGATTTCATCATGTTGAGCAGTGTATTTGATTGATCTGACATTATATTTATTATGACAGACAAATAATAAAATAAACAAAAACAAACAACTGATTCATGAAAAAACTAATAAGTATTTTAGAAAAATTTAAACGCAGGATGAAAGATTACATTATTACCGAGGGCGGAAAGCCCCTTAGAATAAACAAGCAGTTTCTATTGAATGAAATATTTGAAATTAAATATCACACTTTTTTTTTATTCTCAGCCCTGTAACTTATCAAAATAAATATTATAGAAGTTTTCAGGGACTTTCAGCCCTCGGTAATAATGTAGTCTTTCATTCTGAGTTTAAATTTTTCAAAAATATTTATTAGCTTTCTCAGGATTCGAAAAAAAAAATGAATACAATTAAAATACATTGAGAATTTTGACATGCGTCACAATTTTGCATTAACTCAATGTAAAATTCTAAACTGTTGAATTCCAGCTTCCCTAATTATTTGACATCAAAAGACATTAGAAACTATTTGTAGATGATTCAAATCTGTATTGAAAACAACTGTTAAAATTGGTCTACGTAATTAAACATATTCCAAAATTTTGTAAAAAAGTAATACATTTCAGTTTTCAGCCCAAACTTAGGCCACACACAATGCAATAATGTTCACATTTTTGAACTGTCAATATTTTTATTTTATCATCTATTGTTTAAAAACAATACAGTTGATAAGATACCCTCAGTTGCGGAGAAAGTATTAATAATAAAGATTAATAATAAAGTCTAATAACCGTGGAACAGAATAAGCTATCTGACAAATTTTAAGATTTGGCAGTGACATTGACAGTATGTAAATATTAAGTATTTATCCTTCAAAATACACTGCTCAATTTTCTACAAAATACGCGTCAAGAGTCGTATCAGTTTTTTTTGGAACCAGGTGTACGTCCTTTGGACGTCCGGCGTTGGACGTCCTTCGGGTGGACTAAATATGTACGTCCTTCGGACGTCCGGTGTTGGACGTCCTTCGGGTGGAATAAATATGAACGTCCTTTGGACGTCCGTACTCGGACGAAATACGGACCTTTTCCAATCGTCCATATTGGACATATTCTACCAATAAGGGGATTAAACAGCAAAATTATTTAATAAAATATTAACTTAATTATGTTAATAAAATAGTTTAAATGGAAAAGATTATAAATCATATTTAATTCAAAACTGTATATGTAGTTTAATATCTAATACATGTTTTTGTTTTTATGTAAAGTGTGAAAATCTGTAAATCTAATCTTTTATGTAAAGTGTAAAGTGTGTGAGCGTCATCTGCAAAGAAGAAAATCACAAGCCAGGACAACCAATCCAAATAGTGAGTGTTTCAAACTTTTGTGTTGTGTTGTCAAAAGTTTATTTAATTATTTATGTTTTTCCTTACATACTTATTGGACATATTGGACATATTCTACCAATCAGGGGATTAAACAGAAAAATTATTTAATAAAATATTAACTTAATTATGTTAATAAAATAGTTTAAATGGAAAAGATTATAAATCATATTTAATTCAAAACTGTATATGTAGTTTAATATCTAATACATGTTTTTGTTTTTATGTAAAGTGTGAAAATCTGATCGGTAAATTATTCGTTATGTCCACTCTACATCAACAATAAATTGAACAAGAAATTGACTAAGTTATTCAAGGCCAAATTTGACGAGTACAAAATGTATGATTTGTAAAAGAAAATGAAGGAATTTGATGAAATAGAACAATTGGATATGTTTTATTTTGTCAAATTTCTTTATTTTCTGTTTATTCACTGCAAAATTGGAAGTAGAATTGTGTTTTGTATAAGCCAAATTTGACCTTGAATAACTTGTCGTCAATTTCTTGTTCAATTATTGTTGATGTAAAGTGGACTTTATAATGTTTTATTATTCCCGTTACCAAGATGATAGAAGTTTGGTGGTTAATTCTAATAAGCAAAAATATAATTTTTATCAATGTATCCTTACTACAGATGAATATTGAGAGCATCTTTTTGAAGTTGAGCGTACGTGTGCCCAAAATAGGTCCAGTTTTAGTCCTAATGCGGATGGACTATAAATGAACGTCCTTCGGACGTCCGACGTTGGACGTACTTACGTGTTGAATAAATATGAACGTCCTTTGGACGTCCATTGGACGTCCGTGCTCGGACGTCCGTTGGACATTGACATCGATCCGTGAGCGTCATCTGCAAAGAAGAAAATCACAAGCCAGGACAACCAATCCAAATAGTGAGTGTTTCAAACTTTTGTGTTGTGTTGTCAAAAGTTTATTTAATTATTTATGTTTTTCCTTACATACTTACATATTTTTTCAAGCTTTTTGGTATATTTTTCATATTTTTTACTATATTTCGATAAAAAAATTCTTCGCAGTTTTATCCTAATCAACATCATCATCATTCTATCCAAAAAGGCAAATCGCCAAAATCGCAATTTTATCATAATATGATATGTATATTTGCATTTTACCACATTTTTTCGATGTTTTGAAACATTTTTGTATATCTTTTGTGTATCTATCTATATTTTGTATATCACCCCTCCTCGGGGTGAAACTCACCCCCCAAATTCACATACTAATTTGTAAGTACACATACTTTGTAAGTATGGAATAAAGGTTGCTTAATATTAATCAGTTTATCGAAGTCCGGACTTATTTTGAAAGTTTTTCACCCCAGAGAAAGAGTGAAACTCACCCCAGGGCAATAGCACACATTGGCACAATATCACTTTTTTTCTTTGGCATGTTAGCTATGCGTATGCCAAATTTCATGTCAATCCTTTAAAATTTACAGCAAAAACCATCAAAGAATGTAGTAATACTTGTTTTCATGAAGTCGGTGATAGAGTTTGACAAATCTTTATGGTTGTTAAATATCTTTTAATTTGTGTATTCGATTTTTAAAGGTAAGTACTATATACGTCCATTTGGCACAATAAAAAATAACCTTCGACCGGTACATATTGCTTGTATCGATGCTCGGTGCATTGTTCAGTCATAAATTTTACCTGTCCCTATAGCGTCAGCCGTCGGGTCCTATTGTAAATTATTATAATAATAGTCCGTCTCGGTATTTTATTATTTCTGTCATAAGTATCTCTGTGGAAATGCAAATGCTGCTTGTAACATCCAAAAACCAGCTCTACTATTAATTGTACTCGTATAAATAAGTGTATAATATGTACCTACCTACTTATTTATTGTATTCATTTATAGACCTGGATCCCGCGTAATAAAAAAAGTTGATTAACAGCAAGCTGAAAATTTGTTAATAGCTTCACGGTGTCTAGTCGGACAGACTTTGATGTACGGGAATACTGGAACCGGGGAAGTTTTAATTGTGGAACAGGTTAAAAACTTGGAACATCAGACTACCGAAAACGTTCCATGTATTTTGTCGGACAGAACTTCCAATTGATTTGTTACCATTTCATTAAACTCTTATGCAAAAATCAGACTGCGTACCAGTCTACTTTTATTCTCTTAATATTTTTACTTAAAAAAAGTGTACTACAATCATCTCGCTAAACTTAATATAACTGTTTTCGAGATAAACCCATTTTAAATCTGCGATATAACATAATTTTTTGCATAATATTGTAGTTAAATCCGAAAAATCAACTTAAAACCATAATAATAATTGTGCCAATTCTCATTTATGTCATTTATATTTTTGGAGATTTTTATGGTTTATAAGTTATTTTTCGAGTTTAGCGAGACGAATGTAGTATATATTTTTTAAGTAATAATATTAAGAGAATAAAAGTTTTGATTCGAAAAGTATATGTAATGTAGAGTTCCCTCAGCGATGTGATATAATATTATTACAGTATAGCTCCCCGTGCATGACAAGCTTATGGAGGTAGCCCATATAGCCTAGGCTATAATATTATTAAAAAAATCACTTAGATGGGACAATGGCTTTAGGAAATTCGAGACATCAAAAATGGCCCATTTTTAAGGTGGTGCGTTAATTTCTTGGAGAAATGTAATTATAATTTAATGTAAATAATCTAATATCCAATAATTGTAAATTAATATAAGATGTAATATAAGTTCCTTAAAAATATATTTTTTATTTCCCACAATACATTCTCCACAGGTATAAATATCGTCTCTAGACGTCCACCGAACGTCCTCCCAGGACGTTAGATGGATGATCGGCAGCAATACATTGGACCAAACTGGGACGTCCTATGAAGGCCCAATTGACGTCCACCGAACGTCCCTTCGGACGTTAGGTGGACCTCCATTGGGCGTTTGGCAACGTGGAATTTGGACCAAAATTGGACGTCCTGTTAAGGTCCAATTCACGTCCCCTAAGACGTCCGATTAAGATCCAATTTACTCCGATTAAGGTCCAATTTACGTCCAATTAAGGTCCCATTTACGTCCGATTAAGGTCCAATTTACGTCCGATTAAAGTCCAATTTACGTCCGATTAAGGTTCAATTTACGTCCGATTAAGGTCCAATTTACGTCCGATTAAGGTTCAATTTACGTCCGATTAAGGTCCAATTTACGTCCGATTAGGGTCCAATTTACTTCCCCTAGGACGTCCGATTAAGGTCCAATTTACGTCCGATTAAGATCCAATATATGTCCCCTCGGACATTAGATGGACGTCCAATGGACGTTCGGTAGCGCGACATTTGGACCAAAATGGGACGTATAAAGGACGTTCCTCGGACGAAAACGGACGTCCAATGGACGTCCCTAAAGTCCGTGAAGGACGTCCATTGGACGTCCTTGTGCTATTAGGGTAGGTACCTACCTATAATTCTGGTGATTTTTTAAATCCTCTATTGTTAAGAGAATTTACACCTTTAGCCAAAGTTTTACGATTTTCTAACGGAAATTAACAAGTTATTTTAAATACGCACCAATTATCGATGTTGAAAGGAGTTTTTCAAGTTATAAAAATATTTTGTCTGATCAAAGAATATGTTTCCTCGTAAAGAATTTGGAAAAACACATTGTAGTGAATTATAATCGAAGATATATTTATAGTGATATTGTTGTTTTATTTTAAATAGGTAACTATTGGTAGCAGTTTTTGTAAAAACTGTGAATAAATTGCATATATTAAAAATGATTTTATTTGAAAAATAATAAATAAGATTACTAAATAAGACAGAAAATTTGTGGTTTCCCGAAATGCGCATTTTTTGAATTTTTGTGCATATCTTGCGCATATTTCGTAATTTTTTACCGCATATATATGCGAATATTTCATCAAAATTGATCGCATATAAATCCGCTCCCTAGTCATTGTATTCTGTTGGTTGATTCCAATGATTTGAGCCGCCGTACGACACGTTGGGACCAATGGGAGTGAAGATACGTAACTAATACCTATCAAGAGGTTTACTCAAACTTCTTTTCTGTACTTATACCTACCACTCGGTATAAGTACAAAAAAGAAGTTTGTGTAAACCTTTGCACAACTGTGTAAATACTAAAGAAAAATCTAAAATATTAAAAAAAAATAGTGGAATCCGTTAATCTGTTCTCGAAAAAATTAGCTATGAAAATGAGCATAATTTTCTATATCCCTAACTTTTGACGAGCAGTTTAGCTTAAATGGGGAAAAGCGGTAAGCTTAGACCAAACACCAGTAGGAGGCATTCAATTAATTGAGGAAAAAAATTAAATGGATAACAATATTCATTTCAGTTATAGAAAAGGCATTGCCCCGCTAGAATGGTTGAAATCACAAGTAACAATTAATAGGCCTACAAAAAAGACAGGCGCTTGAAAGTGATAAGCCCATTGAACAATAAGCCTGCGAACTGCCTTTTAAACACATTCTTAAAAATAATCCATAACACAATTAAAAAAAGGTTTGTTAAGAAATTCTTTTATAGACTTCAGAAATTCAACAACTTCTCCTGATTGTGTTTAAAAAACGTACGGAATGCACTAAATGAAAAAAAGAAGAAAAATATTTATCATACCGTTATACTCTAATATATTCTTACGTTGAATATTTGATGCTTCCCTGTAGAGTATAAAACGGACAGTTGTGTTTTTCCCGTGAGCTGCCTTGTTTAGTCTTCTTTGTCGTTCTATTCGTTAAATCCTATCCTCTCAAGTCACAGCGTCAGAAAGCAGTGGGTATATGCAGTGAACGGGAGGCCTATGTCGAGCAGTGAACGTTGGGGCCCTTTCGCGTTTATCATATGTAGAGAAGTCGCTTGTCAAAAACTGGACGTATGTAATCGTATTCTATTTGTTAAATACTCTCACCTAATATGTCATACCATGTGTGTTAATCCATTTTATTTCTACAATTTTAAAGTGTTATTACATGCCGTCATTTTCATTTGTCTACACCATCTTCTTCTGCCAGTTAAATCCCATCATTTCAGACGCTGTACGTCACGACTGAACCAATAGAACCGTAGATACAAGACTAAGGCCCTTTTGACATGATGCTGTAATTGATTTTCATACGTCATTGTATTATATTAGTCAAATCCAGTTATTTTAGGTGCTGTACGCCACGATTGGACCAATAGGAGCGAAGATACGTAAATAAGGCCCTTTTGACATATTGCTGTATTTGATTTTTCTGTGTCATTGTATTCTGTTCATTAAACCCTACCATTTGAGCTGCTGTACGTCACAATTGGACCAATAGGACTAGATATACATAACTAGGGCCCTTTTGACTTGTTGCTGTATTTGATTTTTCTGTGTCATTGTATTTTATTTGTCAAGTCCTATTATTTGAGATGCCGTACGTCACGATTGGTCTTATAGGACCGAAGATACGCGACTAAGGCCCTTTTGACATGAGGTTGTATTTGATTTTTCTCTCATTGTATTCTGTTTGTCAAATCCTATCATTTGAGGTGCTATACATCACGATTGGACCAACAGGACCGAAGATACATAACTAAGGCCCTTTTGACATATTGCTTGTTTGATTTTTCTGTGTCATTGTCTTCTATGATGTCTAAGGCATATCTCTGATATGCCCTATTTTTAAATTGGACTTCGTAAGTCCTAGGTTTTCACCCACAAGCTTTTATTTGACACCTCATTTGTCATTCTACCCGGTATAATGGCGGAGGAGTTATATTGGCAGTCGTACGGACCGACAGAAAGAGTACCCAGCTCAAATATCTCACCTTTAGTACCATCCTTGGATTATAAGCTTTCATTTGACACCTCATTTATTATTATAGCTGGTATAATGATAGAGGAGTTACATTCGCGGTCGGACGGACCCACCGACAGACCGCCTAGGTCAAATATCTCACCTTTAGTACCATCCTTGTATTACCAGCTTACATTTGACACCTTATTTGTCGTTCTACCTGGTATAATGACGGAGAAGTTATATTCGTGGTCGTACGGACCGACAGAAAGATTGTCTAGGCCAAATATCTCACTTTTAGTACCATCCTTGGATTATAAGCTTTCATTTGACACCTTATTTATCATTCTACTTGGTATAAAGACGCAGAAGTTATAGTCGCGGTCGTACGGACCGGCGGAAAGACAGCTTAGGTCAAATCGCTCACCTGTAGTACCATCATTGGATTATCAGCTTTCATTTGACACCTCATTTGTCATTCTACTTGGTATAAAGACGCAGAAGTTATAGTCGCGGTCGTACGGACCGGCGGAAAGACAGCCTAGGTCAAATCGCTCACCTGTAGTACTATCATTGGATTATCAGCTTTCATTTGACACCTCATTTGTCATTCTACCTGGTATAACGACGGAGGGGTTATATGCGCGGTCGTACGGACCGACGGAAAGACAGCCTGGGTCAAATATCTCACCTTTAGTACCATCCTTGGAATATAAGCTTTCATTTGACACCTCATTTGTCATTCTATCTGGTATAATGACGGAGAAGTTATATTCGCGGTCGTACGGACCGACAGAAAGATTGCCTAGGCCAAATATCTCACCTTTAGTACCATCCTTGGATTATAAGCTTTCATTTGACACCTCATTTATCATTCTACCTGGTATAATGATTGAGGAGTTATACTCGCGGTCGGACGGACCGACGGACAGACCATGTAGGTCAAATATCTCACCTTTAGTACCATCCTTGGAATATCAGCCTTCATTTGACACCTCATTTCTCATTCTACATGGTATAATGACGGAGGAGTTATATTCCCGGTCGTACGGACCGTCGGAAAGACAGCCTAGGTCAAATATCTCACCTTTATTACCATCCTTGGAATATAAGCTTTCATTTGACACCTCATTTGTCATTCTACCTGGTATAATGATGGAGGAGTTATATTGGCGGTCGGAGGGACCGGCGCACAGATCGCCTAAGTTAAATATCTCACCTTTAGTACCATCCTTGTATTATAAGCTTTCTTTTGACACCTCATTTGTCATTCTACCTGGTATAATGACGGAGGAGTTATATTCGCGGTCGGAGGGACCGACGGAAAGACAGCCTAGGTCAAATATCTCACCTTTAGTACCATCCTAGGATTATCAGCTTTCATTTGACACCTCATTTGTCATTCTACCTGGTATAATGACGGATAAGTTATATTCGCGGTCGGAGGGACCGAGTCACAGACCGCCTAAGTCAAATATCTCACCTTTAGTACCATCCTTGTATTATAAGCTTTCTTTTGACACCTCATTTGTCATTCTACCTGGTATAATGACGGAGGAGTTATATTTGCGGTCGGAGGGACCGACGGAAAGACAGCCTAGGTCAAATATCTCACCGTTAGTACCATCCTTGGATTATATGCTTTCATTTGACACCTCATTTGTCATTCTACCTGGTATAATGATGGAGGAGTTATATTCGCGGTCGTAAAGACCGACGGACAGACCGCCAAGGTCAAATATCTCACCTTTAGTACCATCCTTGGATTATCAGCTTTCATTTGATACCTCATTTGTCATTCTAGCTGGTATATTGACGGAGGAGTTGTGGTTACAGACAGACGGACAGACGGACGTGGATAATACAAAGTTTTCACATTTTTTCAAAATTGGGTGAAAACAATAAAACATGATGCCAGACTGATTTCTTTATGAAAATAATATATACATTCTCAAATTGTCTATTTTTCGTTGTGAATAATATTGTATTCAACAGTGATGCCAAATTTCTGATGCCAAAATGATTGATAATGAAAGTGGGATATACGTTTTCATGTATATAACGGCAGCGACAAAACGGTAAAACACTGAACTAAATGTATATAATATTTTCACTGTACGATCATTTTGGACTCAAACATTTTATGGAATAAACTTATATAACTTAGTAAGAGGTAAACAAGGAAAGCTGATATATTAAAGTAACATCAAGGAATCAAATCTCTAACTACCGAGCTGATTAGACTTCTGGTAGCAAGTACAGGAATAAAGTTATTAAGGTAGTGTAAAGTGGCATCGATATACAGATGCCACTTTGCAAGACGATGCCAAATCGATGGTAAATGCATAATGTATCGATGCCAAATTGATAGTAGGATGTATATATATATATATATATATATATATATATATATATATATATATATATATATTGTCATAGATAAAGAAAAGCAGAGAGGAAAAAGAAGAAAATCTAATTATCTAATTGTATGATAATTTGTATTACGTTAAAATAATTTTTTTTATATTTAATTTTTTCATTCACCCTGTAAATATAGATACCGATTTCAATTACCCAGTATTGGACAATTTTGGACAAATGCGTTTATCATGTTAACAGTGCAGTTACATTCAATAGACAGTGTTTCTAAGAACAATTAGCGGCAAAAGCGTTTGGAGGCGTTGATATGACGTAGTAAGGATATTTGTTTGGACGAATGGAACTGCAGGGACGAGATAGATTGAAGGATGTCAAAAAAATGGTTTTTTCTTTTTTGACAAGACAAGAACGAGAAGGGTGTGTTTTAGAGAGCTGAAATAGAAGGTACTGTTGAAGAATGAGTAACAAGTGTCGGTCTTCGTAAATTAAAAAGCCTTATAGGTGCCCGTATATAAAAAGCACAAAGTAAAAATGTTATTTTTGGAAGTCAAAAGAAAATTCAATGTCAAGTGAAAGCAGCTGTACTAAGGTATCCAAAATACATTGTTCTCTCCGTCAATAGTCTCTGTTTGCCACACTTTTGGTTTTCTTTGGTTGCATCGACCTCTATGTAAAGACTCAAGTGAAATAGAACATAAACTTTTTCGTGATTTTTAAATTGACACAAACTTTCACAGAAACCTTTTCGTGATTTTTAAATTGACTTTTGTTTACTAGTTATAATTTAATTTGTATTCATACTGGGTAATTTTGATTTCAAAATAATTTGCGGTATTTTTCAGAATTGTTTTCATTATTTTGCACAAGCATTTCTAGATTCATAGATTGTGTGTTTTCACAGTTTATTCTATTATTAAAAATTTGTGTTTGAATTCTTTGGTATAATTAATTTTTCTTTAATATACGGTTATATTTTATTTTTTTCATTTTTATTTTTCCATGAGTTTTTTCTGAGTATTGGTTTTGCATTTCTGCGATTGGATGATGTAAAACCCTGAGATAAATTTATTAAATTGAGCTAGTCCAATCAAAGTAGATATCAATAAGTAGAATCAAAACAATATAAAAAAAAATTTCTAAACTTTTATCGAAATAAAATTATCAATGGTAAAAATAAAATATATATATATATATATATATATATATATATATATATATATATATATATATATATATATATATATATATATATATATATATATATATATATATATATATATATATATATTTACTCCCAGCGTATGAAGTGAGCCACACATCAAAAGAAACTGCGGTTGAAGTGAGGTCCTGTACAAAGTGAGGTCCAGTATACGGACCTCACTTAGTCAATCAATGTAAGACTTTTTCGTAGACATATACTGATAGCAAACACTGTTTTTTTACAAAAAAAAGTGGGACCTCACTTTGTATGGTCCACATCAATTTTTAGTTCAGAGATTTTCCGCATAGAGGCGCTGACTTTGGCGTATATTTTCTAACCATGTATATTCTATGCCCTGTTGAATAACTTACGATACACATAGTGAGGACCATACAACTGGCAACATCTGTTCAACCAATCTTTAAAACAGTGGATCGTCAATCGTCGCATAAATTCAAACAGTACAAAAATGTTTAATACTTTAATCCTTTTTGAGAGCCTAGGCGCAAAATTTCGGTCGAGTTCTTTTTAGACGCATTTATTTTTCTCGAATCCTGATTTAAACGCAAAATAGAAAACTACATTATTCCCGAGGGCAGAAAGTCCCTTATAATGAACAAAAAGTTTCTTTTGAATGATATATTTAAAATTAAAAATCAGACTATTTTTTTTCACCCCTGTGACTTATTAAAATAAATATTTATAGAAGTTCTCAAGGACTTTCGACCATGGATAATACAGTAATATTTCTTTCTGCGTTTAAATTTTTTAAAAATACTTAAGGTTTTCTCAGTATTCGAAAAAAATGAACGCATTTAAAAATAATTCGAGCGAAATTTTTGCGCATATGCTCTCAGAAAGGCTTAAAATACTATAAATTTTTGTAATCAGTATTTCAATAGTTATTTATGATATAAGTGTTAAAAGCACACGTTTAAGGCACGCATGTGAAAGTTTGCAGAATGAGCGACAGCGAGTTCTGCAATTCACATGAGTGCCTTAAAAATGCACTTTTTAACAGACATATCATGCAATATTTTTTCTACAAACGTAATTACAGGACAATCTCTACAAAAACTTTTACTTGAACTTGACTGACATTCCATTTTTATATTTTTTTGACATTACATCAAAATTGCCTATACGATCAATACGAATTGCAGTGCCATAAAAATTTTAAAGCACTAGTGCCTTAAAGCAGCGCCGGATAAAGGGGCGGGCGAGCCGGGCGACCGCCCGGGGCGCCAGAATTTGGGGGCGCCAAATTTTGAGAGACGCTGATATATAAATATAATATTTACCCCCCTCCGTGGCTCAGTGGTAAGAGCGCCTGCCTGTGGATCTAAAAAATCCGAAAGGTTGTGGGTTCGAATCTCACCAGGGTCGGAAATTTTTCATTTACTATAAATTAATAAATGAATATAGTTTCTGTCCTCGTGGGATCGGTTCTCACCGGAGGGACCGCAGACGTTCGGATACAATTAGCGTCTCTTTGCAAAGACAATGACGTCGACATTGCAAAGTAACAAGGCGCTTACTCAACACACACTACTTACACATGACACTAGGTACCTAACTGTTCAAAATTACCGTACCTACCATGCCAATGGCCATTAGTTGTCGAGGCATTAGCTAAACAAAAAAAAATATAATATTTTTTACATTCATTATTTTTTTGGACTTTATAGATTATCTTTGGGCTAAGATTACTCCTAAGACAATTAATATTAAATAATTGTAACAATAAGAAAACTATTTCTAGCTCACAAAAATTCTCTAATAAAAATAATGCAACCTAAAAATTGTTATGGCTTTTAAAGGTCATTTGTCAGGTAATACCTATCACTTTTATGGTATTACAATGTTATACATACATACTTAAAATACACGAAGATCAGATTTACGAAGTATCAACAAATTTATGAATAGTCAGTGATATATTATACTGCTGCTTGTCATTATAGCCTCAATGGTTAAATAGTTTTGTCTTCCTGTTCTGTAAACTTTGCTTTATCAACATTGTCGTGTGTCCGTGGGTGTGTAATTTGAAATAAAAAAAAAACAAACCAGGTATATCTATATGAATTAGAATTGACAAGTTCTTTTTCATAATATGAATATATAGAAATTTATTTCGAATACTTTGTACGCGTTAAGATGTTTAACTTTTTGCATAAAAACGGCACGAACGACGTATGAAAAAAAGGAATAATAGATTTTTGTATATATCATAAATTGAACGAGTAATTCCAAAATGATTTGTTATTTGAAATATCTCAGTGGCGTACTATGTTTTTCTTTAAAAAAATTCACACCATTTCAACAGTAGATATAAAATTATTAATTTTATGTCAAAAAATGCGCAATAATTACCTCTTAAAACACATCCAATTTCATTTGCATATCTGAACCGGTTTTAGAACAATAAGGAAATGGTCAGTTTGTAAGAAAAATGTCAACACCCCATATCTCGGAAACGAAGTATTTGCTGACATATGCTTATAGAGCAAACTGTCATTATTTTTTCATATAGAATTATCCTTTAAAGTTTGTCGCATTTATTTAGAAACATCCTGTTTTTTCTTGACCACTCTGGATTTCCATAGTTTTTCCTGTATTATTTCACTTGACCGTTATTTTCAGTTCTTTCTGTTTTTCCAGTCCTGCAGGTTTCTTTTCTAATATTGCTTCGTCCATTTTATCTCTAAAAGATTTTCGGGGTCTGTCTCTCTTCCTTCTTATATACTCGATAGGTTATAATGTTAATATAATGTTATATGTTACATACATTTATATTGCAATTCAGTTTGCTCAATTTTCCTCCAGAAAAAAATTCCCCAACCAATTCAACCTATAAAAATTTTCCCATGTGCTTTCAAATTACCCTAAAAATGGGCGAAAGTACCCCAATCTGGCATCTCTGATTCGTCGCTCGTTGTAGACGGCGTCGGTGTATATTGCGTTGTCAATTGGGATATTCCCAAAACTCCCAAAAGTGATGATCCTACCGATCTACCGACATGTCCCTAGGATCTATCGAGTTTAAAAAAATATCCAAATGACATATTTTACTTAAGAGGAAACAGTAGCGATCAACAGGTAGCGAAAACGCGTTCCAAGATTGCGGCTGTAATTTTGAATATTTTTTCGAGATATGTGGCACACGTATTCGTAATATAATAAAGAATGGCGGTACAGAGCCCAATTTAAAAAATATATTAATATGTGGAAATTACTCTGTAATTAAATACAATAGATATTAAAAAAACGAGCCTGTACCGCCACTAAGAAGAACAAAAAAATACACTTTCTTCAAATAAACTTTTTTATCCGATGCCTAGATTTTGTGTCATTTTGGAACTACTAAAATTTTTTATTTCATTAGTAGTTCCAAAATGACACAAAATCTAGGCATCTGATAAAAAAGTTTATTTGAAGAAAGTGTATTTTTTTGTTCTTCTTAATGGCGGTACAGACTCGTTTTTTTAATATTGTATTTATTTACAGAGTAATTTCCACATATTAATATATTTTTCAAATTGGGCTCTGTACCGCCATTCTTTATTATATTATAAATACGTGTGCCAAATATCTCGAAAAAATATTCAAAATTACAGCCTCAATCTTGGAACGCGTTTTGGCTACCTGTTGATCGCTACTGTATCACCTTAAAAATAAATTCGATAAACCAATTCATCATTTATTGCCATCAAAAAATTTCAGTAGGTAGTATTTTTTAACACGTTTGTATAATACCTTTCATTTCCTAAGAATTATGTATTATTTAAAAATTACATAATGGAGATTCCTAATCGTATTTCGGTATTCACATTTCATACAAGAGTCTCAAAGTACTCATGTAGAAACAATTTTTAGATGATTGAATATCGATTTCAAGCAGATCACATACCTTTTTATGTAAATATCCATGTGTTTCATAAAAGCTGATGTGACACTTTCGTCCAGTTCTTTATTAGTAAATAAAAGTTGAATTATGGTTGTTTGGGTTAATAATTACTTGGCATATTATTTATAATACATATAGTAGGGGAGCAAAGTATGCTAAATATGCAGTCACTCGAGCGCTTTGGGGACCTATTGGGTTGTGATTATTAGGTTCTAAAACCAAAAAAGTTAAGTAAAATTTTCCATTTTAGTGGGGACTTTCCATATTTTAATTTAATTTTCCATTTCCAACACCCGTTTTCTCCGATTATAGCGCCACCTATCCGTAATTAGAAAAAACGTTTCGAATAAAAGTTGCTTATTTTTACGCAAAGAATCCAAATCTGAAATAAAAAAAGGAGTTCCTATTTAAGATTTTAAAGTAACCCCCCCCCCCACCTCCGTGGGGGTCGTGTTTGGTACCATTCGATAGATTTCAGAAAAAATATTCAGAAATTGTAGTGTATTACCTATAAGCAGTTACCGTTAAGCCGGGTCCAGACTATGTAACAAAACATGTTAAATAACAAAGTTTTGTAACTTGTTACAAAATTTTAAAAAACAAGTTTTAAAACACAGTGTTGTATAACATTTTTCTGGTTATATAGCATGTTTTATGTTATCCAACAGATGTCGGTAAACATCAAAGAAAGTTATAAAACCGCACCGCGACTGATCTACACCTAAAAACATGTTATTGAAACATTCTCTGGCATAGTACCTACGCGAGCAGCAACCGTTGGAGTCATATCGCCTTGTTGATTCTGGAGTGATTGTGCTAGATTTTTCTTTGCTCTGTTCACGTAGGGTCATTTACGCGATGAAATTGTCGAAAGAACTGACTACTCATTTAATTGAGCTATTTCGTAAGTAACGAGTATTATGGGATTGCTATGGGATGAGCTACATTTATTGATTTAAAAAACAAATAAAAAACACGATGAATAGACTGAAATAGAAGTGAAAATAGATACAGAAACTGTAGTTAAAACTAATGCACGTACGCCTATAACTCAAGCCAACAAAAGAAAAGCAGTACGCGGAACCTTAACAGCAAATCGGTGCAAATCAACTCTAAATTTGACATAAATACTATTCTCTACAGAGCAGAGTGTTCAGACATAAAACCTGTAACATTCACTTCATTCGCTACACAGATGCAGACTGCTTCATCAGCTACTCAAACAGGCACTCAATCATACAATATATCTGAGCCTTTCTATTCCGTCCACTACACCTACATCCGCTACTTCTCCAGCTACACCAATTCAAACAGACAGTGACACTCAATCATGAACAGGTGAAGACGATAATACTGAGGAATTAAATTTTACACAAATGTTATACTTCCTCTCTGAAACAATGAGTAAAAAGTTTAAAAAATATACTTTGCTAATAATATAACTGTTAATCTTTCTCTTATTGGAATTGCATCTCGAAAAGTCTTTCCTGCCTATTTTATGGCCGATGTCATTTATAAGAAATTCAAAATCAGAACTTTCTATTCTTAAGAAGTTTTTAAAACTGCCATCACATTTAATGTCTCCTGTCGATGGGTCTATGTTATCTCTTTCCAGATCAGCTAAAAGAGCTGTACCACTACCTATATTTTGCTCGAGCTGCTAATGAAGGACACATCCAAAATATTAATTTAACACGCCGGTGTCGCCTCCACAATATTACACAAGCTGCTGTTGCTATGAAGAGATCCTCCATACTTATATGACGCAATTCTATATACTACCTAACCTACCAGCTATCCATCTAAAATGCTGCAAAATTTATGCGCATGTTGTAGTTTTGTTTTTTGTTATATAGTCTGGATACTCATGCTATATTATACCAAGTTACATAACAAAGTTGTACAACAAATTTGTTGTACAACTTTGTTATTAGCATGTTTTGTTACATAGTCTAGACCCGGCTTTAGAAGTTCCCCGTTTCAGGAAAAAATATTGTCTTAAGAGCGATAGCCTAGTGACCTAGTGGGTAGACCTCGGATCTCGGATTCGTAAAGCAGAGGTTTCGATTTCAAATCCGGGGTGTGGATCTCCGATTTTTTTATTTATTTTTATTGCATTCATGTCTGTAGACAATGTTGCAATCTATTATGAGCACAATAAAAAAATATAGTAATAAAATAATAAATAAATATTTCAAAAAAAAACAAGAAAAAAATACAATCACTGGAAGCGAAACTAAACAATACGGAAGAAATATAACCACTGGATTCGGAACTGGATATGGAACTGGATAATATTAGAAAACTGATATTATAATATGTAAGCAGTACGAGCCTAGTAGGCCCATGGCTTGATGTACTATTCTTTTCCACTCCCTTTTGTCAGTCGCTTTTGTTTCCCAGTTCCTTAAGTTAATTCTTCTCATATCTTCTCTAACTCCATTACTCCATCGTGACTTCGGTCTTCCTCTTCGTCTTTTCCCTGCCAATGCACTAGATAGTACCATTCTGGGAATTCTAGATGGAATCATCCTCTGCACATGGTCCAACCATCTAAGTCTTTGCGCCTTAATTACTGCTAGTATGTTAGGATCTTGATAGAGCTCAGTTTCCCACCGGGTGGAACAACAACTCTTGATGTTTTTTTGTTGTGACCCATGTTTCAGAAGCATACGTTACTATCGGCCTTATTACGGTCTTGTAAGTTCTTAGTTTTGCTCTTCGTGATATATGTTTACTTCTTAACAACCCATTAAAAGCAAATATAGCGCGGTTGCCCGACATAATTCTCTTTTGTATTTCTTCTTCACAGTTAGGATCTCTTGTGAAGACAGTTCCTAAGTACTCAAATCTCTAAACTTCTTCGAATTTATACTGTGTTCCCTTCGCTGTTGTCATTGTTATGTATTGCCCCCGAACGAATTGCTTATTTGTTCATTCCATATACTTTGTTTTTGCTTCATTTATATACAATCCTTTGGTTGCTGCCCTCTCCTCGAGTTTCATGACTGTTTCTATAAGTTCTATTTTGCTCCTAGCCAAGATTACCAAATCGTCTGCGAATGCCAAGCACTGATGTTTTTTGTGGTAGATCAGACCTGTTCTATTAATGTTTGCTTCCTGTAAAACCTTTTCTAGTAATATGCTAAACATTATAGACGATAATGGATCACCCTGCCGCAGTCATTGTTTGACCTCAAAGCTTTCTATTATAGTATTGTTTATCTTGACTTTATCATACTGATATATCATACTGATATTGTTTAAAAACACTAATAATATTGATATAAAATGTTAATCAATTTTATTTATTGTTATAAGAATCAAAGGTAAATATGATTAGGCGAATGAAGCCTTAGGTTTCGCAGTCAATATCCCAACCACACACACATGTTGCAATCTATTTCAATACGGTTTATAGTACAAACTATACACTTAGTATTAAAATAGTCTGATATATTTTTTTAGTTGAGGACACTTGTTCACATTGCATTGTTTCAGGATAAGGTGAAATATCTTCAATAAATGGAAAAAAGCATGTATGTCATATATAAAGACTGGATTATATGCAAAATGCATATGCATATATATGCTGCATATTTCTCATGTTTTTCATAAATGCATATGCCTTGCATATTTGGAGATTTAAGAGCATATAAATGCATATTTTGATGGGAATTTACTCTACCCCATTTAAAAATAAGGTATATATTAGTAACATCAACATCCATTAAAATAAAATGTGAAAGTAAATATTTTGCTGTTAAGCTCCTTTGTTGTTGTACCCATAAACATAATGGGCGTTATTTATAGCTGCAGGTATCATTATCCGGATATTTAAGATTTATAGACTTCTCAGAATTTACAAATTACCTAAGTAAATACCGATTATATTTTGAATAACATTACAAATATTACCTGTACTTTCTGCTGGTGTCGGCCAACTATGAATTATTCTGGGAAAACCAACCAAAACGAAATTTTAAGCATTTTAAGGGTAGGATAGATTATTTTATTTTATGAATGGTTAGTCTTAAATCAATCGCCGATTATTCAACTTTTGTGATTGCAAGTTATTGACTATACTGTGTAAAAAAATCATTTTATTATTATTGTGAAAATGCCTAAAGTAGCAAGGGAAAAATCAAGTCTTCTCAGAAGTTGGATTGGAAGTAACAATCATCTAAAAGTTATCGACAGTGAAAGTATGTTTTGCACCATTTGTGATAAAAAGGTAAGTTCTCCACTTCAATAGATTTTTAAACTTATCAAACTTCTTTGCACATCTATATGTCTGTCTATTCTAAAATGACAAACCGTCCCATTTCTTCAAAAACTGTTTTTTAAAGTTCGCAACGGTTTGGCTTATACAGAGCGAGGTGTTGAGAGTGGCCCACCCTGTATACTACGGTACACTGACTGTACTTTATTGTTTGACGATTTCAATTTCACTTTGAGAAATAAAAAAAAATTGGGGGAGGTTTAAAAAGTTTGATCATTTTAATGTAGGTATCTATTTACGAAAACATCTAAAACATCATTATCATTATATTCCAGATTCCATGTCAAAAGAAATTCCAAGTAGTTCAACACATAAAAACTTCACTTCACCAAACTAAGCTATCAAAAAATGATAATAAACCTCGCCAGCAGATTCTACAGAACAGTTTGCAGATTCAGAATACGTCAGTTGGGCAAGAAACCTTTGCAAAGGATTTATGCCATTTTTTTTTGAACTGCAATATCCCTCTGCACAAGTTAGAACATAAATCGTGTCAAAACTTTTTAAAAACTTATTGCAAGATTAAAGATAAACCAGCTCAAATACCAAGTTCTTCAACTCTTCGGAAAAAATATGTCAGTGCATGTTACAAAGATGTGATGACGAGTATTAAAAATCAGTTAAAAGCCGAATATCTTTGGATTTCCGTCGACGAAACAACGGATACAAAGGGTCGACAAATTGCGAATCTAATTGTTGGAGTTCTTAACGACTCTGGCGATTTTAAAAACTCATACTTAATTAGTGTAAAATGTTTGGAAAAAACAAACTATGCTACAATAGCTAGATTTGTTAACGAATCCCTAACAAATTTTTTTTTACCTGATCAAGTACCATTTGAAAAAATATTATTAATGCTTAGTGATGCCGCCTCATATATGATGAAAGCTGCATCCAATCTTAAAATCTTTTTCCCTAATTTAATTCACTGTACATGTTTGGCGCACGGCCTAAACAGAGTTGCAGAGAAAGTTAGAATTGAATTTCCCAATGTAAACACCTTAATAAATAATGTAAAAAAAGTATTTCTGAAAGCACCACTACGTGTACAGGTATATAGGGAGATGCTTCCCGATATTCCTTTACCACCAGAACCAGTATTAACCAGATGGGGAACTTGGCTTAAAAGTGCTATATTTTTATCTGAACACTACGACGACATCAAAAGCGTTATTTCAAGTTTTGATCCGACTTGTACCGCTATTGATAACTGTCAAAATATTTTTAAAGAAAAGTCTATTAAAAATCAATTGTTGTATATAAAATCGAATTTCGATATCATTGAAAGTTCAATTACAAAATTAGAGGCTCAAAATTTATGTCTTCACAATAGTATGTCTATTGTTGATTCGGTTAAACAGAAAATAACAAATCTGAATGGGGAAATTGGAGTAAAAATTAAAGATAAACTTGATGACGTTTTAAACAAAAATGAGGGTTTCACTTTATTGCGTTCAATAAATAATATAATCAATTTTGGAGACTTCGATGAAAATATTAATATGGATCCGTCTCTAATAGCAAAGTTTAAATATGCCCCAATTACATCTTGTGACGTTGAGAGATCTTTTTCTGCCTATAAACAAATATTAACAGATAGAAGACATAATATTAGTTTAGAAAATATGAATCAATATATGATTATTTATTGTAACAATAAAAATATGTAAATTTGTTTTATTGTACTCTTTTTATAATATTAGTTTAGAAAATATGAATCAATATTGTAACAATAAAAATATGTACATTTATTTTATTGTACTCTTATTTATCTTGTGGTCAAAATAAAATATTTTGCCGTTTTATTTGTCACAAAACCTGAAGTTAAAAAAATATATTAAGAAATAATAATACAATTTGGTTTAAATTCAAACCTATTTATTTATTTTTATTATTTTTTATTTATTTATGTATTTAACGTAAACCATAAAATTATTCATATAAAAATAAGTGCATATATAAATGCATATTTGCATGTTAATTGTGCATATTCAGCTTGTTTTAAAATGCATATTGCATGCATATTTTAGACATTTTTTAGTGCATATTTTCCAGTCTCTAGTCATATATTATAATACTTTCTATACTCTTAATATGTAGTCTCGTATAAATTTGTAGTGACATGATTTTAAGTATAAGAACAAGAAGCTTGCAACAATTTTCAGAGAAAATAGAAAACTAAAACTATTTTAAAATGATTATTCGAAATAAAACATATGATCATATTCACTGTATTTGCCATCTAGTGGAATAACTGTAAAATTAAGTCAGTAAAAAAGGTACATTAAGTTTAATTAAATTAAGTAAATCATCTTGTATACTAAAATTAAGGTTGGAAAATTGTCGTTTCAAAATGAAAATCGACAGGGGCAACAGTACCTATACTAAAATACACTCTGTATAGATAATTATGTCAATGTTAATAATACTGGATAGAGAATTGAATATCCTTTCAAATGAGCTAGCACACGCCCCTATTCCCTATTTATAAATAAGGGGTGGGGGAAATGGAAGGGAGGGGGTTGACAAATGACAGATATGTATGTACCGTAAAAACTGTGTTCCCCTTAGATCAAAAGTCGGGCTTTTATATTTATATGTTAAGTTCAATATAAATTTCACATAACTGAACTATCACTGTATCCTCCATTTTGATTATTATTGTTCTCAACTAGCCCTATTTTCAAAATTCTTGCTTTCCTATCCATCTTTAACGTAAATTATTAAAAAATATAAAACTATTTCTTTATTAACGCTAGTCTCCGATAAGGCTACCGTGATTTAATGCTGAGGTACTAAAATGTTATAAAATTAACAAACAGTACGAGCAAGAACAAAGAGTCCACATCCTTCTTATAACTACAAGTGACTGAAACAACGAAACAATAATAATTCTTACTGTGTTATACAGAAAAAGGCAGTAGAAACGATTAATCTCATATTTATCGACAACACTGTATGGTCCTCACTTGATGAGCTGTAAGGAAATATACACGTAAAGTTGTCCTCACTTTGTGCGCATAACGAAAAAGTATATACAGTCTCACTTTAATAGCTGCGTGTAATGGCCTCACTTGGGTGGCAATATACTTGAACAATACGGGGCACATATACGTAATCTTTTTTGTGTATACTCGTCATTTTTTAATTGCTATTTACTTGTCAAGGTCACTATGAAGAGGTGAAACGATTATGTCTACGTTTTCTACCGGTCCTCACTAAGTGCGCGTAATGTCAGGACCTCACTTTGATATCTGTGCATAAATATATATATATATATATATATATATATATATATATATATATATATATAAAATAAGAAACATTTCAAATATAAATTTTATTAAATTTTGATTATATTATTTTTTATAATAGTGAAAATAATTATAATACAGGTGCTTTTCGAGTTTTCTAATTGGAAAAGATGTCTATAACTTTCGAAAAATCCCTTGATTTTACCAAATTATTCTCAATGCACAAAGTTCATATCCGAGTTAACCAATCTAGTTTCATTGTAGATATCACAGCATTCTTTATACGGAAAAGGAAACTAAAGAACCTTTTCGATTCTGCGACTGTCACCGGCAATGTGCAAAATATTCTTAACGCAACAACGACGTTAGGAAATAATGAATCTAATTTGAGATGTTTAATTTTATTAAGTAAATCTGTTAGATAAATTGCAGGGAAAGATTCAAGGAAGGCGCAGCATAGGTAGAAGAAAAATGTCCTGGTAGAGAAATCTCAGAGAATGGTTTGGATACAGCTCAACTGAACTCTTTCCTGCTGTAGTTAGTGTTAAAAGTTAGAATAGCAATGATGATTGCCAACGTTCGTCGCGGAGATGGCACGTAAAGAAGAAGATTGGAGAAAGTTGAGATTTACCAATATTATCCTTGTATATCGCTCTGAAATGAAAAATTTCATCTATCAATTCTTCACTGATATCTTCTTTATAAATCTCGCGCAATATAATTTTTTTTTTAATATTCTCGTCGTCATCATCTCGGAATGTCCACAAAATGTTAAATAGCGGATGAATTTCATTGGCCGCATTAAATATCCTGGCTAAATTGGTTATTATTTGACAATATTAAATAGTTCACAACGAAATATTGCTTAGGGCAGAAAATTATCAGTCGCTTCACTACTAGGCCCAGGCAATCATCAAAAAATCTCACAGGCTTCTTGAATCGTTTTTCTTTATTTGATGTAAATTCTGGATTTATTCCATAATTGCTGATAACCAATTTAGATTCTTTAACAATGGAAGACCTGATCCCTTTAGATTCTGACCCGTTATATTCTTCAATCAATATCTGATTTTCTGAAAATCTTCTAGAAGCCCCGATATATTTTTAATCTCCATATCCATAGTTATCTGACTGCACTGCAGTATTTGACTTCTGTGATTTATTGCTGTTAAAATTTTACACCAAATCAACTAAAAGTCATGTTAAATATAGCCGAGGATTAATTAAACGTATTATGGACATAACGTGAAGAGCAAAAAAACGGGAAAAATTACGTCTTTGGTCTGTTCAACGCCGGGTCCCTTACATCGCCGGGCGTCGGTAAAATGAACCGGCTTTACCGCCCTCTCGGCGGCCCTAGTTTTACCCTAGTCTAGATAAATTAGCTTCAACAATAGCCTTTCATCTTTTTCTTTGACGGCCTATTTATCTTCTACCGTCCGGTCTTTTAAAAAACACTGTGTGTAACAATGCATGGTAACAATGTTTCTTCCTCTGATCTTACCATATGACCTGCCCAACTTATCAGGTTGGCTTTTATAATGTATGGCGATGTTTTCAGTATCAGCACAGATTAACCCAACATGTTGGGTTAATCTGTGGTATCAGATAGTTACTACTTTAGCCTTGAGGCGCCTTCACCACTCTCCTGTCAATTGATCTCTTTTCACCAGTTCACTATCATAATTCTTTATTTAATTATCTTTGGCCATAACATTCTACAGTGTGTCCACTTAAGTCGGGAACTTTTTTATTATTAGTTTTATGAAAAAAACGTTACTTTTTATAAAAGTTGTGCATGCTCTAAAACTTAAAATGCAACCATCAGTTATCAATTTTTTTAAGCCGTAAACGGGGTATGTCAAAAAATATGAATTTTACTCAAGAGTAAAGTAGCTTTATTTTTCATAATATTGAAAATTGTTATAATGAAAAGTTGTTTGGAATTAAGAACTATATTCCAATATGCAATTCATTTCATCCTTGTAGTTAAAAAAAATCATTTTTTTTTATTATGGATAATGTAATATATTTTAGCCCTAATTTGAGGGTGAATATTACAAACTATAAATTACTAAAATAAAACACATCTTTCTACAAAGAAGGCTCATTTAATACTCATTTGGCGAATGTACTTTTTACAATAATAAGAAATGTGTTACTCTGATAACAGTTGTTAGGTTTTACAGAGTGGTCTACTAAAACTATATTTACAATATCCAACATCTCCCCCCTAAAAAAAATTATTTTTTACTAGTAAAACAAATATAAGTGTTTACAAAATAATAAAAAAGAAATCACTCATACGTTAAACGATCTATGGGTTTGACCACTCTTTTAGGCCGTTCAGTACTTTCAAAACTTAAATTCTCTTTATTTACAATATTTACATCAGTATCTACAATAGGAGAAACTTCTTGAACCACTCAGTCGTGAAGATTCCACTATATGAAATTTTTTAATGTGGTTCAAATGACGTTTCCAGTTAACATTATTTAGTTCAGGAATTTTAACAATATATGTTACTTTTCCGATTTTCCTTAAAACTACGGCTTTTATCCACTCAACCGTATCTTTTTTACGATAGTCGCGCACAGTCACTTGTTCACCAGGCTGAAACACTAAAAATCTCTTACCGCTAGAATACATTTTTTGTTTATTTTGTATTGTAGTTACATGATTTTTTAAATTTGTTCGATCACCTGGTAATAAAATGTCAAATCTTGTCCTTAAGTTCCTATTTAACATTAATTTTGGAGGACTTACCTTAGTTGTGCAATGAGGAGTGGAGCGATAATCGAAGAGAAAATTATTTAATGCTAAATTAAGGTGTACATTTTTTTATCACCTAAAAAATTTTTTAAAGCATTTTTTTACTGTTTTCACAGCATTTTCTGCAGCGCCATTAGATGAAGGATGATATGGGGGGTAGTATGAGGGGATATGAACAATATTATTATTTTTTAAAAAATTTTGAAACTCATCCGAACAAAAAGAACTACCATTATCGGTTACCATTTGACACGGCAACCCAAAACGTGCAAAACATGACCGTAGAACGTCTATAGTCATGGCAGAAGTTATTGAACTCATGGGAAATACTTCTATCCACTTACTATGAGCATCTAATATTATTAAAAAGTTTTTATTCAAAAATGGACCCATAAAATCCAAGTGAAGTCTTTCCCAAGGTCGTTCCGGCCAAGGCCACGATTGAATTTCGTTTTTTTTTTATTTGGATGAAAAATATATGACAATGGTTTATTATCCGTGACTAACGTGAATTTTCTTCCATATAAATAGTGATGAAATTTACATAACCCAAATACAACCGCTAATGCTTCTTTTTCTAATGTACAAAATTTTTTCTCCCTGTCTAATAATGTACGTGAGGCGTATGCAATTACTTTTTCCACCTACCTCTACCGAAAGTATACTTTTCCGGACCTGATTGTAGGGAGCAAAGTTGTACTTTTCCTCCCTAGGGAGGAAAATATTTTTCCTCCCTAGGGAGGAAAAGTAAAAGTGACGTCATGGTATGTCATTCATGAAATATAACTTATTGACGCCCTGTATAATATCTTACATTTTTACGTAAGTATCTATACATTTTAACGTTTATTTATAAAACACTCTGTATTTTGCAGAATGGTAAAAAACAGTAAATTGTTATTTTGATTTAACAATGTTTACATTAATAATTTGACTTATATTTGACAGCTGACAGTTATATTCTACCTACTTGTTAGTTTTAGTTTTAATAAATTTTGTTGGTTAGTTACATAAATAAATTAAGTAAAAATGAAAAAATGACTTGTTATTAGAGGAAGGTGGAAAAATCATATGTATAACATGGGAGTAAAGTGCCTTTTCCTCCCTTGAATGATTACTGCCCTCCGCTACGCGTCGGGCAGTAAACTTCATTCTCGGGAGGAAAAGTAGCACTTTCCTCCCTTGTTATACAAATAGCTATTTCCGTACCATCCTGCATTACATGAGAGATTAACGCTCCAACCCCCTGCTCACTAGCATCAGTTATTAATTTTAGGGGTATTTCGGGAATATAATGTACTAAAACCGGTGCTGACACTAAAATTTGTTTAACTTTTAGAAATGCATTTTGGCAGTCAACTGACCAATTCCATGATACCTTTTGTTTTAATAAATTATAAAGAGGATTTAGCACGGTAGGTAGGTTTTTAACAATTTTGCCGTAATAATTTATTAACCCTAAAAAGACTGTAAACTGTTCACATTAGTAGGCGTAGGCGTCGGCGCCTTGACAATTGCCTCGATTTTAGATTCAGAGGTATGTAAACCATCTTTGTCAATATCGTAGCCTAAATATGTAATTTTTTCTTTAAAACATTCGCACTTATCTGCAGATAATTTGAAACCTGCATTTTCTAACCTAAAAAGAACTGTCTCCAGCCTTGATAAATGTTCTTCCCTATTTTTACCAGTGACGAGAATATCGTCTAGAAAACATACCACACCATCAAGACCCTGTAAAAGTAATTCTAAAATTTTTTGAAATTTAGAACGTAAACTTGCAATCCCGAATGGTGCTCTAGTATAACGAAATAAACCTTTATGTGTAGAAATCGTTAGAAGCTCTTTCGATTTTTCATCTAAACATATCTGCTGGTAAGCATTAGATAAATCCAATTTTGTAAAATGTAAACCCCCGTTTAATTTTGTAAACAAGTCTTCAATTTTAGGTAAAGGATATGAATTAATTTCTATTAAAGGATTTACGGTGACTTTAAAATCACCACAAATTCGAACAGATCCATTTTTTTTAATACAGGAACAATAGGCGTACCCCAATTTGAAAAATCTACAGCTTCAATTACACCTAGTTGTTGTAACCTGTTTAGCTCATTTTCTACCTTTTCCCTCATCACGAATGGTAAAGGATGAGCTCTAAAAAATTTATGACTTACAGAATCAGATTTTAATTTTATTGAAATTACACCTTTGGTAAATTTACCCAAACCAGGCGAAAATAAATTTTGAAATTTATTTAATATATCATTCAAATCTGACGGAAATGCTAAATCGTTTACGTTAAAAATGGTAAGATCGAACAGATTATAGAAATGTCTACCTAGCAATGGATGTCCTCCTTTACTAATAATATAAAAATTTAACATAGCATTTTTCTCTTTATATTTAACCTCACAATTAACGAAACCTAAAGGTTTTAATTTGTCCCCATTATAAAGATTAAAAATTTTGGAGGTTGCCTGCAAAATTTTATTGCTAAAATTTAAATTATAAAAGCTTTCTGAAATAACACTATAGCTAGCGCCAGTATCCAACGTAAATGTAAACAACTCATTATCAATTAATAAATCTATTAACACAGGATTCATATTGTATTGTAAACTATATAAACAATATTCTTCAGAATCTAGAAAATTGTTTTTATTATCTGTTTTATTAGATTTATTATTTTTATTTGAACACATTGGTGCTAGATGCCCTTTTATATTGCAAATGTGACAAAAACATTCTCGATAGGTACACCTATCTGAATTGTGGTTTTTACGTCCGCTTATCAAACATTTAGTTTTGGTGGAAGTTCCAGATGTTGAAGATTGGCTCCTCCCTCCTGCGTCGAAGTTGCTTTCCTGAGATGTAGATGCGCGAACATGCGCTGACTGTTTAAATTTGGAAGAGCTTCCGCCAGCGAAATGGATTTCTGGTTCCTTTTTTACAACTTGTAAATTTGAAAAACTTACAGATTTTGCTGAAGCTATTTGCACCACCTCGGAAAACTTTACCGTGGATTTCTCCTCGTAGAGACGATCTTTTACTGTGCCACTATCATAGCTCATAGCCTATGATAAATTGATTCACTAACGCCTGTTCGATTTCACGGGCGCCTCCAAACTCACACGACACTACCAAACTACGTAGACGTGCTGCCCATTGTTTGGCACTTTCGTTGGCCATTTTGCGTGCTATAAAAAAATTTTCCCTGTTACTAAACACTGATTTAATCGGTTTAAAATGTTCATCCATCAAATCAACCAACTCTTTGAACGTTTTTATCTCTGGCTCGTCTGGAATACACATATTGAACAACAATTTATACGCTTCTTCATTTAATAAACTTAAGAGAATAGCGCGTTTCCGATTTTCATCACTAATATCATTTGCAGCAAAGTAATTACTTAATCGTTTCTTATACACTGTTCAATCTGAGTTACCGGGCACGAACTCTTGAATGGTACCGGTAAACGGAACATACGATGGCGTTTTTGGCACGTCCGGCATTTTAATATAAGAAATGCGTTAACTACGACAAAAAGTCACTAGTCTCGTTCGTAATACTAGAACAAATGTCCATCAAACTCGTCGCCACTTTGTAATATATTTTAGCCCTAATTTGAGGGTGAATATTACAAACTATAAATTACTAAAATAAAACACATCTTTCTACAAAGAAGGCTCATTTAATACTCATTTGGCGAATGTACTTTTTACAATAATAAGAAATGTGTTACTCTGATAACAGTTGTTACGTTTTACAGAGTGGTCTACTAAAACTATATTTACAATATCCAACAGATAACCAACATTATTTTCAGTTATTTCAATTATGATAACTCTTTTATTATTAATTTTCCTAAAAAAAGTTATTCTTTGTAAAAAGTTCTGAATGGTCAAAAACCTTAAATACAACCATCTTATATCAAATTTGATCAATTGTATACGAGGTATGTCAAAAAAGATGAATTTCGATCAAGAATAAAGTACCTTCATAGTTTAGAATATTTCAATAAGAAGGCTGTAATTACATATTGGAACATGGGTTTTAGTTCTAAAAATCTTTTTTTCATTTTATTGAAAATACAGTTAGAGTTGATATAAATAATGTGTATAAGTTAAGTTTACAATATTTGTATTACAATGTGTGTTTGATCAATTGGAGTAGTTGGTAGTTTTTAAGTTAAGAAAATATTTTGAGTTGGTATCTATGTTTTCTTCTAGGGCATCATGTTTTAGGTAGTTGGGTATATTATATTATTTCCGTCGTTTACTGTAGCACACTACATAAACTAGTCTGTTTTTGCGTTGCTTTCTTCTGTCTTTTATTTCTCTGTCTTCATTTTTGACGTATCGGGGGTATCGGTGTATATGTTGTAGGTATTTGTTGATATATTAATAAGTTTCGGTAGATGTGTCGCTATCTAAGTCTGTTTCTAGGTTGCTCTGTTTTAATATTTTATTTTTTATTCGAGCGCATTTGACTTTAATTTTTCGGTCCTTCAGGTAAGGGTATATTTTATTTAACAGATCTGCGATCTCTGCTGTTTCTCCTGCATACGTTTTGGTGATACTCAATGGATCTGGTGAGCCATCACAATTTTCAATAAAATCTATTGGCTTTTCGTAAGTTAGAGGGTAGTTAGAATTTGGGTTATCATATAATCTTTTATTGTAACTTAGCATTTCTTCTATTTTTTTTTGTTTTGATATTTTGATCTGATTTGACTTCCTTCTCTTTATTTTTTGGTGCAATGAAAGCATGTTCCTCTGTAGGTGTAGTAGCCGATGGAGAAGTTTGGGATATTGTGAGTTTTGTTTGTGTTCTGCCTGTGTTTATATGCATTGCCTCATTTTCTAGATCAATTTTTAGGTCCTTTGTTGCTTGTGACTCTTCTTTGGTTGGGTGTATGTGTGGTTCTTGTTGTGTAGTTAGTGGTTGGATTTTGGTTGTATAGTACTTTCTTCTTTTGATTGTTGTTGGTAATTGTTTTTTTGAATTTTTAGAATTGGTAAATGGTTTGGAAAAAGGTTATTTGATGTAGAATTATCTGCTGTAATCGAAGTAAACATTGGGCAGTTTTTTGTTAAGTGGTTGGTTTGCTTACATGTTTGGCAAGCTTTGTTATCTAATGATAGGTAAATCCTCTATGATGTTTCCTAAGGTGTGATAAGGAATGAATTTGGTAGTGTCTGGTTATTTAGTGGAGATATGTAGGTTTGGCGTCTGAAACTCAAAATGTGCTGGAATTGCGGTGTAGATGTACATATTCTTAGGAATGTTAAAGGTGACTGAATATTTAATCCATATGATTCTAATGCAGATATTAGGACCGACTGTGGGATTGAGGGACAGACACTGGACAATACTAATCGCTGACTTGGGTTAACAAGTCTGCGAGCCTGTAAGATTTGTTGGTTTATTTTAATGTTTTTCGTTTTTGTTTATAAAATCCTCAACTAGTTTTTCGTTTGGTAAATATATACATACTGTGTTATTTGATAACCTTGAACAGAAAATAATGTCGGTTGGTTGTAGCAAAAGACTCGGAGCAGACAGGTAATCTTCTAGTTTGGTATTTTCAATTGCATCAAATATAATTCCTTGTTTTCTTGATGGAAATATGTTGATGTGCGGTGTTTGGTTGGTTACGGAAGAATATGTAGGTGATCCATTTAACTGATTTGTAGAGGAGCTATTTGGAATATTGTTAGTAGTAAAAATTTCAGATTGGGTAAAACTATTAATTTTTAGTCATCAGTTTTGTTTAATCAGAATACGGTCCTGGCCAACAACTTCCGTAGTCCACAGTAAACAATTTTAATACTTGTTTTAGCTTTTGTGGGTTATCTGCTTAGATCTGCTTAGGTATATTTCGATATGAATATATTCGATAATATTTATAAAAACTGTTAACATTAAAGTGACTTACTGTCTCTGTTGTGTTTATTGTTTGATATTACACTATTTAATCACTACTTAATGAAATATTTGTTAGTATTACACTGGTTTTTTGAATTAATTTTCAGAGTTCCTCTAAACAACTTTACATAATCACAGTTTTCAATATTGTGAAAAATAACGGTATTTTATTTAAGTACTCTTGTGCGAATTCATATTTTTTAATATACCTCGTATAAAATTGACAAAATTTGATATAAGATAATTGGATTTTAGGTTTTAGAATATGCAGAACATTTTATAAATAATAACTGTTTTTCGTAAAATTAATAATAAGAGAGTTATTATAATTGATATAACTCAAAATAATGTTGGTTATCCATAATCTAAAAAAAAATTCAAACATTTTTTTTCAATTAGAAGGATGAAATTGCATTTTAGAATATAGTTCTTAATTCCAAACAAATTTCATTATAACAATTTTCAATATTGTGAAAAATAAAGCTACTTTACTCTTGAGTAAAATTCATATTTTTTGACATACCATGTATACTGCTTATAGAAATTGATAACTGATGGTTGTATTTTAAGTTTTAGACGATGCCCAACTTTTTATAACGAATAGCTTTTTTTCATAAAACTAAGAATAAAAAAGTTTCCCATATGAAGCCGACTTAATTGGACACATTGTATATGTAAATATAGATTAAAAATAAAGTGTGTCACATAGACGAAAATGACGATGTTCTGTTTATATTCAAAGCGTTAATGTTATAATTTAGTTTACCAGTTGAAGCAGTTTGCCACTCCTACAACCCGGCTTCTCTCGAAAACAACCCCTTGTAAGGGATAAAATGTAGAACATCTATATACCAAGAAAACCCTCAAAAAGATGCCCTAGAAAAAAAAGTTTCAAACAAAAAATGTAGCTGAAATAATTTTGAGGAAAAAAGTTTTATTAGCTATTTTTTGTAGAATAAATTATTGTTCTCTTAGGTTACGTTCACTACGGAGACCATCGCATGGTATCCTAGCTTAGAGCATAGTATCCTACTGTTCATGTTGGTGAATTCTGGCATTCAAAATAATACATTTATTTTACAAAGCGATCGAAACTATATTATCCATCGCTATGTAAAATAAATGCATTATTTTGAATGCCAGAATTCACGAATATGAAGAGTAGGATACTATGCTCTAGGCTAGGATACCATGCGATGGTCTCCATAGTGAACTTAACCTCAGAATTAATTGAAGCGACCGGCGATTTTGAATGTCAGTTAAGCGCGCGATTTTCAATAAAATTTGTATCAACTCTACGATAAGAGTTCGATATATTTTGATCAGATTGTCCTATCGATAACCATAAATTGCCTTCTAAAGGAGAAAATAGCTTTCGTAACGCTATAGACTAGAGGCCCATGTCAAAAATTGATGGGTCATATGAACCACCAGGTGACGTATATCGGACGATATAAGAGCATAAAATAATAAGATTCAGCACTATGCCGTCACTTGTAAGCAGTCCAACTGAGTGCTGGTGAGAATTCAAAAGTGCAGGTAGAGTGGGTACATTTTGGTCATATATTTTTGTACGGCATTTTTACCATCGATAGATCCATGAAAAATAATAAGAAAGCCCGCAGTGCCGTAAAAAAATGGTGAGCCACAAAGTTGGTAAATTTTTTTGATTTACTGACAGTTTCCAGGGTAAATTTGGTCATTTCATTCTGTACGGCATCAGTTTGATACTGTTTCAATACAACTTCTAATCCATTATTCCGCAACGCCGTACAAAAATCATGCAACAAGGGGAAAATCGAGGGTTGCAATCCTCTCTTTTTCCGTGGCCGGGGGGGGGGGGGGGGTGATTTGAAACAACATAAAATTAATTTATTTTAAGAGTATTTTATGCATAGATAACATTATTTTACATGCCTTACATTTTCGTTGGTCCAAAGGTTTGTAGGGATAAAAATGCTCAAGGAAAAATCCACAGAATGAAATGTAAGAAAAATCCATATAACGAAATGTAAGGTGAAATTTATAACGATATTTTTTTATACGGCATTTTTTTACGACGTTTAGCATTTGTAGGCATATATCTACACCTGCCAATAATACTGTACTGTGTGCTAAGTAGTCGTTTTCTAGTAGTAATTTTTCTAAAAATAGTTGTTTTATTTATTCACATCATTACAATGAACCAAATCAATTTTATACATGTATCAATAATGTTATATATATTAAACCAAATAGTATACAAAATTGTTGATATTGGGATTTACAGTTTCAATTCTTGGATATTATATACCTACACACCTTTTAACTTCAGTTACATGTCATCATAATGATTTTATCATATTATCAATAATTGTTCTCTTCAAAAATATGTTTTAAAAAAATACCGTACAGTATCAAATGACCATAAAATAGTACACCTTTAAAATGGTAGCGTCATTTTCATCAGCCTAAAAGATATGGTCTGCATTAAAATGTACGGCATCATTTTTTCTTAATTTATTTATCTTAGTACTATTTAAAACAAAGGATAAATGTAGAAAATTGCTATATTTTATTAACCTATGAATATTTAAACTTTTGCAATAATTTAAAAAATTTCTGTTATTGTATTTCTCTATAATTTTTTTTAGAACAGTTTCTTTTAAATTGCAACACTATATAACAATTTTATTTTACAATATCATGTTTAAAAAAAATTGCCGTACAGAGTCAAATTATTTTTTTAGGTTTATAAATCAAGTATACCTACCATGAAATTTACATAATTATTAATATACATTCACATGAACAATAAGTACTTTTTTGACGGCATTATTTTTAATAGAACTTTTGAGTGCTAGATAATGTTTTGGAACCGAAGCCGTACTTTTTCAAATCACCCCCCGGACCACGGAAAGAGAGGGGATTGCAACCCTCGATTTTTTCCCCTTGTCGCATAATTTTTGTACAGCGTTGCGGAGTAATGGATTAGAAGTTGTATTGAAACAGTATGAAACTGATGCCGTACAGAATGAAATGACAAAATTTACCCTGGAAATTGTCAGAAAATCAAACAAATTTACCAACTTTGTGGCTCACCATTTTTTGACGGCACTGGGCGCTTTCTTAATATTTTTCATGGATCTATCGATGGTAAAAATGCCGTAAAAAATATATGACCAAAATGTACCCACTCTACCTGCACTTTTGAATTCTCACCAGCACTCAGTTGGACTGCTTACAAGTGACGGCATAGTGCTGAGTCTTATTATTTTATGCTCTTTTATCGTCCTATATACGTCACCTGGTGGTTCATATGACCCATCAATTTTTGACATGGGCCTGTAGTCTATTAGTTTTTGCTAAATGTTAAATAAATAAGATGTACGCAATTTTTGCATTTTTGGCTGTTTTAAGAGGTCAATAATATTTATAACTTCCATTGACTGAAAACTGTGGACTCTAAAGGCAAGCGTCCACAGGTCCGCATCGTACTCATCGGAGGGATCGCATCAAACGGATTAATTTTTCATACTGCGTCCACTGTATCGGCAGCAATCGTTTACCTGCGGAAAGTGTTTGTGAGAATGGACGAAAGCGATAAAGAATAAGTCATTATTGCTTGTTTGTTAGCAGAAGAGGAAGAAGAAAAAATCTAGAAAAAGGAAGCATAATTTTTGGATATACAACATATTCAACAAGAAATCGAAACATGGAGAATGTCACACACTATCACATTTTTATCCACTTTGTAAACATATTTTTGTCAGCATTGTAATATTACAGTTTATACACTGATTCTCTCGGTAGACCGCGAGCTATAGAAGAAACACGACGGTAGACCGCATAGTAGCACACATTTTTCTAATTATACATTTAAGTATAAAGGAATACACAAAGCTGTTACAATTTGATTTAAATGGAAAATAGTAACTAATATATCAGTAAAAGTTTGTTTAACGATTAATCAAAGTTGCCTTTCTGAAATCGGTAAAATACTTTCTGCGCTTTTCAACTATTTGTAACACTAACACACTTTGCTTGCTTTTTCCTTTTTTGTGAGGGACGATGAAATGTCTTGCATCAATTTTACACCTCTCTCAGTAACATAATTAACAACTCTAATATGTTTTAAAAAGTTCATTGCTTTAAGGTAGTCTTTGTTTTCCTTTCATGTTTGTACTGAAGTTTTCAGCCTACTATTTTCCATTTCCGTAAACGTGTAACAGCTTTGTGTCCTCCTTTATATTCAAATATTTAATTAGTTAGAAAAATGTGTTGTTTTTTTAACGAGAATAACCTTCATTCTTAATAAAATCATTTTTTTAGTTAAATTGTAGAATAGTTTATTACTAGTAGATTGTAGTAGATAGTAGATTGTATGAGCTAATTAGATGAGCCAATCCAAGATCCCACAAATATCTTAGTAGAACAACGATTATAAAAACAAATTAAGACTTTCAATTAAAAACATAAGAAATAATAACTGACAAAATAGAAATTTCAAATGAATTAAACACGCATTATAGTACATTAGTAAAAAAGTATGGACAAAAAATACCCATTTGTAATGATACATCGTAATGATACATATCAGACATCGTATCATGTACCTACCTCAGCATCAAAGTGTAAATAAAATAATATACCATACAACACAGCAAAATATCTTAGTGCGACTCAATTCTTTTTGTGTGAAAAGGACACGTGCGTCAAAACTACTGCACGAGAAAACCCTCGCACGTTCAAAATTCTTATAATGTGAAACATCTCTAGGAGTTCAGAGAAGCGCGACATGCGGTAGCGATCACTATTTATTACGTTCAAAAATACTTTTCCCAATCCGAAGACAACAGCGAGAAATACATATCGACAGAAACGAGAAAGAAAAGCTAAACGAACGAAGATACAACATCAGAAGTCTAGGTGAAGAAAGTCCTCCTCCTCTATCTGTTCTCCTTCGTAAGGATCTAGTGGCGTCATGTAAGTCGTTTGACTATTTCTATCCAATCCCCTCTCTCCTGTGCGTGTTGTTTTGCTTCGGAGAACGAGTAACCAGTCATGTCCCTTATTTGGTCCGACCATCGTAATGGAGACCTTCTTCTGGATCTTCTGCCCTCTACGTTGCCTTCAACTATCATTCGTTCCGTGCCTTCCCTTCTTCTAGTTATATGTCCAAAATATCTTAGTATATTTTGGTTGATAGTTATGCTGAGTCTAGTTTTTATGTTAAGTTCGGCTAATATTGAATTACTTGTGCGATGTGCGGTCCATGGTATGCGCAACATTCTCCGGTAGACCCACATTTCAAATGCCATTATACGTTTTGAATCTGCTTTTTTGATGGTCCACGTCTCTGAAGCGTAGGTGGCGATAGGAAATATTAACGCTCGAACCAGGCGTAATTTTGTGTTTTTTGTAATGTCAGTATTCTTCCATATTTTTGTGAGTTTGGCTGTTGCCGATCTGGCCATTATGATGCGCCTACGGATCTCGTCTTCGTATCCTCCACTGTTAGTAATAACGGAGCCTAAGTAATTAAATTGTCTGACCACTTCGTAACCTGCCAAGTCTCTTATCTCGGGTTGGTTGTTTCTGATTCTATCGATGATCATTACTTTGGTTTTCTGTATATTTATTTTCAAACCATATTCTGTACTCACCGTTCCTAGCCTATTCATAATTTCTTCCAGTTCTTCTGATGAAGACGCCAATATTACAGTGTCATCGGCATAACGTAGGTTTTTATTTTTCTTCCTCCTATCGTTGCTCCACCTTGCCATTCATCAAAAACTTGACGCATAATGTGTTCACTATATATATTGAATAGAATGGGGGATATTATACATCCCTGCCGCACTCCAGATTTTAATTTGAAGTTTTTCGAAACCGCATTATTAACTCTTACATTAGCGGTGTTATTTACATAAAGTGCTTGTATTATAAGCCACATTTTATCCCATTTTACGTTATCGAAGGCCTTGGAGTAGTCAACAAATCACAAATATATTTCTATGTTAAACTCTCGAGATTTTTCGATATTTTGACGAATATTAAGAATATGTTCTCTTGTTCCCCTACCTGGGACGAATCCGCATTTTTCTGGTGGAATTTGCGGTAAGAGAATGGATTTTAATCTTTCATTGATTATTGTTAGAAGTACTTTGCTCGCGTGAGATATCAACGCTACTGTACAGTAATTACTGCAATCTGTCGGAGAACCTTTTTTGTATATGGGAATAAACGTGAGTTTACCCCAGTCATTTGGCCACTTTCCGGTATTCCAGATCTCATTGCAAATTCTAAGCATTACTTCCGTCCCTAATTCTCCCATTTCTTTGAGTATTTCAGCTGTTATTCCATCCTCTCCTTGTGCTTTTCTACATTTTAGCTTTTTTATTGCCGACTCAATTTCAGATTTCAATATTTGAGGTTCTTTTTCATAACTTCTTTTCTCTGTATTATGGTCTGGTCGTTATTAGAGAATAGTATTTCACAATATTGTTTCTAAACCTCTGCGATAGCGTCTGGGTTTGTTATGGTATTTCCACTATTATCTTTGATGATCTGTGTCTCTGGTTTGAATTCTCTCGCTAGATATTCGACTTTGGAGAAAAGTTCTCTAGATTCTTGGCGGTCAGCATGTTCCTCTAGTTGTTCACATATGCTTTTTATATAATTATTTTTGTCCCTTCTGCACAAGTGTTTTATAATTTCTTTTTGTATTGAATTTGACGTGCCGCTTCTAAGTCTTGGTCTTTCTTCTACAAGGTTGAGAGTTTCTTCAGTCATCCAATGTTTTTTCCTATCTACTTTTTCTTTGGGATTTGTGTTGTTGATGGCTTCGATGACCAACTTATTTGTGTATTCCCACGTTTTCTCAGGGTCTCCGGTAGTAACTGGTATGACAGCTTTTGCTAGTGCCTCTCTAAACTTTTCCGGGTGTTTTGGAACCAATTTTTGTCTTTCTTTTGCAATTGTTTTACTGTGTAACTTAATGCGAAATTCTTCTTGTAGCATTTTATGGTCCGAACCACAGTCTACAGCTGGTTTTGTCTTCACATTGGTTACAGAGCTCTTCCATCGTTTAGTGATAAGAATATAATCTACTTGGTTCTTGTATCGTCCTCCAGGCGAAGACCATGTTGATAATCTTCGCGGATGATGTTTAAACATTGTGTTTACTGTACTGAGATCCATATAGATGGCAAATTGAAGTAGCCGTTCACCTCTGTCATTTCGCTCACCTAAGCCATGCTCACCTATCGTTCCTTTAAAATGTTCGTCTACTTTCGTTCTTCCTATTTTTGCGTTCCAATCTCCTATTATCATCATTGGTTCTTTCTTAGGTATATTAGAGATAGTTTCAAGTATCAGATGGTATGTTTCTTCTATTATATCTTCTGTCGCTTCGGATGTTAACATATATACCTGTATAATGTGCATTTTGACTGGTTTAGCGTTTAGGGTTATTTTTATTATACGATCATTTACTGGAAGGTATTCATGTACATATCTTGCCCAACGTTTTTGAATTAATATTGCTACGCCTTTTTGTCCTGATTTGATAGCTCTTGACATAAAAACTTTATAGTGAGTGGCTTCCCAATGTCCTTGGTCTTCCCAGTGTGTCTCAGATATCCCGCAGATATCTATCTTCCCCTTGATCAGTTCATTTTCTAGTATATACAATTTACCTGGCTCTAGCAGCCCCCTAACATTCCATGTTGCGATGCGGTGTTTTTTACGTATTGAAAAGTTTGATCTTTCAGTATCCCATTTCGCAGATATTACCTGGTCGTCCACAATCGTCTGCCCGGTCGCCCATTTCACACCATTTGACCCGAAATCGATACGGCGCCGGTTGCTAGCCGGATTGCAAAGCACAGAATTTCCTTGCCTAGTCGTCATTACATAACGCTCTCTGGGAAGATAATCAGGTGGTTTCCCGTTGCCTGCCTGATCGCAGTATCACAGCCGGTTGAACTAAGATGTAGTTTCCGCCTGTGAGTATTTTACACCAGACCTGTATGAATCAAACAGCCCCAGTGCAATAATGACATAGCTGCTGCCCTATGTCATGCCCTCAGTTGATCCGCGGGTACTTATTCGATTTAACGTTATTCGTACCTGACCTGCATATCAACAGGAACGTTCCCTATCAGCCATTGGGACGCGCCGTGTCGGGGTTGAGGACATCCCCCTCCCAGTCCGTCTTCTGTGAAGTACTGAAGAACCCCTACTCAATTCAGAGCTCCTCCCCCACGCAAGCTAGGACCGGTACGGCCCAGGAAAGTACCCAAGACTTATTCAACAATAGATTGGATGAGAAGCTACAAATTAGCGCCCCTAAAAATATCGATAAAGTATACGAACATGTACAAAAACTGCTGCTTACACGAAGCAGCATTTGAAGCAATGAGATACTACATAAAAACCAAGGTAAACAAACCATACTGGTGGGATAACGAAGTATAGGAAGAAATAAAATATAAAAGAGAACTATACCAACAATACTTAAACTCCAAATCTTTAGAAGACAAAACAAATTATAAAGAAGAGCAAGCAGAAGGACGTAGAAAAATCTCTAATGAAAAGATCGAGTCTTGGGAAAGAAACTGTCAACGAATAAATACATATCTAGGAGGAACCAGAAGCACAGAAAGCTGGAAATTCATAAAAAACTGAAGAAATAATAATAAAGAGCTGAGAGAAAGAGACAAAGAAGACGACCTATGGAACAACCGGATGAAGTGGCGATTGGAAGTTGGAAAACGGTGAAGAACGTTATAAACCGACATGTATTAGTAGTAGTATTTTGTTAACAGCCACATTCTGCATAAACAATCAAATTATTTTTAATATAGGTCGCTATGTTACAGTTACAAAGCCTCTACCAAAAATATATCCATTCCCACCTCTATACGTCGTTTTGTAAAGTTCGTTTTTGAAAGACCACTAATAGGGCTTTTCATTCACAGTCATTTGTTTCGAGCTTCTCTCATGTGTCACATAATATGAATATATCTACGTCATACGTTATTGGTATATACCAGAGTGCGTCCCAGGGAGAGTGTAGCCAAGCCCGGAAACCAGAGCAAAATATGGCCGCCCTCAGTGATCACTGGTTGCCCTAGTCGCACACAAAAATAGAAATTTTACGTAACTGTCAGTTTGTAAAAAGAAGATTGAGGTTATATAGAAACATTGCAAAAAATAGAAAATGCAAAATTATATTTTGATTAAATTAATGTTATGTTCTTTTATTAGAACTGCTTGTTTTGAGAAAGTCTGAAGTGCCTATAGATAGTGCAATATTGATTCGGAGAAAAAAGACGTTAATTCATAACAGAAACTAAATGAATCTGAACCAAATCATTGTAAACAAAATTCTGGTCTCATTATGGATGGGCTGCAGTGGAGCTTGCAATAATTGGTTTCACACTGATTGTGTAAAAATATCAATTGCTTCTTAAAAAGCTAAAACGGTATTGTGATAATTCTATAGAAAAGGTGAGAGTATGAGTTTAAGTCATTTAGGTTCGGATGTGTGGAAGATACTGGGAATAAGATAAGAAGCTGGTCAAAATAGTAAAGCAGAATACATAGCGTGGAAGGAGTTAGTATGGTTATTGTTAATGAAAAGTATAAGCATTTATCAGTTATTCTGCAGGTGGATTCTCCCAGGCATAAACTGTTGCTAGAAAAGGGGGAAGATCAGATGAGGATGCTGGGGCTAAACTGGTCTGTTACTTACAAGATTAGTTTTTGTGATAATTTGCAAAATGTGTTTAGGTGCCTCTTTTAATACTAGTGACATAACCAGTGTTTAAACATGGATTAAAAAATAGTGTGTGTACTTTTATGTATGTAAGTTATACTTAGAGTAGACGCCCTCTTAACCGACCGACCCTACACCTTTTTGGATGATACTATTTTTAGATTAGAAGTCATACAAGTTTCATAATTTGTCTTGTGAATGATATTGTTAATTACATATGTATATACACATCGACATTCGTTTCACTTTATATTTTGACTTAATTTGTTTGAAAATGAATCGTGACCCATGGGAAAAGTTATAGCGGACGGACTATATGTACATACTACTTTTTTGTTTATAGATCATAAAATATATATATTTTTAATAGAGTTACATATGTAATGTCTTTCTGAGGGTGGTTTTAAAGATTTTCGGTTTAACCAACTTTTTGATTATCCGACCTATGGGCAGCTCCCGTCATGGTCGGTTAAGAGAGTGTCTACTGTATATATGATTTCAACTATTTCAAGGAAATAAATAGATTCAAAACAAACAGTTTATTTGTAATTTATTTAAATATTAAATTAAATTTTAATACTTACTACTTTCCAAAAAATTTCATTAAAAGAATAGCACAAATTAAAAAATTATAAAACATATATTTACTAAAAACACCAATATATTTTGTTCACACTTTATTTCCACCGATACGTAACTTAAAAGATTTAGCAACTAACTTTATATTGTCTGTGTGCACAATAGTGCATACTGTTAGTTTTATAAAAAACTCACAACATTTTTCCCAATCGCACCTAATAACTTCAAAAATAGAATCAAGCTAGAAACATAAAGCATAATCGAACTTATAGGTGTTTAATTCAAAATGACAAAAAACATATAAACGTTTTTTGGACAGAAAAGTAATAGACCACTTGTGCGTTTAGATTTGTCAATTTTAATCAAAAGCTAAGTAATGACTGCTAGGTCTGTATGAATTTTTAAGTCTGTATTACTCATTATTCATCACAAATAGCTGGTAATGTATCCAGTGGAAATGTATCAGAAATTTCAACACCTCTTCTTGGTTAATGTGGAAGAGACAGATAAAATTAATGGAACATTGCTGGAATAAAGCTTATGTTAAGCAATAGTCCATATTCTCCACTTACTGCGGTCACTTTATTAAGTAAGCAGTATCTGTAGGTTTTCATGTGATTCGGCTAAAAGAACTGTATCATCAGCGTATCTCAGGTTATTTATGATCATGCCATTAATTCTAATGCCTATGTTTATTTCATCCATTGTCTTACTTAATGTGTCTTCCGAGTACCTATATATTAAATAATATTGGTGAAAGTATACACCCTTGTCGAACACCTTTTTTTTCATTTCTATTTCTTCTGATGTTATGTCTTCTATTCTCACTACCGCTTTTTGGCCATAGTATAAGTATATAGCGAGCCTATAAGGGTCCATTTTCCTTTAGAAGTATGGAAACCTAAAAACTGTTAATTGTAATAAAATGAATTATTCTATACCTATACAATATTGTGACAATCAATTGATATCGGCCCTGGACAGATAACGAAGTACAGGCATATTTGTGCTCTTCACAATTTGTTAGTTCCTGAGTGGTGAATCAATATCTATGAAAGATTTTTTAATTTTTGCATACTGGTAAACAAAAGTATGTTACATCTCCTACTGTAAGTAAAACTGTAAACAATTTAAAATGATTGATTTAACATGTAGTGTTACCACTTTAAATTCTTAACCTGTCCAAATTAACCGGAAACAAAAAGCTGACAAGTTTCTTTGCTAGTGACATGTGAGCGACTTTACTAATTTGATTTTTAGGCAATAATATTTATTTTGAATTGACTTTATTTATTTTTAAATAAGAACACTTATTATAAAATAAGAGCTTTTCTGAGTAGAGAGCCGTAGAAGAGTTTGCTATGGAACTCTAAGGACCTCATTGCCTTCCTTATGTATGAACAGAAAACAAAAAAAGTTGTGACTGGCTAAATGACACCCAAGTCTATGCCATAAAAAAAAATAAGAACACTTATATTAATTTAAATACACAGACTTACTTCATATTATTTATTTACCACACTAACTTACAAGAACAATAAACAATAGTATTTAACTTATTAGGAAATACTACACATTATCAAATCTAATTTATACTGTACTTTACAAAATTTATCTAATCAAAAATACCTCCAAATCGTACGCTCTAATACAGTATCTTGTCGTCGCTTTATTAGACTTCTCACTCATTCACAATCGTTGCCTTAAATACTATTTACAGTTTTTCTAGAACAAAAAGAATGATAGCGTCATTTACCTGTTAAAAGAGTCTCCCTTTGATTCTAGAATGAAAATAATATTTACATAAAATAAAGTAACGTTTACATGTATCCAGAAACTGGTGCCAGTCTCACTGGAATGCCAGTGGCATGAAAAATAGACCACCTTTCTATTCAAGACAGCTCTGGACTGGCGCAAAAAAGTGTTTACACTTGAACAAAACCCTATACAAGATGACTCTGCCACATCCTTGGTAGAGGAAGAAATTAGAATAATCACAAGAAACTTCCTTGATGGACAACGGATCATCCAAGTAACGAATCAAGACTGCTAAATACCCCTCCTGGATTTGAAAGGTGACTGAAGAAACCATGGCCAACAGACTTAATAAATTAACTAGTTGTGTGAACTAATATAAAATATATTATACAGGAGAGTTGCCACATGGCAGCTTCTCCCTCATGTGTTCAACATTCACACCATTTACTTATAGCTTCATGATCAGATGGTAAATTAAATTGTGTATTAAATAAAAAAAAATATCAAAATATTTTTTATACATAAAGGTGGAGCAGAATCTATTTCCTGAATTTCAGTTATACAATTTTGATCGCTTATGGAAGATGTTTGTTGTCCTTTATATACTTTCTTATTTTGTACACCAATCCTTTTTCTCGGCGATTCCAAATTCAATTCTTGTTCTGCATTACTTCCAATCATTGTAGGAAGTATTTGTATTGTACGATGACCTGATACTAAAGATATAGGAAAAGTCCAACAATGAGGAATGCACATAACTTTCCCCTTGTTGCCATATTCTAAATTTGAAAAAATATGTAGAGAATAGTCAGATTTTTTTGATATGCCATTCCTATTACAGCAAGCATTTCATTGGCAAGAATTAGTGACGAGTATAATATATGATGTCATGGTAACTGACGTCTGTCATAATATTGGAAGTTACATTTATAATGTCAAATTATTGTTTTCAATTTATATTTTATTTATTTAGTTTATATTTCAACAACAGTTTATTTTTTAAATAACTTTACTTTCCCTTCCGTATCCTTGATTGGTCGTTTAGGTTCGTAATGGTTTTCTTGTATGGTAGGTTTAGTTAGGCATTAATTTTAAGAAATGTTGCTGGCTAAATGGGCACAGCTTCCAAAGGCCACAAAAGAAGAAGAAAAAATAAACAAACAAAAATCTTACATAACCTTCTATCTAAGCCTTCTATACTATAGGAAAACATGACTGACACTGGGTGCGTTCAGATGACCACAGCGGCTGGACAGCTGAGCCAGCAGTAGCTGTCAGACGTCACCGCTGGAAGTCAGCCGCTGAGAGATTTACTAAGCTTTCCCTATCACAGCTGGATACAACCACTCAGCCGATTTCTGCTGACAGTCAGCCGCTATGGTCGTCCAAATGCACCCACTTATACGCTCTGAGCTTCGCTGGTGTCGCTCCTAGCGGATTACTAATTCAACTTTTACCAGTAATTTTTAAATATATTATTTAATTTTATCGCTTAATATTTACAACGCAAAAAAGTAATTAAATTGTAATCGATTTTTTAAAAATTTTGCTAACTGTTTTAACGTTCTCTTAATGAAATGTAGATGGCGCTTAGATGATTTATATCTAATTATAATTAGATATTACAAAATATTAAAAAAACTTAATTCAGTATTTAAACCGTAAGTATACTTAAGATAAAAATATATACCACAGCTTTGACCAACTAATATTTTTTCTAATTAATGTTTTTAATTTCAATTTTAAATTATTCACTTTGACATTTATGTCAAATTTCCAGTAAAGGTTTACAGACTTGTCACTACTGGCTCACGCGATTTTTTAATTATCCCCTCTACCTACGAGCTCAGCGTATATTACAGATACAGTTGGAAAAATGAAAGAATACCCATGAACGATCACATCAATCGCTTAATTTATGTTTGTTGTCTTTTTCTATAAATAATAAACGTTTGTTATAGAAAAAGATAGGAAACACAAAATAAGTGATCGATGTGATCGTTCATGGGTATTCTTTATTTTTCCCACTGTAGTTATCTTTGTTTCACACTCAAGACAAAGAGAAACAGTGTCACCTGTAGTTGCTGTGGTAAATACATACCGTCGAAAAAATGAAAGAATACCCATGAACGATCACATCAATCACATATTATTCAGATTATTAATAATCTATCTCTCTCATTTATTATTTATGAAAAAAAAACAGCAAATACAAAATATGTGATTGATGTGATCGTTCACGGGTATTTTTTCATTTTTCTGACTGTATATGTTTTTATTTGGCAACAGCGCTTGTTTCCAAACTTAACGGTAGTGAAAAACTAATAAATGAGGAAAAATTTGTTGAATTTGCTTGCCGTCAAGTTTGTACGAGTACCAGTGGGTTATATTTCATTAAATATAATATGAAGTGCATGCCTAATTGTTTAACTTTTAGTTTATCATACTTTAACAATGAATTGGGTGGCTCTCTGATCCAATATAAGTACTGTTATTATTTCCACTAAAAATGGTTACAGGAACAATTTTTGAAATTTTTTGATTTGATTGATATGACACATTTTTAAAATTCTGATCAGTCTGACGTAGAGGACATTTTGTTTGAATAATAGGTTTGTTCTAGCAAACAGTCGAACTAGTCAGCAAACAGTTGGTCAGTGAGAGAACATAATACAGTTACAAGTGCTATCCCCTCTACTCGTGCTGGTCCACTATTCGCTAATGGTTTCAGACCGTTTGAAACTCGTGCTAGAACAAACCGATTGTCTGTAAGAAACAAATCACAATAACAGAATAAAACAGATTTTCCCACCTACCTCTATCCAAAGTATACATTTCCTGGCCTCATTGTAGGGAGCATAGTCATATTTTTTTCTCCCTAGGGAAACAAAGTACAGTGGAACCCCGATAAGTCAACTCCCGATAACTCGGAAGTCCGGCTAACCCGGACCGATTTTCATCAGACAAAACAAAAATTTTTTCATTTCAACTGAGTTTTTTACCAAGAAATAAACAATACTCTATACAACTTTATGTAATTTAGATGTACTTTGCATATGGATTTCATGTTTTGGCATTTATAATGGAGTTTATCTCTAAGTATACCGTATTTTAATAATTTTTACCATATTCTCCGGCTAACCCGGATTTTCGATAACCCGGATCGGCCGATGTCCCGATTAATCCGACTTATCGAGGTTCCACTGTACTTTTAATCCCTAGGGAGTAAAAGTAAAAGTGATGTTGACGTCATACTATGTCATAGCATAGATGAAATAACTTATTGACACCCTATACTATTACTCTATTTTCTATTAGGTAAGTATCCATACATTTTAAATTTTATTTATAGATGTTGCAAAATTGTAAAAACAGTAAATTGTTATTTTGATTTAAAAATTTTTCATTAATAATTTGATAGTTATACTGTACCTACTTGTTAATTTTAGTTCTCTAATAAATTTTGTTAGTTCTATTGTTATTGAATACACAAATTCCTGTATTCAATTATGATTCATGTATTCAATCAACAGTTATATAAATATTTTAAAAATGAAAAAATGACTTATTTGAGGGAGGTGGAAAAATGTATAACATGGGAGAAGTGCCTTTTCCTCCCTTGAATGATTACTGTAGTAAACTAGTAAACTTTATTCTTGGGAGGAAAAGGTGCACTTAGCTCTCTTGTTATACAAATATCTATAAGTGTTAAATTGGTGAGTAAACAAAAAATCAATATAAATAATTAAATACTTTCGCTTTCTTCTCTAAATATTGTTGGTACAGCATTGCATTTTAATTTTCTGCTGCCATCTTGTCTAACTTTTTTCCACATGTCACAAATAGTGTTCCTAAACATTCAAAAATTGAATACAATATTTTTTAATGATATAAATATTATAAAGAGAATGCATCAAATGCAAATACTCAATTAATTTTACTTGAAGAACTTACTTCACAAACAACAGCATATTTGTTTGGATCTTGTTTTAACCCTATATTTTTAATCCACACTTTCCGTCGTTCAGATTCTTTTGGGAAAGAATTCATTTTCACATTATTTTTCCCCAATAGACTTCGCAACCTTTTACCTTAGAGGAAGGCATTTTTCAACCGGAATAATAGTAATAGTAATTTAATATTTCTCGATCTATCTAGTTAAGTGAGGTTAAACCAGAGTAAACGAAAAATAAACAACTGATCATCTGTTTACCCCTTCCAAATTAATCCGGAAATCTGAGCAAAAGATGGCGGAGCCAATCAGCTTTTAGCGTATACGATGGCAACACTCTTCCAAGACGCACACTGGTATATACCAATGATACAAACCAAAGACGTATGGCGTAGATATATTAATATTATGTGACACATGACAGAAGCTCGAAACAAATGACAGTCGATGAAAAGCCCTATATCTGATAATCTGATTGTCTTCATTTTACTGTCGTAGCAAGCAGTGGTTTGTGTGAGGATCCATTGTACAAAGTAATAATTCTTTGAATTTCTTTTTCTATCCCGGTAAAAAATTGTCACTTTAGTTTTCTAAATCCTAAACAATATTCTATTGTTTCGTGGTTTTCCGTTTGGAGTTTGATTTCCGTTTGGTTTTGGATTTCGGATTTCGGATTTTGGAGTTCTGGAGTTTTGGAGTTTGGTCTTATGGTTTTTGGTTTTTCTTTGTTGGCGTTTCTGCATATTTTCCATACCTGGAAATTTTCCGTTTCTGCAAAGTAAATAGGTTTTCTTTCTGGTTGGAATGGTCTATGGTTAGACGTTTCCGAAAATCGAATGGTTTCCTTCTATAGTACGTAAATTTATGTGTCACGTACGATTGAATTTCGTCTCTACCACGGTGTGATGATCGCTGATGTAAATATGAGGCAAATAAAGTCGTCAGGGAGACCTTATCCAGGATTTTCTACCGCTACTGGTCAAAAAGCGGTAAAATATATATCTCAAATATTCTGGTATTTTATTTTTTTGGGTTTATTTAAATTTCAATGAACAGTACAAACATAAAAAACTGATTGGATATTCTATTTTTAAACCATAAAATCTCACTAGGACTTTTATTTTAAATTATTTACTAACTATATGTATCACATTGTAACATTGTATATTTTCTTTTGTAAATTGTACTATATTTGTGAAAATTTTAATAAATAATTTAGTAGAATTCGTTTTTGCTTATCACATATCTCTCTCCAGTTTAACTTCAAAGGGTAGTTGGTTTAGGATGAAACAACAAAAATTTTATATCAGGAAAGTTTAGTTATCTATATATTTGTTAATTTGCTGAAGAGTAAGACTGGCGCCCTCCATTTTGGTTTGTTCAGGATCTCTGTCTGTTTTTATTTATCTAATTTCTGTTTTATTTTTCCAGCTCTCCTTCTTTCACGCCCAAATTATTTCAGAAAGAAATCTGTTTTAATTTTATTCCTTTTTCTGGCCCTCGAATCCCACCTTCTTTTTAATCTCTTGTTTCTTAGCGTCGGTGCTCTATTCTATTCTTCTTCCGTCCTTCTTCTCTATTTTATACTTTCTTCACTTTCTTTCAAATTGCATACTAACTTCGACTATCTTTCCTTTCAAAATCCGAGTTTAGCGCAGCAATAATTCTCCTAAAATTTTGTATATTTGTTGTGCTTTTTTTAAATTCATTGTTGTTTTTGTTTTAGAAACGCTCCCTGACGCTCTTGCTTCCGGTTGCACCAAATGCAACATAAAACAAAAAGACACGGCTGAGAAGGTAATGAAACATCTTATGTCAAGGAGGCCTAAAGACTGGGACAGACTTACCAAGAAGTATGATCCACAAGGAAACTTTAAAAAACGTTACGAGGAACACTTGCAAAAAGAAAAGAAAGCGGCTTAGAAAATTATCTTTAAAGAAGATGAAAAGTCAAACATTTTGTTGTGTTTAATAATTTTATTGTAATTTTTTTTTCACTTAGAAAGTTCGTAAAACAGTTTAGATGTTATTTAGTTTAAAATATAATTTGATTTGTATTGACGAACTAAATAATTATCTCGTGAAAGTGAATAAAAAACTTTGCACCAATTTTGCGGTTACTTACAAGAAGTGTTTAACATTATTTAGAAAGTGTTTCAAATTAAGCAAGACTGATGTTTAATAAAAGAAAGTTGATAATCACAATCTGAACAATACTTGTACTTAATATTTTGTCGACATTTACATGTATTATGGATACATTAATAAAATTATTTTTAGTTAAGTACTAGTTAAATTGTTTTTTAATCTTTTTTTTTTAATTTAGCACTTTAGATAAGGTAATTAAAAAAATAATTCCTTTTACGATTTTTTCGTAATCAAAAATGAACAAAAACTTCTCATATATTTTTAGGTCAAAAATAGTACGGTATAACTAGACCCAAATCCAGACATCCAAATTGAAAGTTATTCTCCAACACCAAATTGTTCTATATGGTCCACATAATGTTAACAAAAAAGTCACACCATTTTGAGCGTCGGGTTTGGGGGAAAAAGGGGGGAGAAATTGGTAAATTCGTAGTTTTTTAAGTTATTCGTCAATATTTCTAAAACAATGCGGTTTAGCATGAATAACCTTCTATGCAAAAATGTTCTACATTAAATTTGAAATAAAAAAGGTCATAACCATAATCCGTCTAAAATGAACTGTTCCAAAGTTACGCAGGTAGTATAATATAATTGGTCGAAAAAAAGGCCTAACCCAGACATCCAAAGTAAAAGTTTTCCTCCAACACCAAATTGTTCTATATGGTCCACATATTGTTCATTAAAAAGTTTCACCATTTTGAGCGTCCGGTTTGGGGGGGGGGTAGATGGGGGAGAAGTCGGTAAATTAGAAGTTTTTTTTACATTTTTCGTCCATATTTCTAAAACTATGCTTTAGCATAAACAATGTTCTATACAAGAAAGTTCTACATAAAATTTAAAACAAAAAAAGAATGTGTGTGTACTTTGTACGCACGTAAGAAGTTATACTTCTATTATATGATTTAAACGAAATTAATATACTTTTTATTTATATTTTATTTAAATATTAAACTAATTTATACTTACTACTTCTCAACCATTTTTTTAAAGCAGTGCCAAAAATTAAAATAATAAAAGAATAAAACACACACACACATTAAAAATGCCACAAATGCCGGAGACAGTGTGTCATTATGTGCGAAGATCGACTAACTAAACGGATTAAACTTTTGACATTTTTGAATTATGTAAATCAAATTATTTTGATTTTGAATTGAAATGATTTAGAATTGAAAAAATACAACAAAACATAGAGTAAGAAAACAATATATTAGGTGAATATTGATAGAAATTTTGATGGTAATCAAATTATGTAAATAAAAGTATTACATACTATGTATTTTGGTAGGTTCAAATAGGTACATAGGTACCTATGATACATTTACAATTATTACGTACCTGTTGCTTTAAAAACTATTTAAAAATCACTACAATTATAAACTTTTTTCTTTCTGTCCTCACAACAATAAAACTAATATATTATACATTTGCTTACCTTCATACTGAACAATTATTTATTATTGACAGATCATTTCAACACCCAATCAGAGCCCGTATAACGACTAATAAATTTCGCAATCACTTGCATCGTGCAAAGTGGCTATGTTCAAATATCATAACAAAATTTGATCAACTATTTTTAAAACACTTACCAGTGTAAGATTCTTTAGCTTTGAATAAGCGAGATCGTAGATCGTCCCGGTTGATTGTTGTTATCCACAGTTCTCTACGCCTTCGAGCTAATAGGTTTTTTATCAGTAATTTTGCGGCACTCATACTAGTCACAGTTCGATGGGCTTTCACATTGGCATGCAACAATCATCTCTTCTATGTTAATAAGTCCAAAAATATAATATGAAAACTATTTAAAAAGCCAGTACAACCATTAAACTTTAACTACCCGCGCATCAAGTTATAACATAACTACACGGGTGGCGTACTTTGTACGCCACAAGAAAATACACTTAAAAACAGCGGATTTGTTTAATTTTTTTTTAAATACACCTAGTTGTTTGTTATAAACCTTATTCGGCATCAGTGAATACTTGGAGTTCCTTTTCAGTAAGCCAATTGGGATTTATAACTGGAATCATGGAATAACTGGATTTCATGATAAATAAAATTACTAATAAAAAAAAATTTTTAAATGTGATTTTTTACAGGAGAAAAAGTATTGTTTACAAAGAAAAATATATTTTTTGCCATAATGACTAGAAAACAATTAAAATATGTACTTATATTACGAATTATAGTAAAATAATCCTGGGGTATATTGTCCACCACAGGAAACAACAAATAATAAAATGTAAATTACGATCTTTCCAGAATGCCGATTATAACGAAACTAAAACCAAATTGTAAAGCACATTCCAGTGATAGGTTAGAAAATTAAGCAAGGTCAAAAATTAAATTTTTAAATATATTTCCAGTAGAATTCTTATATCTGGCGTACAAAGTACGCCAGCGCGTGTAGTTAAAGGTTAACTAACTTTTTGTTTGTTGTTTCTCTTCCTACAAATTTTAAAACGCAACAACCATACATAGCCAAACCACAGTCCCACAGCTGTGCCACAGCTGCCATATTGGATAATTTTTGTCATGTCATTTAAACATCCTATCAGAACAAAGTTGTAATGCGACTGCGCCGGGACCAAAGGTTTTAATCCTATTAAAATTCACCCTCATATCGCGCGTAAAGAAGTATAACTTCAAAAATTTCTATACATAATTGTTATAAAATCAACAATTCCAGTGTTACGGAGGGTGAAAAGTGGAGGTTTTCGATACTTTTTTATATTTTTTGCGTAATTTGTAATATTATTACTTGTGAAAGATATTTTCTTTAACAGGATTGTGTTTTGTAAATAAAATTTGCTATTTCAGTGGCCGATGGTATGTTAGTGATAAGCCCTTGAAGAAAGTGAACCTCACCACCTAAAATCAAAATCAATGGCCCAAAAAATATAAAAAGCATCGAAAACCTCCACTTTTTACCCTTCGTAACTCTGGACCTGTAAATTTAATAACAATTATGTATACGACCTTTTTTGTTTTAAATTTCATGTAGAACATTTTTGTATACAACATTGTTTACGCGAAAGCATAGTTTTAGAAATATTGACGAAAAACGTAAAAATACTACTAATTTACCAACTTCTCCCCCATATACCCCCCAAACCAGACGCCCAAAATGGTGTAACTTTTCACTGAACAATGAGGAACAATGTGGACCATATAGAACAATTTGGTGTTGGAGGAAAACTTTTACTTTGGATGTCTGGGTTAGGCCTTTTTTTGAACCAATTATACTATACTACCTCCGTAACTTCGGAACCGTTTATTTTAGAAGGATTATGCAAGGCCTTTTTTATTTCAAATTTACTGTAGAACATTTTTGTGTAGAAGGCTGTTCATGCTAATTCGCATTGTTTTATAAATATTGACGAAAAAACTAAAAAACTAAGAATTTACAGATTTCTTTCCCCTCTCCCCCCAAAGCCGATGCACAAACTGGTGTGACTTTTTTCTGAACATTATGTGGACCATATAGAACAATTTGGTGTTGGAGGATAACTTTCACTTTGGATATCTGGGTTATGCCATCTTTTGGATCAATTGTATCATACTAAAAAGGGTTTCGGTGAGTTGTTCGTTATCAATTTAATTTAGTCTGTTAATTATTCTTTTTATTCTTAATATACAGGGTGTCCCAGACTAATTTAGTCAGGCTATATCTCTTAAACGAATACAGATTTTCAAATGGGATAAAAACTGATCTATTCCATTTGTAATAAACTGTAATATGGCGTAGAAAGAGTCATCCCCTAAATATTCATCCCTTAGTTACAACCCCTAACTTTAATTTTTTTAATAGCACCCTGTACATTTTTTTATAGATTTGGATGTAGTCTTCGATCGAGGTACCTTAAGCTAGCATGGCCACATGAGCAAAACCCAATTTAACCTACGCCATAATTTTTCACCAATTTTTCACTAATTTATTACCACCCTAATAATTTTTCACCCCTTAACCCCACTTCAGGAGAGATGTCACGCTAGCTTAATATTCAAGCTAGCAAAATTCTCGATAAAACGGCATTGCATGAGCGGAATCCAATTTAACATATGCAATAATTTTTCACCCATGTTAAACTAATTTATTACCACCAAAATAATTTTTCACCCCTTAACCCCGCTTCAGGAGAGATGTCACGCTAGCTTAACATTCAAGCTAGCAAAATTCTCGATAAAACGGCATTGCATAAGCGGAATTAAATTTAACCTATGCAATAATTTTTCACCCATGTTAAACTAATTTATTACCACCCTAATAATTTTTCACCTCTTAACCCCACTCCAGGGGAGATGTTCCCCTAGATTAATATTCAAGCCAGCAGAATTCCAAAAAAATGGCACCTCGTGAGCGGAATTGTTTATAATAGGTATTATTACTGATGAAAGAGATTGTCTTTAACAGCATTGTGTTTTGTAAATAAAATTTGCTATTTTAGTGGCCGATGGTATGTTAGTGATAAGCCCTTGAAAAACGTCAGCCTCACCACCCAAAATCATCATCACCTCCACTTTTCACCCTCCGTAACTCCGGAACCGTTGATTTTATAAAAATTATGTATAGGACCTTTTTTTATGAAATTTGGTTAAATTTTATGTAGAACATTTTTGTTTAGAACACTGTTTATCCTAAATCATAGATTTAGAAATATTGATGAAAAACGTAAAAAACTACTAATTTACCGACTTCTCCCCCATCTCTCCCCGCCCCCCAAACCAGACGCTCAAAATGAACAATATATGGACCATATAGAACAATTTGGTATAATTTTTTAAAATAAGGACACAAACAGTTTTTTTCCATAAGTGGTTTCCACACATTATAATTTCAAAATTTCACCCTGTATTATTCATAATATACCATACATGATGTAGTTCGGTGATATCGGGTTGATAAGCAACTTTTAAAAATATAAAAATATATAGGGTGTTTCATTAAAAATAAAGCTTATGGACTATGCTAGACTTGCGTGAATCAACCTGTACAATCAAATTTAGGTTTAAAAAGCGTATATTTATATTTAAAAATGGACGGGTCTTGGCGCTTTTTAAAATTGTTTAAAACAAGGACAGAAATAATTTTGTTCCATAAGTGCCTTCCACCCTATACAGGGTGAGTCATGAGTAGGGAGCGGATTTTATGCTAAACGCATATTGCATGCATATTTCGCATATTTGAGAACTTTACTAAATTTTGCATATTTTTAAAGAAACATGCATATTTTTAAAGAAACATGCAAATTTTGAGCCTATTTAAAAACATTTAAGTCAAAAAAATTTAAAATTTTTTAATTCAACACAAAATATTTGCCCGCACAGGCTGTCGTATGTATATATGAAGGGCTTAATGTGAAACAATGACAAGCCACACATGATTTCAAAACAAGTTAGTGTTATTCTTGGTTAAAGTAATAGTATAACAAGCCACTAAACAAATTATCTCAGCCCTTCGTTAATAGATGGCCCGATAAATCTATGGTCACACTATTGCATAGGTCTAGTTTGTCTCTAGTATCTACTCGACATGACAAGCCACATCAAAATGGCGAACATGGGCGGAAGCGATTCGGATAATTATTGAGTTCTGATGATTCTAGCAAGAAAAATAGTAAATTTGACTTGACATTCGATGACAGTGACCGTAACCCTGACTATGTACAATCTAGAAGTGACTCAAGTAATGAAAATACAGCGATATGTAATTTTTTCCTAAATGTGGCCTGTCACATTATTACCATTCAAGATTAATTTAGTGGCTTATGACGTGGCTTGTTATATTATTGCATTTGGTTGTAGGATAATGAACAAGGTCCGTCAATAAAAAGGACAAAACCAAACACACCCGTCAAAAATTCCAACAAGTTGATGGAGACAAAGAAATAAACACTGTTTAACACGTATAGGGTTGAAACCACCACGAACTCAGTCAATAATAGAAAATTATGAATCTACATATATCAAAAATTTGGGTATTTATTATTAATGGAATAATGTAACATGCCACATTTATTTTAAATAAATGCTGTTTTTTCTCGAGTTGCAAGTAATTTTATTAATATTGTTGTCAACTATGATCTCATAGGGATGATGCATCGAAATATCTAAACTAAAACAATAAAAGTTGTTACTGGATTTTTTAATATTATTTTTAACATTCAAAGTCAAATTTTTGAGGCTTGTCATTGTTTCACATTAAGCCCTTCATATATATTATATATTAATTCGAGAACTACCTGAAGAGAGACGGCTCATTCACTGCCTTTCATTTTTTCTTAGAAAATACCCGATCTTTACACAAAGTACTTATTAGTGCTTATCGTACGCCGTTATAAAATGATTTTAGGTTGTAGTGATGAAGGATGGTTTACCCGGAAATCCGAATTTTATTTACTTTTATTATATTTAGGGCCGGTACTTTATGTCCCGGTTAAACCTCGGTTAGCTAACCGGGGTTTAATCGGGACAGAAAAGTACCTCATAGGGCCTCATGCGTTGTAATAAAAGCAATTATAACTATTATTATAATTATTTATGAATATAATAATAAGTATAATTGCGTTTATGTCTATGTTATGCATATATTTCTGTCCCGATTAAACCCCGGTTAACTAACCGGCTGTTAACGGAGACATAAAGTACCGGGCCTTAGTAGGTACCTATAATTATTCTGGTAATTCTTTTAAATCCTCTATTGTTAAGAGAATTTACACCATAGTTTTACGAATTTCTAACGGAAATTAACAAGTTATTTTAAATACGCCCCAATTACTTCTATTGATGTTGAAAGTAGTTTTTCAAGTTATAAAAATATTTTATCTGATCAAAGAATATGTTTCCTCGTAAAGAATTTGGAAAAACAAATTGTAATGAATTATAATCGAAGATAATTTATAGTGATTGTTGTTTTATTTTAAATAGGTAACTATTGGTAGCAGTTTTTGTAAAAACTGTGAATAAATTGCATATATAAAAAAATTATTTTATTTGAAAGATAATAAATAAGATTGCCACCCCCCCCCCTATAAAAGAACCCCCTAGAATAGAATAGAACAGAAAACTTGTGGTTTCTTGAAATGCGTATTTTTTGAATTTTTGTGCATATCTTGCACATATTTCGTAATTTTTTACCGCATATATATGCGCACATTTCATCAAAATTGATCGAATATAAATCCGCTCCCTAGTCATGAGGAACTGTACATGCTCCTACCTCGTATAGAGGCTCCTATGAGGAATAACAAATGACCTAATAAAAAGTGTCTGCTTTCATTGTTTAATAATATACAGGGCGAGTTTCGCATTTTGACAGAAATTTGTATTCGTCATAATTTTTGAACCGTCAGATCGATGTGTCTCTTATTTTGGTCAATCGTTACACTATTACCATCTAATCAACTGATTTATTCAAACTGGAAAAAAATCAGGCCCGGATTTAAAAAATTAGTTCGTTTTGGTATTAGAAAAAATTTCACCATGTATACGCTTTTTAAAAACTCTAATATGAATTTTACAAATTAGACAAATAGGCAATTAAAATGGCATATTTATTTTTTCCCCACACGATTACTTAATTTTTTATTAAAAAAATCAAATTTGTGAAAATCGGAATTTTAACCCAAAAATGAAAAAAATATATCACGGTTAATTCGCTACAACTTTGTTCCATTTTAATATTTTTTTTTCTAAAATTTTTACAGCACATATCTCTTACCATTATGAAGATTATGAAAATTGTTATAGACTTTTAGTCTTCTTCTCGTAAAAGTTATGAATTTTTAAAAATAAAAGGTGCAGATTCATGAATTGCAAAGTTAAATCGCAAAAATTAAGTGAAAAAATTTAAAATTTATCTATTTGATCACGTCTTTGTTAAACTATACAGTCCAAAGAGAAGTGTTATGGGGATTTTTAAATCTAGACGTGTTATAGAAAGAAAAATGGTAAAACTTTTAATTTTAAGAAAAACGTTGTTTAATTTTTTTTATTTTTATGGTAAAATTGCGATGTTGACGAATTTTATTTTTTAATAAAAAATTAAGTAATCGTGTGGGGAAAAAAAAATATGCCATTTTAATTGCCTAATTGTCTAATTTGTAAATTTTTTTCTAAGACCCAAACGAACTAATTTTTTAAAGCCGGACCCGATTTTTTTCTAGTTTGAATAATCAGTTGATTGGGTGGTAACATAAATTAAATATTTGTTTAAAAAAAATTAATTTTTGTAATAAAATTTTAATTTTTTCAAATCTATGGTTCACTTTACCAAACTTTTAATTCATAGTCAAATTTGATTTTTTTTATAAAAATTTATGTAATCGTGTGGGGAAAAAATAAATATGCCATTTTAATTGCCTATTTGTCTAATTTGTAAAACTCATATTAGAGTTTTCAAAAAGCGTATACAGGGTGAAATTTTTTCTAAGACCCAAACGAACTAATTTTTTAAAGCCGGACCTGATTTTTTTCTAGTTTGAATAAATCAGTTGATTAGGTGGTAATAGTGTAACGATTGACCAAAATAAGCGACACATCGATCTGACCGTTCAAAAATTATGACGAATACAAATTTCTGTCAAAATGCAAAACTCGCCCTGTATATTATTAAACAATGAGAGCAGACACTTTTTAATGGTCATTTGTTATACCCCATAGGGGCCTCTATACGAGGTAGGAGTATGTACAGTTCCTCATGACTCATCCTGTATAATAATATTAGATTAATATTATATTAAGATTTTAAAACAAGAGTCGCCATAATTTTGCTAAGAATATCCTAAGTGGTTTTTAGAATATCATAAGAATGAAACGTTTATTGGTGTTTATCTCGATATGTATACAATGTGACATTTATTGTTTTTCCCCTGTACTCTATAACTTAGCCTACTCAAGCCAAAAAATGAACTACTTAGCAGTACAAATTAATAATTAAGCATTTATACATTAGAATGCAAAAATATTTTGCATTCAGCTAACGCGAATGTGTAGCTTGTGGAATGTTTCCCATTCAGTGTGGTTTTGGTTGTAAAATTATGAGGTTGGTTAACATTAAGTAAAAACTTACCAGAGCCCTTTCTTATTTTACTTATAAATATAGTAGGTATAGTGAAATGTACTACATATTTTATTTGTAAATAAGCCACAATTCAAGTTAAAAATGACATTTATTGATGTTTCGGCTTCCACTTCGGAAGTCGTCATTGAAATACAAAATATTAATAAATTAAAAATAGTTTGTTTGTGTTGCTTAGTAAAAAAATTCTTTTAAAAATTTAATTTAATCTGGCTTAAACTATAGTATATATTTCTCAATAAAATAGTAAATCTTTTTCAAAAAGATTCCACAAAGAAACAGCTTCAGAATAATATAAAGTACAGTAAAATTGTAAAAAATGATTTTTTTGTCCTTAAATCTTAACTTTCCTGTACTAACGTGGTTAGAAATTATTCAGAGAAGTAAATAAATTTTAATACAGACAATCCACTTACTACAACAATAGTAATAGATACAATAGGTAAACATCTGGGTGGTGGTTTTATGACTTTGAAATGCGGAAACAATAGTATCATAAAATGCATTATTATCGGTACCCTATTATAAAAATTAAGTAATAAATGTTCCAAAGGGCTGTGTTAGCTATATTCAAAATTACATACTTGTTAATTTAAAAATTATTTTACTTTTATACTTATATATCACAGTTCACTGTCAATTGATATAACGTAGATATATTATACCTATTCGTGTTTTATTCATTATTAATGATAAAATCTAAAAATCAGTTTTTTAGACTGATCTTTTAAAAAATATTGAGAGATGACAATTGAGTCATATAACAAGAATAAAAAACCGCTAAACGCCGTAAAAATGAGTAGTCCTGTCGCCAGGGGGGGTACAACGGCCTCCTTAATTCAGATGGACTTACCCAAGTTTTTTTCATGTATTTTTACCCGTAGAATACGAATTTTTTGGGTAACAGTTGATCCGGATGTCGATAAGATTGTTATAGACAAAGAACTTGAGGAATTACATAACAGCGATTTCTCGCAAAACAAAATATTTTTTTGTATTTTTTGGGTCATTCTAAGCAAAAAATGTTCTGGCAAGTTTTTTCGTAGGATGCATAGTTTTCGAGATAAGCGCGGTTGAACTTCCAAAAAATCGAAAAATTGCAATTTTTGAACCAGAATAACTTTTGATTAAAAAATAAAATAGCAATTCTGCTTATAGCATTTGAAAGTTCAAGTCAAATTCTATCGGTTTTGATTATCTGCATTGCTAAAAATTAATTTTTTTATTCTTAAACAAAGCTATAAACAGTAATAAACACCTAGTGCGTGAGTGATGTTTTCAATGATTTCTCATTTAAAATCGAACAAGTAGGTAGAGTAGGTACTAGTGCAAGCGAGGCAATATCTACGTAGGATGTATTAAAACGCATGTATTAGGTACGGGAAACTCTATGTGTTTATATATTTGTTTGACAATAAAAAAATAAATTTTTAGCAATGAAAATAATCAAAACCGGTATAATTTAACTTGAACTTTCAAATACGGTAAGCAGAATTGCTATTTTATATTTAAATCAAAAGTTATTCGGGTTCAAAAATTGCAATTTTTCGATTTTTTGAAATTTTAACAGCGGTTATCTCGAAAACTATGAATCCTACGAAAAAACTTCTAGAAACATTTTTGGCTTAGAATGACCCAAAAAATAGGAAAAAATGTTTTGTTTTGCGAGAAATCGCTGTTATGTAATTCCTCAAGTTCTTTGTTTATAACAAACTTATCGACATCCGGATCAACTGTTACCCAAAAAATTCGTGTTTTACGGGTCAAAATACATAAAAAAAACTTTGGTAAGTCCATCTGAATAAAGGAGGCCGTTGTACCCCCCCTGGCGACAGGACTAGAGTGGCGCATACAATATTCCAGCTACAAAAGATCTGATATGAATATTACGTGGCGCGACAATGTATTTTCATTTTAATGCAAACCAAAATTCTAGTTTTATTTTAAAAGATTTTTCCATAATATTTGCTCAATGTGAAGTAAAACGCGTCACAAAAGACTAACTTTGATACAGTTTGAATTTTGAAACTCTATTGTGGCGCGTTTACTTCAAATTTAGCAAATATTATGGAAAAATCTTTTAAAATAAAACTAGAATTTTGTTTTGCATCGAAATGAAAATACATTGTCGCGCCACGTAATATTCATACCAGATCTTTTGTAGCTGGAATATTGTATGCGCCACTCATTTTTACGGCGTTTATCGTTTATTCTTGTATTGGGAGTTTTTTAAATTTATTTATAAATTAAATGTATGAAGTTGAATGCAATGTTTCTCGATTACACGTCAAGCTTTATAAAATCTTTATAAATGGTCTACTTTGTCGCATTACCTCCCAAAATGACCTAGTGTCCATCGAATGTACACTCAATTCTTTTCTATTCGAAATAGATTGAAAAAAATATTGGGATGGCTGGCAAAATAAACTCTGATTGCCCGTTGCCAGATCAAATTTAGCGTCGTAATCACTACAACTACATAAACCATTTCGAGAATAATCGTTAACTGGATTATACTTCTGTAGCTCAATAACTTCTAAACGGTTTAACCGATTTTGATCACTAAACATGAGTTTGAAACGTATTGACAAGTAGTATCTGATGCATCTAAGGTCAAGTATGCTAACTGATTACAGGAATTATTGAGCTTGAAACCCGTTTTTTCCCATAGATAATAGATTTGGTCATACTTATAAAGCCTGTAACTTAAAAAAAAAATAACTTAAAATTCCAAAATTTTCAAAGTTTAGTTTTTCAGTTTTTCGGCTATAATACTGAGCCGCGTGTATGTCTGATCCTGACGGCTTACACACCATTTGAAAGCTTAAATCAGCACTATTGATTTGGTGTATTTGCGGTTCTCCTGTATATTCTTGAACCGAAGATATATACCCCCAAAAAACGTACCGTTTTGTACCTACCAAGTCCTATAACTGGCTTATGGGTGGTCAAAAATCACAAACTACACCGGTTCTGAATCGGCCCTAACCCCCTCTTCAAACACAGAAAAAAAATTCAGATCGGTTTAACTTATCCACACACATACATACATACATACTGTTATATTTCTATTTGATATGAAAATTAAATTTTAATAATTATAAACAGAATTCAATTTAATATAAAGTATTTTCAATTTTCTCAACCACGGGCATATAAATTTAAAACAACCTGTATACAACAAATTGTTATTTGTAATTTTAAGAAGTGATTAGAATAAGCGTACGAAACTCGGAACAATGTGCTTAGAATAAACAAAGTGAATGACGCGTACCATTATCGTTTCTTCGCGGAAGGTCGATCATTAGCCTATGCTAAATAAAACTCAGTGAAATAGATGATAGTTCATTATCGTTTTTCGCGGAAGGTTTCGATCATTAGCCTATGCTAAATAAGACTCATTTGAAAGAGAGAATAGGTCATTAAAATTTGTAAATAATTAGAAAGTATTTTAGAATGGGAATTAAATATTTTCTTTTGAAATCCATTAAGCATATTTAGAAAGATTAAAAATTGGTTTTGAGGAATATTACGAATGAGAGTTGGTGGTGGAAGATTGATTTGTGAATTTGGAAGGGATATTTAGAAAGTAGGGGAATGAATGACAAAGTGAGATCAGAATGTTTTGAGCTGTCGAGAAGTGAAGTCGAGTAGTAGACGGTAGTATACGGAGAGTGAGAAAGCCGGTATAGTTCCGTGAGTGTGGAGTATCTATCGTGGAACGAGAAGTAGGCCAGGTCGAGAGTAAAAGAACCTCCTTGAGCCCAGAGTGTCCCGGTAGCTGATAGCAGTTTCGAAAAGGGTAGAACACAGCATCACGACAAAAGCAGGAACGAGAGCTATTCGAGCTAGTTTTTCAAAGGAGAACATCACTGGAAGCCAGGACGAGGTTTGATCGCAGCTAAGGATAGCAGGAAAGGGTCTTGTGTGAGGACATTTTCAGTTCACCAGGAAAAGGTCAGTCTCATTTGTTTGGACATGAATGTATGGGTTTTTCGTATTAAATTCCACATAAAAAAATTGAATAACATAATCAATAATATCAGAAAAGCTTCATCAAACTTAAATAGAGTTGTTCCTAATAACTCCTAATAGTTAAATGTTAATAAAAACTTTCAATTGAAAACCAAAAGGAAATAAGATTCCCATTTGTAAATGTTATGTTTAAGAATAATAAGAAATAGCAAATATTAAGCATTGATTGCCTTTTAAATAAAATAAAAAATATTTTGATTATAATTGTGACCCATATGTGTATTTTTTTTACTCTTTTCTTTTCTATCCCGATTAGGAACCATTAAGAAATATTTAGAAGCCACGGAAGTAAGTAATTAATTTATAATTCGCCCTGAGATTGAAAACATATTGATATGTGATCTGGTTGATTAATTGGATTAGTATTAATACATTGATTAAATTAAGTAACATATAAGAATATTATCTCATATCAATAATCAAGATCACAACAACTGTCGTCCAACGTGGAAAGCATTGAAAAATATTTCTAGTGGCAAATTTGAAGGATAGAAAGAGTAAAGCCGGTATTTGAAAATTTATATGCCTGTGGTAAAAAGTGAGATACTTACATTGGATAACATAAAATTTTAGATCTCTTTAGGTACAAATTTTGCATAACTGATTTAATATTTTAATTTTACGATATTTACATTTGATATATTTATTGACAATTTATAATATTTGGGTGAGAAAAAGTCGTTTTGGGTAACATACTATTAAAATTTCACATTTGGCGGGGATAGTACTTCTTGAAAACAAATGTCTGTGACAAGAAGCCAAAGCAAAGACAACAAAAAACAAAAAGAACATTCAGATCAAGAGGAAAATTCAGACCAAGAAGATATCTTAAACACAACAATCATGGAAACAGAAAAAAAAGAATTGTCAGAATTAGAAAAGATATTACAACTTATGCAACTCCAGTCACAAAAAATGGATGAAGCAAAACGAACAATGGATAAAAATCAGGAAGAAACATCAAAGAAAATGGATGAAACACAACAAAAATTGGATCAAAAAATGGATGAAACATCAAAGAAAATGGATAAAGTGGATAAAAAAATGGATGAAACACAACAAAAAATGGATGAAACACAACAAAAAATGGATGAAACACAACAAAAATTGGATCAAAAAATGGATGAGACACAAAAAAAAATGAAACAAGCAATAGAAGAGAACAACAAGAAAATGGAGGAACGCATAGAAAAGTATGAAGTGAAAATTAAAGATCACATGCAACAACAAGAGACAGAGATTAAAGAAATCAAAAGCAAAATAAATGAGATAACGAATTGCCAGAAAAAAGAAATGGAAAGTTTGGAAAACAAGTTGCAAAACGCTATTCAAGCAGACATAGAAGAAGTGGAAAGAAAGATTGCAGAAATCAATACTCAACAAAATGTCGGAGAAAGAAGAGAAATGGTTATACATAGCACAGATGACGTGAAGATAAGGTTTGGCGGGGATGTAAGAAGATTACACCCAGTGCCGTTCATAAATAGCCTGAAAAAGAAAATACAACACATCGGAAATTTCGATACAGCAAAAGAAACTATCAGAAACCATCTCAAATATGAAGCAAGCCTATGGTTCGACAGTAAAGAAGAAGAATTCGGCAATTGGCAACAATTTGAACAAAAATTTTTGAATTATTTCTGGGGAAAGGTCCAACAATTGGAAATTAACAAGGAATTGCAAAATGGGAAATACAATGATAGGATGGGTGTATCAGAAAGGACATATGCTTTGCAAATTTACAATAATGCAAAACATTTACAATATAATTACTCATCGGAACAATTAGTCGAACTGATTGCAAGACATTTCGAGGAAACGCTGGAAGACCATATCACATTGCAAAATTACAAAGACATAGATAGTTTATGCCAATTCCTACAAATAAGAGAATCACGTCTAAGAGAAAGAAAATCAAGAAGGTCGCGAGAAGATTACAGGCCCCGAGAAACACAAGATTACAGAGATAGAAATCAAAATAGGAGGGACTATACAAGACGAGATTTTAATCCCAGAAGGGAAAACGAAAATAGAGACAACGGAAGAGGAAATTATGAACAAAGAAATAGGCAATGGAATGAGGACAGAAATCGAGAATACCAGAATAGAAACACCACACGCTCAAATCAAGAAAACAGAAATAATGGTAGACAAAATGAACAGGGATATCGAGAAAACCGAAACAGATCCGACAGACCAAGAGAAAATAGAAGAGAAGTAAATAATACCCAGACAGATGAATATGACGGAGAGAGACATTATGACGAAAATATAAACAACGATGAGCAACCGGCGTCTTTTCACGACGGCGCTCACTAAAAACCAAAAATCAAACAGGAATCTTTTGTCACCCCAAGGAGTTTATTAAATTGGCAGGAAACAACGAAAAGAAAAATGGAGTTAATTTAAAATTTGTGGATGGATTTATCAACGAGAAACCAATTAAAATTATGATAGACACTGGATCTGAAATAACATTGGTCAACAGAAAACTAATAGAAGAAGTTAACTTAACAAATTTAATTTATAAAATACCTAGGGTAAATTTAGTGGGCGCAAACAAACGGACATTGGCAACTATAAATGAAGGCATACGAGTAATGGTACGACTGGGCAAGAATATGTATGCACTACAATGTGTAATAATGCCAAACATGTCACATGACATGATAGTAGGAGTGGACGAATTGGCAGAAAAACATGTAGTGATAGATTTTAAAAATAATACGATGAAACTAACAGAAGAAAAAGAAAAAGAACAGGACAAGGAACATGAGAAACAAAATACGGACTAATCAGGTAAAGAACAAACAGTGGAAATGAATTTGGCAGCGAAGCAAGGACAAAGAAGAAAAAGGAGAAAAGGTCAGAAAAAGATAAAAGAAAATGAAACCTGTGGCTCCTCAAAAGAAGAGTTGAGCCCAGAAGAAGAAAATTTGAGAGTATCAGAAACAAAGGAAACCTGGGATTCCTCAAAAGAAGAGACGGGCTCAGGAGAAGAAGAAATAAAGCTAAAAAATGAAAGTGAAAAGAATATGATTGAAACAGTGGTATTTGAAGAGGAGGTATATGCAAACGAGGATGCAGAATGCACGGTAAACATGTGTGAAGAATCTGAGAAAAAAGACAGAAAATTGATATGTGGAGAAGGGAAAGAAAAAGAATTGCGGTTGATGTTAAGAAACTACGAAAATTTGATCAATGAGGAAAACAGAGTGGCTAAAAAGTACGAACATTCATTTGAGGTGAAAAACTTGGGAAATTTTCGATCAAAGACTTACCCGATTCCATACAAGTATCGACAAGAGGTGAAAGAAGAAATAAATAAAATGTTGGAAGATCAAATCATCGAAAGATGTGATTCACCGTATGTTAACCCGATTGTGATAGTAAAGAAAAGCAGTGGAGAATTGAGATTATGTTTAGATGCCACGAATATCAAGCAGCACACTGTATCACAATATGAATCACCTCTAAACATCGAGGCCATTTTTGGAAGAATCACCGGGTCACACATATTTTCGAAAATTGACTTAAAACACAGTTTTTGGTTGATACCGTTAGCTGAAAAGTGTAGAAACTACACCGCTTTTTCTATTGATGGTATTGTCTACCGGTTTAAGGTAGTGCCGTTTGGATTGCAGAGTGCTTGTGCTGCACTCGTCCGAGCTCTACATACCATTTTGAATCGCCACGAAGATTTCATAGTTCATTATATCGATGATTTATTAATTTTTTCACAAGATACTCAGAGTCATCTGAAACACATAGAAATAATTCTGGAAGAATTGGACACAGCGGGATTGAAATTAAACATTGAAAAATGTCAATTTTTTCAAAAAGAAGTCATTTATTTGGGTTTTCAATTGGACACCAAAACAGTAAGATTATCCGAAGACAGAGTCAAGCTCATAGATGAATACCCAAGACCAACGAATTTGAAAACATTGAGAGGTTTTCTTGGCACGATTAATTATTTTAAAAAACTGATTCCCGATTTGAGCCAAAAGGAAATCCCTCTGATAAAGTTGCTTAAAAAAGGAATAAAATGGAATTGGAAAGAAGAACAGGAGGAAGCTTTCGAAACATTAAAACGAGAATTCGCAAAAGGAACGAAAATATACCACCCCATTTACAATTTACCTTTTATACTCCGAACTGATGCGTCCATACAAAAATTTGCAGGAGTTCTGTCTCAAATACAAAACGACCAAGAAGTGCCGATATGTTTTATATCGCGAGTGACTAAAACACATGAGAGAAAATATAGTGTTACAGAATTGGAGTTTGCCAGTGTACTATATTGCGTAAACAAATTGAGGTTTTACTTATTGGGAGCAAAATTCACAATCGAAACAGACCATGCAGCTTTAGTACATATCATGAAGAATAGATTAGTAAATAATAGAATACATAGAGGTATTCTATTATTACAGGAGTATGATTTTGAGTTCCGATATATAAAAGGAAAAGACAACATAATAGCCGACGCTCTAACACGGGATGAGGACACGGGAAAAAAGGAAACAATTACTCTACAGGTGGGACTAAATAGATTAATACAAGAAGAAGGGATATATTCGTTAAATGAGATAAGGACAAACCAAGAAGACCTAGAGGAAAGAGAGAAAAGAAGAGCGGAAGTAGAAAATGACATATATTTTAAGAGCATAGACGGAAAGGAACTATATTTAGTGACACAGACATTGGCCGAAAAGATAATAAAGAAATTACATGAGGACAATGGGCATATCGGTAGCAGAAAAGTTTGGCTCGTTTTTAGGGAAAATTACATCAGCCGACAGGATTACCGCATTGCAAAGGAAATTACCCAGAAGTGCGATGTATGTCAAAAATATAAGAGTCGGAATTTCAAAAACGAAAATGTTGCCAAAAATATTGAAGCCCGAAACAAACTAGACATTGTAGCAATAGATATGTTAAGCGATCTAATTATGACCACTAAAAGGAACAAACATATTCTGGTAATGGTGGATGTGTTTTCAAAATACGTAAAATTATATAGTTGCCGCACCACAAAGGGGGAGGAAATATTAAGAAAAATCGACAATTTTATAGCCATAGTAGGAACACCAAAAAAGATCCTACTGGACAATGCAACGTATTTCCGAAATGATCGTTTCAAGGGACAACTTCGAGAACGAGGAATAGAGACAAATTTTGTCAGCATCAGGCATCCACAGAGTAATCCTTCGGAACGATTCATACAGGAAGTGACGAAATTTCTTCGCATTGCAACAGATGGTCAACATCGCCACTGGGACAGGAAAATGGCGGAAATAGAAAGGTATCTAAATACAATTCCGCGCACAGTAACAAAAGATACCCCAGAATACATCATGAAGGGTGTATTGCCGATAAGGCCATGGGAAGACCAAGAGCCAAAAGAATATCAACAGGTGATTGAAACCGTACAGAGAAGATTACGGCGAAGCAACGAAAAATATATCCAAAGACAGGAACAAAATAGAAAAAGAAGACCAGTGACTTTCCAAAAGGGTGAAAAAGTACTCGTGAGGGCATTACGAGTATCAAATCTTCCTGGGGGCATTTGCGCAAAGTTGATGCCTGTTTTCGAAGGCCCGTACATCGTGAATAATGAAAATGGGATAAATAGTTATGAGTTGAGGCACAGGAACTCGGAAAAGATCCGAGGAATTTATAATATTCACGATGTATACAAATATCACGAATAAAAGACAGAATTACATGAAGTAGATAGTAAGTTAGGATATAAGACGTAGATTAAAGTAAGGAAATATACAGGGAGTTGGTTTTGCCTCGAGAAAATTTATTTAACAATGCAGATAAATTTTATCGAATACAAGGCGGGGATTTGTTATATTTCTATTTGATATGAAAATTAAATTTTGATAATTATAAACAGAATTCAATTTGATATAAAATATTTTCAATTTTCTCAACCACGGGCATATAAATTTAAAACAACCTGTATACAACAAATTGTTATATGTAATTTTAAGAAGTGATTAGAATAAGCGTACGAAACTCGGAACAATGTGCTTAGAATAAACAAAGTGAATGACGCGTACCATTATCGTTTCTTCGCGGAAGGTCGATCATTAGCCTATGCTAAATAAAACTCAGTGAAATAGATGATAGTTCATTATCGTTTTTCGCGGAAGGTTTCGATTATTAGCCTATGCTAAATAAGACTCATTTGAAAGAGAGAATAGGTCATTAAAATTTGTAAATGGTTAGAAAGTATTTTAGAATGGGAATTAAATATTTTCTTTTGAAATCCATTAAGCATATTTAGAAAGATTAAAAATTGGTTTTGAGGAATATTACGAATGAGAGTTGGTGGTGGAAGATTGATTTGTGAATTTGGAAGGGATATTTAGAAAGTAGGGGAATGAATGACAAAGTGAGATCAGAATGTTTTGAGCTGTCGAGAAGTGAAGTCGAGTAGTAGACGGTAGTGTACGGAGAGTGAGAAAGCCGGTATAGTTCCGTGAGTGTGGAGTATCTATCGTGGAACGAGAAGTAGGCCAGGTCGAGAGTAAAAGAACCTCCTTGAGCCCAGAGTGTCCCGGTAGCTGATAGCAGTTTCGAAAAGGGTAGAACACAGCATCACGACAAAAGCAGGAACGAGAGCTATTCGAGCTAGTTTTTCAAAGGAGAACATCACTGGAAGCCAGGACGAGGTTTGATCGCAGCCAAGGATAGCAGGAAAGGGTCTTGTGTGAGGACATTTTCAGTTCACCAGGAAAAGGTCAGTCTCATTTGTTTGGACATGAATGTATGGGTTTTTCGTATTAAATTCCACATAAAAAAATTGAATAACATAATCAATAATATCAGAAAAGCTTCATCAAACTTAAATAGAGTTGTTCCTAATAACTCCTAATAGTTAAATGTTAATAAAAACTTTCAATTGAAAACCAAAAGGAAATAAGATTCCCATTTGTAAATGTTATGTTTAAGAATAATAAGAAATAGCAAATATTAAGCATTGATTGCCTTTTAAATAAAATAAAAAATATTTTGATTATAATTGTGACCCATATGTGTATTTTTTTTACTCTTTTCTTTTCTATCCCGATTAGGAACCATTAAGAAATATTTAGAAGCCACGGAAGTAAGTAATTAATTTATAATTCGCCCTGAGATTGAAAACATATTGATATGTGATCTGGTTGATTAATTGGATTAGTATTAATACATTGATTAAATTAAGTAACATATAAGAATATTATCTCATATCAATAATCAAGATCACAACAATACATACATAGATACCTACAGTTAAGTCCACGAGTCTTTACCCGTGCGTCATCATTTAAAGCCTATGAAATAAGTTGATGATAAATCGGAAATTGAAATTTACTAAACGCAAGAGCAAGTGACAGTAAGTAGCTGCTGCTCCTATTACGGGTTAAAATTTGAGTTATCAAATATGTGTTTTATCTCGCCAGGTATTAATGACACATGGATAAAGACTCGTGGTCTCAACTGTACATATCCACAAACATTTTCCCTTTTTTAATTAGAAATTGAGTCATATGTCTGAGCTCGGTAACTTTTAAATGGTATAACCGATTTTCAAAATTAGACATGCGTTGGAAAGGCAATGATCAGTACTATTAGAAGCCGCAAAGTTAGCTTGAATATTAAGCTAGCGTGACATCTCTCCTGAAGTAGGGTTAAGGGGTGAAAAATTATTAGGGTGGTAATAAATTAGTTTAACATGGGTGAAAAATTATTGCATAGGTTAAATTGGATTCCGCTCATGCAATGCCGTTTTATCGCAAATTTTGCTAGCTTGAATCTTAAGCTAGCCTGACATCTCTCCTGAAGTAGGGTTAGGGGGTGAAAAATTATTAGAGTGGTAATAAATTAGTTTAACATGGGTGAAAAATTATTGCATAGGTTAAATTGGATTCCGCTCATGCAATGCCGTTTTATCGAGAATTTTGCTAGCTTGAATATTAAGCTAGCGTGACATCTCTCCTGAAGCGGGGTTAAGGGGTGAAAAATTATTAGGATGGTAATAAATTAGCTTAACATGGGTAAAAAATTATTGCATAGGTTAAATTGGATTTCGCTCATACAATGCCGTTTTATCTAGAATTTTGCTGGCTTGAATATTAAGCTAGCGTGACATCTCTCCTGAAGCGGTGTTAAGGGGTGAAAAATTATTAGGGTGGTAATAAATTAGTTTAACATGGGTGAAAAATTATTGCATAGGTTAAATTGGATTCCGCTTATGCAATGCCGTTTTATCGCGAATTTTGATAGCTTGAATCTTAAGCTAGCCTGACATCTCTCCTGAAGTGGGGTTAGGGTATGGTGGCTCCTGCCTTCTGTGCCACCCTGGATACTTAGGGGTGGTTACCCCGAAAATGAGGGTTGATGTAGTAAAAATAGTTCGTTGTTAAGTCATTTATTTACACGTTAACTATATCACAGAAAGTAACTGGTGGTATGTTATTTACTTGAATTCGATGTTACCCCGTCGAATCTCAACTGCTCCTTGATTTATCTGTTCTCGTAAAAAATATAATTAAAGTCGGTTATTGTTTATTTACTGTTTTGGTAAGCCGAGGTGACCGTGATTTAAAGTGCTGACTGTTAATAAACACCCACTGAATATTATTGCAACTCGACCTTGTATCAAATACTAGCATGCAAAACTAGGTTACTCGTATTTATTAAACAAACATTACCACGGGCATTTAATTATTAAAAGGTTTATTTGTAATATGATGTTTATTGAGATGCTGTGTATCCCAATTCATCTTCCCCTTCCCCCGAAAATTTTCTGACTACGGAAAAGGAAGAAAATTTTTCTAATAGTACCACTAATTACTTGCTGCGTTTTACGAAGTACAATATATACATTTTTCCTATAAATACTAATTATATACAAAAAATAAAAGTGAAAATGTTCGTTATCTAGACTGTTCCCGTTTCACTTGTCACTCACGGTGTTCTCGGATTGTAAGCATATAGTCTATTCTTATGTATTTTCTTGATTTTATTGTTTTCCGATCTGATCTTACAATTAACATTATTTACCTCTGTTATTGTGAAAGGGCCTACATAAAGACTATCAAACTTACCATTCTCTTCCCTTTTTACCAGGACTAGGTCTCCTATTTTAAATTGTTGTGGTGTTGCTTTGAGCTTATTCTTTTCTTGTCGCTCTTTTTTGTGCTTTAGTAAGAAGGTTCTAGCTCTCTCGTGTGCGCTTTGTAGTTTGTAACGTAACTCATTGTAGTAAGCATCTATATTGTAACATGGTTGAACCTCCTGTGTAAGGTCTTCTGGTAGGTTAACCTTCCTGCCATATAATAGTTCAAACGGTGTGTAACCATGGTACGCGTTAGGGGTTGTATTGTAGCAGTATGTGAACATCCTGCAACACACATCCCAATTTTCTCTGTCTTCATCTATGAATGCTCTTACGTACTCGTTTATTGTTCTGTGTAGTTTTTCGCAACTTCCAATGGACTGTGGATGGTATGCCGTTGAGAAGTTGGGCTCTATTTTTAATAGCTTTGTTAATTCCTGCATTACTTCATTTTTATATTCTGTGCCTTGGTCTGTTCTTATTTGCTTCATGAGTCCGTATGTTGGTATGAAATGATCAAAAATTCCTCGGGCTATTGTATCTGCTTCTTTATTGCACACGGGTATGCTGACCGCGTATTTAGTAAGTTCACATAACATTGTTATACAGTATCTATTACCTTCGTTACTTTTAGTGAATGGACCTATCGTATCTATATATACTATGTCCCATGGTTTGGAAGAAGTGTCCGATATCACGAATTCTTCGACATGTGTTTTTTTTTCGGTTTATTAATTTGACATTTATGACATTGTTTAACGTATTTTCTTACGTCTTTTTCCAAATTTTTCCATCTAAATCTTGCTTTTAGCTTCTTTATGAGTCTGTTATTTCCTACGTGTCCTCCAAACATCGGATGATTGTGATATTCTTCTATTAGCCTGTGTTTTTCTTTGTCTTCTTCTATTGTTTCTGGTACTTCACATATGTATATTTCAACATTCTTTAATATTTTGTTTCCTTGTTTAATAAATTCCTCAATTGTGCACACTTTAAAAATAATATCGTTTACGTATATTTTTGCTTTACGTACTGCATTCTCCACCGCCAGCTTATCAAGCTGTGCCAACATTTGGTTTAAATCGAAATGATTGAATCCTGTGGCTATGCTCTTGCTGCACTTTATTTTGTTTTTGACCCTAATGCTCAGCCTTGGTGAGATTAGTTCTGCTCCAAAAGACAAAATTGGTAGTCTATGCGCCTCTAAATTATTTAGTACGTTTCTTACTGTTTGTTTGTGGGCTTCTGGCTGTAGTGCGAGTTCACTTTCTGCCTTCGTTTGCCTTGCTTCCTTCTTTTTTTCTCTTGCTTGAGCTCGTGTTATAGCTAATATATGGGTATTGTCTATGTATAGGTTCTTTAGTTGATGTAATGTTATTCTTGAAAGACTATCTGCATAGTTATTTTTCCCTGTTATGTATTCTATTTCGAAATCGTATTCCTCTAAATCTAATCTGATTCTTGTAAGTTTCGAAGTTAGTTCTTTCATTGCGAATAAATGTGTTAGTGGTTTATGATCCGTTTTTACTAAAAATGTTGGTGCTCCATATAAATAACATTTGAAATGATTAATTCCCCAATGAATCGCTAGTAATTCCTTAACGATTATAGGTTTATTACATTCTCCTTTATTAAAACTTCTTGATGCGTATGCTATTGGTAGGTCTATTCCGTTATAATCTTGACTTAAAATTGCTGAACAACTCTCGTTGGATGCGTCTGTTGTTAGGATGAATTGTTTATTGAAATCTGGATATTTTAGGATCGGTGGCTTCATCAGAGATGATTTAAGCTTATTGAATGCTTTTTCACATTCTTCTGACCAAAAAAATTCTACTCCTTTTCTTGATAATCTGTTGCGTGGTCTGCATATTTCAGCAAAATTTTGAATAAAACGTCTATAATAGTTACAAAATGCTACGAATCTTTTTGTTTCTTCCGCTGTCTTAGGTGTCGGGTATTGTTCAATCGTTGCATATTTTGCTTTGTCTGGTGATACTCCTTCCTGAGAAAGATCATGTCCTAAATATGTTACTTCTCTTCTAAAAAATTGACATTTTCCTGGGTTAAGTTTCAAATTGAATTTTCGACATGTCTCAAATGTCTTTTTCAGGTTGTCTAGGTGATGTTTTTCAGATATTCCTATCACTACTATATCGTCCATGTAAAGAAATGCTTTGTCTGGTGTTAATCCCGAAAATGCTATTGACATCATCCTTGAAAAGCTATTTGGGCTTACATTTAATCCAAAAGGTAATCTGGTAAATTGAAATGCTCCATTTTCTGTGCTAAACGATGTGTATTTTCTCGATGATTTTTCTAATGGTATCTGGTGAAAACCTGACATTAAGTCTATAACTGAAAACCATTTTGCTCTTCCTAGTTGATCTAGTATCGAGTCTATCCTTGGTAAAGGAAATTTGTCTGTGACTATTTTCTTGTTCAGTTGTCTAAAATCTATGCATAATCTCCATGCTTTATTTCCATCTATCGCCTTTTTCGGTACCAGTACTACTGGGCTGTTGTATTCTGATGTAGACGGTTCTATTATTCCTTGGTCTCTCAGTTTTTGCACTTGCCGGTTTAATTCCTCTGTTTGTGCATGAGGTGTCCTATAGTTTTTAATGTATACCGGAGTTTGGTCTTTAACTCTCAGTTTCTGCTCGTAGAAGTTGTTACATGTTAGCATGTCGTGCCTTAGGGCGAATATATCTGAATAATCTTCACATAAAGATACTAACTTATCGCGTATGTATTCTGGAATGCCTAACTTCAATGATTCCCGTAATTCCTTTTTCCTATCCTTGCTGTCGTTGATCAGTCTATATATGTTGAATAATTTAATGTCTAATGTTTTGATTTCGTTTGTCTCTACTTTTACTGTTTCGTAGGTTGTGTTCAAAATTTTGATGTACGGATTATTACTTGAAATAATTGCTCTCGCTATGAATATTCCTGGTTGTATTTCTTGTTGTTCCACTATCCTGTCGTTCTTCAGCGTTTGAAAAATTTTTACGATTCTGTAAATTTCACATCTGGGCGGTATTATTATCGTGTCATTATCTATATTATCCAAAATGTTTGTACTAATGTAACAATCGTTGTCCTCTTTAATGTGCATTTTAAGGTTAGCATAGTCTAGTAATTAAGTTTAAAAGTTTAAAAGTTAAGCTGCTGCATATGACACCCAAATATAAATGAAAAATAATAATAAAAATACTACTTGTGCAAAGGGTACTGCAATTTCTTAGTTATTGATTAAGAAAATCTTCTATTGCATAATACGTTATTTCGGATAGGTAGGCTTTTGTCAGTTTACGGAATTTGGAGAAAGATGCTGCAGATTTAAGTTGTAGAGGGAGATGGTTGTAAAGTTTTTTTTTGCGGAATATAATAAAGATTTCTTTACTAACTCAGATGACGGGGTCGGTAAATAGACGTCAAAGGTAGAATTTCTCGTGAAGTAGTCATGATTAGGTCTTGGTGGAAAGACATGTAGATGTTTACGAATTAAGCAAACAGTTTCTAAAATATATATACATGGAAGGGTTAAAATTTTGTGATCTTTGAAGTAACTTCTACAATGTGTTGTTCTTCTGAGGTTAAACAGATTATGGTGGCTCCTGCCTTCTGTGCCACCCTGGATACTTAGGGGTGGTTACCCCGAAGATGAGGGTTGATGTAGTAAAAATAGTTCGTTGTTAAGTCATTTATTTACACGTTAACTATATCACAGAAAGTAACTGGTGGTATGTTATTTACTTGAATTCGATGTTACCCCGTCGAATCTCAACTGCTCCTTGATTTATCTGTTCTCGTAAAAAATATAATTAAAGTCGGTTATTGTTTATTTACTGTTTTGGTAAGCCGAGGTGACCGTGATTTAAAGTGCTGACTGTTAATAAACACCCACTGAATATTATTGCAACTCGACCTTGTATCAAATACTAGCATGCAAAACTAGGTTACTCGTATTTATTAAACAAACATTACCACGGGCATTTAATTATTAAAAGGTTTATTTGTAATATGATGTTTATTGAGATGCTGTGTATCCCAATTCAAGGGGGTGAAAAATTATTAGAGTGGTAATAAATTAGCCTACCATGGGTGAAAATTATTGCATAGGTTAAATTGGATTCCGCTCATGCAATGCCGTTTTATCGAGAATTTTGCTAGCTTGAATATTAAGCTAGCGTGACATCCCTCCTGAAGCGGGGTTAAGGGATGAAAAATTATTAGGGTGGTAATAAATTAGTTTAACATGGGTGAAAAATTATTGCATAGGTTAAATTTGATTCCGCTCATGCAATGCCGTTTTATCGAGAATTTTGCTAGCTTGAATATTAAGCTAGCGTGACATCTCTCCTGAAGCGGGGTTAAGGGGTTAAAAATTATTAGGGTGGTAATAAATTAGTTTAACATGGGTGAAAAATTAGTGCATCGGTTAAATTTGATTCCGCTCATGCAATGCCGTTTTATCGAGAATTTTGCTAGCTTGAAGGTTAAGCCAGCGTGACATGTCTCCTGAAGCGGGGTTAAGGGGTGAAAAATTATTAGGATGGTAAAACATTAGTTTAGCATGGCTGAAAAATTACTGCATAAGTTAAATTTGATTCCGCTCATGCAATGCCGTTTTTTCGAGAATTTTGTTAGCTTGAATATTAAGCTAGCGTGACATCCCTCCTGAAGCGGGGTTAAGGGGTGAAAAATTATTAGGGTGGTAATAAATTAGTTTAACATGGGTGAAAAATTATTGCATAGGTTAAATTTGATTCCGCTCATGCAATGCCGTTTTTTCGAGAATTTTGCTAGCTTGAATATTAAGCTAGCGTGACATCTCTCCTGAAGCGGGGTTAAGGGGTGAAAAATTATTAGGGTGGTAATAAATTAGTTTAACATGGGTGAAAAATTATTGCATAAGTTAAATTTGATTCCGCTCATGCAATGCCGTTTTATCGAGAATTTTGCTAGCTTGAATGTTAAGCTAGCGTGACATGTCTCCTGAAGCGGGGTTAAGGGGTGAAAAATTATTAGGGTGGTAATAAATTAGTTTAGCATGGGTGAAAAATTATTGCATAGGTTAAATTTGATTCCGCTCATGCAATGCCGTTTTTTCGAGAATTTTGCTAGCTTGAATATTAAGCTAGCGTGCCATCTCTCCTGAAGCGGGGTTAAGGGGTGCAAAATTATTAGGGTGGTAATAAATTAGTTTAACATGGGTGAAAAATTATTGCATAGGTTAAATTTGATTCCGCTTATGCAATGCCGTTTTATCGAGAATTTTGCTAGCTTGAATGTTAAGCTAGCGTGACATCTCTCCAGAAGCGGGGTTAAGCGGTGAAAAATTATTAGGGTGGTAATAAATTAGTTTAACATGGGTGAAAAATTATTGCATAGGTTAAATTGGATTCCGCTCATGCAATGCCGTTTTATCGAGAATTTTGCTAGCTTGAATGTTAAGCTAGCGTGATATCTCTCCTGAAGTGGGGTTAAGGGGTGAAAAATTATTAGGGTGGTAATAAATTAGTGAAAAATTTGTGAAAAATTATGGCATAGGTTAAATTGGATTTTGCTCATGTGGCCATGCTAGCTTAAGGTACCTCTTCGATCGTCTATTCAATACATTTTTCAAAAATATAATAGGTTAGTAAATAATCAAGAAAATATCAGTTTATTTCTGTTAATTATGTGTCCCAGACTAATTTATTCAGGCTATATTTCTTAAATGAATAAAGATTTTCGAATGGGACAAAAACTGATCTATTCCATTTGTAATACACTTTAATATGGTGTAGAAAAAAAATCATCCCCTACATATTCATCCCTTAGTTACAGGGTGCTATTAAAAAAAATTAAAATTAGGGCTTGTAACTAACGGATGAATATTTAGGGGATGATTTTTTTCTACGCAATATTAAAGTGTATTACAAATGGAATAGATTAGTTTTTGTCCCATTCGAAAATCTTTATTCGTTTAAGAAATATAGCTTGGATAAATTAGTCTGGGACACATAATTATCAAAAATAAATTGATATTTTTCTTGATTACTTACTAAACGATTTTATTTTTAAAAAATGTGTTGAATAGACGATCGAAGACCACATCCAAAACTATAAAAAATGTACAGGGTGCTATTAAAAAAATTAAAGTTAGGGGTTGTAACTAAGAGTTGAATATTTAGGGGATGATTTTTTCTACGCCATATTACAGTGTATTACAAATGGAATATATTAGTTTTTGTCACATTCGAAAATTTCTATTCGTTTAAGAGATATAGCCTGGCTAAATTAGTCTGGGACACCCTGTATACAATAAATTATTTATCAAATTCTTGGTAAGACTATCCTAATTTTATTCTATAAATGTAGACATACCACTCCAGTTTTTTAGCAGCATCATTAATCAGCCAATAGCGTCCACTGATGGATATAGGCCTCCCTCAGTTCTTTCCAGTTTTCTCTACACTGGGTCGCTTGTAGCCAGTGTCCCGCTACTCTTTTTATATCGTCGGTCAATCTAGTCGGTTGTCGGTTGTCGTCCTCGGCTGCTTTTATAGTTTCTGGGCCTCCATTCCAGGATCCGTTGTGTCCACCGCCCATTTTGTGTTCTAGCTAAGTGCCCTGCCCAGTTCCACTTAAGCGTCGTAGCTCTTTCGATGACGTCTTGAACTCCTGATATTTTCCTGATCTGTTGGTTTGTCATGTGGTTTTGAAGGCTCACGTTTAGCATTGCACGTTCCATGGCTCGTTGTGTAACTCTGAGTTTATGTGCGGATTTTTGCGTCATAGTCGAGGAAATGAAGCTGAAAAAATGGCAAAACCTCGCAATTTGCATCCAGCATCGATTTGTACAAAAATTTGGGATTAGGCTCATTACACCCTCTAGTTCATTTTCTATATTGATCCGTTGTACTCTTTTGGTTTTGTAAGGGTGAGAACTACCCCTAGTTGTAAAAAATTATAAAATAACATTTTAAACTTTAATATTGTCAACATTTGGTTCTTATTAGTTACATAATGAATGTTTTATGCTTTAAGATATACTATCATAATATTTCAACCCTTAAAACCACCCTTGTTGGAGCTATTTATAAAAAATTTACTTATCCTAAAAGAATAATTTCGGCTTGCATCGATTTACATAAAAATTTGGGATTAGGCTCATCTCACCCTGTACTTCATATTCTATATCATTCTTAAGGAGTTGATTATTTTTAGGGGTGTAAACAACCCCTTATTGTCAAAAATTATATAAAAACATTGTATACTTTAATATGGGTAAAATTTGGTTTTGATTGGTTAAATAATGATTGTTTTATACTTTAGGATATAATATCATAATATTTCAACCCTTAAAAACCACCCTTAATAACATTACAGTTTTTATAAGTAGATATTTTAATAGGTCTATACAGAAAAAAAAGTAGAATTAAAGAATTACAAAAACATTTATTTACACAAAAATACGAATTTACAAATATGTACAAATACAAATACAAATAGTTTTTTAGTCATCTTCCGGTATACGAACCGGTTCTGTGGTATTATACATACATTGAAAATTATCCATAAGCGACTATCCGAATTTTTCGAAAAAAAAAATCGTTTTATAAACATAGCTCCTTCATTTTTGGCGGTGAAAAATTTTTACAAAAATGACTTTGTAGGGTTTTTGGAGAGTCATAAAACTGTGAAAACTAAATTCCATGAGATCCCTCAGTTTTTAATTAGGGTGGGTTTAAAGGGCTCGAATAAAGGGGTGTTTGCTCGTAAATAAAGGCTTTAAACAGCTATATCTCGCTAAATGTTCACTGTAATGAGAAACTATGCACAATAAAACTTTAGTTGTTAAAGAAGCTACAATTTGGTAATCTATCATTTTTTTCATATCTCCAGTATCTTCGGAGATATTTTGAAGTAAAAAGTGAAAAATGAGAAATTCCAAAAAATTAATTTTTCTTTTAACTCCAATTTTTCTAAAATTAGGCCTTTTAAATAGGTCAAGCTTCTTGGTTGTATTTATAATACAAATATAAAAGGAATTATAGAAAGGTGAAGACCAATTTTCAATCAGAAGGGTAGTTAGGCAGTTGTTTTCACTGATTTTATCATAGAGAAAACCAGGTACTGACCTTTTTTTGATCATAAGTCGCTTACTTTTTAGACTAGAAACTTTTTAATATTTTTTTGAAAGGCCTAACTATATACTTGAAAAAAGATTATTTAATTTTTCTTTGAGAAATGCAAAGTTTTTCCGTTATTTTACTTTGAATATTTCAAATTATGCATTTGACGAAAAAAGCTAACTTTTAACATGCCGTATTTCGGTTTCTGTTGGTCTTAGCGATATTACAGAAAAATAATTTGGTTTGTGTTACTAAAAGATACAATTTTGATACCTACAGTTATTTTGATTAAATGCATATTTTTCGAGGTATTCTCAAAAACCCTCTAAAATAGTCGACTTTTTCATCGAAAAACTGTTACTTTCAAGCGCGAATAACTCGAAAAATATTAGTTTTACGAAGAAAATGTAAAAAATTTTTTTTTCTTATAATCACTTTTTACATCGATTTACATAATTAAAATGTAATAAAAAATTCCCGCCACCGAGATGGGGTGGCAACCACCCCCAAAGTTTTAGCGTACAGCGGCATGATGTAGAAAATTATCCTTGGACTATTCCCTACCTTCTGTGAAAATTTCAAGTAAATCCATGCTGGACGAAAAAATTGCGAGCCAAATTGCTGCATTTCCTCCACTATCAGTGTTAGGGTCTCTTAGACGAAGCAACGAAGCATTAAACCTAGGAATTTTGTGCAGTAAGATGAATCGTCATGCAACTTTTTGCATTCGATTAGAGAGAGTGTCAGGCAACTTTGTGAACTAAATTCATCTAGGGAAAAAAATTTTGTGCATAAGAATGCATTTTAAAAGTGCATCTCGAAGAGGTGAAAATGAAAAATTTAGAACTCGGGCAATATTGATGGAAATGAGATGAATTTTTATAATCGGGGGTTTTGGGGATCGCTGAGTACGAGTTTCATATCGGCGATGATCCCCAAGGTACCTGGTGCCCCGGTGGAACTCGTCGCCTAGAGTTTTATGTTATAATAATTAAAAATCAGTCAATATCCATTACTCGGAGGGTTTTTGGGGTCGCCGGCCACGAATTTAGTGTTGGCGATGGTCTCCAAGATACCTGGTGCCCAGGGTGGAACTCGTCGCCTGGAGTTTTATGATATAATTATTCCAAATCATTTAAAACCATTACGCGGTGGGTTTTGGGGGTCGCTGAGCACGAATTTTATGACGGCGATGGTCTCCTGTGTACCTGGTGCCCAGGGTGGAACTCGTCGCCTGGAGTTTTATGTTATAATCATTCAAAATCAGTCAATAACCATTACTCTGAGGATTTTGGGGGTCGCTGAACAATAATTTCATGTGTTCGATTGTCTCCAAGGTACCTGGTGCCCAAAGTGGAACTCGTCGTCTAGAGTTTTATGTTATAATTATTACAAATCATTTAAAACCATTACTCGGGAATTTTGGGGGTCGCTGAACATGAATTTCATGACGGTGATGGTCTCCAAGGTACCTGGTAGTTTTTATGGTATAATCATAAAAAATCAGTCAATAATCATTACTATAAACGTTTAAGGGGTCGTTGGGCATCAATTTCATGTTGGCGATGGTCTTCAAGGTAGGTATAAAATAATCTAAAAAATACGTGTTAAATTAAATGTTAGTGCACGTATTCATAATCAATTTATTTATACAATATAATGAAAATCTTAATAAAAAAGTAAAATAAAATAAAAAAAATATATTTACTTATATGAAGTTACACAAATTTCTCTCTTCCGCAATTTCGAAAACCAAAATTATAAAACAGCGCAGCTATAGACTGTAGATAATGAATATTCCTTTAATACCAATCTTAAATAGCATGATATTATAATATTATTATTTACTCTGTAATTAACAAAACTAATAAGTATAAAATATATGACTTTTTCAAAACACCAACATTAAAAACTTACTTTGCTTTAAATACGGTATGACTTTTTAGATGTTTTTTTTTTATAATTAATTAAAAATTTTTAACAGAACAGAACTACATAAAAGTGTAGCTTGGAGGTATTCACATATATACTATGCTTTACTTTTAAACCAGGAGCAGTAAAATAAAAAGACAGATTCACACCCAAGAAGGTCAATAGAAAAATCACCATATACATCTTTTTTGGTTGATCATATCGGCCTTCGACGGTAATCCATCAACATTATATTATACTAATACGTCGCTAAAGAGTTCTAAAAACCACTGTTTTTTTATATAAAAGCAGACTAGAAATCTAAAAATTAAAATAATACCGCAGAAAACACAAAAAATCGCTGATATAAATTAATTACCCTTGAAATGCCAATTATGTCAAAATTTCATAAATGTCATTAGTGTCAAAATTTAACGCCAACTGCTTTAAAAGCGACAAAATTCTAAAATAATTTTTAAATAGGTAATTTTTTAGGATATAATATAAAAGTGTTTTAAGAAAAATTATTAATGAAAAATATATTTAGCGAACCCCCAAAACACCGAAGTAATGGATATTGACTGATTCTGAATGAATATATGTAACATAAAACTGCAGGCGACGAGTTCCGCCCTAGGCACCAGGTACTTTGGAGACCATCGCCGACATGAAATTCGTACTCAGAGACCCCAAAAACCCCCGAGTAATGGTTATTGACTGGTTTTGAATGGTTACAACATAAAACTCCAGGCGAGGGCACCAGGTAACTTAGAGACCATCGCCGACATGAAATTCGTACTAAGCGACCCCCAAAAGACCCAAATTTATGGTTTTTCACTGATTTTGAATAATTATGACATAAAACTAAAGCCAACATAAAAACCCCCCGAGTAGTGGTTATTGACTGATTTTAAATGGTTATAACATAAAACGCTAAAAAACGAATTCCAACCCTTGGCACCAGGTACCTTGGGCACCATCGCCGACATAAAATTCGTACTCAGTTACCCTCAAAACCAAGAGGGTAATAGTTTTTGACTAATTTTGAATAATTACAACTAAAGACTCCTGGCGACGAGTTCCACTTTAGGCACTAGGTACCTTGGAGACCACCGCCAACATTAAATTCGTGGTCAGCGACTCCAAAAACCGCCGTGTAATGGGCATTGACTGATTTTTAATTAGTATAACATAAAACTCCAGGCGACGAGTTCCACACTGGGCACCAGGTACCTTGGAGACCATGGTCCACATGAAATTCGTACTCAGCGACTCCCAAAACCCCCAGAGTAGTAGTTTTTGGCTGATTTTGGATAATTATAACTAAAAACTCTAGGCGACGAGTTCCACCCTGGGCACCAGGTATCTTGGATGCCATCGCCAACATTAAATTCGTGGCCGGCGACCCCAAAAACCCCCCGACTAATGGATATTGACTGATTTTTAATGATTATAACATAAAACTCTAGGCGACGAGTTCCACCCTGGGCACCAGGTACCTTGGAGACCATCGCCGATATGAAATTCGTGCTCAGCGATCCCCAAAACACCCGAGTATAAAAATTTAACTCATTTCCGTCAATATTTCCCAAGTTCTAAATTTTTCATTTTCACCTCTTCGAGATGCACTTTTAAAATGCATTTTCTTATGCACAAAAATTTTTGCCCTAGATGAATTTAGTTCACAAAGTTGCCTGACACTCTCTCTAATCGAACGCAAAAAGTTTCATGACGATTCATCTTACTGCACAAAATTCCTAGGTTTTGGGCTTTTTAGTGCTTCGTTGCTTCGTCTATCTGCTCCATAAGTTTGTACAGGCAAAACACATTGGTTATAAACCTTTCTCTTGAGACACATGGGAATTGAACTTCTTAGGCCATTATTAGACTAGGTAACTGGTGGCGCAACTAGTGGGGTAACTGGTGGCGCAACTAGTGGCTCCACCAAATTAAAGCACACAAAATATTATGGGCAACTGGTGGCCGATATGGGCAACTGGTGGCACAACCAGTTACCGTAATCTAATAGGTCTCATTTACTTAAATGCCCCGTGACGTAATGAGTCACTGGTGGAGCAACTTGGTGGCGTCACCAGTTGCCTAATATAATACTGGCCTTAGAATATGGCTTAGTTTGCCGAATGCTGCCCATGTATGGCCTATTCGCTTCTGTGTTTCGTGTGTTTGATTGTCTCTGCTTAAATTAAATATCTGGTGTCCCAGATATTTTAAGTGTCTGTTATATGGTATTATTTTCGATAGTTATATTTTTACACTCATTAGGAGATTTATCATAAGTTTAGTTTTCTTTACCATACATAAAATTTATCCCTGTCGTGGTTGTCCTTAACAGTTCTTCTATATCTATAGAAAAAGATCTTATCTTGAAGTAGCCAAGCTAACCCAAGTAGCAATTTGTCGACGCGACAACGTTGTCTACCGCGTGGCAACGTTTTCTTACAACGTTGTTATTGCCTAAAAGACGACCCTATTCTGCACTGATTTGGTGGACGATTTTTGAGTTGTCTTGACGTTGCCTATACAACCTCCTGTTTAAGCAACATCGTTTCGTAACCGTTGCATAAGACAACTGAAGCGACTATAAAAAGCACATGCGCGTGCAATGGTAGCTCAAGGAGTCAGACTAGTTATGTTTTTTTACCTATATTTTTAACACCTGTATGGTGAATGCGAAAACCAAAAAGTAAACTCTTTTGACATCGTATTGGGTATTTAAATTTATATAAATACATAAAGGACTTATTACCTGATGTGAAATTTATAAACGCATCTCAGATTAACGTCAAATATGGATATTTCACCTTTAAAAAACACACGCGCTGCTATTTTATGACATTTTTGACAAAAAATATGCAAATTTAAAAAATCAAATTTTAATATAAAAGTCAAAGTTTATGTTAAAGATGTTCTGTATAAATTTAATGTATTGATGGTGCTTTTAAAGTTATCAGAAAATGCCTGTATTTTTTATATTCTGTGTTTTCATTTTCTTTACATCCCAAAAATCTCAAGTAAAACCAAAATGGCGCATTAAACAATATTACCAATATTACTAAAAAAATACCTTATTACCAACCTTAGACGGATAAGACAACTTAGAAGTCCAATCGCCAACTAAACCAGACCGCGCCGACTATCAAGTCAAAACCATTTTAGAACGCACCCTCTTATTGGGTGACAGAGGTCATGTGACCAGTGTCAAAAGTGTATCATTCTAATTAACAGCGTTGCCACATTTAGTAGATTTCTACTTTTTTGGTAGATTTTTGATATTTTTTAAAAAATTCTAGTAGGCAATATTTTTAGTAGATTTTTGGTATATTTCAACAGAATTTGATCCATTTTATTCGAATCATGAGAAAACTGTAATAAGTATTTTTGAAAAATTTAAACGCAGAATGAAAGACTGCATTATTTAGAAAAACCAAAACGTTTCTTTTGAGCGAGTTATTTGGAATTAAAAGTAACTAAATTTTTTCTTTTTTTCACCCCTGTAACGTATTAAAATAAACATTATAGAAGTTTTCAGGGACTTTCGGTCCTCGGTAATAACGTAATCTTTCTTTGTGCGTTTAAAATTTTCAAAAATACTTATTAGTTTTCTAAGGATTCGCAAAAAACGGAAACATTTAAAATACATTGAACATTTTAACAGACGACATTTTGCGCCTCTCCCCTTAAGTTAGCTGTTGTTTTTATTATAAAAAATCCCAAATATATCCCAAAAATACTTAAGTATATTTTAGTTTTTAATTTAGTAGATTTTAGCTAAAAAATGATAATTACCAGTTGGTGGTTTGGAATAATTAGGTTTCCAATTTTGTGGAATTCCTCTTGGGACATTTAGGACGGATGTGCATATCACTCTATTACTGTATATTTACATGGCCTAAAAAGAATCTACTGATTTTGTGGAAACAAAACTACTGAAAGAGTTAAAACTGACCTGGCAACCCTGTCTACCAAAGCAGATACAAAGATGGTTATCAAATCTCAAATCTACTGACAAAACAATGGAATGGAAACCAGCTATTTAAAAAACAAATAAACAGGTTGTTAAATAAATCGAAAATTTCCATCAAAATAAAATATATAATAATTAGTTTAGCATTATAACATTTTTAAGTCGTTGCGATTGTTGAAAAAACTGAAGTGTGATATGTAGTTGTCACAATGGTAAAAAATTAGTTGCCGGTATAACTACAGGTTGTAACATCGTAATGTCAGTCGGGGTAGGAGATGTTGGCCGAAACAACTGAAAATGCTCTCGAGCAACGTTGTGGACAGTGCATTTGTTTGTACTGACAACCAATGCGTCGAAAAATTGCTACTTGGGAACTTGTTCTACGAGACTTTCGCAAAGCATTCTGTTTCCTATACATAAAATAAGAAGAAGGCACAAAAAAGTGTAAAGCGCTTTGAGGAAACTGGACGAGTAAAAGATGGCATTCGAATAGATAAACCAAAAACTGTTATAAATTACAATAAAACGTAATATTTAATACAAAGATTTTGTTGAAGATCCACGTACATCTTCATGCAGAGCTGCACAAATGTAGGTCATTCTTGAATCTTGTGTGTACAGTGACGGATCCAGAATTTTTTTGGGGGGAGGGTGATTTAATTACTTTTGCTCTGATGAAAGGTCGCTAGCCTTACCACCCCTATGACAAGTGGGTTTTTTTATGACAGCTCTCATTTTTTCTATTTTTACGATTTATTAAATTGATATTTATTTTCATCTGGGGGCGTGGAGGGGTGGGAGGTCAGGACTTTAGTGACACCCGCTGGATCCGCCACTGTGTGTGTATTACATAAGAATCCATTTGAACCCTAAATAATCCAGTAGATTCAAGAATTAAACGAAAATAGACACCACCGTTAGATTACAGTAGTTTTAAGAGTTAATTCTAATAGTACGTTATTTGACGGTAAAATGTTGCAAAACCTTAAATTTTAAAGACATGAAATTGGCATACACACAGGTAACATGTCAAAGAAGAAAAGTGATATTGTGCCGATGTGTGGTGATATTGTGCCGATGTGTGCTTTTGCCATGGGGGTGAGTTTCAGCCCTTCTCTGGGGTGAAAAAATATAGGTACAAAATAAGTCCGAAAATGGATAAAGTGACTAATTCTAAGCAACTTTTGTTCTATAGCATTTTTTCACTAAATTAATACTTTTCGAGTTATTTGCGAGTAAATATGACCATTTTTTAATAAAAGAAATTAGACGGTTTTTTGCAATTGAAAAAAAGTTCTTGGCAAAGATATATAGCCCATAAAAAAGGAAAAAAATGTGTACGCATAAGATCCTTAGATCTAATAAAAGAAGAGTTGTAACTAATGAAAATTAGGTTCATACTCGCTAAATTCCAAATCGAATATTTCAACGTGAAATAACCAAAAATGAAGCATTTTTTGTGAAAAACTCATAACAAGTTTTTTAAAGTGTTTTTAAACAGCTTTATTTTTGTTTTTTAAAAAAGGTTCTAGCAATAAATAGTCTAGAAAGCCACTGCGCATCCGCTAGGAAAAATATTCTAATTCAGATTTTTTGCACAATCTTACTCAAAAAGGACCCCTTTTAACAAATTTGTATGTTGCCAGGACCCAAAGTTGGTCAAAAATTTTTTAAACGGTTTTTTTTGTTTTTTTCTTAAAATTATTTTTTTTGCATGGAACAATTTTTTTTAGGTTTTTTGGATCATTACAAACAGAAAATGTCTTTAGTGACTTTTCTCTAAAGTTGATAGCTTTTGACATATAAGCGATTAAAAATTGAAAAATTGCGAAATCGGCCATTTTTAACCCCTAAAAACTATGTGAAAAATTAAAAATTTGAATGTTGCCAAGGCAAGTAGATATTCTTTAAACATCGATTGATGAAATGCCGAAGAGCTTTTGCAATACAATATCAAAAACTCCTTTGTTTTTTAATTGCCAATCAAGCGTGCGCGACACTATTTTCCACCGTTGCATGTGTATACAGTATGGTGCAAATGAAAGGAATAAATTCGTTATTTCGTAAACCGGTAACTTTAAGCTTTACTTGTGTATGTATTGTTTTTACGATCTGTAAGTCTCATCGTTCCTAAGTGCTTATTTGGCAGGGGCTCTTGTGGAAAGGGCTTGAACTAGTCAATAATTAAGAGTGTATGCAAATTTTGAACAGCCATACCTCAACCGATTTTTGCCTTACAGAGAAACAACAAATCCAAAATATTCAGAAAAGCAAAACTTAAAATTTTTTACTCCTTGTGATTTTTGGTATCACTAATAAATTTTAAGTTATTTTGAAAAAAAAAACATTTTGTTCAAAATTAAGAATTAAAAAAAATTATTTTAAAACCAAATTATTTAAAAAATAAGCCCTTTGAACCGATGAAACGTACAGATCATATAAATAATATAAATAAGTAAAGTAACTTGTGAAGCGGTAACGATTAATTTGATTTAATATGCTAATTAGGGGGTGATTAGTCTTTTTTACTAAATAAAAAGGGACCAATTTTGAGCGTAACTTGCTTACTTTTGATGCTCAAGTTTTTTTTTTAACAAAAATTAAGTCTATTTTTTACACTTTAGAAAAATTTTAATGGATTTTCCTCAAAAAGTGCATAATTTTTTTGTTATTTCACGTTGAAATATTCGCTTTTGAAATTTGATGGATATGAACCAATTTTCATTAGCTATAATTTTGCTTCTACTGGGTCTAGAGACTTCATATATACACCATTTTTTCATTTTTTAAGATGCTATGTTTTTACCGAGTATGATTTTTGGATGAAATACTTACTTTTTGAGTTATTTGCAAAAAACCGCCTAACAACGAGTTTTTGGGATGAAAAATGAACATATTAATTAATCGCAAATAACTCTAAAAGTAAGTTTCTCTCCCCATCGTAGTTCTTTTTTTAAATTCCAGAATAATTGTGTAGTTAGTTTAGTTAGAATAGGTTACACATTTGCTACTGGCTTAATGAGCCCGGAGGCCAAAATAACCTCGAAAAGTATTAACTTAGCGAAAAAAATGCTATAGAACAAAAGTTGCTTAGAATTAGCCAATTTATTCATTTCTGATTAATTATTTATATGGGAAATAAGCCACAATAAAATGAAAAAAATAATTTTATTAACGTTTCGACGCCCAAATCGGGTGACGTTGTCAAAATACAAAATACTACTAACATAAACAAAAACGTTGTTGCTTAGCAAAAAAATTCTTCCAATAATCCACTTAATTTGACTCACTTACATCGGCAATTCATAAATATTGGCAACATCATTTCAAAGTCCTCCACTTTAAAATGTACCATAATATGTATCCGAATTGCCGACATAAGCGAGTCAAATTAAACAAATTATTAGAAGAACCCCTCCACCAAGCAACAACACTCCTATTTATGTCAGTAGCATTTTGACAACGGCACCCGATCTGGGCGTCGAAACGTCAATAAAAATCATTTTTTAATAATACTGTGGCTCATCTCCCATTATAAACAGTTAAAATTGTAAAAATGCCACAAGAAAATAGCTTACAGAACACCGTTAAGCTAATAACAAATTTTCAGCTTGCTATTAATAAACTGTTTTTGGTACGCAGGATCCACGCCTATTAACTATTTAACTCGAGCAGATTCCATATTTTACCAGCGAATATAAATCTCATTCAAAATTCGGCATATCTAGATACCCCTCATTAACTTAATGAAATCTTACCAGAATAATAAACGTTGTTCTGAAGCTATTTCCCCGCGGCACCTATATGATTAACCATTTATATGGGAAACAAGCCACAATTAAAATGAAAAAAATAATTTTATCAACGTTTCGACGCCCAAATCGGGTGCCGCTGTCAAAACACAAAATATTACTAAAATAAACAAAAGCGTTGTTGCTAAGCAAAAAAATTCTTCCAATAATTCACCTAATCCCACTCACTTATATCGGCAATTCAGACATATACTACATATTTTAAAGCAGAAGACTCCAAAATCAATACTTATTTACCACATTGGAACGACCCAATTACCAGTGACAGGAAAATCCAGGTCAGGATTAAGAAAAAAATATAAAGTAATTGTGACCTTGAAACAACAACCTGTATATTGAAATTTTGAAAATTTGTTTGTGTATTTTAAAAGAGCATAAAAACTGCGTTAAATGGTGCATGTCAAATTTTTGCGCAGATAATTTAATTACGGCAATTTTGAAATCATATTGATTAATTCGGTCAAGGTCACAAGAAGCTACCAGAAAAATGAAGCACAATCCCAAGGTAATTAGAAAATCGATTCGAAATCTTTTAAAACGAGCAAGGAACTGCATCGAGCAAAATGGCAGACATTTTGAGCAACTGTTATAGTTCAAATATTTTTAATTTATGTTAAATTGTTGAATTGTAACGAATTTTTATTTTATTTGATATAGCAGTTTTTTAATTTTTTACTAAATCATTAAAATATCCCAATTCTCGCCATTCTAATTTTCAATGATGTGCATATAGCTACAAATCCAGAGAATATAATGAAGCCAGCGTAGTAAATAAGTATTAAGTATTTTTAAAATAAGTATTGATTCATTAACATTAAATTATTATTAAAAGTTAACAATACCTGGTTTTTAATCTCAGAGTTCTTTAAAATTTGAATATAATTTCAAATTGATGTAATTAAATCAACGGCGAAAAAATTAAAATAAGCCTTAATATACAGGGTGTTGGTTCAAGGTCACAATTACTTTGTATTTTTTTCTTAATCCGAACCTGGATTTTTCTTGTCATTAGTAATTTTGTCGTTCCAATGTGGTAAATAAGTATTGATTATTTTTAAAATGAGTATTTATTCATTAACTTTAATAATTTGTAATTAAAAGGTAATAATATCTGCTTTTTAATATCAAAGTTCTTAAAAATTCAATATAATTTCAAAATTAAAGTCATAAAATTATCTGGCCGAAAAATTGAAGCGAACCATTAAACTTACTTTTTTGTGCTCTTTTCAAATATGCAAACAGATTTTCAAAATTTCAATATACAGGGTGTTATTTTAAGGTCACAATTACTTTATAATTTTTTGTTAATCCGGACCTGGATTTTTCTTTTGGTTAGTATGTCGGTCGTTTGGGTTTTGAATGAAACATATGTGTACCAAATATCAAAAAAATATACAGGGTGGTTCTAAAGTTATGGCTTAGGAAAGAAATGGGCAAAATCGATAAAACACCCTGTAACTCGGTTATAAAAGTCGGTAGGGCAAAAAATGTACTATATCTAGAACCGGCTCGGTGACCTCTATTCACCATTAAAGTATTTCCGTTTCCCAATGAAACACCCTGTATAAGTAATACTAAAATATAAAATATGTACTAGCTTGATATTATTGACTTACTAATCTTGGTATTTTCTTTCTATTGACTTCCTCTTTCAGTATGGGTAACCACATCCTACTGCATTCTACCGAGGAATTTGCGACACAATTGGTTTCATTTAGCATAATTAGAGCCGCTTCTTTGATTTTTCTCTTTTTACTATCTGATTCTTTCAGGACTATACTTGAATCTCTCCACTGAACTCTATGTTCATTATCCCATGCGTGTTGACATATTTGAGATCTCTCAAATTCTCTATTTTTAGTATAAGATTGATGTTCACTTATTCTAACGTCTAATGGTCTTGATGTCTCACAAGGTATTTTATAAATGCAATTCTTTGTTCTTTCTTGATCATTGTTAGGTTTAGTTTTAGATAGAATAGATCTCAATGTGTTTGTTGTTTTGAATGTTGTTGAAATGTTGAATTTATTTCCTATTGTTTTAAGTTTCTCGGATAGTCCTTTTATATATATGGTATTGATATTTTCCTCGTATTATTTCTGGTGAATGTTGTAGGATCCCGTTCTAAGTTGTTCTGTTCCATTCGATCCAATATTGACAATTCCTTATTTATAAACGATAAAGGATAATCATTTTTTAATAAAACAGATGTTAACAATTGTTTTTCTGCTAAAAAGGAATTTTCGTTAGAACAAGTAATTTTGGCTCTATCATATAAGAATTTAATGATTCCCTTTTTAACGTTGATGTTGTGATTTGACTTGTAATTGAGATATCTGTTGGTGTGTGTTGGTTTTCTATACACTTGAGTCTCATACCCAATATCCTTCTTTGAGATCAAAACGTCGAGGAAATGTAGGCTGTTATTGTATTCCTTTTCCATTGTAAATTTTATTGTCTCTTCTTGATTGTCTATAATATTCAGGAATGTATCCAACAATTCTGATCTATGAGGCCACATTGAAAACACATTATCTACATATCTCCACCATACTGTGGGTTTCAAATTTTGTTTAGAAATAATATTAGTTTCGAAATCCTCCATAAATATATTAGCCAATAATGGAGATAAAGAAGAGCCCATTGCTAGACAAAAATTTTGTTTATAGAATTCATTGTTTAGTTGAAAATAGGTATTATTGGTACATAATGTCAATAACTCCATTATAGCTGATACATTTAAGTCTTGTCCTAGTTGCCAATGTATTATCATTCTCTAATTTCGTTTTGATTATGTTTAACTGTTTATGTCAAAACTTACTAAAATATTATTTGGATTAAATTCAATAGTTGATAATTTGTTTAAAAAATGTTTTGTATTTTTTATAAAAGTGTCATCATTATTAGCAAATGGTTTTAAAATGTTTAATAAGAATTTTGATAGTTCACTACAAGGAGAATTGATGGTATTACAAAAGGGTCTAAGTGGTATGTTCGCTTTATGAATTTTCGGCACTCCATAAAAATGTGGTGTCTTACTGTAGTGAGGTGTCATTAATTTTCTTTGATAGTATGTTAGATCATTTTTAAATTTGAATAAAGTTCTACATATTTTGTTTTCCAGTGTCTTCGTTGGATCCTTCGTTAATTTGCTATAAAGTCCATTTGTAATTAGATCGGTAATTTGGTCCTCATATTGTATTTTATTCATTATTACAGTTGCATTGCCTTTATCCGCTGGTAGGATTGTTATGGAGTCATCATTTCTTAAAGTTTTTAAAACTTTCATTTCCTCTTTGCTGATGTTCTGTTCAATTTGATTAGACTTTTCCAATTCAAATTTCCATTTCAAATGTCAAAATGCTACTGACATAAATAGGAGTGTTGTTGCTTGGTGGAGGGGTTCTTCTAAAAATTTGTTTAATTTGACTCGCTTATGTCGGCAATTCGGATACATATGGTACATTTTAAAGTGGAGGACTTTGAAATGATGTTGCCAATATTTATGAATTGCCGATGTAAGTGAGTCAAATTAACTGGATTATTGGAAGAATTTTTTTGCTAAGCAACAACGTTTTGGTTTATGTTAGTAGTATTTTGTATTTTGACAACGGCACCCGATTTGGGCGTCGAAACGTTAATAAAATTATTTTTTTCATTTTAATTGTGGCTTATTTCCCATATAAATAATTAATCATAAAAATGCCACAAGGAAATAACTTCAGAACAATATTCATTTCTAGACATATTTTAAAGGGATATTTTTCACCCCCTAGAAGGAGCGATACTCACCCCCAGGGAAAAAGCACACATCTCTTTTCTTCTTTGACATGTTGCCTATGAGTATGTCAAATTTCATATTAATCCAAGCAGTTTTTAAAATTTGGAGCAAAAACCGTGAGACAATGTACTATAAATACAATAATTGTAATTGACGGGAACTTCGTTAACAAAGTAGGCATGTTTTTCCCACGGAACTACTTAAATATTCGTCCCTGCCATTTCCAGCTATCGAATGTGAAAAGTGGTACTTTTCAGGAGATCAAAATAACTCTATTTTAGAGACTCCTAAATCAGCGCATTGATAAATGGGAAAATTTTTATATTTTTTGTATGTAATGTTTAATCCTTGTTAGATTGATAACAAATTTGAACTACTTATCATTTTTTTCTTTCCAAAAAATCACATCCGTTACTTTGCTTTTTGTATTAATCAAAGATTTATTTTGGTTCGATCATTCAAAGTAACGAATGTACAATAGCGAATAACTGCCCAAGTAGCAATTTGTCGACGCGACAACGTTGTCTACCGCGTGGCAACGTTTTCTTACAACGTTGTTATTGCCTAGAAGACGACCCTATTCTGCACTGATTTGGTGGACGATTTTTGAGTTGTCTTGACGTTGCCTAGGCAACCTCCTGTAAGCAACATCGTTTCGTAAGCGTTGCATAAGACAACTGAAGCGACTATAAAAAGCACCTGCGCGTGCAATGGTTGCTCAAGGAGTCAGACTAGTTATGTTTTTTTACCTATATTTTTAACACCTGTGTGGTGAAGGCGAAAACCAAAAAGTAAACTGTTTTGACATCGTATTGGGTATTTAAATTTATATAAATACATAAAGGACTTATTACCTGATGTGAAATTTATAAACGCATCTCAGATTACCGTCAAATATGGATATTTCACCTTTAAAAAACACACGCGCTCCTTTTTTTATGACATTTTTGACAAAAAATATGCAAATTTAAAAAATTAAATTTTAATATAAAAGTCAAAATTTATGTTAAAGATGTTCAGTATAAATTTAAGGTATTGATGGTGCTTTTGAAGGTATCAGAAAATGCCTGCATTTTTTATATTCTGTGTTTTCATTTTCTTTACATCCCAAAAATCTCAAGTATAACCAAATTGGCGCATTAAACGACATTACCAATATTACTAAAAAAAATACCTTATAACCAACCTTAGACGGATAAGACAACTTAGAAATCCAATCGCCAACCAAACCCGACCGCGCCGACTATCAAAACCATTTTAGAACGCACCCTCTTATTGGGTGACAGAGGTCATGTGACCAGTGTCAAAAGACCAATTCTCATTAACAGCGTTGCCACATTTAGTATATTTCTACTTTTTTGGTAGATTTTTGATATTTTTTAAAAAATTCTATAGTTTATTTTTTAACCAGGAGGAGTAAACTTAAAAGGCAGATTCACGCCTAAGAAAGTCACTAGAATAATTACCAAATACATCTTCTTTTTTGGTTGATCATGTCGGCCCTCAGCGGTAATCCATAAATATTATATTATATTAATACGTTACTAAAGAGTCCTAAAAACGACTGCTTTTTATATAAAAGCAGACTAACAATCTAAAAATTAAAGGAGTAACACAGTTAACACAAAAAATCGCCAGTATAATTTAACTAACCTATGAAATTCCACTAGTGTCAAAATTTGATAGATGTCATTAGTGTCAAAATTTTATAAGAGTGGAGTAAACTTGCCTACAGTTGGACCAATTACAAACAAGCATTACAGCGCGGTAAATTTGAATCACTCCTCTTGGTTAAAAACAAACCATTAGTAGGTAATATTTTTTAGTAGATTTTTGGTATATTTCAACAGAATTTGATCCATTTTTTTTTCGAATCATGAGGAAACTATAATAAGTATTTTTGAAAAATTTAAACGCAGAATGAAAGACTGCATTATTTAGAAAAACCAAAACGTTTCTTTTGAACGAGATATTTGGAATTAAAAGTCACACTAAATTTTTTCTTTTTTTTTTACCCCTGTAACTTATTAAAATAAACATTATAGAAGTTTTCAGGGACTTTCGGTCCTCGGTAATAACGTAATCTTTCTTTGTGCGTTTAAATTTTTCAAAACTACTTATTAGTTTTCTAAGGATTCGCAAAAAATTAAAACATTTAAAATACATTGAACATTTTAACCGACGACATTTTGCGCCTTTCCCCTTAAGTTAGCTGTTGTTTTTATTATAAAAAATCCCAAATATATCCCAAAAATCCTTAAGTATATTTTAGTTTTTGATTTAGTAGATTTTAGCTAAAAAATGGTGTAATTACCAGTTGGTGGTTTGGAATAATTAGGTTTCAAATTTTGTGGAATTCCTCTTGGGACATTTAGGACGGATGTGCATATCACTGTATTACTGTATATTTACATGGCCTAAAAAGAATCTACTGATTTTGTGAAAACAAAACTACTGAAAGAGTAAAATCTGACCTGGCAACCCTGTCAACGGAAGCTGATACAAAGATTAAGGTTATCAAATCTCAAATCTACTGATAAAACAATGGAATTGAAACCAGCTATTAAAAAAACAAAACTACTCAACTACAGAGTCGGCCAGGGCGTAAATTAGTTTAGCATTATAACATTTTTAAGTCGTTGCGATTGTTGAAAAAACTGAACTGTGATATGTAGTTGTCACAATGGTAATAAATTAGTTGCCCCTATAACTAAAGGTTGTAACATCGTAATGTCAGTCGGGGTAGGGGACGTTGGCCGAAACAACTGAAAATGCTCTCGGGCAACGTTGTATACAGTGCATTTGTTTGTACTGACAACCAATGCGTCGAAAAATTGCTACTTGGCAATTAATAATGAAAATCCTTTAAAATGAAATCATAAACTGCCTTACAAGAATTTCTTGGAAGCGATACTGAAACAAAATTCGCACCAATTGTAAACACGTGCATTTTATTCTTCTCAACAGTTTAGCATTTTCGACAGTTTACAGATTATAATTGAATAACTATTGAATAAATAGACCGAAAAAGTGTGACGTTTAATCCCCACTGCTATGTTTCCATTCCAGTTTAATTATGACCCTTATTGCCATATGGCATAAGACCATCACAAATTGTTTTTTCAAAATTCGGATTTATTTTGAAGTATTTAATTGATGTAGTATTTTTTTTCTGGTTCTATATTTATGTTTAATTAATTCTGTATTTTCCTTTTATGCAAATAATATTGGAAATTAATTTTAAAATGTTAATAAAAAGCGTATCAGACGTATGTCGTTGATTGTTGTTTGGTTTATCCATAGGACTCATAGAAAAATGTATAATTTCTGTGGACCTAACACGTCTCTTGTTCTGTGGGATTTTAATATCATTTGTGACATTTGTCATATCTCCATTTCAGTATTGTGCTTGTGTACTTGTAGAGGGAATTTTGAATTTTACTGACGAGTAAAATTTTACTGAAGATTTTGGCTATAACGCATATTTTTATTTTTAGTTATAACGTTTTTGTTCTACGTATAAGGTTGTTATTGCATTATTATACAGATTTTGTCTTTCGATTCCAAGTCCTTTTCATATTTCATTCTTCAGAGCTGTTTTCAGGACTAATTTATCTGGAGTTTTTTAACTCTTTAATTTACATGAAATCTTTATTTGTCTTTGTGAAAAATAGTTATTTTGGTAAAACATAAAAATGTATCCCAAAGTAGAAAACGAGATTAGTAATCAAATCGAAATAACTTTTTTTGCTTGCTTAAATAATCTAACAGAAAGCAAGATCCTACTACATAAACTAGAAAACTGGATGCACTTCGTACACAAAATCGTAATTATAAATCTATGAAAATTCAAAATTTTTTCAACACATAAATAAACTCAAAAAACCGAGAATCAATATCAAAGATAGCTAACTACACTAACCATAGACAAATGAAAATAAGGATTCCATGTATGTAAATTAGCGATAAATTACTAAAATGTAATTACGATAAAATTAGAAATACCAGATAACTAGCCGCGAAAACAACAAACAACTGTTTGAATAATGAAAAGGAATTAGGAAGGCGAAATCTGTATAACAAAACAACCACAATAACAACAACAAACTTTAACTTAACCAGTTGATTGAAATATTAATATTGAAATTGTAATACCCCCCCCCCCAATACATCAATCAACGCTTAATTACAGTATCCTTAATCATAGAGACAGAGAAATAAAAAAATAAAAATAACTACATATTATTATTTATTTAATTTTTATTTCTCTACAACCTAACCTTATGCCTTATATTTTATATTATACCCAGAGACAGAGACAGATAAAAAGGTATGTATTCTTTTTCTTATGATCACCTTTCAGTGCGTCACAGTTTTTCGATTTCTTTCTAACGCATTAAATTGTATGTGACAGAAAAAACGCACGTCGGTGATTACATTTCGTCGGTGACATTTAAAACATTTATTCTAGTTATTCTAGTTGTCGATAGATGGCGCCATAATAAAAAAAATATTTTTTTTAATTAGATAATAATATTACAAATATAATCTGTATAATTTATAAGACTATACAAATCAAAGAAAATACCATTTTATAAATGCAAGAAACAAATTTGATTTGTTTTTATTCCAAATTGAAAATAAAATGTGACAACTGTCAGATTTAACTTAAATGTCATGTTAGTATAAATGTCATAAATGTGTATTATCACGGAGTTACCCTTTTTCAATGGACAGACACAGAAACGCAGAACTGAATCAAACGTTGTTTTGCGACAAACTAAAGATCCGACACACGTTCCACTATTCAACTTATTTTACTCTTATTTCAATGTAAGCAGCTTTTTATTGTATTCCATCGGTGAAACATGAGATAAGTTTATTTACTTTCATAATACTATATTTCAATAGTTATCTCGGAGTTAGTCAACCTAGAAACTCGTAAAGAAAACTATAGAATTTAATTTTGACCCTTATGTTCAATACAATAAGGACAGCCATAATTTGTGCTTGGAAACATAGTCAAATTTCCCGCCTAAAAATTACGTCACAACTTTTTCGGTCCATTACAACACAAACTAACGAATGTGACACATTCGACATTTAGCGTTGTACAAATATATATATATATATATATATATATATATATATATATATATATATATGCTTTCTGTTGTTTTCCGGGTTTGACTCCGCGTTGAATAATTTTGGTTTTGATAAAAACCATTATTTTGACGACGTTTCGGCAAGATCTCACTTGCCATTGTCAAGTCAGGTAGTTCCGCTTCTCGCTGCTGCTTGAAGTAAACTGAATTTTTTACTCACGATACCGTCGCTTATGTAGTTGATCCTGATGCTGCTTGCCCTGCGCGAACTCTGGCTCTTGTTATTGGTCCGGTGTAGGTTGCAGTCGTCGGCGGGATGTTACGCGTGGATGTTGCGGCCTGATTTATTTTGGTCTTTTTCTTCAATACCGTTTTCCAAGTTGTAGGAAGCCGTTGCGCATCATCTCTTTGGTTTAAGCCGTTGGGATTTCTTTCAATTTCTATCGATTCTCTGATTTCCCGTTTTCTTTTTATTTCGATGTTAGCTAACATCGTTGTTTGGTTCAGGTTTATTGTGTGTCCTGTATTTGCGACATGTTGAGCCAGGGATGACGTGGTTTCTCCCCTTTCGATAGCATTTCGGTGTTCTTCTCGTCTTACCTGGATTCTTCGGTTGGTCTGTCCAATGTACGACTTTCCACAATCCCCACACGGAATCTCGTATACACCTTGGCTTTCTAACGATATTTTGGTCTTTGGTGTTGGTAAAATAGTTGAGATCTTTCTGTCCGTATTAAATATCGTTTCTATGTTGTGTTTTCTCAGCACTCTCCCTATTTTCTCTGTCGTACCCTTCACATATGGCAGAATGGTTTTGCCGATCGGCTTATTGTCTTCTGTAGGGTCCTTATCTCTTCTTCGAGCATTTTGAGCTTTTTCGATGTTGTATGTTGAGAAGCCGTTTTTTCTTAACGCTGTTTTCACGTTATGGATTTCTTCATTTTGATGTTCTTGGTCTGTCAGTCTTTCGGATCTTGTAATCAAGGTTTTGATGACTGAATGCAATTGTGCAGGATGGTGGTGTGAAGCAGCATTTAGATATCTATCGGTATGTGTCGGTTTCCGATACACTGTATGGCCTATGTGTCCGTCTTGTTTCTTTATTATTAACACATCTAAGAATGGAATTTGATCGTTTTCTTCCAGTTCCATGGTAAACTGAATTTTATGGTGGATATTGTTGATGTGTTCTAAAAAAGCCTTTAGTTTTTCTTCTCCGTGGGTCCAGATAATAAAAGTGTCATCCACGTATCTAAGCCAAAGTTTGGGTTTGTATTCAGCTGTTTCTATTGCCCGCTGTTCTATTTCCTTCATAAACAAGTTCGCTATTACTGGTGACAGTGGAGAACCCATCGGTGCTCCCTCAATTTGTTTATATCTTTGTTCCTTATAGATGAAATAAGTGTTATTTAAACAGTGTTTGGTTAGGTTTAGTGTATCCGGTGATATTGGATACTTTTTGCTTATGATGTCCAGTGATTCATCTATAGGAACATTCGTGAAAAGTGAGACAACATCGAAGCTGACTAGCAAATGTCCCGGCTCAAGAGTCACACCTTTTATACGCTCAATGAAGTGGCTCGCGTTCTTGACGTAAGACTCCGCTTCTTCCGCGTATGGTTGCAGCTGTTGGGCCAGAAATTTCGCCAGCGGTTGTAAGGGAGATCCGATGGAACTCACAATTGGTCGCAGTGGTAATCCTGCCTTGTGTACCTTGGGTAGGCCGTAAAATTTTGGGCATCTAGATGACTTCTCTCTAGGTATGAGATGGACCTGTTGTTCTTTATTGATATTTGAGGCTTTGATCTTGGCTTTTGTTATTTTCTCTAGATAGGTGGTCGGGTCTGACGAGATGCTTTGATATGTTGTATCATTTAAGATGTCGTTTATTTTTGTTTCGTAGTCTTGAATATTCATCACTACCGTAGCGTTGCCTTTGTCAGCTGGAAGCACGATGATTTCTTTGTTGTTCTTCAAATTATGTAAGGCTTCTTTCTCTTCCCGTGTTAAATTTCTTTTTGGTGGTTTAGCTGTTCTTAATATTTTTGATACGTCTTGGCGTATGATCTCGGCTGTTTCTGCTGGGAGATTAGTAATTGTAGTCTCTACCTCAGTAATGATGTTTTCTACGGGAATGTATGTAGGTGCAACAGCAAAATTGAAACCTTTTGCAAGAACACTATTCGTGGCTTCATCCAGTGTCAGATTTGAAAAGTTATATACTAAATTGTTTGTTTCTATTTGTGGATTTTCTTTCTTTTTTGGCCGCTGTTGTAGTAACAAATTTTCAAACTTTTTAATTTGTTTGGTCTTAGTGAGATCAGCATCTGTTTCTGCTCGAAAGTTTGTCAGTTGTTCAAAGAAATTCCATAATGTTGGATGGATTGTGTTACTTAGTTTAAGATGCAGCTGTAATGATTCTGCATTCATTTTGTCGATGTCTCGTCTGGTATCATGGATTGCCTCTCTAATAAGCGCTAGGCTTGCTCTTCTTAAGATGTTTTTAGTTTTATAGTTGTTTTTGTGAAAAGTGAGCTTCATACAAGTCGGTATAATGCTTTCGTCACGGCAGCGTTCTAAAAACGTAAGGTTGCATAACAACGTCCTTAGTTTCGATCGTAGTTTTTCGTATCTTCTGATGTCTGGTAGAATTTCCTCCCCGTAGAGGTTAATTATGTTACACTTGAAGTTTCCGCGGGAGCTATATGTGCTTTCTGTTGTTTTCCGGGTTTGACTCCGCGTTGAATAATTTTGGTTTTGATAAAAACCATTATTTTGACGACGTTTCGGCAAGATCTCACTTGCCATTGTCAAGTCAGGTAGTTCCGCTTCTCGCTGCTGCTTGAAGTAAACTGAATTTTTTACTCACGATACCGTCGCTTATGTAGTTGATCCTGATGCTGCTTGCCCTGCGCGAACTCTGGCTCTTGTTATTGGTCCGGTGTAGGTTGCAGTCGTCGGCGGGATGTTACGCGTGGATGTTGCGGCCTGATTTATTTTGGTCTTTTTCTTCAATACCGTTTTCCAAGTTGTAGGAAGCCGTTGCGCATCATCTCTTTGGTTTAAGCCGTTGGGATTTCTTTCAATTTCTATCGATTCTCTGATTTCCCGTTTTCTTTTTATTTCGATGTTAGCTAACATCGTTGTTTGGTTCAGGTTTATTGTGTGTCCTGTATTTGCGACATGTTGAGCCAGGGATGACGTGGTTTCTCCCCTTTCGATAGCATTTCGGTGTTCTTCTCGTCTTACCTGGATTCTTCGGTTGGTCTGTCCAATGTACGACTTTCCACAATCCCCACACGGAATCTCGTATACACCTTGGCTTTCTAACGATATTTTGGTCTTTGGTGTTGGTAAAATAGTTGAGATCTTTCTGTCCGTATTAAATATCGTTTCTATGTTGTGTTTTCTCAGCACTCTCCCTATTTTCTCTGTCGTACCCTTCACATATGGCAGAATGGTTTTGCCGATCGGCTTATTGTCTTCTGTAGGGTCCTTATCTCTTCTTCGAGCATTTTGAGCTTTTTCGATGTTGTATGTTGAGAAGCCGTTTTTTCTTAACGCTGTTTTCACGTTATGGATTTCTTCATTTTGATGTTCTTGGTCTGTCAGTCTTTCGGATCTTGTAATCAAGGTTTTGATGACTGAATGCAATTGTGCAGGATGGTGGTGTGAAGCAGCATTTAGATATCTATCGGTATGTGTCGGTTTCCGATACACTGTATGGCCTATGTGTCCGTCTTGTTTCTTTATTATTAACACATCTAAGAATGGAATTTGATCGTTTTCTTCCAGTTCCATGGTAAACTGAATTTTATGGTGGATATTGTTGATGTGTTCTAAAAAAGCCTTTAGTTTTTCTTCTCCGTGGGTCCAGATAATAAAAGTGTCATCCACGTATCTAAGCCAAAGTTTGGGTTTGTATTCAGCTGTTTCTATTGCCCGCTGTTCTATTTCCTTCATAAACAAGTTCGCTATTACTGGTGACAGTGGAGAACCCATCGGTGCTCCCTCAATTTGTTTATATCTTTGTTCCTTATAGATGAAATAAGTGTTATTTAAACAGTGTTTGGTTAGGTTTAGTGTATCCGGTGATATTGGATACTTTTTGCTTATGATGTCCAGTGATTCATCTATAGGAACATTCGTGAAAAGTGAGACAACATCGAAGCTGACTAGCAAATGTCCCGGCTCAAGAGTCACACCTTTTATACGCTCAATGAAGTGGCTCGCGTTCTTGACGTAAGACTCCGCTTCTTCCGCGTATGGTTGCAGCTGTTGGGCCAGAAATTTCGCCAGCGGTTGTAAGGGAGATCCGATGGAACTCACAATTGGTCGCAGTGGTAATCCTGCCTTGTGTACCTTGGGTAGGCCGTAAAATTTTGGGCATCTAGATGACTTCTCTCTAGGTATGAGATGGACCTGTTGTTCTTTATTGATATTTGAGGCTTTGATCTTGGCTTTTGTTATTTTCTCTAGATAGGTGGTCGGGTCTGACGAGATGCTTTGATATGTTGTATCATTTAAGATGTCGTTTATTTTTGTTTCGTAGTCTTGAATATTCATCACTACCGTAGCGTTGCCTTTGTCAGCTGGAAGCACGATGATTTCTTTGTTGTTCTTCAAATTATGTAAGGCTTCTTTCTCTTCCCGTGTTAAATTTCTTTTTGGTGGTTTAGCTGTTCTTAATATTTTTGATACGTCTTGGCGTATGATCTCGGCTGTTTCTGCTGGGAGATTAGTAATTGTAGTCTCTACCTCAGTAATGATGTTTTCTACGGGAATGTATGTAGGTGCAACAGCAAAATTGAAACCTTTTGCAAGAACACTATTCGTGGCTTCATCCAGTGTCAGATTTGAAAAGTTATATACTAAATTGTTTGTTTCTATTTGTGGATTTTCTTTCTTTTTTGGCCGCTGTTGTAGTAACAAATTTTCAAACTTTTTAATTTGTTTGGTCTTAGTGAGATCAGCATCTGTTTCTGCTCGAAAGTTTGTCAGTTGTTCAAAGAAATTCCATAATGTTGGATGGATTGTGTTACTTAGTTTAAGATGCAGCTGTAATGATTCTGCATTCATTTTGTCGATGTCTCGTCTGGTATCATGGATTGCCTCTCTAATAAGCGCTAGGCTTGCTCTTCTTAAGATGTTTTTAGTTTTATAGTTGTTTTTGTGAAAAGTGAGCTTCATACAAGTCGGTATAATGCTTTCGTCACGGCAGCGTTCTAAAAACGTAAGGTTGCATAACAACGTCCTTCGTTTCGATCGTAGTTTTTCGTATCTTCTGATGTCTGGTAGAATTTCCTCCCCGTAGAGGTTAATTATGTTACACTTGAAGTTTCCGCGGGAGCTATATGTGCTTTCTGTTGTTTTCCGGGTTTGACTCCGCGTTGAATAATTTTGGTTTTGATAAAAACCATTATTTTGACGACGTTTCGGCAAGATCTCACTTGCCATTGTCAAGTCAGGTAGTTCCGCTTCTCGCTGCTGCTTGAAGTAAACTGAATTTTTTACTCACGATACCGTCGCTTATGTAGTTGATCCTGATGCTGCTTGCCCTGCGCGAACTCTGGCTCTTGTTATTGGTCCGGTGTAGGTTGCAGTCGTCGGCGGGATGTTACGCGTGGATGTTGCGGCCTGATTTATTTTGGTCTTTTTCTTCAATACCGTTTTCCAAGTTGTAGGAAGCCGTTGCGCATCATCTCTTTGGTTTAAGCCGTTGGGATTTCTTTCAATTTCTATCGATTCTCTGATTTCCCGTTTTCTTTTTATTTCGATGTTAGCTAACATCGTTGTTTGGTTCAGGTTTATTGTGTGTCCTGTATTTGCGACATGTTGAGCCAGGGATGACGTGGTTTCTCCCCTTTCGATAGCATTTCGGTGTTCTTCTCGTCTTACCTGGATTCTTCGGTTGGTCTGTCCAATGTACGACTTTCCACAATCCCCACACGGAATCTCGTATACACCTTGGCTTTCTAACGATATTTTGGTCTTTGGTGTTGGTAAAATAGTTGAGATCTTTCTGTCCGTATTAAATATCGTTTCTATGTTGTGTTTTCTCAGCACTCTCCCTATTTTCTCTGTCGTACCCTTCACATATGGCAGAATGGTTTTGCCGATCGGCTTATTGTCTTCTGTAGGGTCCTTATCTCTTCTTCGAGCATTTTGAGCTTTTTCGATGTTGTATGTTGAGAAGCCGTTTTTTCTTAACGCTGTTTTCACGTTATGGATTTCTTCATTTTGATGTTCTTGGTCTGTCAGTCTTTCGGATCTTGTAATCAAGGTTTTGATGACTGAATGCAATTGTGCAGGATGGTGGTGTGAAGCAGCATTTAGATATCTATCGGTATGTGTCGGTTTCCGATACACTGTATGGCCTATGTGTCCGTCTTGTTTCTTTATTATTAACACATCTAAGAATGGAATTTGATCGTTTTCTTCCAGTTCCATGGTAAACTGAATTTTATGGTGGATATTGTTGATGTGTTCTAAAAAAGCCTTTAGTTTTTCTTCTCCGTGGGTCCAGATAATAAAAGTGTCATCCACGTATCTAAGCCAAAGTTTGGGTTTGTATTCAGCTGTTTCTATTGCCCGCTGTTCTATTTCCTTCATAAACAAGTTCGCTATTACTGGTGACAGTGGAGAACCCATCGGTGCTCCCTCAATTTGTTTATATCTTTGTTCCTTATAGATGAAATAAGTGTTATTTAAACAGTGTTTGGTTAGGTTTAGTGTATCCGGTGATATTGGATACTTTTTGCTTATGATGTCCAGTGATTCATCTATAGGAACATTCGTGAAAAGTGAGACAACATCGAAGCTGACTAGCAAATGTCCCGGCTCAAGAGTCACACCTTTTATACGCTCAATGAAGTGGCTCGCGTTCTTGACGTAAGACTCCGCTTCTTCCGCGTATGGTTGCAGCTGTTGGGCCAGAAATTTCGCCAGCGGTTGTAAGGGAGATCCGATGGAACTCACAATTGGTCGCAGTGGTAATCCTGCCTTGTGTACCTTGGGTAGGCCGTAAAATTTTGGGCATCTAGATGACTTCTCTCTAGGTATGAGATGGACCTGTTGTTCTTTATTGATATTTGAGGCTTTGATCTTGGCTTTTGTTATTTTCTCTAGATAGGTGGTCGGGTCTGACGAGATGCTTTGATATGTTGTATCATTTAAGATGTCGTTTATTTTTGTTTCGTAGTCTTGAATATTCATCACTACCGTAGCGTTGCCTTTGTCAGCTGGAAGCACGATGATTTCTTTGTTGTTCTTCAAATTATGTAAGGCTTCTTTCTCTTCCCGTGTTAAATTTCTTTTTGGTGGTTTAGCTGTTCTTAATATTTTTGATACGTCTTGGCGTATGATCTCGGCTGTTTCTGCTGGGAGATTAGTAATTGTAGTCTCTACCTCAGTAATGATGTTTTCTACGGGAATGTATGTAGGTGCAACAGCAAAATTGAAACCTTTTGCAAGAACACTATTCGTGGCTTCATCCAGTGTCAGATTTGAAAAGTTATATACTAAATTGTTTGTTTCTATTTGTGGATTTTCTTTCTTTTTTGGCCGCTGTTGTAGTAACAAATTTTCAAACTTTTTAATTTGTTTGGTCTTAGTGAGATCAGCATCTGTTTCTGCTCGAAAGTTTGTCAGTTGTTCAAAGAAATTCCATAATGTTGGATGGATTGTGTTACTTAGTTTAAGATGCAGCTGTAATGATTCTGCATTCATTTTGTCGATGTCTCGTCTGGTATCATGGATTGCCTCTCTAACAACGATGTTAGCTAACATCGAAATAAAAAGAAAACGGGAAATCAGAGAATCGATAGAAATTGAAAGAAATCCCAACGGCTTAAACCAAAGAGATGATGCGCAACGGCTTCCTACAACTTGGAAAACGGTATTGAAGAAAAAGACCAAAATAAATCAGGCCGCAACATCCACGCGTAACATCCCGCCGACGACTGCAACCTACACCGGACCAATAACAAGAGCCAGAGTTCGCGCAGGGCAAGCAGCATCAGGATCAACTACATAAGCGACGGTATCGTGAGTAAAAAATTCAGTTTACTTCAAGCAGCAGCGAGAAGCGGAACTACCTGACTTGACAATGGCAAGTGAGATCTTGCCGAAACGTCGTCAAAATAATGGTTTTTATCAAAACCAAAATTATTCAACGCGGAGTCAAACCCGGAAAACAACAGAAAGCACATATAGCTCCCGCGGAAACTTCAAGTGTAACATAATTAACCTCTACGGGGAGGAAATTCTACCAGACATCAGAAGATACGAAAAACTACGATCGAAACGAAGGACGTTGTTATGCAACCTTACGTTTTTAGAACGCTGCCGTGACGAAAGCATTATACCGACTTGTATGAAGCTCACTTTTCACAAAAACAACTATAAAACTAAAAACATCTTAAGAAGAGCAAGCCTAGCGCTTATTAGAGAGGCAATCCATGATACCAGACGAGACATCGACAAAATGAATGCAGAATCATTACAGCTGCATCTTAAACTAAGTAACACAATCCATCCAACATTATGGAATTTCTTTGAACAACTGACAAACTTTCGAGCAGAAACAGATGCTGATCTCACTAAGACCAAACAAATTAAAAAGTTTGAAAATTTGTTACTACAACAGCGGCCAAAAAAGAAAGAAAATCCACAAATAGAAACAAACAATTTAGTATATAACTTTTCAAATCTGACACTGGATGAAGCCACGAATAGTGTTCTTGCAAAAGGTTTCAATTTTGCTGTTGCACCTACATACATTCCCGTAGAAAACATCATTACTGAGGTAGAGACTACAATTACTAATCTCCCAGCAGAAACAGCCGAGATCATACGCCAAGACGTATCAAAAATATTAAGAACAGCTAAACCACCAAAAAGAAATTTAACACGGGAAGAGAAAGAAGCCTTACATAATTTGAAGAACAACAAAGAAATCATCGTGCTTCCAGCTGACAAAGGCAACGCTACGGTAGTGATGAATATTCAAGACTACGAAACAAAAATAAACGACATCTTAAATGATACAACATATCAAAGCATCTCGTCAGACCCGACCACCTATCTAGAGAAAATAACAAAAGCCAAGATCAAAGCCTCAAATATCAATAAAGAACAACAGGTCCATCTCATACCTAGAGAGAAGTCATCTAGATGCCCAAAATTTTACGGCCTACCCAAGGTACACAAGGCAGGATTACCACTGCGACCAATTGTGAGTTCCATCGGATCTCCCTTACAACCGCTGGCGAAATTTCTGGCCCAACAGCTGCAACCATACGCGGAAGAAGCGGAGTCTTACGTCAAGAACGCGAGCCACTTCATTGAGCGTATAAAAGGTGTGACTCTTGAGCCGGGACATTTGCTAGTCAGCTTCGATGTTGTCTCACTTTTCACGAATGTTCCTATAGATGAATCACTGGACATCATAAGCAAAAAGTATCCAATATCACCGGATACACTAAACCTAACCAAACACTGTTTAAATAACACTTATTTCATCTATAAGGAACAAAGATATAAACAAATTGAGGGAGCACCGATGGGTTCTCCACTGTCACCAGTAATAGCGAACTTGTTTATGAAGGAAATAGAACAGCGGGCAATAGAAACAGCTGAATACAAACCCAAACTTTGGCTTAGATACGTGGATGACACTTTTATTATCTGGACCCACGGAGAAGAAAAACTAAAGGCTTTTTTAGAACACATCAACAATATCCACCATAAAATTCAGTTTACCATGGAACTGGAAGAAAACGATCAAATTCCATTCTTAGATGTGTTAATAATAAAGAAACAAGACGGACACATAGGCCATACAGTGTATCGGAAACCGACACATACCGATAGATATCTAAATGCTGCTTCACACCACCATCCTGCACAATTGCATTCAGTCATCAAAACCTTGATTACAAGATCCGAAAGACTGACAGACCAAGAACATCAAAATGAAGAAATCCATAACGTGAAAACAGCGTTAAGAAAAAACGGCTTCTCAACATACAACATCGAAAAAGCTCAAAATGCTCGAAGAAGAGATAAGGACCCTACAGAAGACAATAAGCCGATCGGCAAAACCATTCTGCCATATGTGAAGGGTACGACAGAGAAAATAGGGAGAGTGCTGAGAAAACACAACATAGAAACGATATTTAATACGGACAGAAAGATCTCAACTATTTTACCAACACCAAAGACCAAAATATCGTTAGAAAGCCAAGGTGTATACGAGATTCCGTGTGGGGATTGTGGAAAGTCGTACATTGGACAGACCAACCGAAGAATCCAGGTAAGACGAGAAGAACACCGAAATGCTATCGAAAGGGGAGAAACCACGTCATCCCTGGCTCAACATGTCGCAAATACAGGACACACAATAAACCTGAACCAAACAACGATGTTAGCTAACATCGAAATAAAAAGAAAACGGGAAATCAGAGAATCGATAGAAATTGAAAGAAATCCCAACGGCTTAAACCAAAGAGATGATGCGCAACGGCTTCCTACAACTTGGAAAACGGTATTGAAGAAAAAGACCAAAATAAATCAGGCCGCAACATCCACGCGTAACATCCCGCCGACGACTGCAACCTACACCGGACCAATAACAAGAGCCAGAGTTCGCGCAGGGCAAGCAGCATCAGGATCAACTACATAAGCGACGGTATCGTGAGTAAAAAATTCAGTTTACTTCAAGCAGCAGCGAGAAGCGGAACTACCTGACTTGACAATGGCAAGTGAGATCTTGCCGAAACGTCGTCAAAATAATGGTTTTTATCAAAACCAAAATTATTCAACGCGGAGTCAAACCCGGAAAACAACAGAAAGCACATATAGCTCCCGCGGAAACTTCAAGTGTAACATAATTAACCTCTACGGGGAGGAAATTCTACCAGACATCAGAAGATACGAAAAACTACGATCGAAACGAAGGACGTTGTTATGCAACCTTACGTTTTTAGAACGCTGCCGTGACGAAAGCATTATACCGACTTGTATGAAGCTCACTTTTCACAAAAACAACTATAAAACTAAAAACATCTTAAGAAGAGCAAGCCTAGCGCTTATTAGAGAGGCAATCCATGATACCAGACGAGACATCGACAAAATGAATGCAGAATCATTACAGCTGCATCTTAAACTAAGTAACACAATCCATCCAACATTATGGAATTTCTTTGAACAACTGACAAACTTTCGAGCAGAAACAGATGCTGATCTCACTAAGACCAAACAAATTAAAAAGTTTGAAAATTTGTTACTACAACAGCGGCCAAAAAAGAAAGAAAATCCACAAATAGAAACAAACAATTTAGTATATAACTTTTCAAATCTGACACTGGATGAAGCCACGAATAGTGTTCTTGCAAAAGGTTTCAATTTTGCTGTTGCACCTACATACATTCCCGTAGAAAACATCATTACTGAGGTAGAGACTACAATTACTAATCTCCCAGCAGAAACAGCCGAGATCATACGCCAAGACGTATCAAAAATATTAAGAACAGCTAAACCACCAAAAAGAAATTTAACACGGGAAGAGAAAGAAGCCTTACATAATTTGAAGAACAACAAAGAAATCATCGTGCTTCCAGCTGACAAAGGCAACGCTACGGTAGTGATGAATATTCAAGACTACGAAACAAAAATAAACGACATCTTAAATGATACAACATATCAAAGCATCTCGTCAGACCCGACCACCTATCTAGAGAAAATAACAAAAGCCAAGATCAAAGCCTCAAATATCAATAAAGAACAACAGGTCCATCTCATACCTAGAGAGAAGTCATCTAGATGCCCAAAATTTTACGGCCTACCCAAGGTACACAAGGCAGGATTACCACTGCGACCAATTGTGAGTTCCATCGGATCTCCCTTACAACCGCTGGCGAAATTTCTGGCCCAACAGCTGCAACCATACGCGGAAGAAGCGGAGTCTTACGTCAAGAACGCGAGCCACTTCATTGAGCGTATAAAAGGTGTGACTCTTGAGCCGGGACATTTGCTAGTCAGCTTCGATGTTGTCTCACTTTTCACGAATGTTCCTATAGATGAATCACTGGACATCATAAGCAAAAAGTATCCAATATCACCGGATACACTAAACCTAACCAAACACTGTTTAAATAACACTTATTTCATCTATAAGGAACAAAGATATAAACAAATTGAGGGAGCACCGATGGGTTCTCCACTGTCACCAGTAATAGCGAACTTGTTTATGAAGGAAATAGAACAGCGGGCAATAGAAACAGCTGAATACAAACCCAAACTTTGGCTTAGATACGTGGATGACACTTTTATTATCTGGACCCACGGAGAAGAAAAACTAAAGGCTTTTTTAGAACACATCAACAATATCCACCATAAAATTCAGTTTACCATGGAACTGGAAGAAAACGATCAAATTCCATTCTTAGATGTGTTAATAATAAAGAAACAAGACGGACACATAGGCCATACAGTGTATCGGAAACCGACACATACCGATAGATATCTAAATGCTGCTTCACACCACCATCCTGCACAATTGCATTCAGTCATCAAAACCTTGATTACAAGATCCGAAAGACTGACAGACCAAGAACATCAAAATGAAGAAATCCATAACGTGAAAACAGCGTTAAGAAAAAACGGCTTCTCAACATACAACATCGAAAAAGCTCAAAATGCTCGAAGAAGAGATAAGGACCCTACAGAAGACAATAAGCCGATCGGCAAAACCATTCTGCCATATGTGAAGGGTACGACAGAGAAAATAGGGAGAGTGCTGAGAAAACACAACATAGAAACGATATTTAATACGGACAGAAAGATCTCAACTATTTTACCAACACCAAAGACCAAAATATCGTTAGAAAGCCAAGGTGTATACGAGATTCCGTGTGGGGATTGTGGAAAGTCGTACATTGGACAGACCAACCGAAGAATCCAGGTAAGACGAGAAGAACACCGAAATGCTATCGAAAGGGGAGAAACCACGTCATCCCTGGCTCAACATGTCGCAAATACAGGACACACAATAAACCTGAACCAAACAACGATGTTAGCTAACATCGAAATAAAAAGAAAACGGGAAATCAGAGAATCGATAGAAATTGAAAGAAATCCCAACGGCTTAAACCAAAGAGATGATGCGCAACGGCTTCCTACAACTTGGAAAACGGTATTGAAGAAAAAGACCAAAATAAATCAGGCCGCAACATCCACGCGTAACATCCCGCCGACGACTGCAACCTACACCGGACCAATAACAAGAGCCAGAGTTCGCGCAGGGCAAGCAGCATCAGGATCAACTACATAAGCGACGGTATCGTGAGTAAAAAATTCAGTTTACTTCAAGCAGCAGCGAGAAGCGGAACTACCTGACTTGACAATGGCAAGTGAGATCTTGCCGAAACGTCGTCAAAATAATGGTTTTTATCAAAACCAAAATTATTCAACGCGGAGTCAAACCCGGAAAACAACAGAAAGCACATATAGCTCCCGCGGAAACTTCAAGTGTAACATATATATATATATATATATATATATATATATATATATATATATAGTTCAGCTCAACAGGCCTTAGGGGCCCAAGGCTTCAATTGTTTTCTTCCATTTCTTTCTGTCTTGTGCTAGGTTTTTCCAATCTTGTACCCTCAGCGACTTCAGATCTTCTTTTGCAGACTCCAACCATCTTCTTCGGGGGCGTCCTCTTTTTCTTTTTGTACCAGCCTCCGTGTTTATTAGTTGATTGGGAACTCTTCCTTCTTCCATTCTTGCTATATGCCCAAGCCATCTTAATCTTTGAATTTTGGCGAGTGTTGTTATTTTTGGTTGTCCATATATTTGCATTATTTCTTCATTCGTTCTTCTTCGCCAGATATTCCCCTCTTTTAAACCTCCATATATCCTTCTGAGGATCTTTCGTTCCCATCTATCTAATTTTACTTCCATATCTTTATTTAATGTCCAGGTCTCGCTAGCATAGAGTACCGTAGGTCGGATAACTGTTGTATATATTCGTTTTTTTGCTTTTCTGGATATTATCTTCGACCTCAGTATCTTATTTAGACTTCCAGCACTCTTACTACCTTTCGCCATTCTTTTTGCTATTTCTTGGTTCTCTTCGTTCCTATTTGTTAGTGTTACTCCCAAGTAATCGAATTGGCCGACAATTTCGAAGTTATATTCTTTACTTGGGCTTTGTATCTTAAAGGACTGTCCCAGATGATTTTCATTTCCCTTCATCACCATATATTTCGTTTTCTCTTCGTTTATTTCTAAACCATATTCCTTGGCTGTTCTTTCTAGTCTATTGAAGATTTCTCTTAATTCTGCAGGTCTCCTTGTTATTAAGGTAATATCATCTGCGTATGCTACACATTGATGCCTGTGATGATAAACTGTGCCTTTAGTATAGATATTGCATTCTCGTATAATCTTCTCTAAAATTAAATTGAAGAAATCTGTTGATAACGGGTCACCTTGTCGCAGGCCTCTATTGGTGATAAAGCTATCCGAAACCCGTCCTTCTATCATAACTTTACTTTTAGTGTCACTAAGTATGCATTTAGTCAATCTTACTATTTTTGGTGGAAATTCAAAATATTCTAGCGTTTCATATACTTTACTGTTGTATATATGTTGTTGTACAAATATACCTTTAGTTATATTTATACAAAACAAAATATCGAATATAACCATTTTCGTCAGTTTGCAGTCAACCAAATGAAAAAATGTTCATATTCGATGGTTTAAACAGCATATTTCCCGCGCTCCTAATCAAGCTACAATAACGAGAATTTGCCACAAGATGTATCACGTATAGTGCGAGGGTAAGGTATCGAATCTGAATAAACCGATTTTTCACATTCGGTAGTTGGAAATGGTAGGGACCATAGGTAAGTAATGGTAAGTGCACTAGTAATGGACACCCAAGAGAAAATTTTGTACTATTTTTATTCGTTCTAATGAAGTATTTGACTTACAATTTTTTTTACTATGCTAGGATACTAAGAAAGGTATATACTTTCATCATATACATCCAAGTAAATAACTAAAAAAAATTGTTTTTCCAAAAAAATACTTTTTGCTACACAAATGCCAAAATCGCCAGTAATGGTCACAAAAACTCTAGTGATGGACTCTCGATAATTTAGTAATGGACACTTTATCAAATATATTTTTATATAAGCTTTTCACTGCGTTACATTGCTGAAATTTTTAACAACCATTAAAAAAAAACATAGCAGAATGTAAACTTTTGTCCCATGGGCGTAGCCGGGGGGGGGTTTCGGGTTTCAACCCCCCCCCTAAAAGTTAAATATTAAGATTTATAAAATTTTTCTTATGAATATAAGGGTTATTTTATGTACTTTTTGTCGTTTCATTTTCTTAAACCCCTCCCGAAACTAAAACCTGGCTACGCCCGTGATGTCCTACAAAAAAATGTTTCACTTAAAAATTGTATAACGCACTTTAAAGAAAACTAGATAGTTCTGGTACTGAGTAATAACCCCGTTTGCCTTTAACTAATGGTTCCCTTATAATCTTTTTAATGTCCTCATAAAAATAAAATAATACATCTTCTTTTTCTGGCCATTTCCAGTCATAGCCTGCTTTTTCCATTGACGAAACTTCTGCTCCTTCCTGGTTAGCTTTTATCACTTTTCCTAGAACAAAGAAAAATTTTGATCATTAAAACATAATTCTGTTAGGAGACGGAAACAACAAATATATTATAGTTATAGAATGTTACCTGGATAAAGATTTCCATTGTATTTGATAATAACAAAATCTCCATCATGAATATTCTTGATCGTATAATTTTCAACATCACTCGCATCTAGATCTTCATCACAGTAAGGAACATCATCGGCAGAAGTTTCAGATTCGCTTATTACTTTTCTCTTTACTGCCAGCTTTTTTATTTTAATTTGTGATTGTTTTGAAGGGCCACTTTTAGACGTTATATTATCATAATGGGCCCTGTAAAGTGTAGTGGATACAACTGCTGGAAATATTTTTCGTTTTCTTTTGGGTGGTTCTTTTTCAGGAGTCTTAGGAAAAATGAGACATTTTTTGAAAGGAGTGCTAACCACATATCCTTGGTCTTCTTTGTCCTTATACAGCGCAACGTTTTCTAATTTATCCGGTGAAAGAAATGACTCTGAAACATTTAGTGAAATAGTACTTTTATCTTGTAAAATAGTGCTGTTCCCGTTCTGTGACTGTTCTTCATTTGGAAGAATTACACTCTCTTCTCTCTGCTTACCGTTTTGAGTTGAAGTTGACGCTGTTGGAACTGAAAACGATATTGACATTTCTTCATTTCCTTCCATTAAGTTAGAGTCATCCTCCCCAGTGACATGTTTATGTTTATTTGTTACTAATAAAGCTTCATTTTTAAATTCTGCCCAAACCTCATAAAGTTTCTTAAATTGTAAGTCTCCCTTCCAGTCATCTTTATTGTCGAAATTTGTTCTGAAATGATTCAATTCAAGTGGTGGTATTTTTTTCTCAAGTTCGGATAATATATTCCCTTTTGTAATAATTGTGTTTTTAATATCTGATAGATTTGTAGGATCTACAACTTGCCGAGTGGAAACACATTTGGTGTAATCAACATTGCTTTTTTCAAAAGGAAACAGTCCACATTTTCTAAAACCGTTGCGTATTGTACTTTCCGTTGCATATTTTTTAAAAACCGTAGTTAGAATGGTTGCAAATGTATACTTTGTTACATCCTTCGGAAAGTTTTCAAATTTCCATGTTCTTACTATTGTCTGCCAACCAGTTTTTAAAGGTTTAAAAATTGAAACATCGGCTGGTTGGAGAATATGAGTGGCGTTGGGGAAAAGAGCAACCAGGATGATACCACTTGCTTCACATAATTCGCTGACTTGTTTAGTTAGATGGGACCTATGTCCATCTACGAAAAACAAAACAGGTTGTGGTATATTTTTTTCTTTGAGATAGGGCAAAAAATGGTTGCCGATATACTCATAAAATACTTCCGTGTTCATCCATCCGGAGTCTGATCGTCCCACTGCCCATTCTGGTGGTGCAGAATTAACTATATCCTTTGGTATTTTTTTGTACGGATATATGACCATTGGTGGAACTGTGATACCATCGGCTGAAAAACAGGCCATAACAGTTATTTGCTCTTTTTCTGCATTAGATTTTCTCTCATAAAAGTCTTCTTCCAATTTCGCCGGCCCAAGGACAATACCAGATTTAGGATCAAGGCTAAACCCGGTTTCGTCTGCATTGTATATCCTATTTGGGTATTTTAGTATGTCAATCATACCTTCTTCTTTTAAATAGTTTTCAATTTCATTAAACCATTTTTCTATATCAGCTTTAGAGACGGCAGCTCTTGATTTTGTAATAGACTATGCTCTTCGTTTTTTTATCTCAGGATGTCTTCGAAGAAAAGCAGCGAACCAAGTTTTCCCGGGCATCCCATCTTTAAAAACAGTCGACCTCCCAGTTTCTTTCATAATTTTATGCACCGTGGAGAGTAGATTTGACGCATTAACAGGAAAGCCCTTTCTGCCCATAGACAAGATCCAATTAGCTAATAATTTCTCTTCGCCTTCTGAAAGAATAGTTTTAGGACCCATTTTTCGTTTAAGACAATTGTTTTCAAGTCTACGCTTTAAGGTTGTTCAAGGAACACAAAATTCTTTAGCTGCACATTTTTTGGACATGCCTTCATTTTTTACTGCGTCTATAGCAAGGCTCATTTTATCTTCCGTCCATTTAAAAAAGGCCTTTTCTTTCCTCTCTGGGTATCCATGTCTATAATAATAAGAAATTACAGGTTACTTTAAATTCTTTAAAGCTCTAAATTCGAAATGGATAAAGAGACCATTAATAAATGATTGTATTTTAACGATGACCACCCATAATCAAAAACCTCCACAATGATGTATTAAGCAAACAAACATAAATAAAAAAATAACACATCATTTTTAAAGCGCTAAATGGATCGAATATATTGGTGACCATTAATAGATCATTGTATTTTAGAAATGGACACCCGTGGTGACCATTTCTAAATTTCTAACAGAATTTTCATTCAGTAGTGGTCACCCATGATCAAAAACTTTCATAATAATATTTTTAGTAAATATGAATAAAAAATACAAAGTACTTACCCTTTAAATTTGTAACAACACAAAATAAATATATAAATTTCAATAATACGTTCACGGCACTAATTTCAACCCAACGACTACACAACTTGTCTGATAGATCAAAACAAACTGATTTTTGGCGCGCCAAAGTTTTACGCATAACAGTTAGTCAAAAACCATTGTCAGATGGCGCAGAGTTCGTCCTTGTATTATGGATAGTATAATCAACAGGGTAATGTAAAAATGTGCGGTAAAATGTAATAAGAAATGAATATAATGACGTTAATTGGCTTAAGGTGACCATTACTAGCGGTATGTCCATTACTGGTGCACTTACCTATATTTAAAATGTATGGAAACGTCAATCACCAAAACGTAAGGTATTATTGGAGTGAGGTATATGCACACTGGGTACGCGAAAACCATACTCAAAGACCACAGATGTTTGGTCGGGTATAGTGGGTACTCAGTTAATTGATTCATTTTATATAGAAGGAAATTTAACAAGCGATAAGTATGTAATGTTACCTAAAAATGAAATTGTACCTGCCCTGAAAACCAAGCTTTGAGGGCAGATATGTTTATGAGATATGGTTTCAGCCAGAATCAGAGCCGTGTGGTACATCTTTTCAATATGATGCAAGTCTTCGGAATGCCGCCCCTTAAGAGGGTAGGCGCAAAATTTCGGCTCCAGTGTTTTTTCAATATCTTAATTTTTTTTAGTCATGAGAAAACTAATAAATATTTTTGATAAATTTAAACATAATGAAAGATTGCGTTATTACCGAGGGCTGAAAGTTCCTGAAAACATCTATAATGTTTATTTTAATAAGTTACAGTGATGAAAAAAAAAGAGAAAATTTAGTGTGATTTTTATTTTCAAATCTCATTCAAAAGAAACTATTTGTTTATTCTAAGGGATTTTCGGCCCTCGGTAACAATGTAATTTTTCATTCAGCGTTTAAATTTTTCAAAAATATTTATTAGTTTTATCAGGATTAAAAAAAAATGAATGCATTTAAAAATCATTGGGGCCGAAACGTTGCGACTACGCCATTAAATATTATTGAAACTTAACTTTTATTTTTACTAAATGAAACTACCCAAAATGAACGAAAACTTACTTTTTTTTTAAACAATGCATACTTTAAATTAAATGAAATTATGTATTAACATTAAATAACATTTACAAAAATTACAATTTTACTCTTCTGACTTTAATTTTGCCAAATTCGTCAATCAGATTGGTGTAGTCTAAAGTATCAGCTAGTGAGTAGACTCTATTGAAATGAGTGCTATCTTTTTTAAGTTTTGTTTGTCTTATGGAGCTTCGTAAATAGTTTTTAATAATTTTTAATTTTGAAAAACTTCTTTCCTCGCTAGCTACCGAGACAGGAAGTGTTAATAAAATTATTGGTGATACAACTACATTTAGGTATAAAGAAATTAGGTTATTTTGGCACAAATAGTTCAAAACCCCTAAAAATTTCGTGGAGGTTTAGTATCATTTGGGATATATCACGAAATTCTTCTAGAAGATATATCTTCCTATACAGAGAGAGTCTGTAAAGTGGAATAAATTCAATATCTCAAATACTAATTGTTTTTTTGGAAAATGCTCAGACCCGTCGATTAGTATTTCAAATTGTCCTTTTTGACATTCAATAAAAATGTATACAGGGTGTCCCAATTTAGAGATATGACGTCATCGTCGATTTTCTTAAATGGAAACACTGTCATTTTGATAGCTAATTTGATAGGGTTTGTAAAGTTATACATAACTGCAAAATATCAAATTTTTATTCTCTACCATTTACAAGATAAGAGAAAATAACAAAGTTATATCTGTAATTTGGAATATATTCAATAATTAAAATACTAACTGTTTTTTTGAAAAATGCTCAGACCCGTCGATTAGTATATCAAATTGTCATTTTTGACATATAATAATAATGTATACAGGGTGTCCCAATTTAGAGATATGACGTCATCGTTGATTTTCTTAAATGGCAACACTATCATTTTGATAGCTATTTTGATAGCGGTGTAAAGTTATACATATCTGAAAAATTTCAAATTTTTATTCCCTACCATTTACAAGATAATAAAAAATAACAAAGTTATGAAGAACAAAAAGTAATCAAATAATAATTGAATTTATTTATTTCAATTAAGAAACTGCTCATAACGTTGCCCATTGACAATTTGACAATAATTGAGGGCAACATTATGAGTTTTTGCTTAATTTATTGAAATAATTAAATTCAATTATTAGTTGATTACTTCTTTTTCATAAATTTGTTATTTTTTATTTTCATCTAAATGGCAGAGAATACAAATTTGAAATTTTGCAGTTGTGTATAACTTTACACACCCTATCAAAATAGGTATCAAAATGACAGTGTTGCCATTTAAGAAAATCAACGATGACGTCATATCTCTAAATTGGGACACCCTGTATACATTATTATTATATGTCAAAAAGGACAATTTGATATACTAATCGACGGGTCTGAGAATTTTTCAAAAAAACAGATAGTATTTTAATTATTGAATATATTCCAAATTACAGATATAACTTTGTTATTTTCTATTATCTTGTTAATGGTAGAGAATAAAAATTTGATATTTTGCAGTTATGTATAACTTTACAAACCCTATCAAATTAGCTATCAAAATGACAGTGTTGCCATTTAAGAAAATCGACGATGACGTCATATCTCTAAATTGGGACACCCTGTATACATTATTATTGAATGTCAAAAAGGACAATTTAAAATACTAATCGACGGGTCTGAGCATTTTCCAAAAAAACAATTAGTATTTGAGATATTGAATTTATTCCACTTTACAGACTCTCTCTGTATATAGCCTCTATATCCGATTCTTTATATCTTTTTCTATTGAAAGTATTGACTGAAGATTCATACAATATTTTTCTACTGTTTTATCATCTATTTCCCTCAATTTAAAATTATCATAAAAAAATTTTATTTTTTTAGAATTACTAGAAGCCAAAATCGATCAATCAAGCATTAATGACAATGCCTAAAATATAGATAAAAAAATATAATTTAAATTAATCTTCCACTGTTAAGAGCTCATCCACAGACTTTTTGAAATCAACTTATATTAAGAGGAAACTTATATAACTTATATTAATTTAACTTATAATTTAACTTATTAACTTATATTAATTTTGAATATTTTTTCGAGATATTTGGCACACGTATTCGTAATATAATAAAGAATGGCAGTACAGAGCCCAATTTGAAAAATATATTAATATGTGGAAATTACTCCGTAATTAAATACAATATTAAAAAACGAGCCTGTACCGCTATTAAGAAGAACAAAAAATACACTTTCTTCAAATAAACTTTTTCATCCGATGCCTAGATTTTGTGTCGTTTTGGAACTACTAATGAAATAAAAAATTTTAGTAGTTCCAAAATGACACAAAATCTAGGCATCGGATAAAAAAGTTTATTTGAAGAAAGTGTATTTTTTTGTTCTTCTTAATGGCGGTACAGGCTCGTTTTTTAAAATTGTATTTAATTAGAGAGTAATTTCCACATATTAATATATTTTTCAAATTGGGCTCTGTACCGCCATTCTTTATTATATTACGAATACGTGTGCCAAATATCTCGAAAAAATATTCAAAATTACAGCCGCAATCTTGGAACGCGTTTTCGCTACCTGTTGATCGCTACTGTTTCCTCTTAAGATATCAACTTATATCAAGATTTTCTGCAGTAATTTTCATTTGGTCGTAGACAAAACATTGCTGTAAAAACATAAATCCATAAATCTCAATGTCGGAATAACAAAGAACTTATAGAAAAAGATAAGCGTTATATGTATATAATATTTATACTTTCGGCTGACACTTGGTCCTATACATTTTGTTGATTATTGAGTGGTTCAATTTGTATTTTGATTTTTCTGATTATGCCGCCCCCTTGTGATGCCGCCTGATGCGACTGCCTCACCGCATCATAGCACGGCACGGCCCTTGCCAGAATCCACGTGCTGAGTATGGTGTACATGTTAGGCGATACTTAGATTATTAGGTAGAATTACATGGTCTCCTCGTTCACCTGATTTGAATCTAAAAGATTTTTGTCTTAAAGATGATATATAAAAAATTAAATTTATAAAACTAAACCAGCAAGAAGTGTTGAAGAGCTAAGGCAAAAAATCGATGAAACCATATTCATTTCTAGAGAAACAGGGAGAAATGTGATAGACGCATTCTACCATGGTATAGGATATTGTCAAATTAACAATGGACGACATTTTGAACACTTGATTACGTAAATATGAATTACGAAATGTAGTAAACTTTTAATTATTTATGTTCAAAGGCTATAGTGGGATAAAAAGGTAAAATCTTCACTCGGCTGGATTCTTACTTGGGATCAGGCAATTAAAAGTACATACCTAAAAACCTCCCTAACCAAATTTTTAGCTCCCTCCGTGGCCCCAGGTGTCCCCTATAGCAAAAAATGTGTTCTTTCGAAAAAAAATTTTTTTGAGCAATTCATTGCTTTTAAAACCGTGAAAAAATTTGTGAATCTACATCGTTATGCCCAAAAATATACTGATTTTTTCAAATTTTCTGGATCGAAATTGAGCTCAGGAAAATTTTTTGAATTTTTCAAAATTTTTTTAGGTTATGTAGATAATTTTTGGCTAGCTGCGAAATAATTATTTTTAGTGTATTTTTTTCACTATTTTGAATGGCGGGGATATATTTGCTATTTTCTCGCCGGCAATCCCTCAAAATTCGAAAAAACCCATTTTTTAGTGTTCCCCCTCATATTTTTAGCGTTTACTGAGCGATTCTTTGCTTTAAAAAATCTGAAAAAAATTATGAACACATATATTGTTATGTCAAAAGCATCCTGAATTTTTCAGATTTTTTTGGATTAAAATTGAGCCCATGAAAAATTTAAGAATTTTGCAAAAAAATTTAGGTTAGGTATATAAGTAATTTTTTGCAAACTTCGAATAATTATATTTTCGTAAATTTTTTTTCGTTCTTTTGAATGAGCCGGTTAGATTTGCTATTTTCTCTCCGAAACTTCCCTACAATTCTAAAAAATAAAAAAACTGTTTTGATGTCTCCCCTCCCCATATTTTTAGCACATAGACTGCATATCAATTAGTGATGAGCAAAACAAGAATAATACCAAGACCAGGCTAGTCTTGGTCTTGGTCTTGTTCTTGCAAGCTTGGTCTTGGTCTTGGTCTTGCAGCTAAAAGGCAGTCTTGGTCTTGGTCTGGGTCTTGCACTAGCCGGTCTTGTTCTTGGTCTTGGTCTTGCTGCAAGAGTCTTGCTGGTCTTGCTTTTTTGGTAGTAATAATTTGAACCAAACAATTTCGAATAAAATGTACATTGAAATAAATAAAGGTGTGAAGAATGAAACTATATTTTCTGCTTTAAAATTTTAAAAGAATGTAGAATGTAGTTTCAAACGGATACCAATTTTAACATTATAAGTACATTTAGCTAATTATTCCATTAAAAAGTATGTTTTAAATACAAAGGTTTATTTTCAAATTTCAATTTTAAGTTGAATTGAGGCACAACCTTCTTTTTATATATTCAATAGCATATTATGATATAAAAGAAAAAAAAAAGTGAAAAAAAAAGAAGAAAACGGAAAAAGTTATTAGTTACATTTTATTTTATTTGGAGGAAATACGCGCTTTATATAATTATACATACTTATATAAAACGGCAAAAGCAAAACTGTGTTTTTTATGTGGAGAAAAAATTTAAAAAACCTTCAATTTTAACCAGATGTAAAATTCTTATTGAAATGATGTATCGAACGTGAACACTGATTTCTCATTAAAAAAAAAACATTATTTTCAGTTCATATGAACGTTTAACCTATAAAGTTTGTACACATACTTAGTAAACATTCTGCATACACATGGTGGCTGTATAGTGTGACAAAGCTCTATATCTCGGAAAACTGTTCATAATAGAGAATAACTGAATAGAAAAATTAAAGAAAATAATTTTTCGAAGAATCCAGTATCACTCAAAAAATTTCATTATTTTTAGCTTTTAAGTTCCAATTAGAAACAAATATGGCGGAAAATCTATTATACTGGAAACTGTTGAACTGTCAGAGGAATAATTTTATTTTTGTTTCTACATATACGGTTTTTTAAATGTCATTTTTGGGTACTACAGAAACGACGTCATCAGTATTTTTTTCATAAAATGTGTTCTTATACGACAGTCTAATACGAAGCATTTTTTTTTAAATTCGATTGTGCTCCCCCTTTTTTTTGACGTTCGATTGCTTTTTTTGTTAAATTTGAGTGGCCGATGGCATGCTTACGTTAAATACCCTGTACTTACTGTTGTAAAATTATAAGATAACTCTAGAAAAGTTAGAAAAGGAATTTTAAACCAATTTCCCTTAATCTGTTTTACTACCGATCAAAGTATATATCAAAATTGTTGATTTTTAGCTCAAAATATTATGTATTTTAAAAATTCGATATTTTTTAAGGTTTATTACAATGCCAGTATATATTATTGAACTAAAAAAATAAAGTTAAATAATAAAAAACCAATTTCGCAAAAAAGTGCCAGAGTCTTGCAGGTTGGTCTTGGTCTTGCATAGTCTTGCAAGGTTCGGTCTTGGTCTTGGTCTTGTTCTTGCATACCTGGTCTTGGTCTTGGTCTTGCAAACCAAAAGGCAGTCTTGGTCTTGGTCTTGGTCTTGCTGCAAGACCAAGACCAAGACCGCAAGACCAAGACCAGTCTCGCTCATCACTAATATCAATAAATAACGATTTTTGATATTTTGTTTGTTATTTCTTCTGACATGATAAGGTTTGCCATTTTCAAACCAAAACATGCTCAAAATACAACAAAAGCTCTTTTTTGATATTTTCTCCCATATTTTAAGCACATAATCTAATTTATACGTGACTATTTTAATACTTTTTACTCCAAAATAGTTTCGTCAAACACATAACATTTTTTTCAAATGAGTAACCCATTCACAAAAATCTGAAACTTTTGTTTCATTTTTTAATCGGAAAACAGATGAAATAAAATTATTTTAAGCATTTAAATAGCATTATAGAATGCTATTTATTAAATGAGTGATTTAATAATCAACCACACTTCAGTTTATGTAAAAAAACTTTCCAATCATGAACTTGCTTTGATTTTTGATTGGATATATTTACGTCGTCAAAAATGTAAACATAATTACCAAAAACGAAGCAGTTATTATGAATAAAGTAATGGATAATACAGTTGGTATAAGAACTGAATCATCACTGGTATCATGAAGGAAGGTGGTGTTTGCATCGTGTATAGAGATTTTAGGGATGTGATACCCTACTTAGAAAGTCAAGAATTCAAGGTTCTTATGCCTGCGTTAGAAGGAAAAAGGTCTAATTTAAGTGCGATTGAAGCAAATGAATCTCGCTTCATCTCAAAACTGACATGGGTTTTAGAGGCAATCCATGGCATCCTTATCAAAAAATACAAGTTACTTCACCAGCAATTGGACAATAATTTTACATCAAAAGCTGTTTCACGTGCTAAGATTACATGTTTCCTCAATAACACTTTTGGCAAATGCTTATAGTGATAAATATGATGATGGATTGCAGGAGATAATAATTCGAAGAATGTTATACCGGAAATCAAAGGAAAATACATTAGCCTTACAGGTTGAGGCAAAGACATGGTCCAGGCGGCCCACTACTGCGGTAAAACTAACTGATCAAGATATTGCAGATTTTCCAGAGATGAATGAAAGGGATCTAAAAGTATTTTTTTCGGGGACCTACCAGTTAGGTCAAGCCATTTGCTACTTAGCCGAGCTGCTTGATGACAATATCATTAAATATGTAACAAATATCAATTTGGAGTATATCAGGATCAAACCTAATATCAATAAAGCTTTAATTAGGTCAAGGCACATAAATAGTAAAACCTACAAATGTTATGTCCAATACCAACCTAATTCAATTAGGTACGGAGGCATTTTGCGCCATGCTTGTGACTGTGCCAACGGATTAAGGACTGTAGGGTCCTGTTCTCACATTGCAGCAATTATTTATTATCTTATTAGCAATGCTAGATATAAGTCGAAAATTATTAGACCAGCAAAAATGCTTTCAGACTTGTTTATCATATCAGTTACTGATCCCGTAATAAAAGAAGATAGTGACAAAGACTCCAACTAATATTTTAATGTAAATTAGAACATATATTATGTTGTAATTGTGTAATTTTATATTTCATTATTATAAAAAAAAATAAGAAAAAGGTTCAATATGAAACTAAATATATATCTATTAATTTAATCCATAAATTATAATATTTAAATGATAATCACAACTCGAATAAAGGGGGAGCAAAAATCGTTATTTGTCACGTATTAATTTAATTAAGGCGTGACAAATATCAAGAAAGAGCGTTTGTTGCATTTTGAGCATGTTTTGGTCTGAAAATAGCAAACCTGATCATATCATTAGAAATAACAAACCAAATATCAAAAATTGTTATTTATTGACATACAGTTTATGTGCTAAAAATGTGGGGAGGATGAGACATCAAAACGGTTTTCTATTTTTATTTTTAGACTTGTAGGGAAATTCCGGTGAGAAAATAGCAAATCTAACCGCGTCATTCCAAAGAACGAAACAAAATTTACGAAAATATAATTATTTCGAAGTTTGACAAAAATTAATTACATAACTAACAAAAATTTTTCCTGGGTTTAATTTTAATCCAAAAAATCTGAAAAAATCAGGATGCTTTTGGCCATAACAATATATGTTCATAACTTTTTTCAGATTGTTTAAAGCACAGGATCGCTCAGTAAACGCTAAAAATATGAGGGGGACACTAAAAAATGGGTTTTTTCAAATTTTGAGGAATTTCCGGCGAGAAAATGGCAAATATATTCCCGCCATTCAAAAGAGTGAAAAAACATACACTAAAAATAAATATTTCGCAGCTAGCCAAAAATTATCTACATAACCTAAAAAAATTTTGAAATATTTAAAAATTTTTGCTGAGCTCAATTTTGATCCAAAAATTTTTAAAAAAATCAGTATATTTTTGGACATAGCAGTGTATATTCACAATTTTTTTCACAGTTTTTAAAGCAAAGAATTGCTCGAAAAATGTTTTTTTCGAAAAAAAAAAACACATTTTTTTCGGTAAAGGACACCTGGAGTAACGTAGGTAGCAAAAAATTTGGTTAGGGGGGTTTTTAGATACAGGGTGGGGCATTAGTGTGACAAAGTCCAATTACTCGTTTGTCGTTAGAGATACGAAAAAAAGTTATTTAGATAAAAGTTGGGGGCACACATAGTACCATAATTTAAAAATATTTTCAAATATACAGGGGCGTGCGTATTGACAGGGTGACACAAACATGTTTTTTTTTTTAATGAAACACTATGTATATTTTTATATTTTTGGATTCTCCTCAATGTGTTCTTTCTTAAAATATATGATATTGCAATATTATACGAGGTAGTATAAAAGTTAATTACGTTTTTTTGTTAATTTCGTAGCAAAATCTACACCCTGTAGAATTGTAGTGATGTGACATCAAATTTTCTATTTACATTCAAACGATTTTTTTAATATCGTCTACTTCTGTTAATCATAAACAGTATAACGAAATGTTTAATTTTAGTATACAGGGTCTGTCGAAACTCGGAATGAGTATTCTCTGAGTTTTCTTAAATGGAACACCCTGTATTTTAGTATTGTAATGAAATGATATTTTATGGTACCTTTTTATTTCTTAAGCATTCCCTATACCTAAGTGCTTTAATTTGTAAATTATTCGTGATTCTTTAAGCCAAACATTAATTGCAAGAAAAATTACGTGAAATTTTATTAGGTGGCCGTGAAAATATCCAATCAAAAATAATTTTTCGAAAAATTTTTTATTTAGCGTATGGCTTAAGTATATCACAGAACATATTTAGATTTATGCATTATACAATGGATCACAAACAGATGTCCAATTTTTTTATATATTCGATTGGCCCTTCGGTTGCCATTACAAAGTCTATAGGGTCGTCTGTGTATGCTCTGCGTGGGCAGTCCTGAACAATGTGACTGATCGTCTGTCTTGCAGCGCCGCAGTCACAAGAAGGCGAGGGGAGTTTACCCCATCTGTGGAGGGAGTCGGCGCATCTTCCACAGTTTGTTCGAATTCGATTAAGGGCTGCCCAAATCTTACGGGGACGTTCAAATTCGCCAGGTTTCCCTATGATGTCCGGTAAACTATGGTAATGTGGATCTGTCCTACTTTCCCAATCTTCTCTCCATCGGGTATTTAAGTCAAAGTTGGATTGCTGCAGCGCTTGAGCAGATTTTAGAGGGGGTAACCTGGATCGGAGACGGTTTCCAAGAATATCGGGGATGTCGTTGTGGACTAGAAGCTGGCGACTGTCCATTATTTTGTTATATTCTTTAACCAATGCATGTTCGCGGCGTAGGTTGGGTGGTGCTATATTACTAAGGGTAGGTAGCCACATTGTAGGGGTGGGCTTAATTGTGCCTGTTATCATACGCATAGTACGGTTTAGTTGGGTGTAGACCAGGTGGGTATGCCTGGTATTTAGCCACACTGGAGCACAGTATTCTGCCACCGGATATATCAGGCCAAGAGCAGAGGATCTTAATGTTGATGCTCTGGACCCCCATGTAGTTCCGCAGAGTTTCTGTATTATATTGTTGCGTGTTTTCAATTTTGCTGCTGTTTTCGTCAGGTGTTCTCTGAATGTGAGCGTTCTATCTAGAGTAACCCTAAGGTATTTCGGGTATTTATTGTGTTTTAACAGCTGGTTATTAAAATACACTCGCAATTCTCTGTTTGCCAACTTGTTGTTTAGATGAAAAGCTGATACTTCAGTTTTTGTAGTACTTGGCTGTAGTCTCCATTTCTTAAGGTATTCGCTGAGGATAGATAAGTCATTCGTGAGAGTGATTTCTGTAGTTTCTAAAGATTGGTGGCTTGTTGCAAGGGTCCAGTCGTCAGCATATCCAAACTTCCGAGATTCGGTTTCAGGCATGTCAGCAATATAGAGGCTGAAAAGTAAAGGGGCAAGGACAGAACCCTGTGGAAGACCATTGTTAAGTTTCATCTGTCTACTCGTCTCCTTTCCCATTATAACCTGGAAGGCTCTGTTGGTCAGCATGTTGTCAATGAGGTTAATTATCTTTCTGCAGGGGATAATGCGGGCCAGTTTATATATTAATCCCTGTCTCCAAACAGTATCATATGCTGCTGTTAGATCTATAAATACTGTTGCTGTCTTTTGTTTCTTTTGAAAACTAGCTTCTATAAAAGTTGTTAATGACAGCACTTGGTCCGTACAGCTTCGATGAGGGCGGAAGCCAGCTTGTTCAATGGGGACATTTTCTAGTATCCTGTGACTAATTCTGTTGAGGAGAAGCTTTTCTAATAGTTTATATACCATGCTGAGTAGAGCTATGGGGCGGTAGTTTTCTGGCTTATCGTTTGATTTGCCCGGTTTCGGAATTGCAATTATCTTTGTTCGCTTAAGTGAGAAAGGAATGTTACCTGACTGAAGTATATCAGTAAAGAACATTGCAAGCCACTGTTTCGTGTATGCACCACTGTGTATCAAGAACTCTGGATGGATACCATCAAAGCCAGGTGCTTTACCTGATTTCATTTCTTTCAGCGCATGTGTGATTTCAGAAATAAGTATTCTTGCTGAATATTTCGAAAAAAAAATACATAATAATCTAGCCTGATCCTTAATTTATTAATATTGGATGAGATATCCAAATACATTCGTAGTTAAGGTTGTTGGTGCTTAAAATATTAATCAGACATATAAAATTCTCCCTAGTTAGCTATGACACAAAATTTGTTAAAAATTTGACATTATACTATTTATATAATTCCATTTGACTTGTTACCATTACTAATATTAATTTTTCTAATGAGGAACTGAATAAAATGGCTTTGTGCTAGGAGAGTACAACAAAAATGAGCTACTTGCAATAAAAAATTATCATCAGCAATTCCCTGATAGACGACAATCAAAAAGAGAAACTTTTGATAGTGTACTAAAACGGTTTCAACAGACTAGATACTTAGATTGTAAGAACGGTTGTACTAATTTGCAGATCCTCAGTGACACTAAGGATTACATTTAATTCCTGTTTTCTTCACTTACAATAGTTTTTGTTCGATCAGATTTATCATGATCTAAGTGTCCAGCCCGTTGAAACCGTTATAGTATATTTTTAAACGTTTCTCGTCTTAGTTGTCGTCTATCAGGTAATTTCTGATGAAAAATTCTTATTGCTAGTAGCACATTTGTGTTATACTCCATTAGCACAAAAATCTTATCAGTTCCTCATTAGAATAATTATTCATATTATGTAGTAATGGTAACAAAGCAACTGGAACTGTAAAAATAGTATAATGTCAAATTTTTTAGGAAAGTGTCATAAGTGGATAAATTTAGTGTCATAGCCGACTAGGTAGAATATTGTATGTTTTTATTAATATTTTGCGCACCAACAATCTTAACTACGAATTTATTTGAATATTTCATCCAATATTAATAAATTAGGGATCAGGCTAGATTATGATGTATTTTTTTCGAAAAATTATTTTTAATGGAATATTTTCACGGCCACCTAATAAAATTTCACGTAATTTTTCTTGCAATTAATGTTTGGCTTAACGAATCACGAATAACTTACAAATTAAAGCACTTAGGTATAGGGAATGCTTAAGAAATAAAAAAGTACCATAAATTATCATTTCATTACAATACTAAAATACAGGGTGTACCATTTAAGAAAACTAAGAAAATACTCATTCCGAGTTTCGACCAACCCTGTATACTAAAATTTAACATTTCGCTACACTGTTAATGTTTAACAATAGTAGACTATATTAAAAATTGTTTGAACATAAAATAAAAATTTGATATCAAATTACTCCAATTCTACAGGGTGTAGATATTGCTACGAAATTAACAAAAAATCGTAATTAACTTTTAAACTACCTCGTATAATATTACAAAACCATTAATTTTAAGAAAGAAAACATTGAGGAGAATCCAAAAATGTAAAAATATACAGGGTGTTCCATTTAAAAAAACATAATTTTGTGTCATCTTGTCAATACGCACGCCCCTGTATATTTGAAAATATTTTTAAATTATGGTACTATAGGTGCCCCAACTTTTACTTAAATAACTTTTTTTCGTATCCCTTAGGACAAATGAGTAATTGGGCTTTGTCACACTAATGCCCCACCTTGTATGTACTTTCGATTGCTTTATCCCAAGTAAGAATCCAGCCGAGTGCAGATTTTACCATTTTATCCCGCTATAGCAAGTGGAGTACGACAAGGTGACTCTCTATCAACGTCATTATTCAATGTCGCAATAGAACGAACAATAAGAGCTACTGAAATAAAAGGTACAATTATTATAACATCGATGTCGCAACTTGTGGCGTATGCTGACGACATAGCATTATATAGCAGAAACCTGAACAGTTTAAAGGAAGAATTTACGAAGTTATGCAAGGAAGCACCCAAAAGGGGTTTAGAAATAAATCAAAACAAAACAAAATACCTAATATGCTCAAGAAAAAATCCAGATAATGTGACAAGTTTAAATATTGGTGAATATAAGTTTGAAAAGGTAGAACACTTCAAATACCTTGGAGTCTCAGTTAATGGAACTAATGATAGAAGCATCGTAATCAGTGAAAGAATCCAGGCAGGAAACAGAGCCTACTGGAAATACAATAATTTCCTAAAAGATAAGAAGCTTACACAGAATACTAAACTGAAGATTTACAAAGCAGCAATTAGAGTAGTAATCACATATGGTGCTGAGGTAATGTGTCTGACCCAGAAAGAGGAAGAATGATTGAGGATCCTATAGAGGAACATAATTCGGAGGATAGCAGGCCCAATAGATTTAGGTAATAATGAATTTAGAAAACTAATGAACCACGAAGTAAGAGGACTTCTGAAAGGAGAAGACATCATTAGATTTATCAAGGCACAGAGACTCAGATGGATGGGACATATAGAAATGAGAAATCCAGAAACCATCATCAAGAAAATTTCCAAATGGAGACCTGTATCAGGTAGACCACGAGGAATACCCAAAACTAGATGGCAGAACCAGATAGTCGAGGACCTTAAGAAGATGGGAGTCAGAGAATGGGCAACCATAAGCAAAAACAGGAACGAATGGAGAAAAATTGTTGAAGATGCCAAGTCACACAAACAAATGTAAAACCAAAATGTTAATGCGGATTGATTCACCGCGACAAACGAATCGGAAGAGCCCAAAGAGGCTGGCAATCTCTCCGCTAGGAGTGTGGATGCCATGATGATGATGATGATCTCGATATAGCCTTTAGTTGTACATAGTTTGAATCAAAAGATTTATTGTGTACATAGACTTTTCAAAAAATTTATTGGATTTTTAGGATTTTGTTTTATTTTTATAAAATGTGCCTGGCTGCATAAAATCGAAAGTTTTATACGGTTGAACTAGTATTGAAGTGGAGATTTCAAAAAAGGTACACGTACAAAGGGCCTGACCCGTCAAAATGGCCCGGTCAAAACAGCCCAGTCAAAAAAGCCCCGTCAAAATAGCCTCGACAAAACAGCCCGTAAACAAAATAGCCCTGACAAAATAGATCGCACACAAAATAGCCCCGGTCAAGACAGCCCCGACTAAAACAACCCCAACGAAAACAGCCCCAATAAAATTTTACCTTTTAACGGAGTACCATTTATTTTAAATCACTATTCTAATTGGGAAATAAGCCACAATTTAACTTTAAAAAATTATTTTATTAACATTTCAACTTCCACTTCGGACGTCGTTGTCAAAATACAAAATATTGACAAATTAAACAAAAATGTTGTTGCTTAGTAAAAAATTCTATTAAGTTAATTTAATCTGACTCATTTATATGGGCAATTCAGAGATATATTATACATTTTAAAGTAGAAAACTTTAAAATGATATTGCCAATATTTATGAGTTGCGTTCCTGGGACAACTTTATTGAAAGATAGTTCATTCGATTATATGAAATCAACTTTAAATTAAGAATATCCGTCACAAAAATCATAGCATGTGATCCGTCTTTAAAAAGACAACCACACGCAATGGTGACAGTAAAATTCTCTTGTTAGTGATTCCATAGTAAATCAAGAGAAAAAAAACAGGAATTTTTTGCTCCTGGTTTTTGCTAACAGAAGACACAGGGTTCTACTTCTCTGAAAAGCCCATTTTTATTTAATATGGTTAAGATAAACATCTGAATAGAGGATAATTACCATTTCCGAAAAAATATATTTTTAAGGGATTATTTCATGATGAATTCTGAAGGGAGCTTTTTTGTCGGGACTATTTTGTCGGGGCTATTTTGTGGGCGAGCTATTGTTTCGTAGGTATTTTGTCTGCAGGCTATTTTGTCGGAGCTGTTTTGTGTGCGGGATATTATGTCGGGGCTATTTTATCGGAGCTTTTTCGACGGGGCTATTTTGACGGGGTACCGTACAAATGTTGTTTTATTCATAAAGTAACGTATCTAATAATATCAGAAAAATGGTAAATATGGCAACGTTGCAATCCCAGTTTTCGTCTAATTCGGACTATTCATTTAAGAATTAATTGGTGGTTTCAGATTTTTGTCCACTCTGTATACATAATAGAGTACATAAATTAGGAAAAAATTTAAGAACGTATTGTACTTAATTGTTTTTATGTTGAGAGACAGGATTTTTTATACAGGTATTAGCTATGCAATTATCTGTGTTACTAATGTTTAATTATTACATGTTATAATAATTGTTTTCCCGAGTCTTGTTTATTTCAGAAATATTTTGTTTGTTTTACAGATTTAAGTGCTTATTTTGACCTTCCTCTCATGCTTAAAATTCGATCTTTAATTATTACAGCAAATACAACATAATTTATTATATAAGTAAAAATAATTCATTGTCAATGTTTCTCAAACAATAGATAACTTATCAGTAAAATACTAACGAGATATTTCACTCGCGTTAGTAAACTCTTCTACATTCGTGACAAATACATCGTTTAAAAAAAATGTTAAGTGAAGACCAAAATAAACAGGCGTTACTTTGGATACAGGAATCCATCGGATCGTCCAAGTTCAAAGTCAACTTTGAAAGAAGAGAAGACAATCTGGAAGGATTCATGGCTGATACGTTGTTAGCTGAAGTTATACTAGAAAAGGACGAAATATTGTATCTTTTTATTAAAATAGGACGCCTGAATGTTCAAAGTAAAGCACCAGTAGTACTCAACTGTTGTAAACGGGAAATTTACTTTTACAGAAATGTGGTGTCATCCTATCAACGATTTCTAAAAGAGAAGAATATAAGAGAGGAGGATTTTCTTTCCATGCCAAAATGCTACAAAACATTTCTTAGTGACACTGAAGAAGTTATTGTTCTAGAAGATATAAAACGAAAAGGGTACCAGATGTTCAATAGACGACTACCAATGAATATAAGTCACATAAAGATGGTCTTAACAGGCTTGGCAAAGTTACACTCTATTTCCTTTGCACTGAAAGCTCAGAAACTGGACGAGTTTGCCAAACTTACAGAAAATTACAGTTCAATTTTGGGGAAAAGCATGGAATTCTACAGGCAGACATTTAATGATCGTCTAGATAAACTTGTAAAAAAATTACAGTCATATGGCAAAAACATTCAGGCAGAAAAAGTTGAAAAATTAAAAAAATTAGACATTATTGATATTTTACAACGTATTATAGATGACAAACCAAAAGAATCAATTGTGTTACACGGAGATATCCATAATAATAACATAATGTTTCAATATAAGGTAAGAGTTTTAAATAGATTACTATATAGTCCAGAAAGCCACTGCGCATCCGCTAGGAAAAATATTCCGATTCGGATGTTTTGCACAATCTTACTCAAAAAGGATCCCTTTTAACAAATTTTGCATGTTGCCAGGACCAAAAGTGGGTCAAACATTTTTTAAACGTTTTTTTTTGCTTTTTTCCTAAAATTATTTTTTTTGCATGGAACAAAGTTTTTTAGGTTTTTTCGATCATTCCAAACAGAAAAGGTCTTTAGTGACATTTCTCTAAAGTTGATAGTTTTTGACATATTCTAAGCGATTAAAAATTGAAAAATTGCTAAATCGGCCATTTTTAACCCTCAAAAACTATGCGAAAAACTGAAAATTTGAATGTTGCCTAGGTAGGTACATATTCTTTAAACATCGGTTGATGAACTCCCGAAGAGATTTTTGCAATACAATATTCAAAACTCCTTTGTTTGTTAATTGTTAATCGAGCGTGCGCGACACTATTTTCCACCGACAGTATGGTGCAAATGAAAGGAATAAATTCGTTATTTCGTAAACCGGTGACTTTAAGAAAAAATCCCAAAATAGGTCGATTTTTATTTGTAATTTGTGATATTGCGGCATATATGGTATACTAGTGACGTCATCCATCTGGGCGCGATGACGTAATCGATGATTTTTTTAAATGAGAATAGGGGTCGCGTGCTAGCTTATTTGAAAAGTTTTTTAATTCTCTATTCAGTAATATATAAACATTTATATAATTATTTATTTATTTATTTTAAATAAGAAGGGGACACAAGAAGACGAAATTGGAAATAGGATAAAAGCAGCCACAAGAACATATCATTGGCGGTATAAAAACTTCCTAAATAAAAAAGAAATAACAAGGAAAACCAAAATGATAGTATTTAAAACAATTTACATACCTATCACTACATATGGAGCAGAGAATTGGGTATTGAACGACAAACAAGAAAAGAGATTGCAAGCCGCGGAAATGAGGTATTTAAGAAAAGTGGCGGGAGCTAGCAGAACCGATAAAAGACGTAGCGATGATATTAGAAGAGAATTAAAAGTAAAATCATTAAAGGAAAAAATTCATGAAAAGAAATTAAAATGTACTGGGCACTTATTCAGAATGAACGACGGCAGACAGGTTAAAATGACATGGGAAGCGAGGCCGATAGGGAAAAACAGGAGAGGCCGACCAAGGAAAACGTGGAATACCAGTGTGATGGAAATATTGCAGGATAGAGGAAAATCGTGGCAGGAAGCCAAAGAATTAGCTAGGTACCGAAAAAAGTGGCGTAAGTTCGCAGAGAATAACGAGTAAAGAAGACACCTCGACACCTTACAGTATAAGAGGATAATCGATTATGTATGTATTGATGTGATCTTGATTATTGATATGAGATAATATTCTTATATGTCACTTAATTTAATCAATGTATTAATACTAATCTAATTAATTAACCAGATCACATATCAATATGTTTTCAATCTCAGGGCGAATTATAAATTAATTACTTACTTTCGTGGCTTCAAATATTTCTTAATGGTTCCTAATCGGGATAGAAAAGAAAAGAGTAAAAAAATACACATATATGGGTTACAATTATAATCAAAATATTTTTTATTTTATTTAAAAGGCAATCAATGCTTAATATTTGCTATTTCTTATTATTCTTAAACATAACATTTACAAATGGGAATCTTATTTCCTTTTAGTTTTCAATTGAAAGTTTTTATTAACATTTAACTATTAGGAGTTATTAGCACAACTCTATTTAAGTTTGATGAAGCTTTTCTGATATTATTGATTATGTTATTCAATTTTTTATGTGGAATTTAATACGAAAAACCCATACATTCATGTCCAAACAAATGAGACTGACCTTTTCCTGGTGAACTGAAAATGTCCTCACACAAGACCCGTTTCCTGCTATCCTTGGCTGCGATCAAACCTCGTCCTGGCTTCCAGTAATGTTCTCCTTTGTAAAACTAGCTCGAATAGTTCTCGTTCCTGCTTCTGTTGTGATGCTGTGTTCTACCTTTTTCGAAACTGCTATCAGCTACCGGGACACTCTTGGCTCAAGGAGGTTCTTTTACTCTCGACCTGGCCTACTTCTCGTTCCACGATAGATACTCCACACTCACGGAACTACACCGGCTTTCTCACTCTCCGTACACTACCGTCTACTACTCGACTTCACTTCTCGACAGCTCAAAACATTCTGCTCTCACTTTGTCATTCATTCACCTACTTTCTAAATATCCCTTCCAGATTCACAAATCAATCTTCCACCATCAACTCTCATTCGCAGTATTCCTCAAAACCAATTTTTAATCTTTCTAAATATGCTTAATGGATTTCAAAAGAAAATATTTAATTCCCATTCTAAAATACTTTCTAACTATTTACAAATTTTAATGACCTATTCTCTCTTTCAAATGAGTCTTATTTAGCATAGGCTAATGATCGAAACCTTCCGCGAAAAACGATAATGAACTATCATCTATTTCACTGAGTTTTATTTAGCATAGGCTAATGATCGACCTTCCGAGAAGAACGATAATGGTACGCGTCATTCACTTTGTTTATCTAAGCACATTGTTCCGAGTTTCGTACGCTTATTCTAATCACTTCTTAAAATTAAATATAACAATTTGTTGTATACAGGTTGTTCTAAATTTATATGCCCGAGGTTGAGAAAATTAAAAATATTTTATATTACAGTAAATTTTGTTTATAATTATCAAATTTTAATTTTTATATCAAATAGAAATATAACAAATCCCCGCCTTGTATTCGATAAAATTTATCTGCATTTTTAAATAAATTTTCTCGAGGCAAAACCAACTCCCTGTATATTTCCTTACTTTAATCTACGTCTTATATCCTAACTTACTATCTACTTCATGTAATTCTGTCTTTTATTCGTGATATTTGTATACATCGTGAATATTATAAATTCCTCGGATCTTTTCCGAGTTCCTGTGCCTCAACTCATAACTATTTATCCCATTTTCATTATTCACGATGTAAGGGCCTTCGAAAACAGGCATCAACTTTGCGCAAATGCCCCCAGGAAGATTTGATACTCGTAATGCCCTCACGAGTACTTTTTCACCCTTTTGGAAAGTCACTGGTCTTCTTTTTCTATTTTGTTCCTGTCTTTGGATATATTTTTCGTTGCTTCGCCGTAATCTTCTCTGTACGGTTTCAATCACCTGTTGATATTCTTTTGGCTCTTGGTCTTCCCATGGCCTTATCGGCAGTACACCCTTCATGATGTATTCTGGGGTCTCTTTTGTTACTGTGCTCGGAATTGTATTTAGATACCTTTCTATTTCCGCCATTTTCCTGTCCCAGTGGCGATGTTGACCATCTGTTGCAATGCGAAGAAATTTCGTCACTTCCTGTATGAATCGTTCCGAAAGATTACTCTGTGGATGCCTGATGCTGACAAAATTTGTCTCTATTCCTCGTTCTCGAAGTTGTCCCTTGAAACGATCATTTCGGAAATACGTTGCATTGTCCAGTAGGATCTTTTTTGGTGTTCCTACTATGGCTATAAAATTGTCGATTTTTCTTAATATTTCCTCCCCCTTTGTGGTGCGGCAACTATATAATTTTACGTATTTTGAAAACACATCCACCATTACCAGAATATGTTTGTTCCTTTTAGTGGTCATAATTAGATCGCTTAACATATCTATTGCTACAATGTCTAGTTTGTTTCGGGCTTCAATATTTTTGGCAACATTTTCGTTTTTGAAATTCCGACTCTTATATTTTTGACATACATCGCACTTCTGGGTAATTTCCTTTGCAATGCGGTAATCCTGTCGGCTGATGTAATTTTCCCTAAAAACGAGCCAAACTTTTCTGCTACCGATATGCCCATTGTCCTCATGTAATTTCTTTATTATCTTTTCGGCCAATGTCTGTGTCACTAAATATAGTTCCTTTCCGTCTATTCTCTTAAAATATATGTCATTTTCTACTTCCGCTCTTCTTTTCTCTCTTTCCTCTAGGTCTTCTTGGTTTGTCCTTATCTCATTTAACGAATATATCCCTTCTTCTTGTATTAATCTATTTAGTCCCACCTGTAGAGTAATTGTTTCCTTTTTTCCCGTGTCCTCATCCCGTGTTAGAGCGTCGGCTATTATGTTGTCTTTTCCTTTTATATATCGGAACTCAAAATCATACTCCTGTAATAATAGAATGCCTCTATGTATTCTATTATTTACTAATCTATTCTTCATGATATGTACTAAAGCTGCATGGTCTGTTTCGATTGTGAATTTTGCTCCCAATAAGTAAAACCTCAATTTGTTTACGCAATATAGTACACTGGCAAACTCCAATTCTGTAACACTATATTTTCTCTCATGTGTTTTAGTCACTCGAGATATAAAACATATCGGCACTTCTTGGTCGTTTTGTATTTGAGACAAAACTCCTGCAAATTTTTGTATGGACGCATCAGTTCGGAGTATAAAAGGTAAATTGTAAATGGGGTGGTATATTTTCGTTCCTTTTGCGAATTCTCGTTTTAATGTTTTGAAAGCTTCCTCCTGTTCTTCTTTCCAATTCCATTTTATTCCTTTTTTAAGCAACTTTATCAGAGGGATTTCCTTTTGGCTCAAATCGGGAATCAGTTTTTTAAAATAATTAATCGTGCCAAGAAAACCTCTCAATGTTTTCAAATTCGTTGGTCTTGGGTATTCATCTATGAGCTTGACTCTGTCTTCGGCTAATCTTATTGTTTTGGTGTCCAATTGAAAACCCAAATAAATGACTTCTTTTTGAAAAAATTGACATTTTTCAATGTTTAATTTCAATCCCGCTGTGTCCAATTCTTCCAGAATTATTTCTATGTGTTTCAGATGACTCTGAGTATCTTGTGAAAAAATTAATAAATCATCGATATAATGAACTATGAAATCTTCGTGGCGATTCAAAATGGTATGTAGAGCTCGGACGAGTGCAGCACAAGCACTTTGCAATCCAAACGGCACTACCTTAAACCGGTAGACAATACCATCAATAGAAAAAGCGGTGTAGTTTCTACACTTTTCAGCTAACGGTATCAACCAAAAACTGTGTTTTAAGTCAATTTTCGAAAATATGTGTGACCCCGTGATTCTTCCAAAAATGGCCTCGATGTTTAGAGGTGATTCATATTGTGATACAGTGTGCTGGTTGATATTCCTGGCATCTAAACATAATCTCAATTCTCCACTGCTTTTCATTACTATCACAATCGGGTTAACATACGGTGAATCACATCTTTCGATGATTTGATCTTCCAACATTTTATTTATTTCTTCTTTCACCTCTTGTCGATACTTGTATGGAATCGGGTAAGTCTTTGATCGAAAATTTCCCAAGTTTTTCACCTCAAATGAATGTTCGTACTTTTTAGCCACTCTGTTTTCCTCATTGATCAAATTTTCGTAGTTTCTTAACATCATCCGCAATTCCTTTTCTTTCCCTTCTCCACATATCAATTTTCTGTCTTTTTTCTCAGATTCTTCACACATGTTTACCGTGCATTCTGCATCCTCGTTTGCATATACCTCCTCTTCAAATACCACTGTTTCAATCATATTCTTTTCACTTTCATTTTTTAGCTTTATTTCTTCTTCTCCTGAGCCCGTCTCTTCTTTTGAGGAATCCCAGGTTTCCCTTGTTTCTGATACTCTCAAATTTTCTTCTTCTGGGCTCAACTCTTCTTTTGAGGAGCCACAGGTTTCATTTTCTTTTATCTTTTTCTGACCTTTTCTCCTTTTTTTTCTTTGTCCTTGCTTCGCTGCCAAATTCATTTCCACTGTTTGTTCTTTACCTGATTCGTCCGTATTTTGTTTCTCATGTTCCTTGTCCTGTTCTTTTTCTTTTTCTTCTGTTAGTTTCATCGTATTATTTTTAAAATCTATCACTACATGTTTTTCTGCCAATTCGTCCACTCCTACTATCATGTCATGTGACATGTTTGGCATTATTACACATTGTAGTGCATACATATTCTTGCCCAGTCGTACCATTACTCGTATGCCTTCATTTATAGTTGCCAATGTCCGTTTGTTTGCGCCCACTAAATTTACCCTAGGTATTTTATAAATTAAATTTGTTAAGTTAACTTCTTCTATTAGTTTTCTGTTGACCAATGTTATTTCAGATCCAGTGTCTATCATAATTTTAATTGGTTTCTCGTTGATAAATCCATCCACAAATTTTAAATTAACTCCATTTTTCTTTTCGTTGTTTCCTGCCAATTTAATAAACTCCTTGGGGTGACAAAAGATTCCTGTTTGATTTTTGGTTTTTAGTGAGCGCCGTCGTGAAAAGACGCCGGTTGCTCATCGTTGTTTATATTTTCGTCATAATGTCTCTCTCCGTCATATTCATCTGTCTGGGTATTATTTGCTTCTCTTCTATTTTCTCTTGGTCTGTCGGATCTGTTTCGGTTTTCTCGATATCCCTGTTCATTTTGTCTACCATTATTTCTGTTTTCTTGATTTGAGCGTGTGGTGTTTCTATTCTGGTATTCTCGATTTCTGTCCTCATTCCATTGCCTATTTCTTTGTTCATAATTTCCTCTTCCGTTGTCTCTATTTTCGTTTTCCCTTCTGGGATTAAAATCTCGTCTTGTATAGTCCCTCCTATTTTGATTTCTATCTCTGTAATCTTGTGTTTCTCGGGGCCTGTAATCTTCTCGCGACCTTCTTGATTTTCTTTCTCTTAGACGTGATTCTCTTATTTGTAAGAATTGGCATAGACTATCTATGTCTTTGTAGTTTTGCAATGTGATATGGTCTTCCAGCGTTTCTTCGAAATGTCTTGCAATCAGTTCGACTAACTGTTCCGATGAGTAATTATATTGTAAATGTTTTGCATTATTGTAAATTTGTAAAGCATATGTCCTTTCTGATACCCCCATCCTATCATTGTATTTCCCATTTTGCAATTCCTTGTTAATTTCCAATTGTTGGACTTTTCCCCAGAAATAATTCAAAAATTTTTGTTCAAATTGTTGCCAATTGCCGAATTCTTCTTCTTTACTATCGAACCATAGGCTTGCTTCATATTTGAGATGGTTTCTGATAGTTTCTTTTGCTGTTTCGAAATTTCCGATGTGCTGTATTTTCTTTTTTAGGCTATTTATGAACGGCACTGGGTGTAATCTTCTTACATCCCCGCCAAACCTTATCTTCACGTCATCTGTGCTATGTATAACCATTTCTCTTCTTTCTCCGACATTCTGTTGAGTATTGATTTCCGCAATCTTTCTTTCCACTTCTTCTATGTCTGCTTGAATAGCGTTTTGCAACTTGTTTTCCAAACTTTCCATTTCTTTTTTCTGGCAATTCGTTAACTCCTTCATTTTATTTTGAATTTTCATTTCTTGTTCTTTCATGTGGTCCTTCATTCTCATTTCTTGTTTTTGCATGTGATCTTTAATTTTCATTTCATACTTTTCTATGCGTTCCTCTATTTTCTTATTGTTCTCTTCTATCGCTTGTTTTGTTTCCTGTTGATTGTCATCCATTTTTTTCTCCACTTTATCCATTGTCCTTTTTGCTTCATCCATTTTTTGTGACTGGAGTTGCATCAGTTGTAATAGTTTATCTATTCCTGATAATTCTTGCTGTTCTGATGCCATGATTGTCGTGTCTAAAATATCTTCTTGGTCTGAATGTTCTTTTTGTTTTTTGTTGTCTTTGCTTTGGCTTCTTGTCACAGACATTTGTTTTCAAGAAGTACTATCCCCGCCAAATATGAAATTTTACTAGTGTTACCAAGACGACTTTTTCTCACCCAAATATTATAAATTGTCAATAAATATATCAAATGTAAATATCGTAAAAATAAATTATTAAATCAGTTATGTAAAATTTGTACCTAAAGAGATCTAAAATTTTATGTTATCAAATGTAAGTATCTCACTTTTTACCACAGGCATATAAATTTTCAAATACCGGCTTTACTCTTTCTATCCTTCAAATTTGCCACTAGAAATACTTTACAATGCTTTCCACGTTGGACGACAGTTGATGTGATCTTGATTATTGATATGAGATAATATTCTTATATGTCACTTAATTTAATCAATGTATTAATACTAATCTAATTAATTAACCAGATCACATATCAATATGTTTTCAATCTCAGGGCGAATTATAAATTAATTACTTACTTTCGTGGCTTCAAATATTTCTTAATGGTTCCTAATCGGGATAGAAAAGAAAAGAGTAAAAAAAATACACATATATGGGTTACAATTATAATCAAAATATTTTTTATTTTATTTAAAAGGCAATCAATGCTTAATATTTGCTATTTCTTATTATTCTTAAACATAACATTTACAAATGGGAATCTTATTTCGTTTTAGTTTTCAATTGAAAGTTTTTATTAACATTTAACTATTAGGAGTTATTAGCACAACTCTATTTAAGTTTGATGAAGCTTTTCTGATATTATTGATTATGTTATTCAATTTTTTATGTGGAATTTAATACGAAAAACCCATACATTCATGTCCAAACAAATGAGACTGACCTTTTCCTGGTGAACTGAAAATGTCCTCACACAAGACCCGTTTCCTGCTATCCTTGGCTGCGATCAAACCTCGTCCTGGCTTCCAGTAATGTTCGCCTTTGTAAAACTAGCTCGAATAGTTCTCGTTCCTGCTTCTGTTGTGATGCTGTGTTCTACCTTTTTCTAAACTGCTATCAGCTACCGGGACACTCTTGGCTCAAGGAGGTTCTTTTACTCTCGACCTGGCCTACTTCTCGTTCCACGATAGATACTCCACACTCACGGAACTACACCGGCTTTCTCACTCTCCGTACACTACCGTCTACTACTCGACTTCACTTCTCGACAGCTCAAAACATTCTGCTCTCACTTTGTCATTCATTCACCTACTTTCTAAATATCCCTTCCAGATTCACAAATCAATCTTCCACCACCAACTCTCATTCGCAGTATTCCTCAAAACCAATTTTTAATCTTTCTAAATATGCTTAATGGATTTCAAAAGAAAATATTTAATTCCCATTCTAAAATACTTTCTAACTATTTACAAATTTTAATGACCTATTCTCTCTTTCAAATGAGTCTTATTTAGCATAGGCTAATGATCGAAACCTTCCGCGAAAAACGATAATGAACTATCATCTATTTCACTGAGTTTTATTTAGCATAGGCTAATGATCGACCTTCCGAGAAGAACGATAATGGTACGCGTCATTCACTTTGTTTATCTAAGCACATTGTTCCGAGTTTCGTACGCTTATTCTAATCACTTCTTAAAATTAAATATAACAATTTGTTGTATACAGGTTGTTCTAAATTTATATGCCCGAGGTTGAGAAAATTAAAAGTATTTTATATTACAGTAAATTTTGTTTATAATTATCAAATTTTAATTTTTATATCAAATAGAAATATAACAGTATGTATGTATAATTATTTATACAGGGTGTCCTTCTACTTCTTTTTTTGCCAAATAATTTAAGTTAATAAAAATTTTTTGGACACCCTGTATAAATAATTATGTAAATGTTTACATTACTGAATAGAGAACTGAATAAACTTTCAAACGAGCTACCACACGACCCCTATTCTCATTTAAAAAAATCATCGATTACATCATCACGCCCAGACGGATGACGTCACTGGTATACCATATATGCTAAAATATTATAAAAATAAAAATCGACCTGTTTCGGTTTTTTTCCTGAAAGTCGCCGGTTTACGAAATAACAAATTTATTCCTTCCATTTGCACCATACTGTATAAACATGCAACGGTGGAAAATAGTGTCGCCCACGCGTGATTAGAAATTAAAAAACAAAGGAGTTTTGAACACTGTATTGCAAAAAACTCTTCGGGATTTCATCAATCGATGTTTAAAGAATAATCTACCTACCTTGCCAACATTCAAATTTTAAGTTTTTCACATAGGTTTTGAAGGTTAAAAATGGCCGATTTTACAATTTTTCAATTTTTAATCGCTTATATGTCAAAAACTATGAACTTTAGAGAAAAGTCACTAAAAGGCTTTTCTGTTTGGAATGATCCAAAAACCTAAAAAAACTTTGTTCCATGCAAAAAAAATAATTTTAGGAAAAAAAACAAAAAAAAAACGTTTAAAAAATTTTTCACCCTGTTTTCTCAAAAAATCCGAATCGGAATATTTTTCCTAGTGGATGCGCAGTGGCTTTCTGGACTAATAAATTTTTGGTTAATTGTATGTAAATCAACTATATTGTAGAATATGACCATGTTCTTGATCATCCTCTTCCCATGTTTGGAAGGAGGATGACTTTTGGTTACATTTGACTGTATTACTGAATTCGGTATAATCTGCCTACTATATTGCTACATCCACTTTGCTCATTTCACAGATGATATCTGAGTAAACAATGTTTAGTCCGAGAACTTAGGGTTGAAGGTTATGATAATTTTTTTGCTCGCCTTACTCGCCTTATTGACTTTTGTACCGCTGTCCTTAGCCAAAACACCGTATCTGCAGAGAGATCACATTTGAGTAAAATCGGTTTTTGTTTAAATGTCTAGCCGTTGAAAACTATTTAGAATTTTTTTTTTCTACTTTATATACATAATAGATATCATAGAATTCATATTTATATATTTATACATCAGATTGGCAAAATATATATTATTTACTCTAAAAACTCATGTTACTGCGTTCTTTCTAAGTATACTACATAAATTAACTTCTTCCTACTTAGGAAGAATGCAGTACTGCGTTTGCGCTAAGCATTTTCTTATTTTATAATACAGTAGACTCTCTCTATAACGAACACGGTTATTACGAGGTTTCGCTTATAACGAGGTACACTAGATGTCCCATGAAATTCCTATTGAACTGAACACCTCTATAACGACGCATATTTGGTTATAACGAGGTAAAATGAAATCGTAAAATATGTACCTTTATTATTGTTTATATATTTTTAGCGCTGTAATAGCTATAAGTAAATACCCAACTACCTGTATACATAAATCCCCAACATCTGTGCTGTTATCGAGGGTAGTGCTGTAATAAAATCCACCGCCTACCTATAATAAACTTCTTCCTGTTCTGTTTATCTATTGACGATACTGAATATTGTAAAAAAAATTATAATTTATGATGGCGAAGTCTTATGTGGAGGAAAAAATATTTAGCATCTTGTATTGCTCAGAATGGCTTCACTATAGAAAGTTGATATTTTAGAAAACTATATATTCATATGTATGCACAATATTATTGTTGTCTGGTATATCGAGATCCGCGTATAACGAGGTAATTAGTCTGCCATTTCAGTTCTCGTTATAGAGGGAGCCTACTGTATAATAAAGGAGAATAAAAAAAATGACGAAAAAGGAGAATAAAAAACATTTTTTATAAAACTGTGTCATGAAATTGGACAAAAAAAGTGCTGGAAATAATTTTGGAATTAATAAGTTTGCCGCTAAGGAGCGTTTCAAGCGTTTTTAAAATTAAAAACATTCCAGAAACGATTAACATTTACGATGAAGTTTATTTTTAATTATTAACAATTATTAGACACTGATTTAGCTATGTACATTTATAACACATTTTTTATTTGGAAATTCTACGACCTACGGCGACCAAATTACCAAAATTCGTATTTCGAACAAACTATAAAATTTGCGCTCTTTAAAAATGCCTGATGTAACGTAATAGTGAATCTCGCATCAACAACAATATAAATACACATAGGAAACTCCGCTATACCTCAGGAAACTCCACATTTAATGGAAGTATTTGTCTCACTTAGGCCCGGTTTTTCAGTGAGCGGTTAAAAGTTTGGTTAGCTAACCTAGTTTAAATTTTAACCAGTATTTTAACCCTCATAGCGTTTTTCAGTACTTTAAATCAAGTTAAGGAAATCTAGGTTAGCTAACCACTTTTTTCTTCTGTTGGCAGCAGTAACTGTACGTGCGCATGTGCAATTCGGGAAATAATGATCAATTTGACAGAAAAATAAATAAAAGACAATTTCATAACCAAATTAAAAAAATGATTAATGCAATGCAATATCAAGTTCGGAATCTTTGTTTAGTTCATAACGTCTACCTCGGTTTCATAACAGAAGAGAATTAGAATTACTGGGACGATTTAGACTTTTCTTCTTCTTCCGATTTTGTTTGTCAAAGACCACGGTCTTATCACTATTTCACTATTTGAACAGATTTACCAGGAAATAAGAAGTCAGACTCTTTGGTAAATAATTAAGTATTTTGCTGTGTAGACAAATATAAAATAATCTGTTTAAAATATTACTAGGAATCATGCATTAAATCTTGTTACAGTGTAAACATAGGTACCTATTACAATTATATTTAAATATATTTCCTTATAATTCCTTCGTCAGTTTCGTACGGATCTTCGAGAGAACCACACGTATCTATTTACATCGGCCGGTGATATCGAGTGCTTAATAGTCAACAGATTTGTATTAAAACTTGTTAAATTATTTCTATAAAAAACAAACTGAAATAGTGGTAGTGTAGGGACACACAATGAGTGTCAATTCGGGGGGTAAAGACCCCCCCACTCATCCTCCAATCGATTCTACAGAACCGCAAGATATTAATATGCAAGTTACGGATTCAGGTATATTCAATACACAGGGAAATCAAAACGTAAGTACACCAATTTCTTCAAATATCGAGCAAACTAATCCTTTGAAAGACGGAAACACCTCCCAATTACAACCCCAAAGGGAGAAACAGGTATTTAAGTATGAATCAAACGATCAAGGACCTTACCATTTATATGTTGAAAATAATCAAACGAACTTTTCGGGTAGGCTAAATTCATTAAAAGTCGGGGATTTAATTTTATCAAATTTTCCTGAACTTGACAATAAAATTTTAAGTATAGATACAATAGGTCGCAATAGAATTCGAATAAAAATGAAGGACCCAAAAAATGCTAATTATCTTGTCAGTAACAAAAACGCTAAAGTATTTATCGACAACAATTTAGATATTTATGTTCCTAAATTTATTATTGTCAGGCAAGGAGTAATAAGAGATATTGCGACGGAATTTTCTGAAGAGTATCTCAAAAATAAAATTAAATCTTATGATAATCATCTGCCTTTCGAGGTTTTAAATGTTAAGAGAATAAATCGTAAGGTTACAAAAGATGAAATGACAGAATTTGTGCCAACCAAATCGTGTGTTGTCAGTTTCAAAACACAAATATTACCCAAATATGTAATTATCAATAAAGTTATTAAAGAGGTAGAGACATACAAACAAAAAGTATTGCTTTGCTTCAATTGTTTGCGTTACGGGCACCTGGGGGGGCACTGTAAGTCTCATCCCCGCTGTTTCAAATGCAATAAGGATCATAATTCAAAAGAGTGTACGGAAGAAGAAATATCACCAAAATGTTTCAGTTGCATGGGAGATCATTTCACTATTAATTTGAAAGATTGCCCGGAGTTTCACCGACAAAAATTAATCAAAGAAACTATGTCATCAACAAATTTAAATTATCATGATGCTAATAAACAAATCCCTAGAAACACCTACGCTTCTATTACTGCAAATCGTTCAAATAACACTAGCAACATCCCAAATAAAAACATGACCTTTCAAAATATGTCCATCCCACCTCCAACCCGTTTTGAGCTTCTACCCTCATGTTCAACTCGACCTCCTCCAAACTATAACATCTTCGGAGAAAGCCCTTCACACCACACACAAACATACAGTAAAGTTCATCATAAACAATCAACTGGTACGTTTCACAAACCAGTTAAAAGGCTGAGGCCAAATAGCCCAGACCCCATAGAAATAGCACATCGAGATATTGTTTCCCAACCTAGGACTCTAGGGCCAGATTCTAATATCTTAACCAATAACAGTTACGTTAAGAATTTAAACACCTCAGATTTTTCAACTCATCATTCAGGGTTAGGCTCAGAAAATGTCAAAATTATTTTAGAATTAGTGGCAAACATTATCTCAACAATTAGGAGAACCAATAATTATGATATTTCAAAAACGGAACTAGAATATATAATTAGTAAACAATTAAATATAGACTCATCAGAAAACACATTAAATTCGCAGATACAATACAAAAAATAAATATAATTCAATGGAACTGCCGATCAGCAGTTTCAAATAAAGAGAACTTGGAATTCCTTCTTCACGAGTATGATTCTGCTCTTGCAGTGTTATCTGAAACTTGGTTCAAACAAGGAAAGTATTATAACTTTAAAAAATACAATGTTAGTCGTCAGGATCGCCCAGACGGATTTGGAGGGGTAGCAATATTAATTAAAGCAAACATTTTATATAAAGAAATAATAATAAATACTAAAGTCAATTTTTCTCATAAATGCATTGCTCTTAAGCTTTTACCTAATAAAAAAACAATTCATATAGTTTCATTATATATTGAGCCAAGAAAGAAGATAGCGCTGCAAGAGTGGACTGAATTTTTTGATAATGTACCAAAACCTTTTGTAATAGCAGGTGATTTTAATGCCCACCATGTTTCTTGGGGTTGCGATTTTAATGACACATATGGGAATATTTTATCTGATGCAATAAATCAATGTAACCTTGTTTATCTAAACAGCGGATCTCCAACATTAGTTCCTTTAAGTTGTAAAAGCGCAATCGACTTAACTCTATGCTCTCACGATATTGTACAATTTTTTACATGGACCACAATTGAGGACCCACATGGATCAAATCACCTACCCATATTAATTACACTCGATGTGGAAGATGATCATCAAGTAGCTGTATCCTCGGAGCGCAACAGATGGCAGTTAAAAAATGCAAACTGGAATCTATATATAGCTATTCTTGAATCCAGAGATATAGCTCAAAATTATGATGAATTCCTTTCTATGATTAATGAAGCTGCAGAAATCTCCATCCCAAGAAAAGTCTCTAGTCAGACTAAGCACCGTAATCACTGTCCGAAGCCTTGGTGGAACGAAACTTGTAACAACGCTGCTCATCAAAGAAAAATAGCTTTCATCAAATATAAGAGAACTCCAAATCGTGAAAATTTAATAGAATTCAAAAAAATGGACGCTTTTGCCAAACGCACTTTCAAACTCACAAAAAGGCAAAAATGGATTGAGTACTGTGAAAGTTTAAACCATCATACACCAATTTCACAAATTTGGAAAAAGGTAAACTCATATAAAAATCGGAAAGTCCAAAATAGACTACCAATAGACCCAAATGCGAATTGGATAGAAGAATTTCACATCAAAATTTCACCGCCATGGGTACCAACCAACCAAGTTGCATATGATCCCCAAATTTCGTCAGTACCAAGGAACATGACCAATCTAAGCGATAGTTTTTTTATGTGGGAACTGGAACGATGTATGAAACATACCAACAATAGCTCTCCTGGTATAGACAATATTTCATATTCCATGCTTTATAATTTGCCAATGAATCAGAAAAAATATCTTTTAAGTATATATAATGCAATATGGACAGGACAAACAACAATCCCTGAAAGCTGGAAGGAGTATATTATCATCCCAATAAAAAAATATGATAAACCGGATTCCATTCCAACTTCTTATAGACCCATATCATTAGCTTCATGTGTAATGAAAACCTTTGAGAGGCTTATCAAAAATCGTCTTGAGCAATGGTTAGAGAAAGAACATATTCTGCCTGACACACAATATGGTTTCAGAAAATCTAGGTCAGCATTGGAGGCATTAACAGTAATAGTAACAGACACTTTAGCTGGATTTTCTAGTAACTTTATGACTATGGCAGGTTTCAACGATATTACAGGAGCATTTGATAACGTTAACCTAAATGTTCTAACGAACAAACTGATTTCAATTGGATTTCATAAACAATTAGCGAACTTTATAACTTCCCTGTACACCAACAGAAAAATTCATTTAAAAATAAATCAAGAAATCACCAAACCTAGAATCACGAACCTTGGACTCCCCCAAGGCAGCATTTTAAGTCCACTTTTGTTTATATTATATACAATGGATGCCAGTGTTAAACTCAAAAATATACGAACAATACAATTTGTAGATGATATTGTTTTTTATTGTACCAGGAAAAACTTTGAAACATGTGAATATGAACTGAACAAAACCTATGACATCTTTAATGAGTGGCTGAATGAAAATAATTTTACACTCTCTGAACAAAAAACAGAGGTGTGTGTATTTAGCCGAAAACGAAACATTGAGCAGGATCATGTAAAACTGGGACCTTATAATTTCCAAATAAAAAATGTAGTGAAATACTTAGGATTATATCTAGATCGGAAACTGCTATGGAAAGACTGTATACATCAAATAACTAAAAAGTCTGAGAATGCTATTAACATACTGAGAGCTTTCTGTTATACCAAATGGGGAGCTGACCCAAATATTGCCTTGTTGTTTTATAGAACTATGATAAGATCAATCCTGGATTATGGTAGCCATTTGTATGGATCAGCGGCACAAACGCATTTAGATAAAATAGAAAACCAAAAAAACAAAAGCTTGAGAATATGTCTTGGATATCTCAAGTCAACTCCAATAAATATTATGGAAGCAGAAGCCGTAGAACCACCATTACAACTGAGAAGGCAACTAATTAGTAACAAGTTCATCACGAAAGCATTTTCCAAATCCGCAAGTTATATAACACTTATCCATGAACTTTCAGTTTCAGTACTCACTCAGTCGTATTGGCTAAAAAAGAAAACTCCACTTATCTGTGAAAGTTACACCACTCTTTCTCAATACAGGTTGTCACTATACACATCAAAAATCCAACCAATATTTTCAGAACGTCCACATATTCTGTTTTCTAAACAAATCAAGACATTTCAGATCGACAAACACGACCACTTTCTCGAAACAGTTAATCAACGATGGCCCGACTACAACCAGATTTACACCGATGGATCAAAACAAATTCGTACAGGCGCCACTTTTTACGATCACACCACAAAATATCACGAAGAGATCAGATTACCAGATGAGGCAACGATATATACAGCAGAAATGTTTGCAATAAGTGAAGCTCTAAAGTATATACTTAGGACTGATAGATCGAAAAGTATTATATTTACAGATAGCAAAAGTGTCGTGGAGAGACTAAAGAATATAGGTGCGTCGAAGAACTTAAATCATCTAGAAGTAGAAATATTACAGACCAATTACGAAATACGTAGCTCACAACGAAAGGTGATAATAGTTTGGATAAAAGGACATTCGGGTATTCAAGGAAATGAAATTGCCGATAAGTTTGCAAAGGCTGCGTCAGACTTAGACAGAGAGTGTATTAATCAGCGTATTCCTTATACCGATTTGAATTCCATACTTAAAATTCAGCTCAAAACCAAATGGCAAGAATTGTATAACAGCAAACAAACAGGACTAAATTACAAATCATGTCAAGTCCAGATCCCGAGGCTAAGATGGTTCCACAACCAAAACAACAGAAACTTTATTATTACCATTAACCGAATAAGAGCAAATCATGCAATGTCACCAACTTATAAATTTAAAATTGGTTTAATTGATGATTCTTCATGTTTATGTGGTGAACTGGGAGACTTAACTCATATTATACTCGGGTGTTCATTAAATAGTGCAAGCACTGATAAATTCTATAATGAAATAGTTAATAACAACATTTTTTTACCCATAAATTTAAATTGTATAATTTTCAATACGAATAATAATATATTGTATTTCTTATATAATCACACCAAGAGGTGCAAAATGAAATTGTAAATTACTAACCACATCTTTGTTAGCAATTCTGCAACTAATTATATTTTGTACGTGTGCACCGAAAAAATATAAAAAAAAAATATAAAAAAAAAATTAAAAAAAAAAAAAAATTTAAAAAAAATTAAAAAAAAATAATAATAAAAAAAAACAAAAAAAAAACAATAGTAAAAAAGAATATAAAGAAAAAAAAAAGCAAAATAAATTATACATATAAAAAGATAAGTAAAAATTAAATTATAAAGAAAACAAAAGAAAAATTTGCACACATTAATCTTACCTTACTAATATTTTGAGCATTGTAATCGTGAGGAAGGATGAGTTTTAAATTAAAAAAAAAGAATAAAAAACAAAAAGAATTGTTATAGTTAAAGAAAAAATTGTCTGGCTAATTGGTCCCTACCAAAGCCATCAAATTAATTAAAAAAAAAAAAAAAAATTCCTTCGTATATAATAACGATAATAATTTATAATTTCAATAATAATAATTTCCTTTATTAAGGGTGATTACAATTTCGAGGTAGAGAAATTTAATTTAAAACATGGTTTAGAATTAGTTCATTTTTAAATACTTTTTATAAAATGAGCTATTCAACTTACCCATGATACCAGCAGAGATCATTTTTAAACATTTTCCGAAAAACGGAAATGTGACTTCGGAGTTGACTAAGTGTCCATGGTGTTGACGTAATTCTCTTTTAATTGAAATTTATGATCGTAACAATTAAATAAAAATTGGTATGTAATAAAACTATACAAAACACTTCCATTTTGATATAAACTACTACAGAAAAACATGAAAAATAGGTAAAATATCTATTACGTCGGAGTTGATTTAGACCGGCCTTCGTGTTGACAAAACTTTCCAATATGTAGCCGTGTCTTTTCCATTAAACTTTAAAAGTCTAATCTGCTTTTGAACACAATCTTGGCATTTCGTTTCTATACATTCTTCTGTCTTTTCTGCGCAACATAATGATTTGTTATCCGCTTACATGTTTTAGCTTTGTTACAGCTCCATGTTTTCACATAATGTGCATACATAGACAGATGTCTCTTTTATCAATATTAGAGAAGACTACCCAAAATGGTATATTCTTACAGAAATAAGAACAGCTGCATAAAATATTACTTTCTTTCATAAAATCTTTATTTAACGATTTTGGGGGTTTTCGCCTTCATTTTTCTGTCGTACTCCAGTGTATACGAGCCATTTTCTATAAAAAGAAGATTATATTACCAAACCGACCGAAACATCTTAAGAGCTTACCCAGTAACCCTTTTCCTATATCAGACTGATGACCACTCACACACTTTCAACAACTCCGAGGCACGTTCGTCAACTCCGAGGCACGACTGGGCTTCGGAGTTGATGGCTTCGGTGTTGATAATTTCATACATTTTTAATTCTACTTTCTACAAATATTAGAAATAATTCTGCTTTATTCATAGGGTGTCAAAAAATTTTATAGCGCATACTTAAAAGAAGAACATATTAAAAAAATTAGCAAAATTAAGTTTTTGCGAAGGCTTCGGTGTTGACTGTATAAAAACATACGCTTAGCTTAAGACAACTTGAAAAATTTTCTATCGCTTAACGATATTATGTTCGTCCACTTTCTTCCACAATTTGGGTTAGACTGAAGCGTTCCTCTGTTGTCAAGCTGCCTGCCATACATTATAGTGCAGTTTGGCCTAAATTTTCATATATTTTCATGAACCCTCGGTGTTGATGCAGAAAGTTGGTTACAGTTTTTAGTAGTAGATTTTTATGGTTTAATTTTAAAAATGAAAGTTATTAATTTGACAGTTTTAAATTACATTGGGTTTTTAATTAATTATTGATAAAATAATCTGCACTTTTGTAACTTTTCAGTGTCTAATACTATAAAAGAGATCAAAAAATAAGGTGGGTTACAGCCTCGGAGTTGATATTTTGACATTAAAATTGCATAAAATGCTTGTAAAAATACTTTTTTTTTTAATTAATGTTAAGTGGCGTACATTCATCTATTGTATAACTTAACTTTGGCAACATAATTTGAAACACAGTATGTAAAGTACTTAAGAAAAAAGCGAGTTACAAAAGATGCCGCTTATTTTGGCGAACCACCCATAATAATAAGGAGGTATTAGAACACTTCACGCCATGAAAGAAAATAACATAACCCAATTAATCCCTTCTGTCAGGCAGGTAGGTACTCAAAAAAATAAACATGATTCTCACTGTACCAATGCGCAAGCGTAACCGCAAAATTCGGAGTTAAACCATCTAACGAAGATCGGTTAAAATCGTGGTTAACTTAAACGAGTTTAAGCTCTAACCTAGTACTGAAAAACTGATTAACCATGAATATTTCGGTGACCAAAAAACAAATAGGTTAACCCAGCACTGAAAAATCGGCCCTTAGTAGTACCACATTGTTTTAGAACCACACATTATTTCTTGATCACCAACAACTCAAACATAAATATGTGTTTAGATTTTCTGTTGATAAAGAAATAGCCTTCTGTAGCATTAACTTTGTTCTATTTGACATATTTAAAAAATTATATCAAACAACCGTTCTCGTTGAAAAATGGCAACAAACTAACCTTATTAAAAATTTTACACATGCTGTAAAAATCTGTCATATGTTTAGGCAGAACTCCGCATCTAGTGCCTGCTTAGGATAAACGCGGCAAGTGACATTTAAATACGGCGTTTTGTCTAACTATTTTTCAGATGACGCATTTATTCTAAGTATCCATGAACATTTTTGCAGATACGGCATAAAATGCGTTGTGTTTAATGTATTTTGGCTTAACTTACGTCATTTTTAGTAAGCAAATAAGATAGATATGCACATTTGGGTTAGAAAAATGTATAAATCTAATTTTTTCAGATTTTTGCACTTTTCGCTTTTTTCACTTTTCGACTTATTAAGTTATCAGCAATTTACTCAATCCACTGTATTCAAAACAGAGTTATTTTATTGAGCTTAGCTAGTTCCATAATAAATTATTTGCAGTTTCGATCTAATATCAACTCACAAGACTTCGGCAAATTCTTCATCAAGACATTGTTTTCGGTACAACGGCTGTAAAAGGCAACAAGTATGTTAGGTAAATTGAGGTGTTTCGTCAAAAATTCTTGATCGTCATACTTATTGCTAGTCATTTTTTTTTTGCTTAGACTATAGTCATTTAGCCAGTCTCAATCAAAAGTAAATATATTAAAAATATTGCCAATTAGTTAAACGTGGTTATTATAAATAATATTACAATTTTTTAATTCTTATTTTACCTACTCATTACAGCTAATGTACATACTATGTTAATAAATATTATAAATATATCATACTTATTGTTTATCAAGAACACATTTATCTAAAATCTCTTAAATAAAATGTGGCTACTTACTGAGTTACAGGGTATTTTATCTTAAAATTAAAAAATTATTGTTACCAAGTATTGTAAAACTATTTGACGTATCCTTGGCAGAAAGTGTGGCTATTATAAACCCTACTAAATTGTGATTAATAAACGTTTCTAGCTAGTGCCAGAGGCGTACGACATGGGATAGTGAATGATTGACTCTTTCCAAATTCTACGCCACTGAGTGAATTACTATTTTAGCCAAATTTTTCGATTCTCCAATACTTCGTATGTAAATAACTTTATTGGTATCGATAAAGTCATCAGTTTGCGAGATATTGGAGGTTTAAAATGAATGAATGAATGAATCAAAATAACTATGCCGTTTCATTTTTAACGTCCAATATCTCGAAAACTAATGACTTAATCGTTACCAGTAAAGAGTATATTATTTACATAGAAAGTATTGGACAATCGAAAAATTTCGCTAAAATAGTAATTCCCACAGTGGCGTAGAATTTGGGAAGGGTTACCCATTAGCTATCCCCTGTCATACGCCTCTGGTAGTATCTAGAAACATTTATTTATCACAATTTAGTATACTGTTTAGTACCCACACTTTCTGCCAAGTATGATAAGGATACGTCAAATAGTTTGAAAGTACTTGGTAAAAATAATTTTTGAATTTTTAAATAAAACACCCTGTAAATCAGTAAGTAGCCACATTTTATTTAAGTGATTTTAGACCAATGTTAATATTATTAGGTCTAGAATCTAGAACTTAGAGATTCGACATTCTTAATGAAACTTAACACTAAAAGGGCCCGTAGTAATATAACTCCAAAAAAAAAGAAGAGGAAAAACAGACAAAAAAATTTGTTAATTAGTGAGAAATTCCCAGGAACTCAATTATAGAAACGGCATTTCAAAATATTTAATCTCCACGAAGTTATTAAAAAAACAAATTATAAACAAATTTGAATAATTTTTAGGGGGAAGTTTAATTGAAATTTAAATGTCAATACCTTTGTCGAAAACATACATAAAAATAAAAATAATAAGATTTAATACAGGTGAATATTTCTTTGGCAACAACCGCGTTTTTGCAATTGAAAATAGAGTAGCATTTAAAAGACAAATTCAATATCTCAAAAAATGTTAAATATTTTCAGACCAATTTTTTTACATTAATACTGATAACATAGCGCAACTTCTCCTGTAAAACAAGATATTTTATAGTGCTTATTTAAAACGCTAAAAATAATTTTTTGCAAATTTGTTTTTAAAGTTTTATGTATAATTATTTAAATAAATAGGGGGTCAAATTTAATTTAGTAAGTCTTATGTGAAAGATTTACCCTTCATCTTTGCAAAAAATAATCCTATAGATCTTCATTAGTAATTGAATGACCTCAGCAGTTAAAAAAGTATTTTTTTTGCAAAAATGACTCCTTTTTGATTATTTAAACAATGATCCCCTTGTATGATTTGGATACTTTCTTGAAAATATCTTTTGTACCCACCTAAACTTTAATATACAATTTGTGTCAACCTGTACGAAGTTACATTTTGATTAACATGTACTGTAATTTTATTTTACTAGACTAATTACTAGACTTAGGCAAATATGCAAATTGCATATTTTGCATATTATGCATAAAATATGCAAAACTGTCAAATTTTGCATATTTCTATAAAAATATGCATAAAGTGCATATAACTTGAAATTTCAGGTGTATAGATATATTCATGAAACAAAATCAACGAAGAGCTTGGAAATCCGAATATATTTTGTTTCCATATTTCTAGATATTTATTGTAATTTTGTCCTTGAATAAGGGTTCCAAAATCTGCTAGTTTATACCTCTAGGTAAAAATTTTTTATTGTGATGGTCAGTTTTAGAAAACAATTATTAAGTTGTAAACTTGATACCGGTAACACATGTCCTTGTAATATTATTGTGAATTGCAATTTGAAACTGCCGAAAATAAACGCTGTGTTTTCTCGTACAATAGCCAGTTGCGTGCTTCTAATTTAGACTCATAGTATTTTTTATAAGATAAAGAGAAAAAAACCAAGAATCTCCTGTAAATATTTGGGGGATCTTCCTGCTTTCATAGTCATATTAGCTTGATATTTTCAAGATTCCTGATTTTAATTGTTATGCAAATAGTTACCAGGTCCTTTTTGAATTACTTAGTTCAAGTACTAGGTGGGAAATTACTAGGAACCATTTAATTTGAAAGCAAAGGTTACAGTATAGGTATTTGAAAAATGCCCCAGTTACATCAGTTGATGTGGAAAGAAGTTTTTTCATGTACAAATATATTGTACCTAATCAGAAACCATAAGTTTTTGTTAGAAAAATTTAAACAGCCGTTAATGATTTAGTGTTAGCAGAATTCAAAGTAATATCATTTATTTGTTAAGATACTTAAATGGTTAAATACCTAAGCTTAGTTTGTAAAATAAATAAATGTTAAATACTGTAAATTATGATATAATTAAAATATTTTAAATATTTTTGTAAATAAAACGTATACTACAATCTGAGTTATTTATATATACAGTAAAACCTGTCAGTAACGGCCACTAAAAATGAAAGAGTAATTGGCCGATATAGAAAGGTGGCCGGTATTGTCAGTTTTTGTAGTCTACATATAATTGGTTTGGAGAATTTTTAAACTGGCCGTTAGTACAGGTGGCCGGTAACACAGGTTTTACTGTAGGTACTTCTATTTTTTTTTATTTTTATATGCATATTTTCTAGATAAACATGCATATTTTTGTGTAAAATGCTGCATATTTATGCGCATATTTCATTTGTTTTTATTTGCATATTTGCCTAAGTCTACTAATTACAGTAAACAGTAACGACGGTAAGTGTACTGACAAAACCCGAGGTTATCCCCGTAACAAAACTAAAAGATCAAGCGCCATTTTAACGAGTTCACAAGGTTATATCGACACCCCCATCGAACAAGGTTGTAACTCATTTTTAGAGGCAAAAAACGAAAAATTAATTTTTTAAAAATTTGTAGCGAAATTGTTAGACTCTTTTACACTGATGCGATATGATATTTATAACATAATAAGGGATTACTCTAAGATGTATGTTTTATAATTTTATTAACTATTGAAAATCTTGAGTTTGATTTAGATATAACTTTAAGAATAAAGATGATTCTTCGTAGAAAAAGGTTGTAATTTGCCTAACAACCATTTTACATTCTCCGAGTTAATTATTTTTCCAGTTTTACTGTTAAAAGGTTGTATGTTTTGAGTCATCGGCAATATAGATAGGACTATTTCACTAGACTGTTTTTAACTGATAAAACGTCATAGCAACGCCACGTTTCCTACTGACAAAACCCCTTCCTGCCCGTGATTTCTCAGCGAAAAAATTATGACAGATCCGTCACGAAGGTGTTTGGTAATTCTATTGTTGTCATTTTGACAAACGTCATTGAGGCGTAATCCGCTTTGGGCAGATATAATGAATCCAGACGAAAAATCAAGATTTCAATGCCAGTCAGGTGAAGAAATCAAAAAATTGGTTTTTGTCTCGTGAAATAGTCTTGTCGAATATCATTCGAGAGAAAATTATTTACCGGCAAAATTTTCTTCTGGTTTTATTGAAGTTTGATGCCTTATAGCAATTTTCGCTTATTACCCCAGTTAATAGGTAAAAAAACATGAAAAAATGTTAAACAGGGTTTTGAAGGTGCTAAACGGTAGAGGAGTGATAACTGATGATAATTCCGTCAAGACGTACAGCTAATTTTTCTTCTTCTTTTTTTTAAACAGTTACAAAGAATGAAAAACTCAGTTTTTTGACGATAAAACGTTTTTTGTTCATTTTAGAGAAAAATGTTTCAAAGAAATATTGTAGACCTTAAAAAGTTCTTTACTTTGGTGGGACACATATTGAAATATACAAACAATTGACCGAGATAATTGCAAAAAACCCTCATTTTTGCACTAATTTATAAATATTGATAACTTTACTTTTTGCATAATGATTTATAATTTAACTACTTTAAATTATGCTATTTAATGGGCTATTTAAGTGTGCCAAATTTCAACCAGATCGACCAAATAGTTTATAAGTTATTCAATTTGTTTATCCAAGAGAGCAATTGTTTATACAACTGTTCTTGCCCTAACAGTGACTCTAGAGATATTTAGCAAATCGCAATCAGTTATTCGAGAATATATTTTTAAGATATATTAAAAAAATTTAACATTTTATTAAAATTGTTATTAAAAAAACCGTTTGAAAAAGGCCCTAATTTTTAGGTTATAAACAATTAGAATAACTTTGACAGTTTTTATGTCACACGTTTGCATGTACGCTCACTGGAAAGCTGATGAAAAAATACATATTAAAATAGAAAAATTAATTGTATATGACTAATATGAATCAAGTTATTATTTTTTTAATAAATCAATTTTGCCTTGTTTATAAACATTAAGAGCTGAAAATTGAACATATTGTATTTATGGGAATCTATATTTTATGATCCAGTGTATAGATTGCATAGGCAGTGAAATAATAAAAAAACTTATTATTATAATGGTATCGCTAACTGACGGTACTCGTGAAACACCACCAACGAAAGTGAAGGTGGGAACTGTTCGAGCTTCGCTTCCTTTTTTGGAAAAAAAACTGCAATAAATTATCACCTTCCATAGCTCGCGCAACCTTCTTTTTTTAACTGGGTTAGCTCAAAAAAATAATAAAAACTGTGCAAATTTCAACTTCCGGGAAAATGGGAAAATCCCGTGAAAATCAATTGATTTAATTATACTATAAAAGTTATTGAATTTTACAAGTATTTCGTAAAAATTCCTTTAAATTTTATTAAACAAAGTATATTTTTATATAAGTATAAAATAATTATAAATTAGTACAATACAATATTTATTTATTTTAATTGCATTAATTAAAAGTATATAAAAGTCCTTAATAGTTTTTAAAAAATTAATTTTTGTTTTATTATGATTTAATTGAAAGAAGCTATTAATATTTGTCTAGGTAGGCATCTAATAAGTATAAAAATAAATAATAAAACATTGTTTATGAATTTTAATTTGATTATTCTAGTGAACATCTACAACTTCTAGACTTCTCGGCAAGTTACAGTTAGTTCATCGTCTACAAAGTCTGACTCGACATCGTCAAGAACCACTGCAGCGCGATTGCAACATTTTTTCTCCTGTTCTTCCACTGCACACTCTGCACAGTGTGTACAAAGATCCGTACAGTTTATACCATATTTTTTACAGCCACATCTTGTACTTTTGCAACCCGTTAAACATTTACATGCTATTTGTTTTAATATCACTTAAGGAGTCAAACAATATAAGGTGTAAATGGGTTCAAAATCAATATCAGTCTTTTTCTATCCATATTGGGTATGGGTAGCATCCAGTTTTTTACCTAACCAGTGTTGTAATTGATGATAAACGCAAATTTTTTTCCCTGTATTTCTTACAAATTTTAAAAATCGTAACTCATTTAATGCCAATATGTTATTGTGTTTTTTATATGTAACATCAATTGCAGCAGAATACAAAGCAACAATGATATATCCGTTTTTCATGATGTCCTCCTTGTTAGCATTCTCGTCATAAAAAATATTTGTCAGATCTAAAAAGTTGTATCACACCCAGTAAAACTATATAAGAAGAACCCAACGTATTTTCTTATATGAGATTGTTTAAACCTATTACAACTATAATAGATAGATAGATTGTCCTTTTTCGCTTTTTTTTTCTTTCAAAATATATGTAATTGTCCGGAACAGAGAGTTGCGTCAATACTATGATTATATCGGTATCATTACAAATTATTACAACGATCTTGTCAGGTTCATATGTATGTTCGTAAAGAGATGTCTGCACTATTAATACGTCTGCATCTTCATCTGCTACTTTAGTTCGGTACCCAGATTTGTTGAGCTCTGCACATAAAAGTTGAATTAATTGTAAATTGTTTTAAATTGGGATTCCATTCTAAAAAATAAAACGAAGCTATTCTCACCTTCACATTCGTTGGCGGTGTTTCACGAATACCATCAGTTTAACGGGTCATGACTCATGAGTAGTCATGACTTTTTATTTTTTCACCGCATATGCAATATATGAAGTCTATGAGGTCTATGGTCAAAACTATATGGTCGCCAAAAAGAAAGCGAAAGTAGCAGTAGCAAAAGCTAAAGCAGAAGCGTATTCAAACCTATACGATCAACTTGATACCAGGGAAGGCGAAACGAAGATATATAAAATAGCCAAACAGAGAGCAAAGAAAGCAAAAGATTTTAATCAGATTAGATGTATCCGAGATGAAAATAATAAAATACTAGTTCACGAAAGGGATGTCAAAAAGAGATGGAGAAAGTACTTTGACAGCTTATTAAATGAAGAATTTGACAGACAGCCTGTAGAGTCAACGGAGACAGTAGCAGCAATGGTCACCAAAATAACCAACGAGGAAGTGGCTCAAGCGCTTCAAAAAATAAAGAAAGGAAAAGCGGTAGGACCAGATGATATTCCTGGGGAAGTATGGAGAGCATTGGGAGAGACAGGAACAAGGTGGCTAGCAGGTCTATTTAATAGAATTATGGAAGTTGGACAAATGCCAGACGAATGGAGAAGCAGTATACTGGTACCTGTTTACAAAAACAAGGGAGATATACAACAATGTACAAACTACAGGGCTATAAAACTGCTTAGCCACACCATGAAAATATGGGAAAGAGTAATTGATAGACGGATACGTGAAGAAACCGAAATATCCGAGAATCAATTTGGCTTTATGCAGGGTAGATCAACAACAGATGCAATTTTCATTATAAGGCAGTTGATGGAAAAATACAGGAGTAAAGAAACAAACGCTCATATGGTATTCATTGATCTTGAGAAAGCATATGATAGAGTCCCTCGAGAGATTCTGTGGTGGGCACTCAATAAGAAAGGAGTCCCTGGTGAATATGTAAAGATTGTGAGGGATATGTATGAGGGAGTAACGACTAGTGTTAGGACAGGTGTGGGAGAGACTGATAAATTTCATGTGAAAGTAGGATTGCATCAAGGTTCTGTGCTTAGTCCGTATTTATTCTCATTAGTTTTGGACCAGATAACAGCGAAAATACAGGGTAACATTCCATGGTGCTTAATGTATGCTGATGATGTCGTGTTAGTAGGAAATAGTGAAAGAGACTTAGAACAAAAACTGGAACAGTGGAGACAAGCTCTGGAGGAAAAAGGTTTAAAACTTAGTAGGACAAAAACAGAGTATTTGGAATGTTCATTTAAAGATGGAGCTACTACAAATAAAATGGTATCTTTGGATGGTGAAATGATTGTAAAAAGCAATAGTTTTAAGTACCTAGGATCGGTATTACAGAGTAATGGAGAAATAGATGGAGATGCATGCAGTAGAATTAGGGCTGGATGGATGAAGTGGAAAGAAGCGAGTGGTGTGTTGTGTGACAGAAAAATTCCAATGAAGCTGAAGGGAAAATTCTATAAAACAGCCATAAGACCAGCTATGATGTACGGAACTGAATGTTGGGCAGTGAAAAAGAAAGAGGAACAGCGAATGCATGTGGCGGAAATGAGAATGCTTAGATGGATGAGTGGAGTGACAAAGAAGGATAAAATTAGAAATGAGTATATTAGGGGAAGTCTAGGTGTGGCACCAATTGATGCCAAAATGAGAGAGCATAGGTTAAGATGGTTTGGTCATGTTCAACGTCGAGACGTTAACCACCCAATACGAAGAATAGCTGAAGTGCAGATTCCTGGAAGGAGTAGGAGAGGAAGACCAAAGAAGACCTGGGGGGAGACGATAAGGCAGGACATGTTGGTAAAGGGGATTAACATTGATATGGCCCAAGATAGAATTGTGTGGAGAAATGCAATTAGGGAAGCCGACCCCGCATAGGGATAAGGCAAAGAGAATGATGATGATGCAATATATGAAGTGGATCATAAAATACAGATTTTCTTAAAAAACTCATTCAATTTTCAGCTCTTAATGTTTATAACAATGGAAATATGATTTATTGAAAAAAAAATTCTAACTTGATTTATATTGGTCACATAAAATTCTTTTTACAATTTTAAAGTATATTTTTTCACCAGCTTTTCAGTGAACCTACATACAAGCGTGTATCATAAAAACTGTCAATGTTATTCCAATTGTTTATAACCTAAAAAGTAGGGTCTTTTTCAGACGGTTTTTTTAATAACAATTTTGATAAAATCTTAAAACATTTTCAATACATCTTAAAATTAAAGTCTCAAATAATCGATTGGGATTTGTAAAATATCTCTAGAGTCACTGTTAGGGCAAGAACAGCTATTTAAACAATTGCTCTCTGGCATAAACAAATTGAATAACTCATAAACTATTTGGTCAATCTGGTTGAAATTTAGAACACTGAAATAACCCTTTAATTGGCATAATCTAAAGTAGTTAAATTAAATTTCGTTGTGCAAAAAATACAGTTATTAACATTTATAAATTAGTGCAAATATGAGGGTTTTTTACAATTATCTCGGTCAATTCTTTATATATTTTAATACTTGTCCCACCAAGTTAAAGAACTTTTTCAGGTCTACAATATTTATTTGAAACATGTTTCTCTAAAATGTACAAGAAACGATTTATAGTCAAAAAACTGAGTTTTTCATTCTGTGTAACTGTTTAGAAAAAAGAAGAAGAAATATTAGCTGTACGTCTTCACGGAATTATCATCATTTATCCCTCATCTATCGTTTAAAACCTTCAAAACCCTGTTTAACATTTTTACGTGAAATCGATGAATTTTTTCCCTATTAACTGGTGTATATGAAATTTTGACAAAATCACTCGACTGACGTCTCGTGACTTAACTGTCAAAATTTAATTCGCGAAAATTGCTAGGCAACAAACTTTCATACCAGTCGAAAATATTGCCGGCAAAATTTTCTCTCTTATGATATTAGTTTTTATGGTATATTTAAACAAAATATCAACTCATAGTTTTCACAACTTTAATTGAAAATTATAAATGTTACAATAACAATAATATTCTATCACTATGAAGAAAACATGTTTATAAAATATCTCAAATTTTTCGCATTTCTATTGCGTATCTGTAAATATTTAATTTTACATAATTTTGCTTTATTACTTTACTCCTTTACTATTAACATCTACTTCAAAATTAACATGGGTATCCTTAAATAGGTTAAAATTTAGAATTTGCTTCTGATTTATTTCAGTTACGGATTAAGGCTTGCCTGATGCTTTGGCACATCGTATCATGGTTATCCATTAGGCGAGCGAGAGATACCCCTAAAATGACCAGGTACTGACCACGGAGGGGTGAATGGCTAATTTTATTCACACTTTATATTTTTGAAGGTGCTGAAAACGAAAATAAGGTTTATATTTCTGAAATTTTTACAGTATATAGCTCTAACATTTCTGAAGACAACGGTACCTGCTTTAAGCTTTAATTCTTATTCTGATAAAGGTTATGAATTTTTTAAAGGAAAAGGTGCGGATTTGTGCATTGTAGAGTTTAATCGAAAAAGTTTAGTGACGAAATTTAAAATTTAGCGTTTTAATCACGTTTATGTTAAAACAGAGAGTACAAAGAAGTTTTCCGGAAAAATTTTAGATCAAAATGTTTTATAGAAAAAAAAATAGTGAAACTTCTATTATCGACATTAGAAATCCCCAATATAACGGTTATTTTTCGAGATACTGACCATGGGTGGTGAATGGCTAATTTTGGTCTTAGATTATGTTTTTGACGGTGTTGAAAACGAAAATTAAATTTATTTTAAATTTTAGGTGGAGGAATATTGTCAAAATCGCAATTTTACCATAAAAATAAAAAAAACTTAAATTACGTTTTTTTGCGTGTAACTCGCTGTAACTGTTTTTTTTTTCTATAAAACATTTTGATCTAAAACTTACCATAAAACTTCTTTGTACTCTCTACTTTAACGTAAACGTGATTAAGAAGCTCAATTTTTAAATTCGTTACACAACTTTTGCGATTAAGCTTTGTAATGCACAAATCCGCACCTTTTCCTTTGAAAAATTCATAACCTTTATCAGGATAAGAATAAAAGCTTAAAACAGGTACCGTTGTCTTCAGAAATGTTAGAGCTATACTGTAAAAATTTCAGAAAAAAATATAAAAATCGAACAGAGGTGTAGCGAGGTAAACGCAAAAAAACGTGATTTCACTTTTTTTTTAGGTTAAAATTGCAAATTTGTCAATATGTCCCCACATAAAATTCAAAATAAACTTCATTTTCGTTTTCAGATCGCTGTAACTGTTTTTTTTTTTCTATAAAACATTTTGATCTAAAACTTACCATAAAACTTCTTTGTACTCTCTACTTTAACGTAAACGTGATTAAGAAGCTAAATTTTCAATTTCATCACTCAACTTTTTCGATTAAACTTTACAATGCACAAATCCGCACTTTTCCTTTGAAAAATTCATAACCTTTATCAGGATAAGAATAAAAGCTTAAAACAGGTACCGTTTTCTTCAGAAATGTTAGAGCTATACTGCAAAAATTTCAGAAAAAAATATATAAATCGAACAGAGGTGTAGCGAGGTAAACGCAAAAAAACGTGATTTCACTTTTTTTTATTTTTAGGTTAAAATTGCGATTTTGTCAATATTTCCCCACATAAAATTCAAAATAAACTTCATTTTCGTTTTCAGCACCCTCGAAAATATAAAGTAGGAATAAAATTAGCCATTTACCCCTACGTGGTCAGTATCTCGAAAACTAAGCGCTTTTTTGAGTGTGACCCGCTCGTGTACATTGGACTGGAGCATATACCACTTATTTTTTCCGTTTTTCTATAAGGGCATGCATTGAATCACCCTCGTTTTGGAATGTGCTATTTCAAAAAATACATTAAATATTAAGCTTTTTTTACTACGTAGATGTATGTAGCAAAAACTATTCTGTACCTATTTATTTTGTCCACCGCAACTATCAAAAAGGAATAAGTTCGTAAATCCTTTTTGAAGTTATACTTCTTTAGGCGTGATTGAGAGTGAATTTATATTATCCTGGGCGCATGCGCACACAGGCAGTATGTTGTTAATTGCTAAATCATTCAAGTTATGTATTATGTATGTATCAGCGCAAATAAAGTTTGAAAAGAATATGTTAGTGTTTTTAGTAAATATATTTATTATAATTTTTGTGTCTTTGGATTTGTCTTCCTAGGAAGTAAGATAATAAGTATTACACATTTTTATACTTCATTTGATCTGTCACGTGGTTTATAATTACGTCCGAAAAGTCGTGTATACAAAGCCCTGATGTGTTATTGGTAGAGCATTCGACATTCGACTACAGATCGCGGAGATCCCGGGTTCAAATCCGGACACGGACGATTCTTTTTTCTTTTTTTTTTATTTTTGGTATTGCTTTAATAAAAAATTTTTGAAACTGTTATTAAAATTAGTTTAATAATAAAATAAAATACAAATAAATTGTTTTAAGTATATTTATTTCGTTAAAATCATATAATAGAAGTATAACTTCTTACGTGCGTATAAAGTACACGCACATTCTTTTTTATTTAGATTTCGATAAATTGACTTAGAGATGCAGCATATGTTTGATTACTTTATAAATTAAACATACGTGCAACAAAGTTGTAACTCATTTAAAAACCTTGTTAATCGTCAAGTATAAAGAAAGTAAATATTTAACATAGGGAGTATCCAGTGTTACTGCCTTTTTCACGCTAAAATTACTTAAAATGGCAAACTTAACTTAAAATACAACTTCTTATTAGCCAAACTAATGAGAATTTAACTATGTCGTTTGTATTGATGTGTGCGCGGAATTTTTTGCTGAATTCGCCTATGTTGAAATCTAAAAAAATATGTAACTTGAGTTACAACCTTGTTCGATGGGGTGTCGATATACAAATGCCACAAATGACTTCAGGATGGCGGTTATATACAGATACCGCCCTGATACAAAGCTAGATCAGGCTCAAACAGACCTTGACCAGATCATGAACAAATTGGAACAAGCAGTGGATGAGGCCTCTATTGAAAGTCTCAATACAAAAATGAAACTGCCAACGATTATTTTTTAATGATTTTATTCTCCAATCATGTAGTAATATTTTTCATCAGGTGTTTAATTCTGTCCAATCAGATTATAATTATAATGGGAATAGTCAACTTACATTATTATACTGAAAACAAATTAAAGTATTTTGTTTCTGTTTAAACAACGAAAAATGAGTTACCTAGTTTTGACAACTTGTCATATTTTTAAGAAAATTAAGTGAACTAATGAGCTCGAGTGCAAATGTGTAAGATTATTTGATGAATAAAATTGTATTTATAAATAATTTAGTTAATATTTTATTGATATCTTCATCCTAATATTTGCTAAACCTGCTCATGTTCACTTTGACAAGTTGTAAAATATTAATAATTATGATAAATGTCACTAAATGTTTATTTACAAAGACTTCACTTTTGTATGTCAGTATCAAAAAATAATCTTTCGAACATCACACGATAGTAAGAATAAATAAGAGAATCAGTTTGTTTCTCAAACTTGTTACCATTTGGTTTTCGAAAACTTGTTGCATTATTTTTAATTTATTCTCACTATCTTGTGCCATTAATACCAATAATAATTTTTGATAATTACCCGTCGCGTCGTCAAGCAGTGTGGAAGATATCCTTCGCGTTTTTGTTTTCTTCTTTTATGGCCTTTGGGAACTGTGCCTATTTAGCCAGCAACATTTCTTAAAATTAACGCCTAACTAAACCTACCATACACTAAGAATTACCTAAGGGGATTTAGGTACTTCCTAACTCTAAAACGGATTTCACCATACGATAAGAATTGCCTAAACCGTTTAAGCATTACCTTACGGTAGGATACGTTTTTCGATGTCCCCAAACATTAGGTATTATGTATTACGTATTACTTATCGTTGACAGTCAGGTTATATTTTTACAATTTTGACTAATGTACTTGTGACGTTTGTCAATAATTTGCTCTTTACCTTAATTTTTCTGTTATTCTGTAATATTAAGTATATTAGTTGTAATTGTGTATTTTCTTTTATAATAATAATATATTATGTGTTGGAAAATATAGAAAATCATTTAGAATTTTTTACAGGTCTATTGACAAAATTATGTAGTCTACCTACTACCTAACAAACTAGTGTTGTGTTTCAAAAACCCATTCATGATATCGTTAAAAGTGTGTCATTAAAAATAATAATAAAAGAAGCAATTTTCAACATATTTATTTTAATATGATCTCATTAATGACAATTCAACTAACTTTCATTTTTCGTCATACCCATGTGAAATTTACAACTCTTTTCTTTTTCTCCATTTCCCTGTACAGATAACATACAAAACTTAATTCACAAATAACTAACTACTAAATAAAATAACTAAACAGTACAAAACTGAATAAAACCAACTTGGCAAACAAACAATAAAGACACATAATCTTCTTCTTCTTCTTTTTGTTTTTGGTTTCGCTGTCAGGCGATTACCAGCACGATTTATAGGCGACCTTGACGTGTCTGGCTCTAAGCCATACAAAAATCGCTGACTATGTTCTTGTAAGGAAGCTTTTGATGAGTTGTGATGATTATAATTAAATGAGATTAATTGGGTCAGGTTAAGTATGATTCAGGAGCAGCGGTATCGAAAGTGCGAATTGCCGTGATGGTTGCCAACCTTCTTAGAGGAGATGGCACATGAAGAAGAAGAAGAAGTATGATTAAAAATTAAAACATAAATTAAATGACAAATAGCAACATATAACACGAATACATATAAACAGTTAGGCCTTGCAATTTGTAAGCTTATTTTGTTAATTGCTAGAAAACGCATTGCAGTTTATAAGCTTATTTGGTTAATTGCAAGAAAACGCATTGACTGATTCTTCCGTTAAGGAACTTAGAATATTGTATATAGAGAGCGGTGTTTTGAAGTTCACGGAAATGAATTTTGTGTATATGTTATAGTCAAAGCCCGAATTTCAAGCAATCCTAGGTTTGACTAGGCAATCCTCAGGTCTGACTGACAGTCTTAGCCAAAGCCCGAAATAAATTACAGTTTCGGCCTTTGACTAGTCAAACCTAGGAGAGACTAAGTTGGTCAGGCAAAGGCCGAAATTTAATTTTATGAAATCGGGGTTTGACTAGTTAAACCCCGATCAGCTATTAAAATGTAATTTGTTAGATTAGGTTTAATAAAACGTCATTTTTTAATTTTAATATTTATTATTTTTATATTGTCGTAATTAAAATAAAAAAAAATAGTGTTTATTCTCGCATGTTGAGGCATTATGGCAATTAGAGTTGCACAATACGTTAGACCTTTTACACTTACGTAATTTAAAAGAGCATTTCTTATTTCAGTAGCATTTTATAAATCCTTGTGTCTCCAAGTTTTAGAGTTTTTGTACTAATTTCTCTTAGAGACAGAGACAGCTTAACGTCTGGAACATCTTCGAAATTAGTAAATTTCTCTTTGCATTCTCTTATTTGATTTCTTGAAAAAAGTGTGTTTTTGCACGATTGATCATTTTTGAATGTTTACCGTGACAGATTTTACGTCAGTAGGTGACATTTACGGTAAGTAAACGGTAAGTTTACGGAACTCGACGGTAAGTAATCCAACTCGACAGTAAGTACTCCAACTCGACGGTAAGTAATTCACTTACCGTCGAGTTAAAAAATCTCTTAATTTTAATTTATTTTTTGAAAGAATAAAGAAAACTAACGAATTATTTATTAATATTGAAACTTATGGTACAATTTGTTAAATTATTTAATGAAATCCCACTTGTTTGGGCTGTGGTTTCACTTCTAACAGAAACTCCTGCAGAATCGCATACATTAGTATTATTACTAGTATTGCACAATATTTTTTCGGCAAAATCTATTTTATTTTGAAGAAAATCTTCTACATAGCTTTCTGCCACTGTCGATGAACGCCAACCTCCATGCCGCTTTAATCCGAGGACATCAACATTCCCAAGCCCGTTCAATTTCTTCATATTCACTTTCGCTCATTTTTTAATTTATAATAATCAAAATTGTACTTAAAATTATTGACAACTAAATAAAAACTCAGTTCTCCATTGTTGTTATGCACCCTAGTTACTACCTAACAACCAAAGTATCTATCTTGATAAAATGAATGAAACTAGTCAATATGACGAAAATGTTTAATTTTATAATTTATAATGGTATCAATCGTGCAAAAAACGTTATAAGCATGTCGAACGTTAAGGGTAACCGATCTCAGACAATAATTGGAGTCGTCGCTCCGCTCCTCCTCCAAACAATTGTCTTCGATCGGTATAAAACCCTTACCGTTCTCCATACTTAATATACTATTATTGTTCCGTATTTCGTACCAACTCTATATAAACCGTCAATTGTTTTATCTTGTATGCTACTCAAAATATTTCGACCATCCTCTTTGGCTCTATCAAAGCTGGGGATAGGTATTGTTACAGTTTTTCCGATCGAAATTGGAGAATTTTTTTTTTTTACTTAATTGTTTCATAGCATTAGTCTGGGCATGAAGACCTTCAATCGCATTTCCTTTATTTATTTTAATCTTTTCTGTCTGTGCACAACGCATGCTCGAACGCGTGCCAAGGAGATGCTCGAAATATTTTGGGTATCATACAAGATAAAACAATAATTGACGGTTTATATAGAGTTGGTACGAAATACGGAACAATAAACACACTTTTTTTCAAGAAATCAAATAAGAGAATGCAAAGAGAATTTTCCTAATTCCAAGATGTTCCAGACGTTAAGCTGTCTCTGAGAAATTAGTACAAAAGATTCTAAATTTGGAGGACAAGGATTGATAAAATATCACTGCAATAAGAAGTGCTCTTCAAAACCATGTAAATGTACAAGGTCTAACGTATTGTGCAACTCTAAATGCCATAATGCCTCAACATACGAGAATATACACTAATTTTTTACAGGTACTTTTTAACACGTATTTTAATTACGACAATATAAAAATAATAAACATTACAATTAAAAAATGACCTTCTATTAAAAATCTAATCTAACAAATTACGACTTTTAATAGCTGATCGGGATTTGAATAGTCAAACTCCGATTTCATAAAATTAAATTTCGACCTTTGCCTGACCAACTTAGTCTCTCCTAGGATTGACCAGTCAAAGGTCGAAACTGTAATTTATTTCGGGCTTTGACTAAGACTGTCAGTCAGACCTGAGGATTGCCTAGTCAAACCTAGGATTGCCTGAAATTCGGGCTTTGACCATAACATATATATCAAAATTAGGAATCACATTAATCGGGCATTCAAAAAAGATGTGGTTTAGATCCTCGAGGCGACCACATTCACAAAAAGGATTATCTTTTATATTAATTTTATACAGATGTTGTTTTGTTAAACAATGGCCTGTGCGCATTCTAATGATGGTGGTAGTGTGTCTTCTATTTCTATATGGACAATTTGAATACCAAGGATTTGTGGGAAATTAGTCTTGAATTGTTTTGTATTGCGATGTCTTCTTCTGGACTAAAGATTTCCATTTTTTGTGGTACTCTTTTGTAATTTTTCCTCTGATGACTGATAGGGCATCCTGGGAATCCAGTTTTACTTCCATTGGTACATTCAGGTCTCTTCCTATTTTTGCCAGTATGTCAGCCTGGGTGTTACCAAATATATTAGAGTGTCCAGGTATCCAGGAGAGGAGAATTTTGGTGCCATTCTCATTGGCTGAAGATATAAGTTTCTTTGTTTTTAGAGCCCTTATATCTGCTGAAGCAGATACGTTACATGTTTTAATATTGGTTATTGCATTGAGCGAATCAGAAAATATTATAGCTTTCTTTAGATGTTTTGTAGTTGCGACTTCCACCGCTTGATGTAATGCTATACTCTCTGCTTTGCTTATGCTTAGAGCTTCAGGAAGTCTTGAAGAGACACATAATTCTTGAGGAAATACATAATGAGCTGACACATAATGGAGAAAGTAATGTAATGTCATCTGTTTTTTTTTATTTATCAAAAATAGTTCAAACGTACCCGAATTAATACCTAGGAAAGAATTTCCTAGATAAGCAGTTCGTTTAGTTGTGAAACGCTATTTTACTTAAGTATAGACCCAGGAAGTGCCTATCGATAAGAATTACTTAATAAGGCAACTGTTTAGGCATCGTTGGTGAAATGGTGTAAAGACTATTATAATCCTTCGTGGTTACGTAAATTTAAAATTAAATAAACATTCAGTGACATTGATCAATATTAATGTTTTACAACTTGTCAAAATAAATAAAAATTTTGTTTAAACAGTTTCTTTTTCATGAAATAATCCCACCAGATTACGCTCTTTAAATTATCGATTTGTATTGCCTTCGTGACATAATTTTCCTACCCTACACAATATTTTTTGTGTCAAGAAAAATATACTAACTACAAATTTTTTTATTTTAGGACTCAAATAGAGAAGATCCGTCAAAACTAATAATATTCGATTTCCAACAATCTTTCCTACATTCACCAGTAATAGATCTAAGCTACTTCTGGCATTTTGTAGCATCTACACACGAATATCCTCATCTTACTGAACTGTTGGAATTTTATCATAAAGAACTTTCAACGAGTATGGAACTTTTAGGATGTAACTCGGATGAACTATTTTCTCTAGATACCTTATGGACGCACTGGAAGAAGTATTCTATATATGGATTTATTCAAGCGGTATTGTTTACGTATTTATTATATGTTGATAAAGAAGATTTGGACAAAACAAAGGACAGCTCTTATGGAACCAAAGTTCAGCAGCTTGTTGGAGTCAAGCTGAAAAATGATGAAGCTTACATACATAGAATATCAACATTAATTGATTACTATAAGCTAGATTGAGCCGTATTTATACAGTTATTAATAATATACTTGAGTCAGTCCGCTCCAACTTTTCTCATGCATCGCGATTTATTTTCAAACAAATTAAGTCAAAACCTAAAGTGAAACGTACGCTGATGTATGTAGTATATAGTATACAGTATACAAAATGTATATAGATGTTACCGTAAAAACCCGATTTCAGTTAAAACCCGAATTTACTAGGAAAACTAGTTTTCACTGTGGGCTTTAGACAATTCTAGTTTTAACTAGTTAAAACTAGTACTACCAAATATTTGCAGTTAATTCTAGTTGAGACTACGCATATTTCAGTCAAAATTAGTTTTTACTAAACTTTTCGGTATTTTCCAGATTCAACTTAAACTCGGTAAATAATTTGCTACTCCGGATGTTTGCAAATAATTTCTCTAAAACGTGAAATACTGGACAAGATCGTAAACGTAAAAAAACACAAGTCCTTTTGACCACGTTTTTGTGTTATTTTCTTGCATCCAGGCTGCTAACGGTTTCTTGATGTCTTGGTAAGCTCGCTTGACTGAACCTTGACTCTGGCTGTGCCTTGGCTTTCCATGAACTAATTTTGCCTCAGGCCAGTATGACATTACCTCATTTATAACTGCATTCCCGAACTCTCGGCCAAATGCCTGGTGCGCCAAAAGTCAAGAATATATCTGTTAATTGATAAGCCACTTCTTTCCCCCTTTTACGTTGTAATGGTCTCAACAAAACAAATTTTGTTAAAAGGTCTTGATAAACCATAATAAACTTGCAGCCGTAATCCTTTTCTGATTGTATATCGATCAAATCTACTTAACAGCGACTATTCATTTCTGAATGCAATATAGGCTTCGACACAAGACACCTCTTCGCTTTACTCTTCTTCCGTTGGCAGGTTTCATACATTTATATAAAATTATTGAACATATCAATTGTTATATTTGCGTATTTTCTAGCGGTTTTAGTGTTCAACGTATCCCAACCTTCATAACCTCCAATAGCAACGTGGGCTGCTTCAATTATGTCAAAAATATCTTCAGTAGGTAAATAATATTGAAATTTGTTCGAGATTTCTAGTTTTAACTGAATTTAGCAGTCAAACAGAGGAGTGCGGTCCATGGAAGCGGGGGAAGCACCGCTTCCCTATTTATACTTCGATATAAGAAAATATATTATTAATTAATATTTAATAATCAAAAGTTTTTCCCTAATCCAAGTAATCTATATATTACCTAGGCAATAGGCATTGAAAAATATTAAAAATTAATCGCGTACGAACGAACTCAATATGCACACAATGCAACTATTCGGTCCACTCCTGACAGAAGCGCATCTCAAAATCGCCGCTTGTCATGCAGTTGTCCCGTTTAAAAATTGGTCAGCAATGACCGCACCCACTAGTCGCGCGAATTTTGGAGCCCTCTGGAAGCGATCGTCCTATCGCCTTCCAAAAGTGAGATGTTCCGACTCCTAAGGGGTGCTTAGGTCAACATACATTCGCTTAAAGAATATTTCGATTTAAATTTTTTGCAGAGATTTTTCCTTTTACTGATCTTTTATTTAACATTTTACAGAAGTCAAATGACATTGGATTTTGTATAAGACAAATTGATGACTTTATTAATACGATAATTAAAAAAACGAGAGCAGTTTAAAAATATTTGGGATAAAACTGAAAATATGGGGTTTGAACAAGAAAGAAAAATAATGAAGATTGATAATGTCGGAGAGAGAGAGAACAGAGGAAACAGAGATACCTTTTGATAATATTCTACAACAAATGAATTCTAGCTTTCAAAATTTTAACGACTTAAAATTTGTAGAATTATAATATAATATAATCTTAATATTTCTAATTATAATTTATCAAAATTCCCCACAGAGGAATTTATTTCACTATACGATTAAATAGTGAAATTTTTTTGATATCCCAGCTTTGCATTCTCAGTTAAGTGTCGTTTATGAAACAACTGACATTAGTGATAATTATAACTACTGGTTTAAACAAGTCACTGTGTGAAGTGGTCAAGTTGTGTGAATTAGTACTAACTATCCCAGCCACACGTGCATCCATTAAAAGTTTCAAATTAAGAGTTTAAAATAAATTCAACAAGCGAAGACAGACTTTGAAAGTTAGCCCTATTTGGACTGCATTCAACAATAATCAGTTGATAGGAGAATAGACCTAAAGTATAAATAAGTGTCATATTATTGAAAGTTGTGTGTTGTGGAGAATGCCTCGGAATATAATTTTTTTTTAAATAGAATTCTTCTTTAGGAAACCAAGCCCGGCGCGAGGACTCAAGGCCCGAGCTAGCAATACAGATCAATGCTAGGTCACTAGTCACTAGAAATAGCGGAAATAGAGTGCCTCACGCATTGATCGGTGTAGGATTTAGTGTGTGAGTCCTTGTACCCAGGAAGTCTCACATAAGCACTTTGCTGATAGAGAGCCCCTGCGCATCAGAGTGTTATCAGGTGGGAAGTGTCTCGACCCTCGACCCTTAAGAAAATAATTTTATATCCTTATTGAATCGCTTCCCCTTTCGAAAAAGTCACCGCACGCCACTGCAGTCAAATGTAGTTTTGCCTAGTTAAAACTAGAATTGTCTAAAGCGCATAGTTAAAACTGGTTTTTACTAGTTAATTCGGGTTTTAACTGAAATCGGGTTTTAACGGTAACATACACATCGACATTCGTTTCACTTTAGGTTTTGACTTAATTTGTTTGAAAATAAGTCGTGACGCATGGGAAAAGTTATAGCGGACGAACAATAAAAATTACTTAATTATTATCTATATATTAAACGTAAATTAAACCATTTTTGAATATATATTTTTTTAATATGAAGCGCATAGGTATGCAAACCACAAGCTTTGGTATCACATGAAAACGATAGCAAATCTTTTGCTGAAATCCTAAACTTTTACAAGTTTCATACCATTCAAAGGAACAGACAACGATTTTATCAAATTTTTCGTTTATAACCGACAAAGCAGATGGTATCTCTGTAAATGTTCACTTAAAGTGGAAAATAAGCAGACTATGGCATATATGACATAATATAGTGCATGGAGCACAAATCGTCAAACCTTCCGTTTTTGAATCGCTATCATGGTGTTATAAGTTTATTTCGTATCTATATCACTACGTTTTGAGACACTCGGCCTGATACAAATTTATACACAAAACGGCCAACAAATCTGTGCTACTCTGTCCCACTTCAAATGGTTAGCCAAAAATAGCCGTAAACGAAAGCACCATTGACCTATAGCTTTTAAGTTATACGAAAATTGCAAAAGTTTACAGATTTCAGCAAAACCTTGATATCGCTTTGATGAATTGGAACGCCAAATATAAAGCGCATTGAGCACAAATCCGTGTATGAATCAGTACCTATCAGTAGTATTATAACGTTATTTAGGTATATATATCCCTACGTCCTCAGGTACTCTGGCTGATACAAATTAATACAACTAGACAGATTAATACAAAAAAGACACAAAATGACCTAAAAAGAAACTTAATTGCTTGTAGGCTATTATTGATTCTGCATTTAGCCCTTAGGTTTTATTACGTATAAATATGATACTGAAGGTGAGAAACATATACTATAAAAATTTCAGAAAAAGAATATTAAAATGAAACAGAGTTGTAGAGAGTTAAAAGCAAAAAAAACGTTATTTCATTTTTTTATATTTTCACTGTACGGATGCGATTTTGACAATGTTCCCCCATATAAAATTCAAAATAAACCTCATTTTCGTTTTCAGCACTATCAAAAATATAAGGTATGACCAGAATTAGCCATTGAACACATTGTGGTTAGTACCATGTCATTTTTGGGGTGCTTCTTCTTCTTCTACAGCACTTCGGCAGAAATTGAGCCTTGGCCTCCTTTATTTTTTGCCTCCACCCTTGCTTGTCTGTGGCTGCTCTTCTCCATACACGGACTCCTAAAAGGGTTTGTGCGTCGCTGTTTACTGTGTCTTCCCAGCGCTTTCTTGGCTTTCCAACCGGTCTCTTTCCCTGCATTCTAGCATTCAGTGCTCTTTTTGGTAGCCTATCCTCTCCCATTCTTATCACATGTCCGGCCCATTGCAATCTTTGTATTCTAATGAAGTCTGACAGGGGTGCTTTCTTAAAAAGTTGATAAAGTTCGTTGTTGTATCGACTTCTGAAGATTCCGTTTTCCGTCACAGGTCCAAGTATTCTCCTCAGTACTTTTCTTTCGAATATGTCGAATTTGTTTTTGGATGTCTCTTTTAGGACTCAGGCTTCACTGCCATAGCATGTTATTGGTCGAATTAAGGCTTTATAGATTCTCATCTTTGTATTTCGGTGGACACTTTTAGACCGAAATATTTGGGAGAGGGCAAAATAAGCTCTGTTTGCCTGCGTTATTCTCTTCCGTATTTCTCCATCTTCTGATCCGTCGGCATATATTTTTGCTCCCAGGTATGAAAACTTTCCAACCGTTTCAATGTCATCTTCATGTATAATGTTTTGTGGGGCTATATTTCTTCTGGTCTGAGTTATTATTTTTGTTTTTTATGTGTTAATTTCCAGACCTAGAATTTGTGTTTATGTTTTTAACATGTTTCCCGTGCTGCTGTTGATGTTCTACTCATAATATTAATATCATCAGCATAAGCGGCCAATTGAACAGTTCGGTTGGTCAGTAGGTTTCTTCGTCCAGTTTGCATTTGCCTAACACTCCAGTTAAACAATGTTGGGGCCAGCCCATCTCCCTGCTTTAGCCCCTGCGGATTTTTGAAAAAGTCTGTCCGGTGGTTTTGTATTCGTACACATACTTGAGTTTCGTCCATTGTGGTCTTAATGTCATTTTCGGGGTGCTTGCCGCTCGCATATTTAGAATAAACATTTCACTACCAAAAATGTTAACAATAATACTAACTCAAAATGACTTTTGAATAATCATAATTATGGTTAAAATTATTTTTGATAGTGAAATATTATATTCATTCTAAATTATTGTAATAAAATTGTTAAAAAAATATTTTTTTTTCATTTCAGTTTGCTTGCTTTTTTATTTGTTTTTCTCATAAACTAATCACTTTGAGCAACCTATCGTGTGTTATTTTATATACGGGGTGTCATATCGGATGACGCCGCATCTAACCGCCATCTATTTCTATCCTGGGCATTTTTCTCTTCCAAATTGCGGTGTTCCATGGCCTTACTTATCGTGTCGTTCCAGGATATTCTTGGTCTTCCCTTTTTCTTTCTACCTGGTGGTCTCCATTTCAGTAGTTTTTTTGGCCATAGTTGGTCGTCCATTCGAAGTAAGTGACCGAATCATTTTAGATTTTTTCTTTCGAACCTGTCTACCGCTTTATCGTGTGCCTGCATTCTTCTTCTTATTTCTTCGTTACGCACTCTGTTCAATCGGGAGATTCCAGCACTTCTATGTATGTAGTCCATTTCCACAGCATTGATCCTTTTTCTGGACTCTTCTGTTAATGTCCAGACTTCGCTTCGATACATTAGCACCGATTGCACAAATGACTTCCCCATTATTAATTTTGTAGTTTTTTTTTATCCCACAACACGGAATTCAAGCAACCTATTACCTTCTAACTTGGTTTAACTCGCCTTTGAATTTCTTTGTTTCCTAGACCTTTTCTGCCTATTACAGCTCCCAGATATTAGGTGTAATAGAATTTCAAAGTTGGCGTTAGAATTCAGGACTAGATATTCTGTTTTTTTTAATGTATATATTTAATCCCCATTTTTTGTAGGCTGGATAAAGACGAGTTAACATGAATTCCATGTCATGCGAATCATGTGCCAGTGCTGCTTGATCGTCAGCAAAGTGAATGTTAAACAAAGAGGGTTAAACAGTCATCTCTGATCAAGCTTCCTATTTGTCCACAAATTATTTTCCATTCTTTTAAAGCGACGTCCAAGTATAATATATGTTAAATAGCAACGGTGGCAAGCTTCACTTCAGTCTTGTTTCAGTCCTTTTTCTATTTTTATTCCTTCAGATAGTTGTGTGCCAATCTTCACATATCCTACGTTATCGCTGTATAATGATTTGATAATATATACAGCGTGTCTACTTGAGTTGGAAAAATATGGGAAACTTTTTTATTATTAATTTTACGAAAAAAAGTTATTCTTTATAAAAAGTTCTGCATGCCCCAAAACCTAAATTCAATCATCAGATATCAAATTTTCTGAATATTATACGAGGTATGTCAAAAAATATGAATTTCGGTCAAGGGTAAAGTAACTTTATTTCTCTCAATATCGAAAATTCTTATGATAAAAAGTTTAGTCCTGTCGCCGGGGGGGGGGGGGGGGGGTACAACGGCCTTCTTAATTCAGATGGACTTACCCAAGTTTTTTTATGTATTTTGACCCGTAGAACACGAATTTTTTGGGTAACAGTTGATCCGGATGTCGATAAGTTTGTTATAAACAAAGAAGTTGAGGAATTACATAACAGCGACTTCTCGCAAAACAAAACATTTTTTTGTATTTTTTGGGTCATTCTAATCAAAAAATGTTCCTACAAGTTTTTTCGTAGGATGCACTTTCAAAAAATCGAAAAATTGCAATTTTTGAACCCGAATAACGTTTGAATAAAAAATAAAATAGCAATTCTGCTTACCGCCTTTAAAAGTTTAAGTAAAATTATATCTGTTTTGAATATTTGCATTGCTAAAAAATTATTTTTTGATTGTTCAAAAAAGCTGTAAACACATAGTGTTTTCCGTGCCTAATACATGCGTTTTAATGCATGCTACTTAGAAATAGTCCCGCTTGCACTTTTACCTCCTCTACGTACTCGTTCGATTTTAAATGAGAAATCATTGAAACATCACTCAAGCACTAGGTGTTTATAGCTTTGTTTTAACAATAACATAATACATTTTTAGCAATACAAATAATTAAAACCGATATAATTTGACTTGAACTTTCAAATGCGGTAAGCAGAATTGCTATTTTATTTTTTAATCAAAAGTTTTTCGTGTTCAAAAATTCCAATTTTTCGATTTTTTGAAAGTTCAACCGCGTTTATCTCGAAAACTATGCACCCTACGAAAAAATTTGTAGGAACATTTTTTGGTTAGAATGGCCCAAAAAATACAAAAAAATGTTTTGTTTTGCGAGAAATCGCTGTTATGTGATTCCTCAACTTCTTGGTTTATAACAATCTTATCGACATCCGGATCAACTGTTACCCAAAAAATTCGTGTTCTACAGGTCAAAATACATAAAAAAAACTTGGGTAAGTCCATCTGAATACAGGAGGCCGTTGTACCTCCCCTGGCGACAGGACTAGTTGTTTGGAATTAAAAACTAAGATCAAATATGCAATTACATGCTTCTTATTGAAAAAAAAAATTTTTTTTTCTCAAATTTAAGGATACCCAACATTGTTTTTAATTATTACAAATATGATAACTCGTTTATTATTCATTTTACGAAAAAAAGTTATTCTTCGTAAAAAGCTTTGCATGGTCTAAAATCTAAGACACAACCATGATATATCAACTTTTATTAATTTTATACGAGGTGTGTCAAAAAATACGAAATTCGCTCAATATTATAGCACCTTTATATTTCACAGTATTTCAATTAGAAGGATGTAATTGCATATTGACACATAGTTTTTAGTTCTAAACAACTTTTTTAATAACTGTTTTCAATATTGTGAAAAATAAAGGTACTTTACTCTTGAGTGAAATTCATATGTTTTGACATAACTCCTATAAAATTAATAAAATGTGATATCTGTTGGTTGCATCTTCGGCCTTATGACCTACATAGCTTTTTATAAAGAATACCTTTTTTTCGTAAAAGTAATAATAAAAGAGTTATCGTATGTGTAATGAATCAAAACGAAGCTAGTATCAATAAATTTGAGAAAAATTTGGAAAATATTTTTTTCCAATTAGAAGCATGTAATTGCATATTTGAGCTTGGTTTTTATTTCCAAACAACTTTTCAGAATAAGCATTTTCGATATTGAGAGAAATAAAGGTACTTTACTCTTGAACGAAGTTCATATTTTTTGACATACCTCGTATAATATTCAGAAAATTTGATATCTGATGATTGAATCTTAGGTTTTGGGGCATGCAGAACTTTTTATAAAGAATAACTTTTTTTCGTAAAATTAATAATAAAAAAGTTTCCCATATGTTTCCAACTCAAGTAGACACGCTGTATAATAGCCGGACTCACTTTCATTTCAGCAAGGGCACGCAACAACTTTTCTAGGAACGGAGTCAAAAGCCTTTTCCAAAACTATGAAGGCAATGTAGGTTTCTTCATTTACAGTCGTCCTTTTCTCTATAAGTTGTTGCATAACGAAAAGGTTGTCAACACATGAGCGTCCAGCCGTAAAGCCACTTTGATCTTCACTTATTCTCCCTCTTGCCTCTACGTCTAATCTGTTCTTTATTATTCTGCTAAATAATATACTAATATTACCATTAACACTAAGGCCTATGTTATTAGACGGATTACTATGTTTCCTATTTTTGTATCTGCTCGAAATGTAGGAGATTTTTCATTCTCGAGGAAAATAATTAGTTGCAACACATTTATTGATTAATTTAGTTAAGCCATCTATAAGCATTTTTCCTCCATATTTAATCATCTCTGTCATGATTCCTCCTGGGCCTGGAGCCCTGTTGTTTTTTATCGACTTAAGTGCTTTAACTAGTTCTGTTTCTGTTATTGTAAGGCTATCTTCTTCTCGACGTACAACCTGTCTCTCCTGCTCTATAAATTCTTATCGATCTTCCTTAAGTAAGGCCTGATAGTATTCTTTCCAGTAATGCTGTTAAAAAATTATGATATTCTTCTTCCACGTCGTCCACCACTTCACGATTCTCCAGCTGCTGTTAAAGTCTATTTTCATATAGCTTTTTAATAGTCCCGTCTCTAGTGAGCTTGATGTAATGCTTGATATAATGCAGTTTCGTATATTTAGAAGATTACAATTTGCCTTCCAAATTTCTGTAACGCGATTTGTAAAATTCGTTCACTTACATGTTGTATGTCAATAATGTGACGAAACAAAGTCTTCCTAATTAGAATGGCGACTCCAGTGTTTGCTCTTTCTGACTTCAGAACCCCAGACCAAATGTGTACGTAATCTTCAAGATTTTAGTTTTCTTGTCCCTTCTTTTTAGTTTCAGTTAGGTAAATGCAGTCCATCTTATATCGTTTGGCTTCAGTCACTACTACACTCTGGGCCAAAATTAACCGGCCACCTTAAAAATGGGTAATTTTTGATGTCTTATATCTCCTTAACCTGTTGTCCGATTTAAGTGATTTTTTTAATATGTTATAGCCTTATTCCTTGACAATATCGTTATGATAATATTGTTGCCAAACAGGTAAATTTTCATTGTATACCGGGCGTACGAATCAAACTGTGCTTTTTTCTTAAAGTTTGCATCACCCTGTGGAATATTCTAGTATCTGTAGAATACTGAAATTGAAACCTGACTGTAGCTTCATGCTATCTCAACATTTTTTTGTTTGATTGTTTCCCTTATGTTGGATAATAAAAAAGTTAGGTGCTTTAACAGCTAGACATGTTTTTTATCAATACAGGGTTTTTTTTAAAAGATTTTGGCAAAGTTTAAGGGGTAATTCTACATGAAAAAATAATGACAGTTTGCTTTAGAAACTTATGTCCTCAAATGCTTCGTTTCCGAGATAAGGGGTGTTGAAATTTTTCTGACAAACTGACGATTTATTAATTACTTTAAAACCGGTTAAGACATTCACATGAATTTTGGTGGGTTTTAATACGTAGTTATTGCACATTTTCTGACATACAATTAAGCATTTAATATTCACCATTGGCGCGCATAGGGTAATATGATAGTTTATATTACCCATATGCGCGCCAATGGTGAATATTAAATTCTTAATTGTATGTCAAAAAATATGCAATAACTATGTCATAAAACCCACCAAATTGTATTTGTATATCTTAACCGGTTTTAAGGCAATGAATAAATCGTCAGTTTTGTCAGAAAAATTTCAACACCCCCTATCTCGAAAACGAAGCATTTGCGGACATAAGTTTATAAAGCAAACTGTCATTATTTTTTCATGCAGAATTACCCCTCAAACTTTGCCAAATTTTTTAAAAACACCCTGTATTGATAAAAAAATGTCTAGTTATTAAGGCACCTAACATTTTTATTATCCAACATAAACGAATCAATCAAACAACAAAATGTTGAGAAAGCATGAGGCTATAGTTAGGTTTTAATTTCAGTATTCTAGAAATCCTAGAATATTCCACAGGGTGATGAAAACTTTAAGAAAAAAATGCAGTTTGATTCGTACACCCGGTATACAATGAAAATTTACCTGTTTCGTAACAATATTATTATAACGATATTGTCAAGGAATAAGGCTATAACATATTAAAACAATCACTTAAATCGGACAACAGACTTACGAGATATAAGACATCAAAATTGACCCATTTTTAAGGTGGCCGGTTAATTTTGACCCAGAGTGTATATACTATACTGCATTTTGTGGATATTTCCTGGACATTCCAGGTTCCAATTCTCAGTGTCCTTTGTCGTTGAGTGTATCTTTCACCATTAAAATCACATCGATTCCGAGGCTTCTCGTTAGGTTTTTAAGCAATAAAACTTTTTAAGTGTTAGAGAACTAGTCTAACGCCTCAACCTCCATCCTGTAGGAATGGGGTTTTCTGTCAGGGTCTTCTCCAATAGTCCAGCTGCTCCTATTTTAATGCGCCGAGACTCTCCTTTCACTCTTCCCCGTCAGCTACACGACATACATCCATTGCATGCCATGCATTGCCCAGCGACCACGCGGCTTATGCCTTCTTGGACGTGGGGCTAGAATTTGTCGGTTTGTGTCTGCTACCCTGTGGGCGTTTCTCAGAGTTTTCTCAGGGCTGTGAACATCCTCGACCCGCTCTGAGGCAGCGTTGCCAGAGTTGTTACAATTGTACCAATTTGATATAATTAACAACCAAACTTTTGATATTAAAGTACAGTGGAACTCCGATAAGTCGGCCTCCGATAACCCGGAAGTCCGGCTAGCCTGGACCTATGTTCATCAGACAAAACAAACATTTTTTCACTTTGACTGAGTTTTTTAGCAAGAAATAAACAATACTGTATACAACTGTACGTAATTTAGATGTACTGTGCATATGTATTTCATGTTTTTGCAATTATAATGTGTATTTGTTTATTATTTATATTATATTTATTCATATACATTATTATTTAGATGTATTTTATTAATCCTTACCATATTCTTCGGCTAACCCGGATTTTTGATAACCCGGATCGGCCGCGGTCCCGATTTAATCCGACTAATCGAGGTTTCACTGTATCCTAATGTAAAAACCTAAAATTTTTTGATATGTGAAATTTGCTTCAAAGGATATTAAACGACGTTTTTTTTTAAGTTTTGTACCAAATGTGTTGGTTTAGTATATGTTGTGTCACTATTCCACTCATTCCTGTGCATTAACAAAAATTTCTCTGGCAACACTGCTCCGAGGCCCTCCCGAACATTACTTAGTCACCACATCGTGCGTTATACATTTTTGAAATTAGTACAAAGAGGAAAATCTAAAAATATAATTATCGAGTGCCCCGAATCCAAGAACTAAAGGATCGCATGTGTTGATCGTAGAGCGTAATGAGCAATTTAATTAATCACAACTCAAAGAACCACCCACTAACGTGGGCAATAAAAACACGAGAATAAACATGTAGCTTTTAAACTATTAGCTGGACACACAAAATAACTGACTGAATAAAATAAACAAGAATAAAAAACCGCTAAACGCCGTAAAAATGAGTGGCGCATACAATATTCCAACTACAAAAGATCTGATATGAATATTACGTGGCGCAAAAATGTATTTTTATTTTGATGCAAAACAAAATTATAGTTTTAATTTAAAAGATTTTTTCCATAATATTTGCTAAATTTGAAGTAAACGCGTCACAAAAGAGTAACTTTGATACAGTTTGAATTTTGAAACTCTTTTGTGGAGCGTTTGCTTCAAAGTTAACAAATATTATGGAAAAATCTTTTAAAATAAATCTAGAATTTTATTTTGCACCAAAATAAAAATACATTTTCGCGCCACGTAATATTCATATCAGATCTTTTGTAGCTGGAATATTGTATGTGTCACTCATTTTTACGGAGTTTAGCGGTTTTTTATTCTTGTATCAGGAGTTTTTCAAAGTAATTTATAAATTTAATGTATGAAGTTGAATGCAATGTTTCTCGATTACAAGTTAAGCTTTATAAATGGTCACCTTTGTCGCATAATCTCCCAAATGATCTAGGGTCCATCGATTGAACGCTAGATTTTTTTCTATTCGAAATAGATTGAAAAAAAAATATCGGGATGGCCGGTAAATGAACTCGGATTGCCCGTTGCAACATCAAATTGAGCGTCGTAACCACTACAACTACATAAACCATTTAGGAAATAATCGTTGGATTATACTTTTGTAGCTTAGTAACTTCTAAACGGCTTAACCGATTTTGATCGCTAAACATGAGTTTAAAACGTATTGATAAGTAGTATCTGATGCATCTAAGGTCAAGTATAATAACTGAAGCTATTACAGGAATTATTGAGCTTAAAAAGCCGTTTTCCCATAAGAAATAGATTTGATCATACTTACGAAGCCTATAAATTAAAAATTCGAATTTTCCCGGATATGCGGTATACGTATACACCGTTAGATTCGTCAAGAGCCCTTCTACAAACTTTCAGTTATTGGCGCAATTCGTAACTTGAAATTTTGAGTAATTGTCGAAAAACCAAAATTTTCAAAGTTTAGTTTTTCAGTTTTGCGGCTATACCGAGCCGTGTGTATGTCTGATCCTGACGGCTTAAACATCGTGTGAAAGCTTAACTCAATACTATTGATTTGGTGTATTTGCGGTTCTCCTGTCTCTTTTTGAACCGAAGATATTTACCCTCAAAAAATATGCCGTTTTGTACCTACCAAGTCATATTATTGCTGGCTTATGGGTGGTCAAATGTCACAAACTACACCGGTTTTGAATCGGCCCTGACCCACTTTCAAACACAGGAAAAAAATTCAAATCGGTTTAACTTTTCCACACACATACATACATACATACATATATACATATTTACAAATATTTTTCCTTTTTTAAATAGAAATTGGGTAATATTTCTGAGCTCGGTAACTTTTAAACGGTATAACCGATTTTCAAAATTTGACATGCGTTGGAAAGGTAATAATCAGTACTATTAGAAGCCGTAAAGGTCGGAGTTAAATTTTCTAAATAAAGTTTTTGGGAGTTTTGGGGACGAGAACGAAAAACAGACCCTAAATAGGAAGGGCCGTAAAATTTATACCCTTGGACCAAAATGGATGGTTGACATATAAATGGGTGAGTCTTTTCCTGAACTTTAAGATGAGTGTTGGCCCAATTTTCAATTCGGTCAGATTTAGAAAATCAAAAATTTCGTGTATATATAGTGTTGCGTGTAGGGGGTGTGGGTGTGCGCCAGTGGCAAGAACTGCCGTTCTCTGGTAATGAGAGTTGAAAATCCTAAACAATAAATGCGTTGACTGGTCGAATACTAGCAAATATGCGAGAGTTTTGCATCCAAACTCTAAAACTAACAAAATGCGACGACCCGTTAGGTCGGTTTGCCGATTGCCGATTGCCAATTGCCAATTGCCAATTGTGTGGTATTGCCAATTGGCAATACCACACAAGCTAATTAGATTTATTAAAGCCACAATGCCTCAGGCATGTGTACGAATACAGAACCACGGGACAGACCTTTCAAAGTTTCGCAGGGACTAAAGCAGGGAAATGGACTGGCCCCAACTTTGTTTAACCTGGCCCTGAAGTATGCAGTTAGGCAAATGCAAACTGGACGAGGAAACCTACTGACCAACCGAGCGGTTCAACTGGTGGCTTATGCCGATGATATTAATATTATGAGTACAACATCAACAGGAGAACAGGGAACACGCATAGTTAAAAACGAAAACAAAAAGGCTAGGTCTGGAAATTAACACAGAAAAAACAAAAATAATGATGCAGACGAGAAAAAATATAGTCTCACAAAACATTATAGATGAAGATGACATTGAAGCGGTTAGAAAGTTTACATAACTGCGAGTAAAACTATGCCGACAGATCAGAAAATGGAGAAATACGGAAGAAAATAACGCAGGCAAACAGGGCTTATTTTTCCATCTGCAATATATGTATTTCGGTCTAAAAATGTCCACCGGAATACAAAGAGGAGAATCTATAAAACCTTAATTCGACCAATAGCATCCTATGGCAGTGAAGCATGAGTCTTGAAAGAAACATCCAAAAGCAAACCTGACACATTAGAAAGGTAAGTATTGAGGAGAATACTAGGACATGTGAGGGAAAACGGAATCTTCAGAAGTCGATACAACAACGAGCTTTATCAACTTTATAAGGAAACACCCCTGTCACACTTCATTAGAATACCAAGATTGCAATGGGCCGGACATGTGATAAGAATGGGAGAGGAGAGAGGATAGGCTACCAAAAAGAGCACTGAATGCTAGAATGCAGGGAAAGAGACCGGTTAGAAAGCCAAGAAAGCGCTGGGAAGACAAAGTAAACAGCGACGCACAAGCCCTTTTAGGAGTCCGTGTATGGAGAAGAGCAACCACAGACAAGCAAGGGTGGAGGTTAAAAATAAAGGAGGCCAAGGCTCAATTTGGTCTGTAGTGCCGTAGAAGAATTAGAAGAAGAAGTTTGGTCGGATAATAAATTGACACTGTTTCCTAAAATTATAATTGGAACGCTTAGCCAAGCCCAATGGTTAACGAGGGGCAACTTTGAAATTTCTAGAAGTAAATAGGTAAAATCACAAACCACCTTTGAAATAGTTACTAACAAGGATTTCTGGTAAATTTGCTCGGGACAGCTAATCGGTAGTTTTTATAAAAGTAGATATTATTAGCGATCCGGATAAATTTCTATACAGAAATTTATCCAGATCGAGATTGTGAAAAATGTGCTGACTTCAAATTTATCATCTTTATTGAACTGTCTTAACATAACTGAACTATATACCAAATTGTATAGCATGTATGTTAATGTAATAATATATGTATCTTACTGTCTGTGCATGCGCCCCCGCTAATAACCCTTCGTAGTTTGGCGAGGCGTATAAATACAATTCCAGACATTGGACGTAGGAGCTGTTTTAAGTAAAATGCAAAAAATCTACCAAAATCGTAATTTGAGACCAATTAACATCACGTTTTAACCAAAATTTTCTATCTGTGATGGAGATAGTAACATAGTACAGAATAACACATACATTAGATCGTCGCCTTAATACTATAACTTGATAACTCGAAATTAGTAGTTCTGAGATAAACGGGTTTAAAGATTTTAAAAATATTTGTGCTGCTACCATGATGTTGGTAAATACGGAATTCACTCTACAGCTCTAAAATGCTCTTCCTTAACTTTATGGCTACTGATCTATTTAGATATACGGTGCAAATTTGTTTTCCAATTTGGAAAATAACATTAAAAATTAAAGTTATCAACTTTTAGCACTACCATAATGTTAACACTTGGTAATGTCGCATGTCGTGCCAAGTTGCATCTAAGTGAACTTTTTAACAAAACTAATATTTTAAGTATTATGTTGGTGAAAATTAGCCCTCTGCCATGGGGGTTGCCAGATCTGCTAACAATTCTCGAATTTTTTGCATTAACATGAACCGAATAAATATATAGGAATTACGTGATAAGCTCAACGGTTTCAGAAAAACACGTGCTACAACTAGATAACTAGAGTTAGCTAGTTTTAGCATTCAGTGTATGTCGTATTCACGATTATTTCGATTAAAAAATAACGTGATAACTTATCTTGTCAAGTTTTAGCACTGGATATTAGGGGCATTTGAGTTTTATCAACTTTCGTCAATCGTAAATAAATACCTAACCCGTTTGGAGCGAGTTCAACTTTTTAGACAATATGGAGGCAAATAAAATACATCTTGTGAACTACTTATCTCAAAAACCTCAATTTTGGATTTATCAAGTAATAGTACTAAGGCGACGAGATTATTTATTAGTAGAGCTCGAGAAATATGCAAAATATATATTTGCATATTTTGGATAAATTTTATAAGTGCATATACAAATATTAAAAGTGCGTATTTTGAGTTAGTTATGAAAAACCGCTTTACAACATGAATTTTTCACGAAAAATAAAAATTTTTGATCTTTGATAACCTAAAAATTATTGATTTATTTTAATAACTTTATATAACAAATTTTCTTTTGAATTTGTCCCTCTATCATTTGTGGGGTTATTTTTAATAAAATAATTGTCACCCCTGAATAGGGGGTAGCATCCAACCCCAGTGTAAGTGCACACTATTTCACTCTTGTTTATTGAGGTATCGTATAAAAGTTCACTAGTTTTTGTGAAAATCGATGGAAGTTGACTGAAATCGAAGCTAATAGTTCAGCGTTTCCCAACCGGTGGGTCGCGACCCACTAGTGGGTCGCGGGCGAATTTTAGGTGGGTCGCGACGTGGCTCTTACAGTAGCTGAATAACGTACATATTATATATCATCATAGGTGAGGGATGGGTCGCGAATATGAAAAAACATCAGAAGGTGGGTCGCCAGACATAAAAGGTTGGGAACCACTGTAATAGTTGATTTTTACCTTCAGTGACGGCCCTATAGAAAAGAAATGGCAATTCAATAATCGAAATGCACATATTTTGCAAGCTCATAAAATTAGTAAACGATATGTAGTCGCAAAATAGTAATTTTTTTAAATTCTAAGTACAATTCTCTCTTGAGCGAAGATGGGGAGGTTTTATAGCGAAGGGGTTGTAACTCAATAATCCAAATGCGCGTATTTTGAAAGTTTATTCTTGGATTTTAGACGCTATATGAATTATATCCTCTATACGATATATTTTAATTTTTCTCGAAATTTTTCTCTTGAGTTGAATCAATTAAAGTGTTGTTCGAGGGTTAAGGAGATAAGCCTAAAAATCTAAGCTGTATCACTTCGAAAGCTCATAAATTGCTCGTAATTCCACCGCAAAGATCAATCCAATATCTCTCTTTGTAAGTAGTGGGAAGGGGGCTGCATTAGCCCCCAAAATAAATTTTAATTTCTGCCCAGTGTAACGAGCCCGATATTTTTAATCTACGGTATATGAAATCTCATAAATAGCTCGTAATTTAGCGCTATTTGTATCTTAATCTTTACAAGGTGGGGAGCCAGCTCAACAGGGGTGAAATGTAAAGAAGTTTTTCCGCGTATAAACAATTATTATCAAATAGACGGCACAGGTTTTCTTTAGAAAATTTAGAAAAACATTTAGTTATAATACATGTATATAGTTTTAACTTTAATAACAATATAATAAGGAATGATGATGATGAATATAAAGAATACATGAGTATAATGATGTAGAAATTTCAATAAATATTTTTTGACTCTAATATTAAATAAATTAAATACTTTCAATACAAAGAAGAAGGAAAATAAAGAGCAATTCCGAAACTACAGAGGCATATCGCTTATTAGTACAGCGTATAAGATTCTATCAATTATCTTACTAAAAAGACTCACTCCGTATTCGGAAGATATTCTAGGCGACTACCAATGCGGCTTTCGAAGTGGAAGGTCAACAATGATCAAATATTTACCATCCGACAAATATTAGAAAAAAACTGGGCATTCAACCGAGATGTACACCAAATCTTCGTAGATTTCCAGCAAGCATATGACTCGATAAAAAGAAGCAGACTATGGCTAGCATTGCTAGAAATAGGAATACCAAGAAAATTAGTGCAGCTCACTCAAATGTGCGTGGCAGACTCATATGCACAGGTAAAGATAGGAAACAGAACATCGATGCCATTTAGTATAACATCAGGACTTAGACAAGGAGACCCTTTATCACCATTGCTATTCAATTTGGCTTTAGAATACGCAATAAGTAAAATATCGTCTGAACTAACAGGGGGATTCGCAAATCGAGGATCAAAACTATTGTTGGCCTTTGCCGATGATCTAGATGCAGTCGCTCATTCTACAAGAGACGTAAGAGAGGTATTTTCACAGCTCGAGGAGGAAACAGGTTACCTGGGCCTTCGAATAAATGAAGAGAAGACGAAATATATGCTGGTGACCAAAAATCCAAGACCAAGAGTTAGGCAGAACGTAACAATTAATGACCACAACTTTGAAGTAGTAAAAGAATTTAAATATCTGGGAGCAGTAATCACAGAGGACAATCACATAGAAAAAGAGGTCTCAGCAAGAATAGCTGCGGGAAATAGAGCATTATACTCCCTATCATCATTATTAAGATCTAAGCTGCTGAAAAAACAATCTAAATTAAGACTGTACATGTCAATTATTCGCCCAGTTGTTACATATGGGAGTGAAACATGGACTCTACATCAGCGAGAAATAAATAAATTGCTGATATTTGAAAGGAAAGTCCTCAGAATGATATTTGGTCCTCAAAGAGATGAATTGACAGGAGAGTGGAGAAGGCGCCGCAATGCTGAATTGGTGACTCTATATGGTACTGAAAACATCGTCAGACATATAAAAGCTAATCGGATAAGATGGGCAGGTCATGTAGTAAGATCAGAGGAAGACAGAGTGCTAAACACAGTGTTCTTCGAGAGACTAGACGGTAGAAGATCAGTGGGCCGTCCCAGAAAAAGATGGAAGGATGATGTTGAAACCGATCTATTTAGGATTGGGGTACAACAATGGCAAATCGAAGCACAAGATCGCAAACGATGGAGGGCCATAGTGGATGCGGCGATGACTCACCCCGAGTTGTAAAGCCAGTCAAGAAGAAGAAGAATACAAAGATTGCTGCGTTTTTTATTTATATGCATTAAATGCATAAAAGCATATTTTAGTGCTTATTTCAACTGTTTTTTGTGCATATTTGCATGCATATTTTAGGGTTTTTTAAGTGCATATTTCCCGAGCTCTATTTATTAGTAAGAAGCTATTTTGATTCAAAAATTAGACATGTCTTGTTTTGCACGTGCGATTTGCACATGTTTGCTTAAGCACCTAAATTAACCTCAACTGATTTTGTATTTCTAATAATATTTATAGCCTCGTGTGTGATACTAACAAAAAGCGGTCGTAATAAAATAAAACCGAATTAAAATATGCTTTTAATGAATGTTTTTAAAATAAATTTTAATTAACCACACTCAATTATCAATTTAATATCTTCAGTTTCAGATGAAGTAATCATAGTCTTTTGCACTTTCAGACTGATTTTCCGCACCCTCAAGATGACAATTTGCCTGGTAAGGCTTTTTTCAGATAGGGCGGTTTGCCAACGTAAACGTCGCGATTAACCTGTTTTTCCCCTATTTTTCTTGGTATTAGGGTGAAACTTTAAAGGCGGTATTAGGGTGAAATTAAGTAAAACAGGTAAACCTCCCAGTCCACGTTGGCAAACCGCCTGCACATAAACAAGCCCTTAGTGTTTTCCAAGGAAGTAAAAGCGTTTCTGAAGAAATGAAGACGTTCATCAACCGCCCAATGCATCTCATAGCGCATCGTTAACAAAATGCTTAGATTTTATTTTATCTGGTTTTAAACGTCTCCCTGCACTTAAGGTTGTAACTGAATTTAGTAATATTCATTCCTAATATTCTATTTTAGTTACATAAACGCATTCTTTTTAATTAACTTTTTCTATCCCATCAAAATTTAAATTTATCGATGTGTAATAAACAGCGGAAACAATCTCATTTAAACTTCTCCAATATCAAACGGAGCAAACATGACGTCACGTGACTAATAGGTCGCATCCGAATTGATTTAAATGCAAATGTCTGCTTTTGTACGTAACGACTGTACACAAATGTCTGGTTTTGCATCTAAGGCAAATGTTAAACTGTAAATAAAACCATTCAAATGTCTGTTTATAGACTTAGTCTATATAGTCTGTTTATAGACTTTTATATATGGGGTCAATATACAGGGTGTTTGGTAAAGAATGGGCCATAGCTTAGCCTTAGATTCCTGAGCTTAAAATAGATCCATTTAGGCTAACGTACCTTAGTACGAAAGTTGATAATAACCGAAATACATGATGTCAAAGTTAAACTTTTATTTTATTTATCCTTGAATATTTCCTGATAGGCATGGGATAACAACAAGACATTTGGTAAGCTGGGGTTTTTTGAGATGAGACATCTAAATTCACCACTAAAAATTCTGTGTTACCCAGAGGGCGCCACATATATCTTTCAGCGCTCATTTAATACGTTCAATTTTTTTTATCCCTCACTCATATTTTTTTTTTAAATCAAAACTTTTAATATTTTTAGTTCTCTTAATATTTTTATTTAAAAAGGTATACTACATTCATCTCGCTAAACTCAACTGTTTTCGAGATAAACGCATTTTAAATCTGCGATACAACATATTTTTTTGCATAATATCATTGTAGTTACACCAGAAAAATAATCTTGAAACCATAATAATTGTGCCAGTTCTTATATTTATGTCATTGCATTACAAATTCCATTTGAAGAAATTTGCGATACATTTTTGGAAATTTTTATGACTAAGTTATTTTTCGGGTGTAACTATTACAATGATATGCAAAAATTATACCGCAGATTTAAAATGCGTTTATCTCGAAAACGGTTGAGTTTAGCGAGATAAATATAGTATACCTTTTTTAAGTAAAAATTTTAAGAAAATAAAAGTTTTTGTTTAACAAGTATGTAGAGTGGGTAACAAAAAAGATTAAACTTATTTTTTTAGGGCGTCTGTGGCGCCATCTGGGTAAAACATCATTATTGGTGACGAAGTTAGATTGCTCGTCCCAAAAAACACCAGCTTACCAAATTTGGTGTTATTATCCCGTGCCCATTAGGAAATATTCAAGAATAAATAAAATAAAAGTTTTATTTTGACACCCTGTATTTCGGTTATTATCAACTTTCGTACTAAGGTAAGTTAGCTTAAATCGACCTATTTTAACCTTAAGAATTTGAGGTTGAGCTATAGCCCATTCCTTACAAACACCCTGTACAACTAAATTTTTGAAAAAATGTCAAATGTCTGGTTTTGAATTTATACGCTTCCGACGGATATATTTTTGTAAATAAAAAAAATTAAAAGAAACTAATCAATTTTACTAATTGTAAAGTAAAAATCGACACATGGCTAGTAAGCATGGTAATTGGTGTGACTGAAACGATATGCAAAAATCTATATCATAATTAGTGCCTAATTATAATCACAGCACTCAATTTGATAATTAGTATATATTTGTTATTAAGCATATTCGTGACAAATAACAAAATATTTTTGATATCTCACAATATTATGCATTTTTTTGTCATTAGTTTTAAATAAGCCGAATAATTAGTATTTGCTATTAAACGATAAAGGTTATCTAAGAGCGATTGTTTCAAAATATCAGCCATTGTAGTTGATGTGTCTAAAAGTTTGCAATCTTTACTGTGTAGTCTGAAAAGTGAACAATGGTTGAAGTATTTAACGAAGCTGCACTACGTTTTTGGATCCAGCAGTCAATTGGTTCTAAAAAGTTCACTTTCATCGTAGAAAGCACGACGCAAAAAGGAGAAGGTTATGTAGGAGAAGTATTATTTATTAAGGTAGATCTACAAAAACCAATTAATGGAAAAGACGTTCTTCATCTGGTCATAAAAACGAACAAGAATCCTGGATCAGAAAAGAAATTTCCTATAGTACAAGAATTTTGTAAGAGAGAAGTCATTTTTTACAGTAAAATTCTTAAAGCATTCCAGGAATTTCAAAACGATAAAAACGTTAACGCTCCTTTCGACATGGTACCGAAGTGTTACAAAACATTCTTAGACGACGACAATCAAGTAATTGTTTTAGAAAACTTAAAGAAAGAAAACTACGCATTGCATCCAAGAGAACAACCATTAAATATTGCACATCTGGAAATGGGATTAAGATCCTACGCAAAGCTACATGCCTTGTCATTCGCATTGAAGGATCAAAGGAAAGATCTGTTTGAAAAAATTTCAAAGAATTGCTTTTCGTTATTTAAAGATATGATACAAAACTTTCAAACACTATATGACACAAAAACTCCTACATTAGTGGAAAAGTTAAAAGAAGCTGGAAGACCTGATTTATCTATTGTGTACGAAAAGTTTATAAATGAGAAAAGTATTTTTGAAAGATTTATGGAAATATCTGATGTAATTTCCAAAGATCAAGTAATAATTCATGCTGATTGCCACAATGCAAATATGTTGTTTCAATATAAGGTAAGTTCGATATAGGGTTTTAGGATACTAATTTTACCACCTATCTTTTCGTTTATGTGCTTTTTCTCACTTCATTATATGCTATTTCGTACAATATGTTTGCTATTCCCTGCCCTCACTGCCTGCCAAAAAGAATCAATTCTCATTATTATTATCTTCGCAAGACCAAATATCAACTTTTCTAATGATTTTAAATTTTATCACATTTTCTGTCATATTAGGCGAGCGGCAGCAATCCCTTAAATTACGTTATACAGACCACAAAAATCAACTTTAAGGTGAATGACCAATTTTGATCATTCTTTATGTATTCTTTGTGAATCCGAATATGAAGTTTATTGTTATCTAGAATTCGTGGAACATGTTCAAAAATCAAATTTTATGCAAAAATGCGAAAAATCAATTTTGATGATTTTTCATATTTACTGGGCTCATCATAGCTTAATAGAAAAGAATTTTTCTCAAGGACTTCAAGGATTAATTTTTACAGTAACATAAGGAATTTATTTTACTATTTTACAAGGATATGAATATATCGAATCCCCCTTTGCAATTTCTGATTCAATTTACGGATCCTCATTTTTTATAGCAACAGGTTTTCATGGACTACACGTAATTATTGGAACAACATTTTTATTAATTTGTTTAATTCGCCACTATTTAAATCATCGTCGCTGTAAATATTTCCTTTTGAAAATTTTACTGTGTCATCTTTGAAGTATTTAGGTGACAATGAGATTTGTCGAAAATGTGTAGACAATTTAAAAAAGAAGCTATTTTTAAACATACTGTCGTCAGATTTCGTTAGTTTCATGTTTACTTCAAAAATATGTGTGACAAACTTTTTAGTTTATAATTTTAACTATCACAGCAATAAAATATAATGTATGAAAAAGTTTTATGGAAAATTTTACGTCAAATTATGCTACAGGAAAAAAGTTATGTGACTTTATATACGATCGTCACACCCCAAAAAACGCATATTTCTCGAGATAGTGATCACGGTGTGGTGAATGGCTAATGTTTATCATACTTTATGTTTTAAATGGTGCTGAAAACGAAAATTAGGTTTACTTTGAATTTTACGTGGGAGAATATTATCAAAATCGCAATTTTACCCTAAAAATAAAAAAAGTGAAATCACATTTTTTGCGTTTAACTCGCTACAACTCTGTCCCATTTTAATATTATTTTCTGAAATTTTTAAGATATATATATATATATATATATATATATATATATATATATATATATATATATATATATATACAGGGTGGTTCATCTTATTCGCCTCGGTCTCTGTACGGAAAACCACTTGATATTTTAAAAAAATTTCTTCACATAAATATACACGGCCTTCAATACTACAATCTAAACATTATGTAAATTATACAGGGTGTTCCAAAAAAGAGTGGTATATCAAAGTTATATTTTTTCTTACGGAATGCTCTATATCTGATGACATTATTAAATTGTACTTAAAAAATAAACTATACTTTCATAAGGGTTCCCTATACCTAAATACAGGGTGTTTTGATTTATTTCTATTTTTATAAAAATGTAAGGTTTTAGAAAAAAATAAATATCTACGAATCTAAGAAGCAGTAACAAATTATTTCTTGGATCTTAATAACAGACTATTTAGCATACTTAAACAGATGCTTATTGCAACAAAATTTCTTACAGGGTGGTCAAAATATGAGCTTGTTCTATTAACAAATTCAAGCTCTAATAACTTACTTATTTTAAATGGAATACCCTGTATCTTACTAGTCTATCGCGTAGAAAATTGACTTAGCTTTCAATTTGTATTAGGGTTTCCTATACCTATCTTTTTACAGGGTGGTCAAAATATTACATTGTTCTATTAACAAATTCAAGCTGTAATAACTTACTTATTTTAAATGGAACACCCTGTATCTTACTAGTCTGTCGCGTAGAAAATTTACTTAGCTTTCAATTCTTATTAGGGTTTCCTATACCTATCTCCCTTCATTTTTTAAATATTTAAAGATTTCCTAATTAGTAAGCTTTAAAATTAGAATTAAGTACCTATGTCGTGGTTATGTACAACCCATACCAACACCGGCAATATACTTAAATATCTTATTCAAGTTAGTTTCATTAATAAAATTCACATTTTAAACATTTAATCACACAGAGTGTTCTTATTTTAAATGACATACTCGATATTCTATTCTTTATAATGGAAGATATTTAAAATCTCTTCAATTCCATGTAAATATTCTTAATACACATGTTATTCTATAAATATAAATTCCCATGTTATTTTGTAAATACATTTTTTTGTACAATAGGCTCGTTTTCGTCAAAGTAGCCATTGCATTTAATTGTTTGTAATTGCGATTCAAAGATTCAAACAAAAAGTGGTGTTCTTAAATTTACTCAATAACCGTTGGGATAAGATATGGAAAATACTTATACGGAATTAAATATAATTTAAATATCTTCCAGAATACGGCATCTAATATAGGGTATGCAGTTTAATATAAACATATTACTCAATGTCACATGTAGGCCAAAATCAACTAAAATAATACAACACTCTGTGTGATTACATAATAACAATGAAAATTTTATTAATGACAGTATCTTGTCTAAGTATATTGCCGGTGTTGGTGATGTGTTGTATACTATAAACACGACATAGGTACTTAATTCTAATTTTTAAAGCTTACAAATTTGGAAATCTTTAAATATTTAAAAAATGAAGGGAGGTAGGTATAGGAAACCCTGATTAGAATTAAAAGCTAAGTAAATTTTCTACGCGATAAACTAGTAAGATACAGGGTGTTCCGTTTAAAGTAAGTAAGTTATTACAGCTTGAATTTTTTAATAGAACAATCTAATATTTTGACCACCCTGTAAAAAGATAGGTATAGGAAACTCTAATAAGAATTGAAAGCTAAGTAAATTTTCTACGCGACAGACTAGTAAGATACAGGGTGTTCCATTTAAAATAAGTAAGTTATTACAGCTTGAATTTGTTAATAGAACAATCTAATATTTTGACCACCCTGTAAAAAGATAGGTATAGGAAACCCTAATACAAATTGAAAGCTAAGTAAATTTTCTACGCGATAGACTAGTAAGATATAGGGTGTTCCATTTAAAATAAGTAAGTTATTAGAGCTTGAATTTGTTAATAGAACAATCTCATATTTTGACCACCCTGTAAGAAATTTTGTTGCAATAAGCATCTGTTTAAGTATGCTAAATAGTCTGTTATTAAGATCCAAGAAATAATTTGTTACTGCTTCTTAGATTCGTAGATATTTATTTTTTTCTAAAACCTTACATTTTTATAAAAATCGAAATAAGTCAAAACACCCTGTATTTAGGTATAAGGAACCCTTATGAAAGTATAGCTTATTTTTTAAGGACAATTTAATAATGTCATCAGATATAGGGCATTCCATAAGAAAAAATATAACTTTGATATACCACTCTTTTTTGGAACACCCTGTATAATTCACATTATTTTTAGGTTGTAGTATTAAAGGCCCTGTATATATATGATAAGAAATTTTTTTAAAATATCGAGTGGTTTTCCGTACAGAGACCGAGGCGAATTAGATGAACCACCCTGTATATATATATATATATATATATATATATATATATATATATATATATATATATATATATATATATATAAAGTAGTTTGGTATTATTGACTGACAATATGTAGATACAAGTTTTTATTGAGATTGCAGTTAGTGTAAGGGGTTTTTTAGTTTTAGTTTTAGTTTTAGTTTTAGTTTTAGTTTTAGTTTCTCTCATCCTGCCCCTTACACTGACTGCAACCTCAATAAAAACTTGTATCTATATATATATATATATATATATATATATATATATATATATATATATATATATATATATATATATATATATATATACATATATATATATATATATATATATATATATATATATATATATATATACATATATATATATATATATATATATATATATATATATATATATATATATATATATATTTCTTATCTTTCTGAGGACAATGGGACCTGTTTGAATCATTCTGTCTTATCATAATAAAAGTTATGAATTGTTTACAGTGAACGGTGCAGATTCCGGAATTGAAAAGTTTTATCGCAAAAGTTGAGTGACCAAAATTTGAAATTTAGCTTTTAAATCAAGTTTATGTTAAAATATAGAGCACAAAAAACAAAAGGTTTGATAGAAAAAAAATGGGGCAACATTTAGGTTTAAGAATAACGTAATTTCATTTTTTTTTATTTTTAAGATATAATTGCGATTTTGAAACGTTCACCTTTGAAACCTCATCTTAGTTTTCAGCACCATCAAAAACAAAGTTTGATTACCGAGGGCCGAAAGTATCCTAAAAACTTCTATAATGTTTATTTTAATAAATTACAGGGGTGAAAAACTAAGAAAAAATGTACCTAGTGTGATTTTTAATTTTAAATATTTCATTCAAAAGAAATTTTTATTTACTCTAAGGGACTTTCTGCCCTCGATAATAATTTAGTCATTCATTCTGCGTTTAAATTTTTTAAAAATATTTATTAGTTTTTTCAAGATTCGAAAAAAATTGACCGTGGTGATATTTTCCAAATCGAACATTAGCTACCTCTGTCATACAACGCACTGAGTCAAATAGAATATGATGACAAGACAGTGACAGTTTTAAATATTTGACATGGCATCGGGAATATTTTGAGTTGTTGATTAAATAATATTGATAGTGTATTTGACAAATAATCGATTTAAGATGTGAACTTGATAAAAATTATTTATTGTTTATTTTTTATGGAAGATCCAAGCAGATAATTCATCAGGATATATTCTGTGATCCAAGTATTTTTTTGTGAAAAATGTTCAAAATTTTAAGCGTTCCATAGTAACAATATATTATTAAACAATCACTTTAATACTTTTCCAATTTTCTCGATTGAGCATTAGTTTTTGTTCTACATATAAATAATAATTATTACAGTCACTGAATACATAGTTAGTGAAAAAATTAGATCACATTTATTAACTGAATTAATAATTTGCAATTATACAAATAACAGTTATCCAAGAACATTCAAAAGCCATCTCTTTAAAGTCAATGATGACATTGTCAAGTAGAATGACATTCTAGTAATGTTTACATATCCATACCAGTGTGAATTCTACTACATATAATTTGCCGTGTAAAGATAGAAAAAGTAGGGATAGCCGTAAAATATTTGCGAATTATGTACCGATGGCCTTAAAGTAAGTTGTAGAACGGTAACGATTAAATTGCGATGCTAATAATAAGGGCATGATTTTCACAAGTTTATTACCAAAATAAAAATGTACCTTTATTTTGAGCGAAACTTGCTTAGTTTTGCAGTGCGGCAGATTCGTGCAAATATTATAAGAACTGTGCATTTAATGATAGAAGCACATAATTTGGACCACATATACTACACATATAAAGGTTCAAAATTAGATACGAGGCCATCTCAGATTTTACCTTTTACAAAAATGGCGGGCATTCAAATTGGCGACGATACATATGTGACTAATAGAACGATAACTGTTAAACAAAAAGTCTGATTTCAACCAAATTTGGTATACGGGTCCTTTTTTTGATGTATAAGGTCGAACTCTTGAACTGTAAGAAAAAGTTTACCAGAAGTTGGGTTTTCCCTCATTTTTTCTAAAAATATGTTGTTAATTTTTTCAATTCTTTCACCCTGTATATAATAATTTTTTAAAAAGTAATACCCGCGTTGCAAAGAGCGTAAAAATATTTTGAACTCTTTAGTTATATTAATTACCATTTAATAAATGCATAACGTATCTTCACATGTAGGTACCTATGTGCGGTAGATTCGTGCAAATAATAATATAAGAATTATTGTGCATTTAATGGTAAAGCATATAGTTTGGACCACACATACTACACATACAAAGATTCAAATTTAGATATAAGGCCATCTCAGATTTTGTCTTTTACAAAAATGGCGGGAATTTAAAATGAATCTGCCGCCTATAGGTACATGTGAACATACCTTATGCATTTATTAAATAATAATTAAAATAACTAAAAAGTTTAAAATATTTCCTAAACAATGTTTTTACACTCTTTTCAATGACAATATTACCTTCTTGAAAAATTTATTTATACAAGGTGAAAGAATTGAAAAAAAAACAACATATTTTTATATCAAAAAACAGTAAAAACACAACTTCTGGTAAACCGATCCTTCTGGTTCAAGAACTCGATCTTATTCATAAAAAAAATTATATACCAAATTTGGTTGAAATCTGACGTCTTGCTCAAAAGTTATCGTGCTATTAGTCGCATATGTATAGTCGCCATTTTTAATTCCCACCATTTTTGTAAAAGGAACAAAAACTGAGATGGTCTCATAATATATGTACATTTGAATCTTTATATGTGTAGTATATGTGGTCCAAATTATATGCTTCTACCGTTAAATGCACAATAATTCTTATAATATTTGCAGGAATTTGCCGCACATAGGTACATGTTAAGATAATTTAGGCATTTATTACATGGTAATTAACATAACTAAAAAGTTCCAAATATTTCTTAAAAAACATTTTTACGCTCTTTTCGATGTCGGTATTATCATTTTGAAAAATTAATACCTACAAGGTGAAAAAATTGAAAAAAGACAACATATTTTTACATAAAAACCAGGAAAACAAAACTTCTGGTAAACCGATTCTTCCAGTTCAAGACCTCGATCTTATACATCAAAAATAGAACCCATATACCAAAGTTGGTTGAAATCTGACGTCTCGTTCAAAAGTTATCGTGCTATTAGTCACATATGTATAGTCGTCATTTTGAATGTCCGCCATTTTTGTAAAAGGCAAAATCTGAGATGGCCTCATATCTAAATTTGAACCTTTATATGTGTAGTATATGTGGTCTAAATTATATACTTATATCATTAAATGCACAATTGTTTCACCTATCGGCTGCACTATTGATGCTAGAAACTTTTATAGAAGATAAAAATAAAGATTTATTTAAACAATTTAAAAAAGTTTTAATGAGGTTTTCTCAAAAAGTGCATCATTTTTTGGTTATTTTACGCTGATATATTTCTTAATCACACTCTTCTTTTATGTGCTTTTTGTCATTGCATTGCTTGCCATTTGTTACAATAGGCATGTTTGATATTCTCCACCCTCACTACCTGCCCAGAAAAAATTAATTCTCATTGTGTTTTGTTAACAAGACCCAATAATAATTTTTCTAATAATTTGTATTATGTTTCCATTATACCGGTTTATAGTAGTGAGAGTAAAATATAATTTTACTTTAAAATAATTCTAGTAGGTGAGGGAAGTATGCTTGCAGTCACTCGATCGTTGTGGGTACCTGTTGGGTTGTAAAGATTAGGTCCTAAAACCAAAAAAATTTAAGTAAAATTTTCCATTTAGGTGGAGACTTTCCATTTTTCAATTTAATTTGTATTTTTCCGATTAAAGCGCAATCTATCCATAATTCGAAAAAATGTATCGAATTAAAGTTTCTTATTTTTACGTAAGAAATCCAAATCTGCAATAAAAAAATGGGGGCTCCTATTTAAGTTTTTAAAGTAACCCCCACCCCACCTCCGTGGGGGCGTGTTTGATTTTATTTGATAGATTTTTCAAAAAAAAAAGATTGAATACGTTCATTTTGCAGTTTTTCGATCTGATGTTCATGTCGCAAAATATCGCGGGGTTCCTATTTAAAATTTAAAATTTACTCCCACCCCTCTCTGTGTGGGAACGTGTTTTTTATAACTCCAAAGATTTTAACTTTAGACCAAAAATACTCAAATAAAAATTCACCGCAATTAAATTCTGCATAGAGACGTGTTGTTCCCGGTTTACTTCGACGAAAACTTTCCCCGGAAAACCAACAAAATATTTAATTTTCAACTAAACTTTTAGATAAGTAGTTGTTAATCAATAATTATATAACTTGGTAACGTAAAAGAACTTTCTGTATATATTATAATTCCAAAAGCCGATGGAAACTGAATGAACAGTTTAGCAACAATTGAAATGTTAATTAAAAATTTACGGTCGCTATAATAACGACAATAAGTATGATGCATAAGAATAACTATGATTTTTTCATAAAAAGATACTATACCTATCTAATGTACTTTACAGAATTGAAATTGGACTATTTAAGCGGCCTCAGGAATATTTTAAAATTATAAACAATTTTTTTGCTTATAAACAAATAGAATATCTCGGGAAATGTTAAACCAAATTAAATTGTAAAAACGGTATTCGAAAGACAGTGGCAGGACGCTTCTTGTAAAAGAAAAAACGTTTAATTATGACGAGTAGTTCCTGAGATACAACCGGTCAAAGTTGACCGAAATTTACGGCAAAGATATAAACAATAGGATCCATAATTTTTAAACCATCACCTTTTTATTTTTGTCCTCTTTCTCCACACCAATTTTCATATCTTTAAAATCCTCATAACATATATTATTATAATAAAAACTATCGATAATACGTGTGAAAATTACCAAAAATAGCAAAATTCCAATCAAAAATTAGGTTGGAGAAAATGTAACCCTCAAAGTTCAAAATCGGTATACGTTAAAAAAATGAATTTTCTCGGCTTCCCATTGAGTAATTTCCTTCATTCTTTTTTTGTTCCCAAGTAACTCGAGTAGAGCCATCGAACTAACGCATTATTAAATGTCAAACTTACTTTTCTTTTGTTATAATAAATTTATTTATTAATTATAACACAATATTTTAATTTGTTTAAATAAAAATTGTTTAAATGATTATACAGCTTTCAAATGAGAATATTTATGTTTTTAACTTTAAAAGGTACACTTGTAGTAAGTTTATCTAAAAAAATAGCCTACAACTGGAAAAAATATATAATTTTCTGTTCTTATAAATAAATTAATCTATTATAACAAAACAAAAGCAAGTTTGACATTTAATAATGCGTTAGTTCGATGGCTCTACTAGAGTTATTAGGGAACAAAAAAAGAATGAAGGAAATTGCTCCATGGGAAGCCAAGAAAATGCATTTTGTTAACGTATACCGATTTTGAACTTTGAGGGTTACATTTTCTTCAACCTAATTTTTGATTGGAATTTTGCTATTTTTGGCAATTTTCACACGTATGATCGATAGTTTTTATTATAATAATATATGTTATGAGGATTTTAAAGATCTGAAAATTGGTGTGGAGAAAGAGGACAAAAATAAAAAGGTGATGGTTTGAAAATTATGATCCTATTGTTTATATCTTTGCCGTAAATTCCGGTCAACTTTGACCGGTTGTATCTCAGGAACCACTCGTCATAATTAAACGTTTTTTCTTTTAAAAGAAGCGTCCTGCCGCTGTCTTTTGAATACCGTCTTCACAATTTAATTTAGTTTAATATTTCCGGAGATATTCTATTTGTTTATAAACCAAAAAATTGTTTATAATTTTAAAATATTCCTGAGGCCGCTTAAATAGTCCAATTTCAATTCTGTAAAGTACATTAGATAGGTATAGTGTCTTTTTATGAAAAAATCATAGTTATTCTTATGCATCATAATTATTGTCGTTATTATAGCGACCGTAAATTTTTAATTTTAATTAACATTTCAATTGTTGCTAAACTGTTCATTAAATTTCCATCGACTTCTGGAATTATAATACATACGGAAAGGGCTTTTACGTTAAGAAGTTATTTAAATATTGATTAACAACTACTTATCTAAAAGTTTAGTTGAAAATTAAAGATTTTGTTGGAAAAACCCGCTTTTTCCGGGGAAAGTTTTCGTCGAAGTAAATCGGAAAAAACACGTCTCTATGCAGAATTTAATTGCGGTGATTTTTTATTTGGGTGTTTTTGGTCTAAAGTTAAAATCTTTGGAGTTATAGAGCAAAAATTGAAAAAAACACGATTTTCGGGCGCCATTTTGTTTATAAAAAAAGTAGCACACTATCTGCGGACTTTGCATATCTATATTATTAATACATACAAGAATAAGATTGGATTCCAGCAATAAAATTGCTGGTAAATAACTTTTCCTTGTATTTTGCTAATTAGCCCAGAGTATATTGTCAGTTATTGAGACGTATATTATGAACTTTAAACTAGATAACTTTAAACTGATATCGTTCCTACCATTTCCATCTATCGAATGTGAAAAATCGGGGTTTTCAGATTCGATACCTTGCCCTCGCATTATACGTGATCCATCTTGTGGCAAATTCTTGTTATTGTAGCTTGACTAGGAGCGCGGGAAATATGCTGTTTAAACCATCGAATATGAACATTTTTTCATTTGGTTGACTGAAAACTGACGAAAATGGTTATATTCGATACTTTGTTTTGCATAAATATAACTAAACGTATATATGTAAAACGCTAAATGTCGAACGTGTCACATTCGTTAGTTTGTGTTGTAATTTATTCAACAGTTATTCAATTTTAATCTGTAAACTGTAGAAAATGCTATACTGCTAAGAAGAATAAAATGCACGTGTTTACAATTTGTGCGAATTTTGTTTCAGTATAACGGATTTTCATTATTTGATTATACAGTTATTCGCTATTATACATTCGCTACTTTGAATCATAGGACCGAAACAAATCTTTAATTAATACAAAAAGCAAAGTAACGAATGTAATGTGATTTTTTGGAAAGAAAAACATGATAAGCAGTTCAAATTTCTTATCAATCTAACAAGGATTAAAGATTACATACAAAAAATATAAACAATTTCCCAATTGTCAATGCGCTGATTTAGGAGTCTCTAAAAAAGAGTTATTTTGCTCTCCTGAAAAGTACCACTTTTCACATTCGATAGTTGGAAATGGCAGGGACAATATGTCCAATATTTGTGAGTTGGTTGCTGGTGCGGGAGCACGCCAAATAGAATTCTATTTTAGTGACGTCACGTTGCCTAGCAACCGTCGATTCTCCCATTATGAAATTCTGTTTTGTGACGTCAGCAAAGTAGAATTCTATTTGGCGTGCTCTGGGTCCTGGGTCGACTTTATTGGGAGATATTTAATTTGATTCCTCTTCTTCTTGATAAGCATATCCGTGACGAATATTGGTGATCATTATGGCAATCTTTATGGTAGGGGAGCCCAAGCCGGAATTTTTGCAGTTAATCGAGCGCGTCTGATTATTACATGGGGAGAAACCTTGTACCCTGAAAATGTACCTACCATATATTGGCTCTTAATGCAGTAGATTACCAAAGCTGGCCTCACTACCAAGATAGAGAAATCAATGTGTTAGAGAGAGAAGTACCTTTTCAATGAGTAAGGGTAAGAAAGATGCTGACGTCAAAGACATTACGTCGAAGGAATCTACATTACCGACTGTCACAGTTCAGCTATTATCCGCTAGTTGGCGCCATTTTTAGTCGAATTCGCCATTTTTTTCCAATTCGCCATTTTTATTCCGATAAGCTATTTTTATTCCAATTCGCCATTTTTAATCCAATTTGCCTTGACACAGATACTACTTCGAAGAAATCTATCGTCATAGTTCAGATATTACCCGCTAGTTGGCGCTATTTTTAAATAAAAATAGTAAATAAATTAACATTAAAAAAATTTAATGCAATTTTTCTTAGTTCGTTAAGGGAGCGCTGAAAAAAAATCTATCTTTAGAAAAACTCGAAATCGTCAGATTAAGATAAGGTAAGTTAAGTACATGCAAAACAGTGTATATTTCAAAAATCTGACGATTTGAGCGGGGCGTAAGGAAATGGGTGAGTCCCAAAATTTCACAATAAAAAAGCGAATATTTCGCGAAATGAATATTCTCCTGAGTACCTCGTTATTTGTGACTCAATAGTCTACCGGGGTCTCAAGTATTTTCCGATATAACGATATTTCACACTGTTCCAATTTTCTGCAAATATCTTCGTTCAAGGCCAACGATTCAACACTATAAAAACGAACAGAAAAGGCGTAACATTGCAGCATTCTTACTTTTATGCAAATACTTCCAGCTTCCTTGATCCCACCAACCCAACCTCTTGAAGCCATCCTCATGATATGTCCACTGTAAATATTGAGTATGTCAAGTTATAAAACGCATCCTTGTCTAACCCCTCTCGCTGCTTTAAACTGGCTTAAGAACTCCTGCTTTAGTCGTACTGTTGCGATATTGGACTGGTACAGATTAATAATGAGTGTCAACACGTGTATCGGTGTACCTATCTCAATTAGCCCTTAAACGCCCAACCTTTTTTAGGTTCCATGTACGCCCAAGGGTGGGTAAAAAATGTCCACCTCGAAAATAGCTAATATTATATTTATTGAGAGTTGTTGAAAATGGATTAAACTTAAGAATCTTATGCTTAATAAACACAGCATCTTCTAAAATATTAATATAAACAATTTACAAACCTTAAAACAAAATTACAATGTACATCACAATTAACATACCAGTAATTCAGATTTGTCGATTTTCTCCATATTCTTTCTTTCAGCCTCCTCATTGGCGGATAATTATGTAGATTATGTAATTATACATCGATAATTATATGGATTATCTTCCTACCAACGAGAAATTATATAGAAACCTTTAGTAACAAGTTTTGCCAAGGGTGTACTTTTTATGCCCATCCATATTTAACTCAAGATGCTGCTATTATTTTCAAAAATATTGGTAGAACCAAATTAACATTCGATAATGGGTTGTCTTTTTAACAATAAATAATTTTTAAAAAAAATTTAAACACGTAATAAATATGTTACAAGGGAATACGCATTAAGTGGATATTTTTTACCCACCCTTGGTTGTTTAAGGGTTAAAACGGACCAAAGATTGGTCCAGCTTGCACAGTCCGATGCCTTCTGGTCAACAAAGCATATTATTATATATTAAAAACATAGCGATGGCTTAGTGTGAAAACCTCGTATCTCATTTTTTTTTCGAAAATAACATTTTGGTGGTTTTAGTTTGAAAACCTTGTATCTCACGATTTAAAACTGTTAGAAAAAATCCAAATACACCAGACTATTTTCTACAGCCGAAAAAAGAAACCACCTATATCAATTGCCCTCTTGATTTAGTGTGAATACCACGTATATCTATAACCAAGAATTTGGTACTTAATTTGAAGTGTTTGTTTAAGAAATTCGACTTGGAGAAATGTTTTTTTGTGAACAACAAAAGGTAGTCCGGCATATAGAAACATTTTGTGAACCTTAAATCAAAAGATTTGTACTGTATCAACCTAGTATTTGGAGGTGTGCAATAAGCTATGAAAAATGAAAACCTCGTAAATAATCATAAACACAACCTCATTTTAGATGAGAAACACGTATATCAAGATATACGAGGTTATCATAGTTACTTGGGCAAAGGCTCTATATACTGCAAGGGTATTTACGTGTTTTTCATAGTTAATATTTGTATTTTCAATTTAATAGCAACATTTAACACTTTCAGCTCTGTGCCAAGATCAGATATTTGTCTCAATGTGCTCACATTAAAATACGTAACAGTAGTTTTTGTTTTTAGATTATATTATGCAGAAAATCAGTTTTTTGCCTCTCCTCTAAAATTGTAATTTAATGAGATACGAGGTTTTCACACTAAGCCATCGATAGGTATTACTTGAAATTCTCTTGAATTTTCAATGAGATGTCTTAGGTTCAGAATTTTCTCACGTTTACACACCTCTTTTTCTGCGGTATTTGATGATGTAGGTAAGCTTTTATCTGTTTTTGATGATGCAACAAAGTTTTTCTGGCATCTATTATTACCGACAATGAAAGGTGGTTTCCACATCTGATAGTGACTATTTTTATGTGTAGTGTAATATTGAGCTACACCAATCACATGGTCATTCTCCTGAATTCCAAACTATTGGCTGCAGCAATTCTTCTGGATTTATTATTAGTGTTTAAGTGTTTATTTTTATTATAAGGAAAGAGAAAAAAAGTTGTTTAAACATCAAATGCCAAATGATGTGCAAATAAATTGAATTTTAAAACCTTCTTCTTCTTCTTCTTATACTTGTTGTAGATCTGTCGATCTGTTAATTCCGACGTTGAAGTATTTCTTGAGAGGTAGACTGCCAGCTATCTCTCCATCTTTTTGGTGGTCTCCCTCGTGGACACCTGCCTGCTGGTTTTAATTCTAGAGCAATTCTTGGTAGTCTGTGCTCCTCCATTCTTTTTGCATGACTTTACCATTCTTTTCGTCTTTGCCTGCCACATCTGACTACATCTTGCACGCCACATTGTTTTCTGATAATGTTGTTTCGTATTCTATCTCTTCTTGTCTTCCCTGTTATTGCTCTTAGTGTCTTCATTTCGGCTGTTCGTAGCATGCTTTTGGTTTTATTGGTGTTTTCTGTTGATTCAATGCCATGAGTCATAACAGGTCTGATACAAGTTTTATAAATTCTAACTTTGCTGTCCATTCTCATATATGGGTTATTCCAGATCACATCTCTCAAACATCCGGACAAGACAGCAACCTTGTTAATTTGTCCTCTTGGGTCTCTTGCTGGGTCATGATAACTTGATAACTCTACACCTAGATATTTGAACTGGTTTAACTGTTCCATTGATTTTCCATCTACCACTAGCTTGCATCTAATTGGGTCTTTCGCAATGGTAATGCTTTTTGTTTTCTGTGTGAATATGTTCATGTTGAGTCATCGACATGCTTGATAGAATCGATAAAGTTGCCTTTGTAGGTCATCCTCGTCATCTGCAATCAGGGGTGCATCATCCGCATAGCACACTATACTGATTCTACTCTGGCCGAGTCTATATCCTAGTTGTAGCGATTCCACATCTTCTATTATTTCACCCATTAGCATATTGAATAGAAATGGACTGATGCTGTCTCCCTGCCTGATTCCTCCTGGTATTGGTATGTTGGCCGTAGTGGTGTCGTTTGTTTTCTAAAAATTCTAAAACCAAACGCCATAAAGTTCGTTTAGAGAGCGCCAGAGAGTTCATTCAGGAAACGAACTGAAATATAATACTCCTCTTGATTTCGTTTTACAGAGAACTCTTATGTAGGAGTTTTACTTCTAATTGAGTATCGAGACCAAGTTTTCATTGAAATTTTTTCGAGCTGAATAGACAGGAAGTGAGGTGCAAATTAAAGACCTCCACGTGTCTTTTTTTATTCAGCATTCGTTTGGTTTGTAAGTAATAGACACCCCGATGGCGTAACCAGAAACTTGGTCTTATTTTAGGTTTTATTTCTCCGGAAATAAAACTTTGAATTGTAGAAGCTGTTTCGTTATTGGCAAATATTAGGCTATTGATTATGTACTATAGAAAGGAACTACAACGTTAACGGGGTTTTATTATTTCATATGGTCAATGAATCTCTCTATATGAAAAAACCGAGGAGTGCTACCATTTAAAGGGGTGCGTTTTTGAGAGATGGGTGAATTTGTCCCTGGGCACAGGTTACATTAGGGTGAGTTCTATGCACTTTTGGTACAAACACGTCTACATAAAAATTGTTCCTGGTTAAATTTCCTATCCAAATATAACTTTTTAAAGTCAAAGATACTTTTTTTTACAAAAATATATTCAAAAGAAGAAGCACAAAGAAACCCAAAAGAAAGAAATTTTGTTTTTTGTCCCATAACTTTTGTCCACGGGGATATAGGTATAGACATTGCTTCACAAAAAAAGACCTTAAATATTTTCTCTTTAAAATTATGTTTGGTAGAGGTCATTAGGATTTACAGTTTTCGAAATATGATTTTTCAAAATTCGCCACTCACAGCAATTTTGGGCAATTTTCCTTGTTATTTCGCAAATATTGTTCTGTAACCATTTTCTACGTAACTTTAGGCATATGCAATGGTACATGTAAGAGGAATAGAAATCAATTACCTTTAAAATGGCCTACTGTATAATGTTGTACGACTTCTTTTAAAGGGGTTATCTTTTTCAAGACTTTTAACGAGTTCTTATATTTTTACGATTATTTTTTAAATTTCCCATTATAACTTTTTTTTTATATGGTATATATTATATAATCAAAAAGAAAGCTTATTCTGTTTACTTTAAAATGATGTATTATAAAAAATTCTAGGGTTATTTTTGAATAAGATATGCTTTTTCAAATTGTAATAAGTACTTGCAACGATTTTTGATTTTAGGATTATTTTTTAAATTCCCCATTATAACTTTTTTATGTGATTGTGTGATATGATTGAATGTTATCTTTTATAGGTAATACTCTTGATCCACTTGACTCGGCCGGGCAAACTTGAAAATATGGATTAATTCCAATATTTACTGTCAAAGCTCCTGCACCACAAGCTTTGCTTGAAAAAATAGCATGTAAATGTACCAAAGGATGTACAAAAAACTGCGGTTGTAGGAAGATAGAAATTAGTTGTTCAATATTCTGCAAAGGGTGCATGTGCATGGGTACTAATTGTGGAAACTCTAAGATAACTTATGTGTCAGAGGAAGATATTGAAGCTAATGCTAACGAAGAGATGGACTTTGATTTTGAAATTTTTTTAAATGTCAACGTTTAAATAATTTTAACTAAAGTGATATTTCTTAAGACTAATGTTTTTGTAATTTTTGTAAAAGAAATATTTTAAATAATACAGGTAAAAAAATATCAAAGAATCACTCGGTTTCAATTATGTATTTAAATATAGATGATACACCATTTTAAAGAACAGAAAGTAAGCCCTCTTTGTTGCGCAATATATAGATAGTATATTCATGTACAAGAAAAAAAGTTATAATGAGAAATTTCAAAAATAATCGTAAAAAATGTAAAAAATAATATTTTTTTTATATTAGGTATTATATAATATATAATATATTATATAATAATTTTGTTTTATTTTTATATTATATTATAAAAAAATCGTTAAAAGTATAAAAACTTGAAAAACCACAATCTCTTTAAAAAAAGTCGTACAACGTTATACAGTAGACCATTTTAAAGGTAATTGATTTCTATTCCTATTACGTGTACCATTGCATATACCTAAAGTTACGTAGAAAAAAGTTACAGAACAATATTTGCGAAATAACAAGGAAAATTGCCCAAAATTGCTGTGAGTGGCGAACTTTGAAAAATCATATTTCGAAAACTGCATATCCTAATGACCTCTACCAAACATCATTTTAAAGAGAAAATATGTAAGTTTTTTTTCTGCGAAGCAATGTCTATACCTATATCCCCGTGGACAAAAGTTATGGGACAAAAAACAAAATTTCTTTCTTTTGGGTTTCTTTGTGCTTTTTCTTTTGAATATATTTTTGTAAAAAAAAGTATCTTTTGCTTTAAAAAGTTATATTTAGATAGGAAATTTAACCAGAAACAATTCTTATGTAGACGTATTTGTATCAAAAGTGCATAGAACTCACCCTAATGTAACCTGTGCCCAGGGACTAATTCACCCATTTCTCAAAAACGCACCCCTTTAAATGGTAGCACTCCGAGGTTTTTTCATATATAGATGTCCATTGACCATATCAAATAATAAAACCCCGTTAACGTTGTAGTTCCTTTTAGCTATCTTATTTTGAATATAATCAATAGCCTATATCTAGGAAATCAAGATGCTTCAAAGTCATATACCCAGTGCCAGTAACATATCAAAACAATCTGAAACAGACCTTTATAGACAACACGAAAACGGCGGGTTGGTTAGAAAATATATTCCCATGGGATTTTTTTGCAAAATCACGTTCGTGAGACACCCCAGAATAAGGTTCAAGAAGTCGCTCACGAGAAAAGTGGTCCAAATTTTTTTTAACAAGTTTTTAAATCAAATTGCAAAAATAAATTGTTTCGGTCCGGACAATTTTTTTTTTAGATTTTTTGGAGCCTTCCGGACCAGTAATTCTTCTCTAAGATTGATAGTTTTCGAGTTAATATACAGGGTGTAACAAAAATACAGGTCATAAATTTAATACCATATTCTGGGACCCAAAATAGTTCGATTGAACCTAACTTACCTTAGTACAAATGTGCACATAAAAAAAGTTACAGCCCTTTTAAGTTACAAAATAAAAATCGATTTTTTCCAATATATCTATAACTATTAGAGATCTTTTATTGGAAATACACATGTGGCATTCTTATGGTAGTAGTATCTTAAGAAAAAATTATAGTGAAATTTGGACACCCCATAAAAATTTTATGGGGGTTTTGTTCTTTTATACCCCCCCAAACTTTTGTGTACGTTCCAATTTAATTATTATTGTAGTACCATTAGCTAAATACAATATTTTAAAAACTTTTTTGCCTCTCAGTACTTTTTCCAAAAGTCAGTTTTTATCGAGATATTTTGAATGTTTGTCAAATCCACCACATATTTGTATATGGCTAAGTACGATTATGGAGACTTGGTAATAATATATGAAAATTTATTTATGATTTACATTTTTAGGTATATTTTGAACCACATTAAAAAAGAAGTAATATCTTGATAAAAAGTACCTTCTCGAAAAAATAAAAAGAGGCAAGAAAGTTATAAAAACACTGTGTTTAACTAATGGTACCGCAGTAAAAGTTTAATTTGGGGGGTTTAAAGGAACAAAACCCCCATAAAATTTTTATGCGAACATATTAAAAAAGAAGCCGCAACTCGATAAAAACTGCCTTATCGAAAAAATACTAAGAGGAAAAAAAGTTATAGAAATATTGAATTGAACTAATGGTACCACAATAATAATTTAATTGGAACGTACACAAAAGTTTGGGGGGGGGGGGGGGGTTTAAAGGAACAAAACCCCCATAAAATTTTATGGGGTTCACAAATTTCACTATAATTCTTTTTTAAGATGCTCCTGCCATAAGAGTGCCACATGTCCATTTTCAATAAAAACTCTCTAATAGTTTTCGATATATTCGAAAAAATCGATTTTTATTTTGTAACTTCAAAGGGCTGTAACTTTTTTTATGTGCATATTTGTACTAAGGTAAATTAGGTTCATTCGAACTATTTTTTGTCTCAGAATATGTGATTTAATTTATGACCTGTATTTTCGTTACACCCTGTATAAGCAATTTAAAATTTTAAAAATGCGAATCTAGCCATTTTTAAGACTTAATAACTCGGTTAAAAACTATTATTATGAAAGTCAGAAAGTGACTAAATCAAAGTCTAAGACGCCCCTACATGATCCTAAACAAATTTGTGTCATTAATTTATTACTAAGCTGTTATTTTTAATTATTAACGGTAAGATCGTATTGACGCGGCTGTAAATTTGAGTGCGAGTAAGATGCACCATTGACTGCAGGAATGGCATTTATCTCGCACTCACCATTGACGGCAGCCTAATACGTGCATGGCGCTCATTATTATTACTTATAAATAACAGCTTAGTAATAAAATAATGACAAAAATTTCTTCAGGATCTTGTAGGAAGGGTCAGGTAAAAAGGATTGCCAAGGGTCACGAAAAACGACTCCACAATCATACAAACAGGGAAGTGTTAGAACTTTTAGATAATCAAGACCTAGTCCGCAGGCTCAAACGCACGAAACCTTTTGAACTTATGTGATAGTGATAAATCTATAAATGTCTGTGTCAGTTTAAATTCGGGCAGTGAACCTAGCCACAGCAGTGAGTATGCAACAATAATTATTATTAAATTCTAAGGTGAACCGTTGGGAATACCTAGGACAGTACAGTAGCAGATTAAGTTAAATGTAAAATGCTGGTTAGTCTTAGGATTAGGTGCATTGTTAATTTAATTAATACAAAAAAAAAGGATCTTGTAGGGGTGGCTTTAATCTTTGATTTAGTCACTTTCTGACTTTCATAATAATTTTTAACCGAGTTATTAATTAAGCATTGAAAATCGCCATTTTTCGTTTTTCACTTTTCACGTGGGCAACTTCTTGAATCTTATTCTGGGATGTCTCACGAATGTGATTACGCAAAAAAATTTCATGGGAATATTTTTTCCAACGAACCCGCCGTTTTCGCCTTGTCTATTATTAGCCTAATTATTATAATATGTAGACAACTTCTCCAACTGGTTTAAGAAATATAACTTAAATATCATAATCAGTCTAATATTGATGCTTAAATCGGATGTCTAATTTTATTCATTGTTTTTTTTTTTGTATTTTTTTATTATAACGATACAACTACTCCTCTTCACATGGTCCTGCTAGACTTCCAAGCAGCTGTTCTTTAGTGTTGTTTATTTTTCACAGAACTAGGTAGTAATGCTGACAAAGTATTTCCAGGAAGTACTTTTGAAAAACATTTAAAATATCAACCATCCATTTTGGTCCAAGCGTGTGGATTTTACGACCCTCCCCATTTTTGGTTTGTTTTCGTTCTCGTCCCCAAAACTCCTAAAAACTTCGAAATTCATAGTTCGGTCTCTGCGGCTTCTGATAGCATTGATCTTTCTAGGGAGCGGATTTATATGCGAGCAATTTTGATGAAATATGCGCATACATATGCGCATACATTGCGCATACATATGCGCATACATTGCGCAAGATATGCACAATAATTTAAAAAAATGCGCATTTATCTACAATAGATAGAGAAACCACATATTTATCTACAATAAAATAAATGTATCGATTTGCCACTATATTCTTGATTTTTTATGGTATCGTTGTAAATTTGAGGTGCGTAATTTTTTCTCAATGTACTTTCATCGGAAACACTATGTTTTGAATATATTTCCAAAAAACTTTTAAACATAGATTCGCATAAATCTGAATTAAATATACACTTACCGGCAAAAAAAAACCGCCACCCAAAAAAATGGGTAATTTTTAATGTTTTGTATTTCCTACACCTGATGTCCGATTTATGTAATTTTTTTAATATGTTATAGCCTTATTCTTTAACAATATCTTTGTAATAATATAGTTGCTAGACATGTACATTGTCATTGTATACAGGGTGTACGAATCAAATTGAATCAATATAGCTTCAGGTTTTCTTAACATTCTGTTTTTAGATTCATTCGCTTATGTTGGATAATAAAATAGGCACTTTAACAACTACCCATGTTTTTCATCAATATAGGGTGTTTTTAAATAAGTACGGCAAACTTTAAGGAGTAATTCTGCATGATAAAATAATGACAGTTTGCTTTATAAACGTATGCCCTCAAATGCTTTGTTTCCGAGATAGGGGGTGTTGAAATTGTTCTTACAATATGACGAAGTATTTGCAAATGAAATTTGGTAGATTTTAAGAGGTAGTCATTGCGCATTTTTTGGCACACAATTAAGAATTTTATATTCACCATTGACGTGCATACGGGATATATCTAAAATATTTATACCCGTACGCACGCCAATGGTGAATATAAAATTCTTAATTGCATGCCAAAAAATGTGCAATAACTACCTCTTAAAATCTACCAAATTTCATTTGCATATCACAAACCGTTTTAGAGCAATAAATAAATCGTCAGTTTGTAAGAACAATGTCAACACCCCATATCTCGGAAACGAAGCATTTACGAGCATATATTTATAAAGAAAACTGTCATTATTTTTTCATGCAGAATTACCCCTTAAAGTTTGCCGTACTTATTTAAAAACACCCTATATTGACGAAAAACAGGGGTAGTTGTCAAAGTGCCTAACTTTTTTATTATCCAATCTAAGCGAATAAAACAAATAAAATAATGTTAAGAAAACCTGATGCTATAGTTGGGTTTTAATTCCAGTATTTTATAAAAGCTAGATCATTCCACAGGGTGTTCCAACATTTGAGAAAAAAACACAGTTTGATTGGTACACCCTGTATACAATGACAATGTACCTGTCTAGCAACAATATTATAACAGCGATATTTTAAAAGAATAACGCTATAACATATTAAAAGAATCACTTAAATCGGACACCAGGTTTAGGAAATACAAGACTTTAAAAATGACCCATTTTTTGGGGTGGCGGTTTTTTGTGCCGGTGAGTGTATATTGTTCATTAGATAAAGTCATCAACAATTTTCTACTGTCAATGGTCAATGGGTAACTGATCAACTACTTTCGATTCACTCATCTTCTTGCAATTTGACTTATGTAGTTCTGTCCCGACGTGTTGCTTAACCGAAAATTTTGGCTAAGATGGTATCTACGACAATAACACATACTTTTTCAATTTGTTTAAACTTAAAATGTTGGGGAAGCAGCCAAATATTATTTATTAAAGAAAAAAGAGAAAGAAAGCGATCTTAAACTCACTATTTTACTATAGGGTGGCCGGAAATTCCCTTTACATTAATGAATTGCTGTTGTTGTACTACAGAGGGAAAAATAATAACACAATTTTGTACGTAAGTTATTTATTACTTATTTATTTATCTAAAATCTCGGTGTGCATACCTCCATTGTCGCAACACAATTTGATGAGACGCCATGTTCGTATGCTCATTCGTCCCAGCATGTCCAGAGTTACTGACGTAAAATCTTGGTGAACTCCGCTTCGCAAGTCCTCATTTGAAACATATCTGTGTTTTTTAATCTCTTCTTTAATGAAACCCCACAGTACACTGTTCGGCGTTGTCAAATCTAGACTTTTTGGAGGCCAAGGAATTGAAGAACCTCGCCCAATCCATCGGTCCTGTCAAATTTCATTCAGGTGATTGTGAACAACGAGAGCAAAATGGAATGAGGCGCCATCTTGTGAAAATAAAGAAGGCCTTCACATGTTAATCCTTTCGCGTGTTATCTTGCGTTGTTGACCGAGCAATACCAAACTCTGCAGAGCGTTTCCGCGTCGACTTTATCGATGAACTTTCAATAGAATCCTGAATGCCAGCACATGTTTTGAAGTGCTTGGTTTTTCACTTCTTGGTGCATCGAGCACGGTTCCCGATGAAAAAGCCTTCTTCTCCCACGAGAGCAAAGTTGGTCTGATAGTTTTTGAAAACCAAAATATCTGCCATTGTTTATTATTATGACGACGATCGTCTATCCACACTGCTGCCAAACGCTTCTCAATTCTATACCCACTTGTGTCCGCCATTACGTTTCAATCGCAACTATTGTTGTGTGTATGCGTGACCAAATAGGTGATATTGATGCTGCGCATGCACAGGAATACCAAAAAACGTGGTGCGGTGTTGAAACATTATTATTTTTAGTGTCAAGGGACTTTCCGGCCACCCTATACATGCTTTGCAGAATAATTTTTCATTTTGATGTAAAGAAGCTGGAGGTAGGTGCTGATACGAAAATAAACCAGGCTTGAATCTTTCGGCATTTTGCACTCTTCACAAACCTAAGTACTATTACTCAAAAACTGAACATTCGCATTGACGGACTGAAGGTGACTAATTTTACTGAATTATGGGATCTGCTTAAAAGCATATATTTATTTTTCCGTTAGAGAATCATAAAACAATGTTCAGAAGTTAAAATATTCTTTTAACAATAGGGTATTTAACATCCTACACGGCGTACTAGAAGCACTTTGTGGATAAAGATCGGGTGTTTTCTAAGAAAAACCAAAAAGGTAGTGAATGAGCCGACAGGTAGTTCTCGAAAAGATATGACAGCATGTGCGGGGTAATATTTTGTGTCAAATTAAAAAATGTTAGGGTCAAATTAAAAAAATTTTGAATTTTTTCGTTTGAACAAAAATGTTTTCAAATAGACACATATTATGCACGTTTCTTTAAAAATATGCAAAATTTGATAAAGTTCTCAAATATGCTAAATATGCAAGCAATATGAATTTAGCATAAAATCTGCTCCCTAATCATTACCTTTCCAACGAATGTCTAATTTTGAAAATCGGTTATACGATTCATGACATATGGTATAGAAGTGCGCGAAGACACCAACAAAATGAAACAGATGCTAAGAGTTGCCGAAATGAAAACCCTAAGAACAATAGTGGGAAAACAAGAAGAAACAGAGTAAGAAATACAGGCATTAGAGAGCAATGCAAAATTCAAGAATTGTAAGATGGGGAAGGCAGCGCACGAGGATGTGGTACAACCATGTAAGACGAACGGATGAGAATAGACTCCCAAAAATTGGCCTAAAAAACAACCCGCCCGGTTCAAGACCCCCCGGAAGACCACCTAAAAGATGGAGGGATAGTTGGCAATCTACCTCCCAGGAAATTAACCAGCAGCTTCAGAATTAAACAAATCAAAAGATCTCCAATAAGTAAAAGAATAAGAAGAAGGTTATACGATTCAAAAGTTATTGTCAGGACTCGATTTCTATTTAAAAGGGGGAAATATTTGTATATACGTATGTTTGTATGTGTGTGAAAAAGTTACACCGTAATTAATTTTTTTCGATGTTTCAAGAGGGGGTCAGGGCCGATTGAAAACTGGTGTAGTTTGTAACTTTTGACCACCCAGAAGAGAGCTATAGCACTGGGTAGGTAAAACAGGGAATATTTTTTGGGTGACATATCTCAGGTTCAAAGAGGGAAATGAAAACTGTAAATACACCAAATCGGTAGATTTTGAGTTAAGCTTTCAAAGAGAGGCTAAGCGGTGAGGATCGGGTATACACAAGGCTCACTATAGTCGAAACAACTGAAAAATTGAACTTTTAAATTTTTGGTCTTTCGACAAATACTCAAATTTTCCAACTGCGAATTACGCCAATAACTACGCCAAAATCTATTTCTGATTGAAAATATGATAAAATCTATTTCTGATTGGAAAAACATATTTTTAGTCTCACTTATTCCTAAAATACCTTTAAATAACATATTTTCCTTGAGGGCATCAGATACTACTTTTAAATACCTGTCAAACTCATGTTAAGCGATCAAAATCGGTTAAACCGTTTAGAAGTTATCGAGCTCCAAACTATAATGCATTACACCAATATCACCGAAATGGTATATAAGGTTATAGTGGTTACGACGCTAAACTTGATTCGGCAATCCCAGTACATTTTCCATACCAATATTTTTAATCTATTCCGAATAGAAAAAAATCTAGTGTACGTTCGATGTACACAGAATTGTATTGAAAAAATAAATATTGGGATGGCTGGGACATTAACTTGGATTGCCCTGTCACAAGTTTAGTGTCGTAACCACTAGCCCATTTGGGAGATAATGCGACAAAGGCATTTACAATGCTTAACGTGTAATCGAGAAACATTGCATTCGAGTTTATTCATTGCTAAACTGCTAAACGCCGTAAAAATGAGTAGCGCACACAATATTCCAGCCACAAAAGCGCTGATATGAATAGTACTTGGCGCTTAAATGTATTTTCATTTTTATTGAAAATAAAATTACAGTTATATTTTGAAAGAAATTTCCATAGTATTTGCTATATTTGAAGTAAAACGCGCCACAAAAGAGTACCTTTGATAAAGTTTGAAGTTTGAAGCTCTTTTGTGGCGCGTTTAACTTCAGCATTAGTGTTGCCCAAATGCAAGACCAAGACGAGACTTAGAGAGTCTTGGTCTTGGTCTTGCGACAGTACACCTGGTCTTGGTCTTGGTATTGCGCTCCAGGTCTTGGTCTTGGTCTTGGTCTTACAGCAAGAGTCTTGCAAGTCTCGCAGTTGCCCATTAGACTATTATATATCTTAGAACAACGTAACAGAGTAGGTCAATTTTTAGCTTTAATATCACAGCCATAGTAAAGACCAACCAAATTAATAAATATCTAAACAACTGACACCGGGTGGGGTATGAACCTACGATTTAAGCGATCCGTGTGTTTGTTTGTACGAAGTTTAAGAAGTAAGGTTGAAAATAAATCACTTCGCACTTAAGTAAATATTTTTGAATTTAAACGTATATTGAGTAAACTAGATATATAACAGTATTAAAAAATAAAAGGGCAATATTATTATGTGTGTTGCTTCTCTGAATGTTTTGACTCGAATGGGAATCTGGAATCTGCCTTTGGTGAACTACAACCTTCAATCCCGTCTGCTTAAGAGAGGGAACGCGGGTAGTAAAAATGAACCATATACATATGTATCAATATTAGCCGCATTGGCGTACTGGTTCGTATTGTCCGATATCATTATAAATGTGCGTAAACACCGTGTCTATGTTCCAACTAACCAAACTTTATTAGGAACTTACGTACTTTTCCGAGTATTTACCATTGACAATGTGTGATTTGAAAAGCATTCTATTCGGTGACTGATGTGCACAATATGAAGGGTCAGAGGGAAAAAGGATGATTGTCAATTTTTGGTCATTTTGAGATTTTTGTGCAATCTGTTAGCTTAGAAAGAGTACTACCAACCTGTGAATGGACAAGGGGAAATAAATATGATGATCGTCTTAAAATCACGTCACAAGATTAGACGCAAGGGGTAAAAACAATGAATATGTAACTTTGTTTCTCATTTTACCGAAAATGCTTGCAGATAGACATTCATCGTTCTTTCCCCTGGCCCTTCATATGTTAATGCCAGTTCTCATTTTGGTACCGAATACCAAATCGAGAATTATACACTTCTCCAAGAAATTAAGGCACCTCCATAAAAATGGTCATTTTTTATGTCTCGAATTTCCTAAACCTGTTGTCTGATTTAAGTGATTTTTTAATATTATATAGCCTTATTCGTTAACAAAATCGCTGTAATAATATTGTTGCTAGAAGTTAAATTGTCGTTGTATAGGTACCCGATACTTTATCGGTACTAGTGAGTGTACCAATCAAACTGTGTCTCTTTCGCAAAGATATCATCATCCTGTGGAATATTCTAGCATTTATAAAATACTGAAATTAAGACCCAACTAGTCTGATATTTTTTTAACATTTTGTTTTTTCATTCGCTTATGTTGGATAACAATAAAGTTAGGTATTTTAACAACTAGCAATGCTTTTTATCAATACAGGGTGTTTTTAAATAAGTATGGCAAATTTTAAGGGGTGTGATGGTACACGACAACCCTCACGGAATTTTCCTAATTTATTTGTTATAAGAATAAGGTCAATATTATAGTTGCAATTTGTATAATTTATTACGATAGTAGCAAAGTTCAAAGTATTCAACTCATTCGCAAGACTGCAAACACAGCACACGTCATTATTGAAATACGTATAGCATAACCATATATGGTAATACATATGGGCATTGTTTTTAATATAATAAGATATAAGTGGGAAGGTCGAGTACCTGAGACATTCATTGTTGTATCAGTGTGTTCGCTGAACTCTGCTGGCGCGTGGTCAGGGGATATAGTTACCGAGATATGGGTCACCTTGACCTATCCTAACTATAATGTCGGTCGACGTAGTTGTAACTGTACCTTTAACCTTGTAAGAATAAAGATATGTAGAAAGTTTAAGTTTGTTTGTTCGGGAGTGTCTTCGTCCAGCAACCCCCAACATCACATGGCGACCCGTGCCTTAAGTTAAAGAATGGAGTTTTCTGGTTCGCATATAGATTGAGGTATGCAGCTCTACACGTAAGATGGGAAACAACCAGAATAAAGAAAAAGAGGAACAGATCTTCATAAACCAAGCAGGCAACAGCGGAGGTGTGACAGCTGAAACCGGCGAAAACGAGAAGCTATCAATCCCGGGAGTTTTGGGAATTGTATCGTTCAGCCTGGCCATAATCATCGTCGGATGGCTACTGTATCGACGATGGAAGAAGCAGCTTCGACGCCACATCCGACAGGAAGTATCTAAATCAATGGAGATGCTGAGGTTAGACGCCCAGAATCCAGGACCAAATGCATAGACACATGAACCCATATTCGTGAGTAATTTTTCTTTTTAATACAATACAGTTTAACTGCTTATGAAGTAAGTTTGATGACTATTTTTTTTATTTTCATATTGAAATTTTGATTTTTTTTTTATTATATAATTACTCACTTACTTATTTACTGACACTTTAAATATTGACGGTTATCCAATATTATTGATCCTTTTATTTTACTTACATTTATGTTTTATTATATTATTTTATATGTTACATTTTGTTATATTTGATAAACTTAACGGCAATGATAAGCTTTACGAAGTAATTGAGACTTCGAGACACTAGGCCATATACTATTGAGTAACGTAGGCAGGCCAAGCCGAATTTATGTTCGAGGAAAGATTTCAACGTATTCTGGAAGATATAACTATATTAAATAGGAATCTCACAAAAGACACTATAGAACGAAGGAAAAATAAGCTAATCACAGATAAATGGGTGGAAAAACTCAGGACTATCACGGAACAGTTTAGGACGGTGCATAAAATATACAAAGGTGACAGCTGTAAGGCAGCAGAAGACAAATTCATTGCAGATATTATTGCAAAAATTGGAGAAAAGATCGGAAAAGTCCAAACAGAACTACGGAAAAGACAAGTTGAACATAACAACGACAAGATGGGAGAGAAATTCGAACTGAAAACAGCAGGGAACCTGATCCCTCACATAGGAAACACCGAAGAATCAATTAGAGCATTCATAGACGCAATTGAACTGTACGATGAATTTTTAGATGATGAAGGAAAACCGCAACTAACAAAGTACCTGTTGAAGGTGAAACTAACGCAAGCAGCAAAATTACGACTGAAGACCACTTACAACTCAAACGCGGCACTAATAACCGATATTAAAGAAAAGGTTCTAGTAAAACAATCTATCCCTGTTCTGTCAGCGGAGATCAACTCAGCGAAACAAGAGAATAGGTCAATAGAAAAATTTGGAAGAAGTTTAGAGGAGCTCATGGCTAAATTAACAATAGCACAAGCAGAGGGAAACAGAGATGCAGAAGAAGTGCTGGCCAAAGTAAACGAAAAAATTGCAATAAGCGTGTTTACTAACGGTTTAAAAAATGACAAGATAAAGACAATTTTGAAAGCCAAGAACTTTAGCACTTTAGCGGAAGCGATAACAAGCGCAAAGAACGAAGAATCGCTAACTCGAACGGAAACTGCAGGAATGTACCACATGAATAAAACATATAGAGGCGGAAGAAGAAATACAACAAACGGATACAAAAATAGTTTTGACAGGAGAAAAGAAGGTAACAAGACATATAATAATAGAAATACAAATGGAAACGAAGTAAGACAATATCATAACAGAGGTAGGTCTCAAAGAAACAGAGGAGCAGGACATGGTCATCGAGGGAGAAATAATAATTGGTCGCAAGGTAGAAACCCCAGCAACAGAAATTCACCAGGAGCATATTTCGCAACAGAGGAGCAGCCCCGCCAAGAGCAACCACACACAAGCACAATACAAGAAGTAGATTTTTTTCGTGGCCCATCAAATGGAGGCAGATAATTCCACAGCAAGTGGATTAAATTATATTAATGTTTATTACAGAGGAAAACGCAAAAAACTATTAATTGACACTGGCGCAACAGTCAGCGTTTTATTTGAAGAATGTTTAGATAAAAACTACACCGACATAAACAAAACCCGACGTATTAGCTTGCGAGGTGTTACCGGAAAAACTATATATACAAGGGGAACCTTATTGTGTGACCTTGAAATATTAGATAACTCAGAGAAGATAACGTTGACACAGGAATTTGCAGTTATGAAGAGTTTCACAAATAAAGTCGATGGGGTTATTGGTAGCGATTTTTTATACCAATATTTTGCTACAATAGATTACGAATCCTTAAAATTATCGTTACATGTAGAAGGAATGAGAAGAGATTTTAAAATGCTATCTATGGGAGAAATTTATACGATAATAATACCTAGGAGATGTGAAAAATTATTTTTTTTCGAGATCGGGACACACTACGGAGATTTTGTAACTATACCACAGGAGATAGCGGAAGGAATTTTCTCGGCAGGAACAGTCTCAAAACCAGTCGACGGAAAAATACCAATAAGGATATTAAATATCAATGATAGAGAAATAATTGTTAAGAATTTTAGACCGAAGGTCGAAAGATTAGACAAGTTCGACGTTTTCCACATGGGAGAATCAAAACAATCGGTGAGTCGTGCCGAAAGACTTTTGAATATAATAAACACAAAAAATTTATCGCTAGAGGAAAAAAGAGCAATAGAAAAAATATGTGTAAAATATTCCGATGTGTTTTTCTTAGAAAACGATCCATGCACAACGACGGACGTATACAAAGCAAAAATAAAATTGCAAAAAGGAGTATCACCTGCTTATACAAAACCGTATAGATTACCACACGGACAAAAAACGGAAATAAATAGACAAGTAGACAAAATGTTAAAAGACGGGATTATTGAAAATGCAATATCAGAATTCTCATCTCCACTACTTATAGTGCCAAAGAAAAACGATGAAAATGGAAACAAGAAATGGAGAGTTGTGATAGATTACAGACAACTAAACAACAAAATTGAGAATGACAGATTTCCATTACCATGCATAGAAGAAATCCTAGACGCTTTATCAGGAGCAACATATTTTTCACATTTAGATTTATACCAAGGATATTACCAAATAGAACTCGATTCTAAGTCCAGACCGTACACAGCATTCGCAACCGATAGAGGTCAATATCAAATGACACGACTTCCGATGGGGTTAAAGACAAGCCCAGGATGTTTCTCACGAGCCATGACTATGGCAATGTCAGGTTTAAATTATGAAAACATGTTTATATATCTTGATGATTTGATAGTCTTTGGCAACAGTCTACAACAGCATAATCAGAATTTAGTGAAGGTATTAGAGAGACTAAGGAAAGTAAATCTGAAATTAAATCCAATTAAATGCGAGTTTATGAAAAAAGAACTATTATATTTAGGACACAAGATTTCGAATAAAGGTGTAGCACCAGATCCGGAAAAGATCACCGCATTGGAACAATATCCAATACCACAAAATGCAAAAGAAGCAAAAAGATTCGTAGCCTTTGCAAATTATTACAGAAAACATATCAATCATTTTGCAGAAATAGCCGCACCTCTAAATAGACTATCAAGGAAAAATGTAAAATTTGAGTGGACAACAGAATGCCAAAAAGCTTTTGAAAGCCTCAAGACGTCATTATCAAACCCCCCCGTAATGGAATTCCCAGATTTATCGGAGGAGAACACGTTTATTCTACGGACAGATGCATCTGGCATCGCACTAGGAGCAACTTTGTCAAACGGGAATGACAAACCGGTAGCATATGCCAGTAGAACACTTAATAAAGCGGAAATGAATTATCCTACGATAGAAAAAGAATTACTGGCAATAGTATGGAGCATTGCTAAATGGAGACATTACCTTCTACAGAAAGAATTTATTATTTTGACAGACCACCGACCATTGGTGTACCTATTTGGTATGACAAACCCTTCCAGCAGATTAACCAAATTTAGATTGAAGTTAGAAGAATACGACTTTACAATTAAATACGTGAAAGGAGCTGAAAATGTAACAGCTGACGCCTTATCACGAATAGAAGTTACATCAGAAGAACTAAAGCAACTAAATAAGGACTCAGAGAAAAGTATATTAGTGATGACGAGAGCACAAACGAAAAAGCAGGAGGAAATCACCGATTCGAAGAACGAATGGACTGATCAACCAGACGTAGTCGAATTGTTGAAATTCCCGAAAAGTGCGGTAGAGGTAAAACTGATAGACAAGGACGATTGCAAAACAATGAAGCTAGATTCGGCTGAAGAAAATACAAATAGTAGTATATTGTACAATGAAGAAGACGATATTATTTATCTGATTCGAGATTTTCGATCAACGTCTGCACTACGAGCGTCGTTGAGAAACTCGACATATCAAGAACCTCGATCAACGTCTGCGCTACGAGCATCGTTGAGAGCCTTGATTCAAATGTGCGCACAAAAGAATATAAAGGAACTAGTACTAGTAAAGAATAATAAGAATCAGCCAATTATTGAAGAGATAAGAAAGGATCCTAAAATATTTAAAGAAAGAGATATCAAAATATGTATAGTACAAGACAAACAGAATATAGCAGATGAAAAATTAAGAAGAATTATAATTAATGATTTTCACATGTTACCAACAGGAGGGCATGCCGGAATAAATAGAATGTACAAAAATATAAGGAAATATTATTTTTGGAATAGTTTACGAAAAGATATCGAGGAATTTGTGAAGAGATGCGACGATTGTCAAAGACATAAGCATTCTATCATAACCAAACAACCTCTAACTATCACATCGACTGCCACCTGCGCATTCGACACAATATTTATAGATCTAGTAGGACCATTTGAGATGGATGACAGTGGGAATAGATATATATTGACACTGCAATGTGAGCTAAGTAAATACATAGAAGGATATGTAATAAAGAACAAAGAAGCCGAAACAGTAGCCAAGGCATTGGTAGAAAATTTTATTCTGAGGTATGGAGTACCCAGAAAAATAGTCACAGACCAAGGCTCAGAGTTTATGGCAAGAACATTTAAGGAAACATGCTCATTATTGCAAATAGAGAAACTAAACTCAACAGCATATCACCACGAAACAATAGGAGCTTTAGAAAATACTCACAAACATTTAAATGCGTACCTTAGGATACAACTATCAAAATTCCCTACAAATTGGAGTACATGGGTGCAATATTTCTGTTTTTCGTATAACATTTCAGTACACTCAGCAACGGGTTATACTCCGTTCGAATTAGTGTTCGGAAAAATATGTAGACTGCCGACAAATGTTCAAAACGAAATAGAACCCCTGTATAATTTTGACGACTATCCCATGGAACTGAAATACAGACTACAAGTAGCCGCAAAGGAGGCCAGAGAAACACTAACACATACAAAACACAGCAAAAAAAAAATATATGATGCCAAAACGAGTAAAATAACTTATAAACCAGGAGATAAGGTATTAATAAAAAAGGAGCCAAACACAAAACTTAACTGTTTGTTTTCGGGTCCATATACCGTAATTAAAGATGAAACGCCTAACGTAATTATTGAGAAAAAGGGTAAACAAGTAGTCATACATAAGAATAACGTTAAGCTGTATAATATATAAAAAGAATAAGTACTGAAAAGTGTTATAGTGTAAAAGTGTAATAATAGTCCACCATAAGACTTTTACTAGTACTTAAGGTTCAGTGTAAATATTTATATATCTCATTTTTTTTCTTTTCTCATTTTCTTTAATATGTTTGTTTAATTTTCTTATAAAGGAGAGACGTCAGTCAGCATAAATAATATAAAATAGAGATGAAAGGAAATTGTTACTGAAATTCCCTTTCATCTTTTCCCCGCCCAGAGAGATGTGATGGTACACGACAACCCTCACGGAATTTTCCTAATTTATTTGTTATAAGAATAAGGTCAATATTATAGTTGCAATTTGTATAATTTATTACGATAGTAGCAAAGTTCAAAGTATTCAACTCATTCGCAAGACTGCAAACACAGCACACGTCATTATTGAAATACGTATAGCATAACCATATATGGTAATACATATGGGCATTGTTTTTAATATAATAAGATATAAGTGGGAAGGTCGAGTACCTGAGACATTCATTGTTGTATCAGTGTGTTCGCTGAACTCTGCTGGCGCGTGGTCAGGGGATATAGTTACCGAGATATGGGTCACCTTGACCTATCCTAACTATAATGTCGGTCGACGTAGTTGTAACTGTACCTTTAACCTTGTAAGAATAAAGATATGTAGAAAGTTTAAGTTTGTTTGTTCGGGAGTGTCTTCGTCCAGCAACCCCCAACATCACAGGGGTAATTCTAAACAAATGGGACATGTTACCCGTATGCGGTATGCGCGCCAATGGTGAATATTCAATTCTTAATTGTATGTCAAAAATGCGTAATACCTACCTTTTAAAACCCACCAAATTTTATTTGCATATCTTAACCGGTTTTAGAGCATTAAATAAATCGTCATTTTGTAAGAAAAATTTTAACACCTCCTATTTCGGAAACGAAGCATTTGCGAACATACATTTATAAAGCAAACTATCAAATTATGTTTCGTGCAGAATTACCCCTTAAAGTTTGCCATACTTATTTAAAAACACCCTGTATCGATGAAAAACATGGTTAGTTAAAAAAGTACCTAACTTTTTTTATCCAACATAAGCGAATGAATCAAAAAACAAAATGTTAAGAAAATATGAGGCTATAGTTGGGTTTTAATTTCAATATTTTATAAAAATGCTAGAATATTCCACAGGGTGATGCGAACTTTGAGAAAAAAAATTACAATTTGATCGGTACACCCGGTATACAATGACAATTTACCTGTCTAGAAACAATATTATTACAGCGATATTAATATAGAATAAGGCTATATTATTATCAAACATTAAAATCAAGTAAATAAAAAATCAAATTATCAACCACTTAAATCGAACAAGTTTAGGAAATTCGAGACACCAAAAATGACCCGTTTTTAAGATGGTGCGTTAATTTCTTGGAGTAGTGTATATCAACCAAAGAGTAACAAAAAAATAGTCGATTGATAAAACAAATGACCAATTTAATTTAACTACCTACGGAAGAAACAGCTGTAAATGTCCTTTTGTTTTCCATGTATGTATTTCACTGTAAATATTTCTTTGTTGAGTGCCTCGTAGACAGTATATCGTCACAGTATAAAGAGGGTCCTTCTTTATACTGTGATATCGTTACTAAATATTTGGGTATTTGGTTACACGGTATAGCCGGCACGGCATTATCTGTTATTAGTATGTCTCGTTATCGTAATCACACTCAGCAGAAAAAATATACATAATAGTCTTATTATTCTATATATCGATATGATTTGTGGTGTATAAGGCCGAAACCAGACGGGCGATTCTGCAGCACTACTCTGTGGATCCACAGAGTGGCTGACGATGATTTACCGTGGGTTGTTATGTAGAGTGGCCGTCGCAACCCAGACGAGCGAGTGTAGCCGGCCACAGTCGCCGAGCGTCACTGCTAGTGGCGTCCACTTGTGTGAAACCCAATTCAGACGGACCGCTTTTGTAGCTGCCGCAGATGTTTACGAGAGGTTATAGGGTGAGCACCTAAAATGAATTTCGATTCGGAACGGTTTTTGATTGAAGTGCAAAACAGACCGAATATAATATGTGATACAAGAACCCGAGGGCGTATTTATAGGGCATTAAAAGGAAAACCGTGGGACGTCATCTTTGAATTATTTGTTTCTGATTTTAAAGAAGGTAGCCCTGCCGAAAAGAATAAATTCCATAAGCAATGTTTTCGCTATATACAGGGTGTTTCATTAATAATTGTCCATGTAGTAACTGGAGAAACCTTAGCACAAGATACGAAGATTTCATCTAAAACACTTAAATAAAATGTGGTTCCTTACTGAGTTACAGGATGTTTTATCTAAAATTTTAAAAACTATTTTTGCTTAGTATTTTAAAACTATTGGATGTATCTTTTTCATACTTGGCAGGAAGTATAGGTACTGTACATACTACTAAATTATGTTAAACAAACGTTTATGGCAATTACCAGAGGCGTACGACGGGGGAAAGTGAATGGTTGACCCTTTCCAAATTCTACGCCACTGGCGAAATTGCTATTTTAGTTCAATTTTTGGATTCTCCAATACTTTCTATGAAAATAATATACTTTTCATTCGTAACGATAAAGTCATTAGTTTCCGAGATATTTGAAGCTAAAACTGAAACGACACGGTTATTTTGATCAGTGTATTGTGTCGCTTCATTTTTAATTTCAAATATCTCGAAAACTAATCATTTTATCGTTACGAATAAAGGGTATATTATTTACATAAAAAGTATTGCAAAATAAAAAAATACACTAAAATAGCAATTTGGTCAGTGGCATAGAATTTGGGAAGGGTCAACCAGCTACTATCCCCTGTCGTACGTCTCTTGGTAGTAGCTAGAAACTCTTATTTATCTTAATTTAGTAGGGTGTACAGTACCTACACTTTCTGCCAAGTATGATAAGGATACGCCAAATAGTTTTAAAGTACTGGGTACAAATAAGTTTTAAAATTTAATCAAATAATAAATTAATTAAAATAACTGTGCCGTTTCACATTTAACTTCAAATATCTCGAAAACTAATGACTTTACCGTTACCAATGAAGAGTATATTATGCACGTAGAAAGTATTGTAGAATCTAAAAATAGCACTAAAATAGTAATTCCCCCAGTGGCGTAGAATTTGAGAAGGGTCAACCATTAACCATCCCCTGCCGTACGCCTCTGGTAGTAGCTAGAAACGTTTGTTTATCATAATTTAGTAGGGTGTCTAGTAGTAGCACTTTCTGCCAAGTATGAAAAGAATACGTCTAATAGTTCTAAAATGCTAAGCAAAAATAGTTTTTAAATTTTTAGATAAAACACCCTGTAACTCAGTAAGGAACCACATTTTATTTAAGTGATTTAGGTTAAATCTTCGTATTTTGTGCTAAGGTTTCTCCAGTTACTGTATGGACAATTAATAATGAAACACCCTGTATATTTACATTTTATTATATGAATACATTGGATGCATTTGAACTGAACAAAACAAATAGGTACTCACAATCTTGTTTGTTTATTTATGTTAAGTAGTGGGGTCCCATTCTAGGTCAAAAAAGGTTTTATTGTTTGTTGTTGAAAACAAAACGATAAGGTATCAGTCAAAAGGGGGTTGCAAGCTAACATGTTTTTCACTTTCACGTATGTAGTTGTCAGGTTGTATCAAACTATTTTACGCCTGTAGGATACCAGATGTACTGGTTGAATTTTTATGTGCTTTTTTCTGCGATATAGCTGTTTTTATCTGGTTCTTCTTAATTCCATTTATGGAGTTTATTTGTATTTTTTCAAAAGCGTTGAAATTTTATAATATATTTAAAACTATGGACATTACAAACACTGATTCTGACGAACACACTTTTTTAAAATTAAAGGCACTCGTGGGAGTGCCGACAGAAGTGAAAACTTCTTATAGTATACAAATTACGAGCTCAATGCTTTTACCCCATCCTAAAAGAAGTGCTATACCTATATCATATACGGTATACGCGATGCGTATGCCCTATGCTATACATAATTTATATATGTACAAAATTTATTTCAGCGAAGTGATGACGGTCGCAAATTTAATACTTTTTCTCCATCCAAGAAGTGCACAACGTCCCTAAAGAAATTTTCAGTTCAAAAATTTATTTCGTCGAAGCGATAACGGTCGCTAATTTACTACTTTTTCCCCATCCAAAAACTGCAAAACGTCCCTCAAGAAGTTTTCACTTCAAATATTTATTTCGTCGAAGCGATGATGGTCGCTAATTTAATACTTTTTTACATCGAAAAAGTGCACAACGTCCCTAAATAAGTTTCACTTATATTTATTTCGTCGAAGCGATTACGGTCATAATTCAATACTTTTCTTCCATACAAAAAGTGCACAACGTCCCTATAAAAGTTGTCACTTAAAAAATTTATTTCGTCGAAGCGATGACGGTCGCTAATTTAATAATTTTTCCTTACCCAAAAAGTGCACAACGTCCCTCAAGAAGTTTTCACTTCAAAAATTTATTTCGTCGAAGCGATGAAGGTTAGCTAATATAATATTTTCCCCATCCAAAAACTGCACAACGTCCCTCAAGAAGTTTCCACTTCAAAAATGATTTCATTGAAACGATAACGGTCGCTACTTTAATACTTTTTTACATCGAAAAAGTGCACAACTTCCCTAAATAAGTTTCACTTCAAATATTTATTTCGTCGAAGCGATGACGGTCCCTAATTCAATACTTTTCCCCCATCCAAAAAGTGCACAACGTTCCTAAAGAAGTTTTCACTTCAAAAATGTATTTCGTCAAACAATGACGGTCGCTAATTTAATCATTTATCCCCATTCAAAAAGTTCACAACGTCCCTCAAGAAGTTTCCACTTCAAAAATTGATTTCATCGAAGCGATGACGGTCGCTAATTTAATGCTTTTTTCCATCGAAAAAGTGCACAACGTCCCTAAAGAAGTTTTCACTTCAATACATATACGAACAAAATTTATTTCGCCGAAGAGATGACGGTCGCGATGACGGTCGCGAAATAAATCCTTTTGCCCTATCGAAAAATAGCTTTTACATTTATTTTAAATTTAAATACTTCTATACAATTTATGTATAGATACACATAATATAGATACGTACAAAATTTATTTTTCGTCGAAGAGATGACGGTCGCTATGACGGTCGCGAAATAAATATTTTTCCCCATCCTAAAATAGGTTTTACATTTATTTTAAATTTAAATACTTCTATACAATTTATATATACATACAAATAATATATAGCATAAGCGATGATGGTCGCAATGATGGTCGCGATGACGGACGCAATGTCGGTCGCGAATTCAATGCTTTTTCCCCTATCCAAAAATCGCACAACGTCCCTAAAGAAGTTTTCACTTCAAAAATATTAGCCGGCAAGTTTTTAATCATTTGAACAAACTTACTGTTTTTTCTCACCCATTACATTATACACCGCACCCTTCCAAACGATCCACTTAGCATCGTAGTCGCCGGCGTTAGAAAATCGCCAGTTTCAGCCACTCTGTGGATCCACAGAGTAGCGCTGCAGAGTGGCCCGTCTGGTTTTGACGTAAATTCCTAGAAAACTAATTAAGGAAAAAATTGAACTACTTATTAGGTAGGTATATTTTTTATCAGCATATGACATGTTTTTAAAAAGTTTTGATACATTAATTTATGAATAGAGGGCGGCTGTTCTCAAAATCTGGACAATTATATTAATTTCAGAGCGAAGAATGTACGTTTGTTTATGGTACTGTTCGTAAGGCGCATAAGTCCAATTTTACAATTTTTTTTTTGCTTCTCATAGAGTAGGTACCTACCTAAGAATCTACCCGAACTAATATATTTATGTACTTCATAAAACGACCCTCAGTTCTAATTGCAACTTGCAAGACGCAAGAGTCTTGCAGGCTTAGTCTTGTTCTTGCTCAAATCTTGCACGGTAAGTCTTGGTCTTCGTCTTGCTCAAATAAGGCCGTTTTGGTCTTGGCCTTGCTCTTGCGAAAACGCAAGAACAAGACCAAGACTGATTTTGGGCAACACTACTTCAAATATAGCAATTCCTATGAAACAATCTTTTAAAATAAAACTGTAATTTAATTTTCCATCAAAATGAAAATACAGTTTTGCGCCACGTAATATTTATATCAAATCTTTTGTAGCTGGAATATTGTGTGCCCACTCATTTTTATGGAGTTCAGCGGTTTTTTATTCTTGTTATAATATACAACCTCTCCAACTGTTTTAAGGAATATAACTTAAATGCCCTTATCAGTTTAATTGATGTTAAATTGGGTGTCTAATTTTATTCATTGTTTTTTTTATTTTTTTAGGATAACGATACAACTACTCCACTTCACATGGTCCTGCTAGATTTCCAAGCAACTGGTCTTCATTCACCGATAATTGATCTATCCTATTTTCTTTACATCAACTTATCATCGTCTGATTTTCCAAAACTCAAAGATTTTGTGGAATATTACTACAGTGAATTTTGTTTATTTCTCAAACGATTAGGTAGTGATGCTGACAAATTATTTCCACGAAGTACCTTCGAAGAACATTTAAAAACATATCTTCCTTACGGATTTCTTTTGACAGTAACATTCTTGGAGCTGTTATATCTTGAAACCGACGAAGTTCCAGATCTGATTGATGAAGAAAGTAACGAGTTCTTTGGGAGTTTTATTAAAGAAGTTAAAATTAAATCCAGAGACCAGTATTTGCACCGTTTGGTGGCCTTAATGGATAGCTTTTTTGGTGATCCGTATGTGTAGAGTAATCAAATTGTATCCTGAATATCTTTAGTAATAGTTATAGATGTTTGTAATGAATATTTTAAATAAATTGGTTGTTTATTAGATAAAAGGCATTATATTTAATTTCGATTCAGAGACCATTACGATCTTTCTATGGACCATTTCGAACTCTTTTATTCTCATCAGGAAAGCACTGTAATAATGCTCTGAATCGAAAAATAAACACCCTTGCCGTTCATGCCAATTACCAAATATACCTAACATTAAGACGCGATAGCGACCTCTAATAACAAAATGTCGAAAAAAAAGACTCCATTTTCAAACAAATAAATGTTTGAAAATAATACAATTTTTTAATTTCTTAATTCGGAAACATATTCTCTCTTTTACCTATTCCCATCCTTCTAAAAATTTCAAGGAATAAAGGGTGATGAATGTATAGACATGGGGAGTCTACATAGTTGCACTCCACAACATATCAATTCACCGAGGTAAAGATCAACAAATCTGCTTCCCAGTACTCAATAGAAAGATGGTAATGATCTCTGAATTGAAATTAAATATGTATAATGCCTTTTAACCCGACACCTTAGGGTAAATGGGTTTAGGATTATATATATATATATATATATATATATATATATATATATATATATATATATTGATACATGTATCCATGTAACTTCCAAAGTAGATACTCGTAATACGTTGTCACTTCATATATACCGTTATGACTTCCGATTTCGGAAGTCACAACGTTTTGCCTAAATTTTTACGAATTTGGCTACTAGATGGTATTAGAAGGCTTATATCAAAAATTTCACTAGAAGTCACATCGTATCTAATATACTCATAAGATCAGATTTTAGTACGACGGTATATCATCAGCGCTAGTGTCGCTCCCGTACGAGAATACACGTGATATACACAACGCGTAGGGACTTCCGTATACCACACCGCTCGTTGTGACTTCCGTTATTTGGCAACGCTGTGTAAACGTTCCCAGACGCCAGACATTTCATTGTTATAGATTTGCGGTCGTAGTATTTTGTGCAGCTGTTATTTAAATATGAGTAATCGCAGATCTGCTTTGCTTTCATAGTTAGCGTTAAATTAAATATATTATCTTAGTCCATTCTTTCACGGTTTTTGCTCTAAATTTTAAAGAACCGCTTGGATTGACATGAAATTTGGCATACGTATAGCTTACATGTCAAAGAAAAAAAGTGATATTGTTCTGATGTGTGCTTTTGCCCTGGGGGTGACTTTCACCCCCTCTCGGTGGTGAAAAAATATATGTCTAAAATAAGTCCGGAAATGGGTAAACTGACTAATTTTAAGTAACTTTTGTTCTATAGAGCTTTTTCGCTAAGTCAACACTTTTCGAGTTATTTGCGAGTGAATATGTCCATTTTTCAACAAAATAACCAAATTTTTAGACGGTTTTTCGCAAATAACTCAAAAAGTAAGTATTTTGTCGAAAAAGACGTTCTTAGCAAAAATATAGTCTATAAAAAAGTAAAAAAAATGGTGTACGAGTTAGGTCTCTGGATCTCGTAGAACCAGAGTTATAGCCAATGAAAAATAGATTCATATTCACTAAATTTTAAATAGATTATTTCGACGTGAAATATCCAAAAAATTAAGCACTTTTTGGGGAAAATCCATTTTAACTTTTTTAAAGTGTTTAAAAAAATCTTTATTTCTGTTTTTACAAAACGTTTCTAGCATTAAATTTAAGCAAGTTACGCTCAAAATAAAGTTGGTCCCTTTTGTTTTTGCAAAAAAAAATCGGGAAGACCACCCTCTAATTAGCAGCTTAAATGAGATTAATCGTTACCGCTCCACAAATTATTTTACTTATGTTGTGTTTATATGATCTGTAAGTTTCATCGGTTCAAAGTGCTTATTTTTGAAAAAATTTGGTTTCAAAGTAAAAATTTTAAAAATTTAAATTTTGAAAAATATGCTTTTTTTTCAAAATAACTTAAAAATTGTTAGAGATACCAAAAATCTCGAAAAACAAAAAAAGTCAGATTTGCTTTTCTGAATATCATGTATTTTTTGTTTTTCTGTTAGACAAAAATTGATTAAGATTTGGTGTTTCTAAATTTTCATACATTCGTAATCAGTGACTCGTTCAACCCTTTTTAACTACAGCCCTTTCAATAATAAGGACTTTGAACCGATGAAACTTACAGATCATATAAACAATATATACACGAGTCAAGAAACTTGTAAGTCGTAACGATTAAGTTCATTTAAGATACTAATTAGGGGGTGATTTTCTCGTTTTTTTTTACCAAAAACAAAAGGGACTAGCTTTATTATTTTGAGCGTAATTTGTTTAACTTTGATGCTAGAAATTTTTTTTATAAAACAAAAATGAAGCTTTTTTTAAACACTTTAAATAAGTTGTAATGAGTTTTCCCCGAAATGTGCTTCATTTTTGGTTATTTCACGTTAAAGTATTCCATTTGGAATTTGAAGAATATGAACCTATTTTCCATTAGTAATAACTCTGCTTCTACCAGGTATAGAGACGTGATATATACACCAATTTTTAAAAATTTTTACAGGCTATATTTTTGCTAGGAATGTTTTTTCGACAAAATACTTACGATTTGAGTTATTTGCGAAAAACCGTCTAAAAGCGTGGTTATTTTGTTGAAAAAATGAACATATTCACTGCCAAATAACTCAAAAAGTATTGACTTAGTGAAAAAACTCTATAGAACAAAAGTTACTTAAAATTAGCCAGTTTATCCATTTCCTGACTTTCTTTGGACGAATATTTTTTCACCCCCAAGAGGGGGTGAAAACCACCCCCAGGGCAAAAGCACATATCGGCACAATATCACTTTTTTTCTTTGACTTGTTAGCTATGTGTATGCCAAATTTCATGTCAATTCAAGCGGTTCTTTAAAATTTAGAGGTTTTGCAATATTTTACCGTTAAAGAACGGACTATTTCTATAATTAGTATATTATACATGTACAAAATTCAAAGTGTCCATTAAATAATATAAATTATTTTTTAATAACCTTATTAAAAAATAAATTTAGGTAAATATTTTCATTTCACGAAATTGCCGAAAATCGCGTATAGGTATTTTGGACCTAGGCTGAAAAGTCAATTTTAGTGATTGTTACTTCGGAAGTAAGTAAAAGCATAAAAACACACAAAAAAATTGAAACAATGAATTAAAAGTGATAAATAGCTCTAATAAAGTAATAAATTCTAGTAATAATATGAAATACAGTAAACTCTCTCTTAACAGACACCTCCCTTTGCCGGGCACCTCCTCTATATGGACGGTTTTTCAAACAAAAATAATTCGGCGATATATGAACCTGTACCCTTCAACTGACAACTGACACTCAACACCGGACGTTGACAGTAAAAATGATGTGTAAATGCGTATCTTCTTCTTCTTCTTATGCCGTCTTCTAACCAAGGTTGGCGATCACCTTTTTAAACGCTTCTCTGTCTTTTGCAATCTATACGCAATACGCCTATACAGCCACATCTCGAATGCCTCCAATTTTTTTACGGATTGTGCTTTTAGAGTCCAAGCTTCTACCCCATATAGTAGTTGCGACCAAACATAACATTCGACGAACCTCAATCTAATGTCCATACTCAATTTCTTATTTGTAAACATTAACTTGAATTTTATAAATCCTTTTTGATTTTTTTATTTTTTATAACACTATTTCTATTCTCACCTTTATTTCCTCATCTTGACATAATTGTGAGTTTAGAATTGCTCCTAGGTATTTATACCTCTCGATTCTTTCTATCGGTTTACCTCCAATGTCAGATGTATGTTGTCAACAGGGTTTTTTGAGATCACCATTAATGTGGTTTTATTTATATTCATTGTTAGTCCCATCTTTTTGCTTTCTCTGTTAATGATATATAGGAGAATTTGTAAATTGTCTATATTCTCTGCCATGATTGCGGTATCGTCTGCAAATCTTATGTTATTAATGATGCTCCCTCCATTCCTTACACCTTACACCTTCAATTCTTTCCCATAGTGCCTCCTGAAATATTAGTTGGGAGTACACATTGAATAATTGTGGCGACAGCACCCATCCGTGCACGACAGCACGTATCCGCAAATGTGGATAGTAAATATAAAATGAAGAACTTTTTCCAAATATTTTACGATATAAAACTACATTTTTTATTATTTATTAAGCTCAATATTCCTTGTTGGCCTAGGAATAAAACGTTTACATTTCTGATTACATTTTATTTTAGTCTTATAAATTTTATATAATTACAATTCAGTCCATTTATACAATCTTTCACCACCTACTTCCCTCTCCTTCAGTTCAATGCTAGTTGTTTCCATCTCTCAATGTTACTTTTCTTCAGGTCTTCGTACACACTGTCCTCCCATCTTTCTCTTGGCCTGCCTTTCCTTCTCTTTTGTTATGGTCTACGTAAGAGTACCATTTTGACATTCTTTTACTTCTCATTCTTTCGATTTGCCCCAAATATTATTCTCTGTGCTTTGATCGTCATCGTTATCGTTGGCTCTTTATACAGTTCTTCCAGTTCTTTATTGGTTCTTCTTCTCCACTGATCTATTTTCGCCCCTCCATATTATATTGCTCTTAGCATTTTTCTCTGCAATCTTTCTAAAAGGTCTGTTTCTGACTTTTCAGCACCCATGTTTCGCATGCTTTGCGTATGATACTGTAGGTAATTGTTTTATCGTTTCAAATTGATACATAGCCCGATCAAAGAACAATCTGACCCAAAAAAAATAAAGGAAGGATGAATATTTGGGAATAGGTAGTTGAAATTGTCTATTATTATATAAGAAAAAGTTAACTACTCTACAAAAATGGAGGGGAATACCCCTTCTCGGAGGTGAAAAATATAGAGTTATTTGCGAGTGAATATATTCATTTTTAACAACAAAAAACATGTTTTAGACGGTTTTTCGCAAATAACTCAAAAAGTAAGTATTTTATCGAAGAAGATATTCTTAGTAAAAATATAGCTTATAAATAGTGAAAAGAATGGAGTACGCATGAAATCTGTATACCCAGTAGAAGCGGAGTTGTAACTAATGAAAAGTAAGTCCTTATTCGTCCAATTCCAAATCGAATATTTTAAAGTGAAATAACCAAAAAACGGAGAAATTTCCGGGGAAAACTCACCAACGTTCCATCTGTGGATGTCGGGATAGGATTTTACACTTCCTATATCTTGAACATAACGTGATGGTGGTATAGGAGACATGTTCAAGTTACTAAAATGGTATGGCAGCCTACTGGTTTGATCGTCATCTGGATAATTTCTACTAAAATCATTGAAAGTCACTACACAAGAGTTGCCTGCAAATCTGATTCTAGGATGGGAAAGTTCATCGGTGTGCCCATAACTTCCGGTCTGATATTGTTGTCGGGTCATCGTAGGAATTCTAAAAGATGTCATTGGTGCTACAGTTGGTTGACATGGATTGGTTTCTAGATTAATCAGATTTCCTTGATCAATATTGATGATATCTCCAAGACTTCGTGAACATTGCGGAGCTACTGGATTTTCGGTGTCTAATAATGACAAGTGGGTTTGTGGTGCTTCGTGTTGTTTAGTATTAGTTACAGAGGAAGAAAGTATTGCTTAATGATGCGATGTTGAGGCTTTATTAACTACCGATGTAGGACTCACAATCTGAAATGTGTCTGGGTGAGCATGGCCTGTAACACCACTCTTAGGAACACCCCTAACTGGTATGGATTCTTCGTAAACAAGGTTTAACTTCCCAAATAACTCACGACAAATCCTAGACAGAGAACTTCGATTTCTTTCTTCTTTCTCCGTGGGACCTCTTAGTCTATCTATTCTAGTCGATAGATGAGTCAAACGAGAATATATCCTTCTAAAATCATTTTCACAGTTGTCGGGATCAAAAGTTTCAATTTCCTGACTTAAATCTGTTAATTTAGGCTCACATATTTTTTAATCCTCTGCGAAGTCCAAATCAACCATTATTTCTTCTATGAAACCAAACTCTTTCTATTTTATTAATGCTTGGCGTAACTCCGTGCGTTTTTCATTAACAGTAGACCCTATTGGTAACTCTCTAATGAGTAACTCATAAGTTAGTTCATCACTTTTTAATCTATTAAGTTCCATCGTTAAATAAAAGCAAAGAAATAGCTATAATCTGTAATATTATACCTACCAAATGAATAAATTACTTTAAAAAAATGATTTTGAATCCCTCCCTTGCCAAAAAAAAGGAGAGAAACGACCAAAAACGACAACGACATTTTCCAATTAATAAATAATTGAAGCAAAAAAAATAATAATAAATAATTATTTATTTACTACTGAGTCTGTTTTATTTATAGCCCTATATACTAAGAAATTAAAGAAAAAAAAACAAATAAAAATAATAATTTACTGTCGTAAAATAAACAGTTTTATCAAAATATTTTTTTATATACAGGGTGTTTGGTAAATAATGGGCCATAGCTTAACCTCAGGTTCCTGAGGTTAAAATAGGCCGATTCTTTATAATGATCTATAAGTTTTATTGGTTCAAACTGTTCAATTTTGAAAAAAATTGGTTTTAAAATAAAAAAAAATTTCTGATTTTGAAAAAAATTCCTTTTTTTTTTTCAAAATAACTGAAAAATTATTAGTAATACCAAAAACCTCAAACAGTAATAAAATGTACGTTTTGAGTTCTGATTATTTTGGATTTTTTGTTTTCCTGGTAGACAAAAATTGGTTATGCTAAGACTGTTCAAAATTTGCATACACTCGTGATTAGTGACTTATTCAAGCCATTTTAACTAAAGCCATTTCAAAAAGAAGCACTTTGAACCGATGAAACTTACAGATCATATAAAGAATACATAAGAAAAGTAAAGTGTGAAGCGGGTAACGATTAAATTTATTTGAGATGCTAATTAGGGGGTGATTTTCGCGATTTTTATACCAAAAAATAAAAAGGGTTGAGCCCTTTTATTTGCGTAACAATATTTTGAGCGTAACTCACTTACTTTTAACGTTAAAAGTTCTTTTAAAAAACAAAAATAAACCTTTTTTAAACACTTTAAAAAAGTTGTAATTAATTTTAACTGAAAAGTGCTCCGTTTTTTGGTTATTTCACGTCGAAACATTTGATTTGAAATTTGACGAAGAAGGACCTACTCCTCATTAGCTACAACTCTGCTTCTACTGGTTCAACAGACTTCATATGTACACCATTTGTCTCACTTTCTTATAAGCTATATTTTTGCTAAGAATACATTTTTCGATAAAATACTTACTTTTTGAGTTACTTGCGAAAAACCGTTCATAAGCATAAAAATGAACATATTCACTTGCAAATACATAACTCGAAAAGTATTGACTTAGTGAAAAAACTCTATAGAACAAAAGTTGCTTAAAATTAGTTATTTTATCCAATTCCGGACTTATTTTGAATGTATATTTTCAACCCCAAGAAGTGTGTATTCCCCTCCATTTTTGTAAAATGGAGGAGATGTAGAATTGTAAACATTTTCTTATATAATAATAGACAATTTCAACTACCTATTCCCAAATTTTCATCCTTAATTTATTTTTTGGAGGTTTTCGATAAGTTTTGTATTTCTTGATCGGGCTAACAGATCTTTACACGAGTGATATTTGATATTCGGTATGAATACTGTTTACGCTATATTAATTATGTAATACAAATCTGTTCACATCTTTTAACTGTTAGCAACGCAAGCAAAATTTTAATGTGTAAGTATGTTGATCCATGAAAGAATTGCTGACCCCATTATTACTCTGATAATAAATACCTCGATAAATTTTTGTGTTTTGACTGAAATATGAATCTTAACTTAATTGTCGAATGAAGATATTTGGGTTCAATAGACGTCATTGTATTAATTTGTAGGTCTTAGCGTTTTGGTTAAAATTTCGTAAATTATTTTCGGATTAAATTTCACAATAAATTTTGTGCATGATCTGAGCCATCAACCTATATGTACATATAATTAAAGTAACTGAAATAATTTTAGTTATTAAAGTTATTAAAAATTTTAAATTAACATATTCATTGTTGTTCTGAAGCTATTTCCTTGTGGCATTTTTAATTTGTCGTTGTCAAAATACAAAATATTACTCTAGTAATACATTGTTACTCTAGTAATATTTATTTTGATGACACCCGACTTGGGCGTCGAAACGTTAATGAAATAATTTTTTTAGTAAAATTGTGGCTTATTTCTCATTAAAAATAGTTAATTATATCATATTTGTTTTTCCCTTAAACGGACACCTGCCTTAAACGGACAGTTTATGCGGATCAACTACTGTCCATCCAAGGGAGAGTTCACTCTATAATAGAATAATTGTATCTAATTATTAAAAGTTTTTTGCTTTAAACGTGTGCAGAAATACATCATATTAACAGAGCTCGGAAAATAAGCACTTAAAAATTCTAAAAATGTTTTAAACAAATTGTTTTTTTTTTTTTATTTAAATTTATTTTGCAATCTGTTGAGTGTCAACAATAAACAAAAGTATTTACATTGACTAAGGACAAGAAAGATTTTACCCACTGGTAAAATCAAAGTACAATTTTTATAAAGTTCTGTACAAAATAATTACATTTCATAACTACTAACTCATTAGTTTAAAAGTTTACTCTAAATGGTAAGTCCAATGGTTTGAACCTCTTTAACCTACGCTGTTCTTGGGAATTGTCTAGGAGGTTAAGTGCAAACTGGTTTTCATGATCCTCCAACTTGGCAATGTAAGCAGCGCTACGTTTTGTGATGACTTCTTGTACCGTATCAGTTTTAAGGTCTCGATGAATAATTCTATTGTTGATGTACCAAGGTGCATTAGTGATGGTTCTGAGGGTTTTTGATTGGAAGCGTTGGATGATTTCGATGTTGGAGTGACTGGCTGTTCCCCATAGTTCCAACCCATATGTCCAGATTGGCATAAATATTGCCTTATAGAGCAGCAATTTATTATCCAGAGATAGTCTTGATGAACGGCCCATTAACCAATACATATTTCTGAATTGGAGACCTAGTTGCTTTCTCTTGGTCCAGATATGTTTCCTCCATGTGAGACTTCTGTCCAAATGAATACCAAGATATTTTACCTCGTTGGCTGATGGTAATTGGTGATTGTTTAAAGTTACAGGAGGACAAGTTCCTCTTCGTGTTGTAAATGTAACTTGAATAGATTTTCCTTCATTCACTTTAATTTTCCATTCCAAAAACCAAGTTTGTACTCTGTCTAGATACGCTTGAAGGATATGCGAGGCATAAATAGGGTCTGTGTGTGAGGCTAGGATTGCAGTATCGTCGGCAAATGTTCCTAGCATCATTTCTTCTGTAAGTGGTCTCTCCTCTAGTGGTTCCTGAAGAGGTGGAGGTATATCTGCGGTAAACAAGAGATACAAGGTAGGTCCCAGCACGCTACCCTGTGGTACGCCAGCTTTGATAGAATAGAGTTTGGAAATTGCATCTTGGTGTTTAATAAAGTAACACCTACCTGACAAATATGACTCAAGAAGAATGTAAAAGCTGTGCGGTAATGTCTTTTTTAGCTTGTATAGGAGGCCTTCATGCCATACCTTGTCAAATGCCTGCCTAACGTCAAGAAATGCCGCTGAACAGTACCTTTTGGCCTCAAAATCAGCATTTATATGTTTTACCACTCTGTGAACTTGTTGGATTGTTGGGTGATGGGATCGAAATCCAAACTGGTGGTCTGGAATTAGATTTTTGATCCAGGGTTCGAGTTTTTTTACCAATAGTTTTTCGAAAACTTTAGACGTGATTGGCAAGAGGCTGATTGGCCTGTACGATGTAGTTTCTTCTTGAGGTTTCCCCGGTTTCAGAATGGTTATTATCTGAGACACTTTCCATTGATCAGGAAAGTAACCTAAGTTTAATATGGCATTGAATATAAACGTTATAAGTTTTATGCATTTGATAGGTAATTCTTTCAATACTTTTCCACTGATCAAATCGTACCCTGGAGATTTTTTATCGTTTAAATTATTAATAGCCAAGATGACTTCGGACGACTTAAATTTCGGAATAGGCAAACTCATTTGATATGGACTTTGAAGAAATGAGAATACGTCTACTTCCACAGGTGAATTCACTTGATTGGGAGTAAATACTTCGGAAAAATACTCTGCAAAACAACTTGCTTTCTCTTGTGCACTACGAGCCCATTCTCTGTCCGATTTTCTAATTGGAGGTGACGGTTTCTGGGGTTGTTTCAGTTTTCTCGTGGCTTTCCATAGCGAATAATCGGTATCTTTAGTGGAATCTAAATTTTCCAAGTAGTACTGAAGTGATTGGTTTTTGAGATCTTCGAAGAGCTTTTTTAATTCCCTTGATGCACTATTGAATCTACGCTTATCAGCAGGATCTCTGGTCTGTTGCCATCTTTTCCTCAGTCTTCTCTTTAGCAAAATTTTTTCTTTGACAACTTGTGGGCAGTCATTTATTATGCATTTATTTTGTATTGTTGGTGTTGCTTGCCAGGCAGCTGATTGGATATTTGTAGTTAGTTGTTCCACAGCAAGAAAAATGTCCTCTTTGGTTTTTAGTGGAATGTCTAGAGACACCTTGTTCTCCAGTATAGATCTGAATTTTGGCCAGTGTGTGCGTCTGTTATAAAGTGAGGGGGATATTTCTTTAATAAGTACCTGGGTTCCAACTGTGAATAGTATAGGCGAGTGATCAGAAGATAATTCGTAGCATGATGTAGCTTTTATATTAGACCTAGGGATGTTCTTAACTACAGCAAAATCGACCAAATCGGGGATTTTATTTCTGTCCGAGGGCCAGTATGTTGGTTCGCCGGTTGATGAATAATCCATATTATTTGACTCTATGATATTTAAGAGAACTCTACCTCTCGGAGTGATTAGTCTTGATCCCCACCTGGTATGTTTGGCATTATAGTCCCCTGCTGCTATGAAGCGGCTCCCAAGTGAATTGAAATAATCTTTAAATTGTTCGTTTGTGATAGAGTGTCGTGGGGGGCAATACAGCGCAGATACTGTAAGTGGTCCATCCCAGTCTTCAACCACAATATTGGTCGCTTGAATGTGATTTGTTTGGTACTCGCCAGCATTATGATGTTTTATTGTATTTCTAACTATAATAGCAGAGCCTCCATGTGCTGATCCATCTGGATAATTAGTAGTATATATAGTATAGTTTGGAATTTTAAGGTAACTTTTTTGTGTAAAGTGAGTTTCGGATACTAGCAGTATATCTATTTTATGAAGGTGCAGAAAGTATTTGATTTCCTGTGTATGTTGTGATAAGCCATTGGCGTTCCATGAAGCTAGTTTTAGAAACTCCTCCATCTTAGGGTTTTTTAGCAATGAGAGCGGTTAAGAGGTTTAACATTGTGCTCATTTGTTCTACCAATTGTTTGATCATATTTTTAAGTTCGAGCATGTCAGTGGATTGTTGAAGACTGGGAGCTGTATTTGATGGTATTTGATTACCAGCGGTTGCTACCTGAGCATAGGTTACATTCGGGACTACTAAGTGTTGGTTTGATTGGACAGGCTGACTTGTTGGTTTGTTTCTCAGTTGTGGAAATGCTCTTTTTTGCAGCTCTTTGTGGACTAAGCACCCACGATAGTTTGCTGGGTGATTTCCTTCACACAGCACGCATTTCACCTGGTTGTTTCTTTCTTTGTAAGAGCACTGATCAGATCTGTGGTTACCCGCGCATTTAACACATCTTGGAGAAAGGTAGCAAAAATTTTTGGTGTGGCCGTAGCGTTGGCATTTTATGCACTGAGGTACTACACGCTTTTTATGTGGAGGTTCAAAAATTACTTTATAGTTCAACAATGAATCGATCTCATATATATCTTTGTTATTCTCGGCTTGTTTTAGTTCAACGTAGAACAGTGGTAATGGCTTTTTTGTACCTGATTGACGAATGTTATTGATATTTATGACTTCGTGCCCTACGCTTTGGATTTCCGCCTTAATTTCGTTGATATCTGTAGATGGATGTACATTTCTTAGTACAACTCTGAATGAGCGATCTTCTTTGAGTTGGTAGGTATGAAATTCAGTATTTTTGTCTTCTAGTGCTTTTGTTATAAGAGAGTAGACTTCATTATTTTGAGGCATTATTTTTACTTGGTCATTGGCGAGAGTTTTTAATACATAAGCATCTTTTGCAATCGTTTGTAGTAGTTTGGTAAGCGGAGTAATATTTTTAACACTGTAGACTTAGACTGTAGAAAATAAGCACTTAAAAATTCTAAAAATGTTTTAAACAAATTGTTACAGTTGCTATTTTTGTGCCGTAAAAAATTTTTTGGATCACTGTTACTGTTAAAAAAACTGACACTGACACTGACACCGACTTTGAATCACTGACAAACTCCCTGAGCGTTTTTTGCAATTACAGGATTTGCAACATTTTGTTTTTTATTTGTTACTAAGCTCCATTTTCTTGGCCGGAGTGTATCTACCTTTATATTGTTCATAATATTTTATTATTCAATATTATATTATTAAATTTAAAATGTCGTTAGTAAACTCCAACTCCAACAATAACCTGGAGCTAAAATAAAATCAATAAAAATATTTGTTAAAATTACTATTACCTAGCATCATTTTATTCATTATATTCATTTATTCTTCTTCTTCATCTTTTTGTGTAGACATAACTCTGTCTGTTTTTCAATGTGACTCCAGTAAGTTGTCATTCTATCGTTTTCGTGGTCTTCCCACTGATCGCCTTCCTATTGGGGAACCGTCTCTCGCCGTCCTTACTACTCTGTTTATTGTCATTCGGCTTTTGTGGTCATTCCACCATTCTACTCTTCTGTTTTTCACCCAGTTATTAATGTTGTCCACCTTGCATCTCTGTCGTATACGTATATCTGCACTTCTGGCTCTATCACATAGTGTCTTACCATCGATTTTTCGAAGTGTTTTCATATCTGCTGTTTCTAGCATTATTTTTGTCCTTTCTGTATCAGGTTGTGTTTCTGTCGCGTATGTCATTATTAGTCTGAGGACTCTTTTGTAAATTCTGCCTTCCATTTCTTTTCCGATATTTTTATTTCTCCATATTGTGTCATTCAGGCAGCCTGCGGCTCTGTTTACTTTATTCACCTGAGCTTGTACTTCGGTTTCGAGCTTTCCGTAGATAGAGCTAGATAGTGTGATGCCTAGAGATTTAAACTCTATGACTTGTGCTATTATCTGACCGTCCAGCTCTAATTTACAACTAGATTTGTTGTTATAACCATGCATTTAGTCTTTTTTGGGGAAATCAACATGTTAAATTTTCTAGCGGTTATATTAAATTGGTGCAGTATACGTTGTAAATCATCTTCACTTTGAGAGATTAGTATTGCGTCCTCTGCATAGCAGATTATTTTAAGTTGTTTTTCTCCCATTTGGTATCTTTCTTTTGTTCTTACTTTTTTTTATTATTTCATCCATGATCAGGTTGAACAATAGAGAACAAGACAGGGAGTCTCCCTGTCTTATCCCATTGCCAGCTTCAATTGGGTCAGTTAGTTCTTTATCTACTTTTACTCTGATCGTGTTGTTCTGATAGATATTTTCGATCGTTTTAATTAGGTATTCCTAGTGTAAAATAAATGGATAACGTCTTTTAATTTGACTCTGTCAAATTCCTTTTTAAAATCGACGAAACATACGTATGCCGGTTTGTTGTATTCTACTGATTTCTCTTGAATCTGCCTCATTATAAATAGCGTCGGTACATGATCTTCCCGACCTAAAACCTTGTTGTTCTTCTGCTAATCTTATAATTGTATTCAGTGTGTTTGTTATCACTTAGTGTTGTGTTTAATAAATTAATTCCTCTGTAATTCTCCGGGGGTGCGAATTACAGACTCATATTCATTCACAGAATTATGTTCATTAATAGCTGTAATTGACTAATGCATAGTTTTAATTATTGTAACAATTATTATTACAGTTAAACTATATAATATTAATGATATTTTATATATAGAATTAAGTCAATATATAGAATTAAACAAAGTCAAGATAGCCATGATGATCGCCAACATCCGGAACGGGTAGGCACTTTAAAAAGAAGACATTCTTATTGGAACGCTAGATACCAATGAATTCCACTGCCAAGTGTGAGACTCTAAGATAACAGATCACGCTCAAACTACGAGGTAAATTTGGCAGAAGAGACGTTGTGACTTCCAAAAACATGACAACATCGCTGGAAGTGACAACGCGACTTGAACTACCCTATTTACAGAAGCCACAACGTATTATGTCCGCTTCCGTATATACCTATGACCTATATATATACAACATTTATTATGGTAAATCCTTTCCCCTCAATATGTAGATCTATCGTAGCACCCCCCCTCTTATCAAATATACAATTTTTAAAAAATAATCCCAAGTAGAAAAGGTGGAAGCCAGACAGCCTCATCTGTATACCGGAAGTCACAACTTAACGTGCATCAATATATATATATATATATATATATATATATATATATATATATATATATATATATATATATATATATATATATATATACATTATATATATATATATATATATATATATATATATATATATATATATATATATATATATATATATATATATATATATATTGTCATAGATAAAGAAAAGCAGAGAGGAAAAAGAAGAAAATCCAATTATCTAATTGTATGATAATTTCTATTACGTTAAAATAGTTTTTTTTTAATATTTAATTTTTTCATTCACCCTGTAAAATAGATACCGATTTCAATTACCCAGTATTGTGTTGTAAGATATAAGTTTTTTTTTTCATAATGTTAAAATAATTCTATGAATTTTGGACAAATGCGTTTATCATGTTAACAGTGCGGTTACATTCAATAGACAGTGTTTCTAAGAACAATTAGCGGCAAAAGCGTTTGGAGGCCTTGATATATGACGTAGTAAGGATATTTGTTTGGACGAATGGAACGGAAGGGAGGATATAGTTTGAAAGATGTCAGAATTTTTTTGATCTTTTTGACAAGAGAAGAATGAGAGGCGGTGTGTTTTAGAGAGCTGAAATAGAAGGTACTGTTGAAGAATGAGTAACAAGTGTCGGTCTTCGTAAATTAAAAAGCCTTATAGGTGCCCGTATATAAAAAGCACAAAGTAAAAATGTTATTTTTGGAAGTCAAAAGAAAATTCAATGTCAACTGAAAGCAGCTGTACTAAGGTATCCAAAATACATTGTTCTCTCCGTCAATAGTCTCTGTTTGCCACACTTTTGGTTCTCTTTGGTTGCATCGACCTCTATGTGGAGACTCAAGTGAAATGGGACATAAACTTTTTCGTGATTTTTAAATTGACATAAACTTTCACAGAAACCTTTTTCGTGATTTTTAAATTGACTTTTGTTTACTAGTTATAATTTAATTTGTATTCATACTGGGTAATTTTGATTTCAAAATAATTTGCGGTATTTTTCAGAATTGTTTTCATTATTTTGCACAAGCATTTCTAGATTCATAGATTGTCTGTTTTCACAGTTTATTCTATTATTAAACATTTGTGTTTGAATTATTTGGTATAATTAATTTTTCTTTAATATACGGTTATATTTTATTTTTTTTATTTTTATTTTTCCATGAGTTTTTTCTGAGTATTGGTTTTGCATTTCTGCGATTGGATGATGTAAAACCCTGAGATAAATTTATTAAATTGAGCTAGTCCAATCAAAGTAGATATCAATAAGTAGAATCAAAACAATATATATATATATATATATATATATATATATATATATATATATTTATATATATATATATATATATTTAAAAACATGAGATGTAGATCCTGGAAACACACTCAGTGATCAAAAGATCCAAGGTTAATATATACATATATATATATATATATATATATATATATTTATATATATATATATATATATATATATACATATATATATATATATGTTTATATATATATATATACATATATATATATATATATATATATATATATATATATATATATATATATATATATATATGGATTCCGACTTTAGGAAGCCAAAAACGCTATATCGCACCGGTCATACGAAGCCCGACACCTCCTTACGAAGCCCGGATTCGGGCTTCGTAATTCTTTAATGTTATTTCCCCAAAAAACGTACTTTACACCATCTCTCGATATTTTAACCAAGCTCAGAACATGTGAATACGCTTGGGCTTCATATATATTCGGACAAATTTTAGAAATGTACCATAGGTAGCTCTGAAATCATGATTAACAATACGAAGCCCGGGCTGCTTATGCCTGGAATTATTATCAAAACATACACTCGTAGTTCATGGTATCTACCACCAGTTTGCGCTGCGAAAAAAAGTATATACTCTGTAGAAGTTCAGCAGCGTTAGGAAGCCCACATTGAGCTACCGATTATAAGAAGCCCTGAAGTTTGGCAACGTTTTTGCGTATTCCTCAAAGTACTATTAGCTTGTAAACATTTTTATTATTACCTGGCAATGCACATTTTTCGTATTTTTGGGTCGTTCATCGTCATTAATCTTGTGTACTAAGACTCCCGAGAACAGATTATGGTAATTCTTAGCATTACCTGTACACAGTAAGATACCGACAGAAAAAAGATTTAAAAATTGAATCGCAAAAGAATTATTTATTTTAATTGATACAATTAATACAAATTAATACTTTGTATTACTAATTTACTATTTTAGTTTTTAATAAGCCACAAAATTTGCTACCAAATAGGAAATTAATATGACAAATTAAATTATTGTTTTTTTTTTTATTTAAAAAAGGTTAATGCCTCGACTACTAATGGCCATTGGCATGGTAGGTACGGTAATTTTTAACAGTTAGGTACCTAGTGTAATGTGTAGTGTGTGTGTGTGTTGAGTAAGTGTCTTGTTACTTTGCAAAGTTGACGTCATTGTCTTTGCAAAGAGACGCTAACTGTATCCGAACGTCTGCGGTCCCTCCGGTGAGTACCGATCCCACAAGGACAGAAACTATTTTCATTTATTAATTTATAATAAATGAAACATTTCTGACCCTGGTGAGATTCGAACTCACAACCATTCGGATTTTTCGATCCAAAGGTAGGCGCTCTTACCACTCAGTCAAGGACGGGGTTAAAGTTATTATTATTAAATATTACTTTATAAAATTAAAAATAGTCATTCTTATGAATTATGCGTATTATTCTGATTCTGATACGATGAATACTTGTTTGATGGGTCTGAGCCACACAATTGAGGGTTAGGCCACTGTTTCATTCGTATTTTTAGTATTTGTCAAGGCAACAATACATTATGTAGTGCCATCTTGCCAAATATAGAGCTAGATTGTGTAGACCACTGTTGAACCATATATCCAATTTTTCTGCTTTAATTGATGTATTAATCTAAAAATGCTCAATTTGTGGACTGTGCCACTGTTGCTCTGAGCGCCTCATTTAATACAAATACAAAATATTCAATACAAATGCATATAGATTTTCCCTTCGGAAAAAATCAAACAATATAGATGTTTTTTAATTTCATTAAGGGGATGGGTACGTAGTTTCTGCTGAAATGCTACTCAAATGGAATTATTTTTTTTTTTCGAATTCTGAGAAAACTAATAATTGTTTTTGAAAATTTTAAACTCAGAATAAGAGATTACGTTATTAGCGAGGGCCGAAAGTCCCTGAGAACTTCTATAATGTTTATTTTAATAAGTTACAGGGCTAAAAAACTAAAAGAAAATTTAGTGTGACTTTTAATTTCAAAATATCTCATTCAAAATAAACTTTTTATTTATTGTAAGAGACTTTCGGCCCTCGGTAATAACTTAGTATTTCATTTTGCGTTTAAATTTTTCAAAAATATTTATTGTTTTTTTTTTAGGATTTGAAAAAAAATGAACACAATGTCCGTGGTAATATTTTCCAAATCTTTGTCAGTAGTAAATAGAATATTGCCAGCATATTGTCAGTCAGACAGTGACAATTTTAAATATTTGACCTGGCATTGGGAATATTTTCAGTTGTTGATTAAATAATATTGATAATGTGTTTAATAAATAATTGATTTAAGACGTGAACTTAATAAAAAGTTATTTATTGTTTATTATTTATGGAAGATCCAAAGCAGAGAATACACCAGGATATATTCAGTGATCCAAGTATTGTGTTGTTACAGATGTTCAAAATTGTAAGCGTTTCATAGTAACAATATAAGTATTAAAAAATCACTTTATCACTTTTCCTCTTTTCTCGATTGATTATTAGCTTTTGTTGTACAGTAGATAAATTATTACTGAATACATAAGTAGTGAAAAAATTATCAGTAGTAATTGCACAAGAGCTCTGAAATTATCGAATTTTTCCCGAGTGACACTTTGACAGTATTAATTTCACGACCCGAAGGGGAGTGAAATTACGTCAAGTGGCACGAGGGAAACAATTCGATAATAATTTCAGAGATCGAGCTGCAATTTGCTGCGATTATTTCATGAATAAAACTGTTTAAAACCAAAATTTTATTGTAATTTATTTATGTAAGTACAAATTAGTACAATTAAACACACAGTTGTTATAAATATTTGACGATTGAAAGTCATCACTTTTATAAGTTTTAAAACAGTAATTGTCATTAATGTCACTGAATGTATTTTTTCACAGCAACGAAGGGCATCTGACGTAATATACTTGACGATGGGATATTATCATAAATGATCAATTTAATTTGTATTTCTGTAGCTTTCTATTGGTCGGAAATATGAAATAATCATATTAATTAACTGAATTAACAATTAAGGCAATTAATTATACTAGTAAAAGTTATCCAAGAACATTCAAAAGCCATCTTTACAGTTAATGATGAAATTGTCAAGTAAAGTTTACATATCCATACCAGTGACAATTTTACTACACGTAATTTGCCGTGTAAAGACAGAAAAAGTAGGGATAGCCTTAAAATATTTGCGAATTATGTACCGATGGCCCTAAGAAATGTTTAATAAACAACATATTAAAAAGTTCTACTCTAGAAGTGGGCACTTAATTTTTTATTAAACAAATGAACTGCGAAATTAGATGTTTCTTTAAATAACCCCGAAAATATAAATTTTAGAAAAAAACTGACTTGACTATTGAAAAATTCAGACTATTGAAAAAAACCTAAATATAAGATTAAAATTTTTATAAAATTAAATCTGTAGCTTCTATAATTTTTTATTTATAACGCTAAAGTCACCCTTCTCACAAACATTGGCGCACTGTAAACTAGCGAAGTGCACGGCTGAGTTATTTCAGTGTATTTCTCTAATTAATGGATCAAATAAAATTTTACAAATTGGACAAGAAAGAAGAAAATTAAGAGAAGGAACAAGAAAGGATAGCTTAATTGGAAAGAAGAACAATTAAGCTATCTTATGGTTATAATAAAAAGAAATAAAATGTATGGGCATAAGTACGGTGTGGGCTGAATTTTGTTTAAACATTATTTAAAAACGTGTAACTAATAAAATTTTTCTTATAAAGCTCTCAAATTTGCACAACTTACCTTTCAAACATCTTACTAAACAATGTTTCATTCAAAAAAATGCCAAAAATTTAATTCAAATATGACGCAAAAATGCAATTTTTGAAAACTTTTACGTAAGTTTTAAGTAAAAACGTAGTTTACAGAATTACCAGCACTTTAAAACGGTATTACTCAAGTTTGAAAAGATTTTTTACAATTTTATAGGTGATTTTTTAAAGCATTTGATGTATTTTTTAAAATTAACTCAATAATTTTATTTTAGAAATGAAACTATGAAACTATGAATGAAACTATTCCTTTTTGACAAAAATTAAGAAAGATAACAAAAATGTACCTAATACAAAAACCGAAAATTACCAACTAAAAAATTGTTTATAAAAAGTGATCAAAAATGTTTTCTCTAAAACTTACCTAAAATAAATTTAATAATAAGCTTGAACAATAATAAATTTTCAACAAAAATATGTTTAGCTCTTAAACATTATGTCTGCGTAACTTCGAACCTATTAATAACTTTTTTATTACCAGTTTTACGAAAAAAGTTATTCTTGATAAAACTTGATATCTGATGATTGGGTTTTAGATTTTAGACTATGCAGAGCAATTTATGAAGAATAAACTTTTTTTCGTAAAATTTGTAATAAAAATGTTTCAAATATGGTTCGCAGGTTCTGGTACGCAGACATAGTGTAGAAGAGCTTCTTTATAAGCATTTTCAAATTGTAATGCCATATTCGGATTCAGCATAATCAAAAACAAAATAGAAACAAAATTCAACGATATTTTTAAAATTATTTTAAATTTTATAATTTAACATGATTATTTGGAATTAAGAACTATATTCTGATATGCAATTTCATCCTTCTAATGGCAAAAAAAAATTTGAAAATTTTTCTAATCAACATTATTTTTAGTTGTTTATTTCAATTATGATACATATGGATATTTGTATAACAAGGGAGGAAAGTGCTTTTTTTCCTCCCGAGAATGAAGTTTACTGCCCGACGCGTAGCGGAGGGCAGTAATCATTCAAGGGAGGAAAAGGCACTTTACTCCCATGTTATACATATGGTTTTTCCACCTTCCTCAAATAACAAGTCATTTTTTCATGTTTACTTAATTTATTTATGTAACTAACCAACAAAATTTATTAGAACTAAAACCAATAAGTACGTACAATATAACTGTCAACTGTCAAATATAAGTCAAAATAAAAATGTAAACATTGTTAAATCAAAATAACAGCTTACAGTTTTTTACCATTCTGTGAAATACAGAGTGTTTTATAAATAAACGTTAAAATGTATACAAACTTACGTAATAGAAAATAGATATTGTACAGGGCGTCAAAAAGTTATATTTTTATGAATGAAATACCATGATGTCACTTTTACTTTTCTTCCCTAGGGAGGAAAAGTACAACTTTGCTCCCTACAATCAGGTCCGGAAAAGTATACTTTCGGTAGAGGTAGGTGGAAAACTCTTTTATTATTCATTTTACGAAAAACAGTTATTCTTTATAAAATGTTCTACAGGGTCTAAAACCTAAAATACAACCGTCTAATATCAAATTTTGTCAATTTTATACGAGGTATATAAAAAAAAATATGAATTTTCCCAAGAGTACTTAAATAATATACCCTTATTTTTCACAATATTGAAAATTGTGCTTATGTAAAGTTGTTTAGAACTAAAAACCATCATTAACCCGCCAGTGGTCGCTATATGAGATTTTCTCTCACGGTTTCAGAAAATTGCACAGAAATTTTTTTTTTGGGAAATTATAAGATCTGTAGTTCCTTCTAGTCTCCTAACTATCCTCCCTCGACAATCTAATAGAATCGTCCGCTTAGATAGTGACTCAGTTGACCTAATATCACCCAATTGTTGAGTCAGCGCGCTTCAAGTGAGACATTCTCTCATCAAGCGACCACCCGCGTTACGAACTGTACATAAAAATTAATTTTATTTTGGCACTTAAAACCTAAAATAATGTAAAAAAAAAATTGTAATTGTCATCAATCAATTTTTCCAGAGCATTCTTGTTATATATGTGTGCTGTGCCGTAAATTATCAAGATACGGAGATTGATTAATATTGGTTTAATTCCGATTATTTCTTTTTATTTTATTATATTATTATCTATATTATGTTACATTCTTTTTTTCTTATTATTAGTTAATAAAAAAAGTTTAAAAACTGTTTTAAAAACTTTATTTTGTAAAAAAAGGTAAAATTTGGATATGTGAGAGAAAATCTCACGCGCGACCACTCGCGTAACAATCTACCTAGCGACCAATGCCGGGTCGCTAGGTTGGGAATATATCTTTGGTTGGGAAATAAGCCACAATTAAATTGAAAAAATAATTTTATTCGCGTTTCGACGCCCAAATCGGATGTCGTTGTCAAAATATAAAATATTACTAATATTTACTCGGTAATATTTTGTATTTTGACAAGGACATCCGATTTGGGCGTCGAAACGTTAATAAAATTATTTTTTCAATTTAATTGTGGCTTATTTCCCAATCAAAATAATTATAAAAATGCCACAAGAAAATAGCTTCAGAACAACACTAAAAACCATCTTCCAATATTCCATCCTTCTCATTGAAATATTCTGAACTATAAAGGTACTTTATTCTTGATCGAAATTTATCTTTTTTGACATACCTCGTATAAAATTAATCAAAATTGATATAAGATGGTTGTATTTAAGGTCTTTGGCCATGCAGAACTTTTTACAAAGGATAACTTTTTTTCGTATAATTAATAATAGACCAGTAAGGATCTGTTTTTAGATGGAGGTGAGTGGTGGCATTCAGATTTTTGCGGATAAAGTTAGGTGATAACTTCGTTAATAATAATTGATTAATGCTCCGTCTCAAATATGTCCGGAACATTAATAAAAAAAATAAAATATTTAAAAATTTCAAAAAATTTCGTTTTTTTTTCAACTTTTTTTGCTTATAACTTTAAAACGATTCATTTTGGAACAAAGTCGTATAGGAATAAAACAAAGGTAATTAAATTTTCTATCAGATGCGATTGCTTAAAAATCTCTTAATTAATCACCCTTGCTGCAAAATAGCAATAAATATAAAATAAGGGGGCAAAACAAGCCTGTTCTTATTCAATTATTTTCCATCACTTAGGTTACACTTGGAACCTTCCTAATTCGCTTAGAAAATTTTTGTAATGTGCTAAAACCGTACACCAATTTTCATTAAAATTGACTTACTAGATTTTGAATAATAATTTTGCAATCTAAACTTTTTTTAAAAAATTAAAATTTTTTAAAATCTTGCACAACAAAAACTAGTATATACAAAGATTTGTCAATTTTTTTACATATAAAGAGGCACTCCACCTATCTAATGCACTTTACAGAATTAAAATCGGATTGTTTAAGCAGCCTCAGCAATGTTTTAAAATTATAAACAATTTTTTGGCTTATAAACAAATTAGTCCTGTGGCCAGGAGGGGGTGCTGCGCGCTCCTTTATTTAGATGGACTTACCCAAGATTTTTATGTATTTTTTGACCCGTGGAACACGATTTTTTTGGGTAACAGTTGATCCGGATGTCAATAAAATTGTTATAAATAAAGAACTTGAGGAATTACATAACATCGATTTTTCGCAAAATAAAACATTTTTTTATATTTCTTGGGTAAGTCTAAGCAAGAAATGTTCTTACAAGTTTTTTCGTAGGATGCATAGTTTTCGAGATAAACGCAGTGGAACTTTTAAAAAATCGAAAAAGTGCAATTTTTGAACGCGAATAATTTTGATTAAAAAATAAAATAGCAATTCTGCTGACATAATTTGAAAGTTTAAATCAAATTATACCGGTTTTAATTATTTGCATTGCTAAAAATTAATTGTTTATTAATAAACAAAGCTATTTGTTTATAAGCCAAAAAATTATTTATAACTTTAAAACATTGCTGAGGCCCCTTAAATAATCCGATTTTAATTCTGTAAACTGTATTAGATAGGTAAAGCACCTCTTTATGTAAAAAAATTAGACAACTTCTAAATGGTCTACTTTTTGTTCAGAAAGATTTTAAAAAATTTGAACTTTTTTAAAAACATTTAAATTGCAAATTTATTATGCAAAATCTATTAGGTCGATTTTAATGAAATTTGGTACACGGTTTAAGTATGTTACAAAGAATTTCCTAAGTGAATTACTAAGGTTCTAAGTACCACCGAAGTGGTTAAAAACATTGAATAACAACAGGCATATTTTGCCCCCTTATTTTGTATTTATTGCTATATTGCAGAAAAAGTTATAAGTTAAGACATTTTTGACCAGTCCGATATCATACAAAATTCAATTATCTTTATTTTATTTCTCTACGACTTTGTTCCAAAACGAATCATTTTAAAGTTATAAGCAAAGAAACAGAAAAAAATCGACGTTTTTCGAATTTTTAAATATTTTATTTTTTTTATTAATGTTCCGGACATATTTGAGAAGGAGCATAAGTAAATTATTATTAACGAAGTTATCACCTTACTTTATCTGCAAAAATTCGAATGCCACCTTTCACATCCAAAAATAGACGTTTTTTCACAGATCCTTACTGGTCTATAATAAAAGAGTTATCATAATTGAAATAACTGAAAATAATGTTGTATATCCATTATTAAAAAAATTCAACTTTTTTTTAATTAGAAAGATGAAATGGCATATTAGAATATAGTTCTTAATTCCAAAAAACTTTTCATTACAACAATTTTTAATATTTTGAATAATAAAGCTACTTTACTCTTGAGTAAAATTCATATTTTTTGACATAATATCTCGTATATGGCTTAAAAAAATGAACTGATGGTTCTATTTTTAATTTAGACCATGCACAACTTTTCACGTTGACGAACAGAACGTCTATAGTCGTCTAATTTCCATTGATGTAATGTGACACAACGTCTATATACGTTGAATTTTTCCCTATTCTACTTTGCAAAATACATATAGTGTCACAACTTGCTTATACATTTGACGCAGTGTCCGTCAACGTGTTAATTGGACACACTGTACAAAACAATTATTGTTATTGTTTAAACAAATAATAAACAATTAGCGGCAAAATCTGTGAGTAGAACTTTTTACTTTAACATGTATATAAATTAAGAAATCAAAAGATTTTATTATTTTTAAACATTTATTTGTTTGAAAATGGAGTCTTTTGGTTTCGACATTTGGGTTGTTTATTTTTTGAGAACATTTGTATCCAGAATAAAGTACGTGACTCCTAGTGGCGGGATACGAGCAACAATACATTGGCTTATAGGGCAGTCCTTACAGTAGGGATCCTGGCCTATACAGAAAAATGCTGGCGGGTGTGGGGTAATACTGCACTTTGGTTGCATTGGTGGTGTATTGGCTAAACGTGCAGGGCAGGGTATGGTGCTGATAGAAAAGGCATTCAGGCATCAAATCCAAACAAAATATTTTCAGGCCATAAAAATGAAACGACCTTCTCCAAAGATATAAAAACTTATACTGAAATGATGGCATCTCTTGAGGTAAATGAGCCTCCGTTCGGATCTCCGGGTGAGGACTATCTCAGGGGAACACTATTACAGGTTATAAAAATCAGGATAGGGTCGTGGAATCTTGGTAGTCTTACAGGTAAGAGTCTGGAGTTAGTGGATGCGCTCAAACCAAGGAGAGTTCAAATTGCTTGCATTCAAAAAACTAGGTGGAAAGGTCAAAGGGCGAAAGAACTAGGTGAAAGTTACAAATTGTGGTATGCAGGGAGTAGTAACACTAGAAATTGAGTTGGTATAATTGCTGTTAGTGAAATGAAAAATAACGTAGTGTATTCAAGCCTATAAGATCAACTAGATACCAGCAAAGGCGAAACGAAGATATATAAAATAGCCAAACAGAGAGCAAAGAAAGCAAAAATTTTCATCAGATTAGATGTATCCGAGATGAAAATAATAAAACACTAGTTCAAGAAAAGGATGTCAAAAAGAGATGGAGAATTGGAGAAAGTACTTTGACAGCATATTAAATGAAGTTGACAGACAGCCTGTAGAGTCAACGGAGATAGTAGCAGCAATGGTCACCAAAATAACAAACGTGGAAGTGGCTCAAGCGCTTCAAAAAATAAAGAAAGGAAAAGCGGTAGGACCAGATGACATTCCTAGGGAAGTATGAAGAGAATTGGGAGAGACAGGAACAAGGTGGCTAGCAGGCCTATTAATAGAATTATTGCAGTTGGACAAATGCCAAACGAATGGAGAAGCAGTATACTGGTACCTGTTTACAAAAACAAGGGAGCTATACAACAATGTACAAACTACAGGGCTATAAAACTGGAAAAGCAGTTGATGGAAAAATACAGTAGTAAAGAAACAAACGCTCATATGGTATTCATTGATCTTGAGAAAGCATATGATAGAGTTCCTCGAGAGATTCTGTGGTGGGCACTCAATAAGAAAGGAGTCCCTGGTGAATATGTAAAGATTGTGAGGAATATGTATGAAGGAGTAACGACTAGTGTTAGGACAGGTGTGGGAGAGACTGATAAACTTCATGTGAAAGTAAGATTGCACCAAGCTCTGTGCTTAGTCCGTATTTATTCTCATTACTTCTGGACCAGATAACGGCGAAACTACTGGATAACATTCCATGGTGCTTAATGTATGCTGATGATGTCGTGTTAGTAGGAAATAGTGAAAGAGACTTAGAAAAAAACTGAAACAGTGGAGGCAAGATCTGGAGGAAAAAGGTTTAAAACTTGGTAAGACAAAAACAGAGTATTTGGAATGTTCATTTAAAGATGGAGTTACTGCAAATAAAATGGTATCTTTGGGTGGTGAACTGATTGTACAAGGCAGTAGTTTTAAGTACCTGGGATCGGTATTACAGAGTAATTATTGAGAAATAGATGGAGATACATGCAGTATAATTAGGGCTAGATGGATGAAGTGGAAAGATGCGAGTGGTGTGTTGTGTGACAGAAAAATTCCAATGAAGCTGAAGGGAAAATTCTATAAAACAGCCATAAAATGTTGGTTGGGCAGTGAAAAAGAAAGAGAATGCTTAGATGGAATAGTGGAGTGACAAAGAAGGATAAAATTAGAAATCAGTATATTAGGGGAAGTCTAGGTGTGGCACCAATTGATGCCAAAATGAGAGAGCATAGGTTAAGATGGTTTGGTCATGTTCAACGTCGAGACTTTAGTCACCCAATACGAAGAATAGCTGAAGTGCAGATTCCTGGAAGGAGTAGGAGAGGAAGACCAAAGAAGACCTGGGGGAAACGATAAGGCAGGACATGTTGGTAAAGGGGATTAACATTGATATGACCCAAGATAGAATTGTGTGGAGAAATGCAATTAGGGAAGCCGACCCCGCATAGGGATAAGGCAAAGAGAATGATGATGATATTGTTTGAGAACGCAGTTTTTGGAATCACACTAGAAATATCTTTCATAATGAAGAATAAAATAATTATAGAAGAATTTGGATAATCCTCCTCCGAATATTAATGGATTAGAACGACGACAAAAAATGCAACGGAAATGGATATTGAAAATGGTCGCATGGAACGTACTAGTAAATCGAAATAGGAATAGACGCAAAGAATAGGTGCGTGCTAGCAAATTTTAAATTACGGCAGACAGAGCTCAGTTAATCGTGAACCGCTTAGCTGTTTAAGTAGATAGTAGATAGTTTTGCAATATTAGTCCAGTCAGGTTAGACGAATAACAGGTATAACCTTGCATTAGGAGCTGCCCCAAATTTTATTTTTCTAAACTTTAGAGGGGGTCAATAGTAGTGTAAATTTAAAATCTCGACTGAATTCCGCTATTGCGTTAGCCGTCATTTAGGTTTTAACCGAGAACCGTTTTTGCTCAATATCTCCGCCATTTTCAACTTTTCCACAAAAAGTGTAACAACCAAAATGGTTAAAAATATGATTTTCTATCATTTCTATTGTTACAATCTTTTCGTGCAGTCGATATTTTCCGAGTTATGGCGGAAAATAATGACAGTTAGACCATATTTATTGAATTACCTTGCCATTAGACATTGTCTATATGCCGTTAGACTGAAAACTTAGACTTTTGATAGCAGTTGCCGCTAGGGCATCTATGCCATTTCGTTCGTTGCGATCCGTGACTGCACGCCGGGGTTTGTTTTGGTTGGATCAGGGAGAGCAGCATATGTGCCTCCTGATGAGAGACTAATAAGTTCCGAAACCGGTAGAGGTGCTTGCGGCACTCTCTGAGTGGACTAGAATATCGCGCGGCTGTAGTTTCGTGTTGCAACGGCATTGAAAATGGTTATTCATTTTTGATTTACTTTACTCTGTTTGGAGTACAAAGGGAACTATTCTCGTTGAAACTTTACCGCGCTGAGCAGATGGGACGTGAATTGTATATTGTAGAATTCCCTCATCTTCCTTAGTCTCGGCATCCGTATGGCTTGCAAATTGTAGAAGCCTCGGAGGTGTAACCAGAGAAGGTTCCCATTGTTTTCATTCTGGTGGGATGTAGAGTAGCATTATGTTGCTTTATATGCCATTAGACTGAAAACTTAGACTTTTGATAGCAGTTGCCGCTAGGGCATCTATGCCATTTCGTTCGTTGCAATCCGGGACTGCACGCTGGGGTTTGTTTGGTTGGATCAGGGAAAGCAACATATGTGCCTCCTGATGAGAGACTAATAAGTTTCGAAACCGGTAGAGGTGCTTGCGGCACTCTCTGATTGGACTAGAATATCGCGCGGCTGTAGTTTCGTGTTGCAACGACATTGAAAATGGTTATTCATTTTTGAATTATCTTGTTTATTATTAGTTTTACGACAAAAATGTTCCTACACAAAAATATGGAGAATTAAATTCTACACAATTTTAATCTCTTTCATTTTTTGCTAAAGTTATTATTTAAGGTAGTACGTATGCGACAATGGCGCGAGCGTAAGACCTGATTGATTTTGTAGCAATTGTTTTTGTTCTATATCTACGCCATTTTCAACTAAAATTGTTCCAAATATGATTTTCTACAATTTCCTTTCAACAATTTTTTTCATGCGGTTGATGTTTTCCGAGTTAAGTGAGAAAATAGTAAAAAGTGGTGGGGGGAGCATAATTACTGAATTGAATCTTGTCTCCGAGCTGCCCCAAATTTTATTTTTCTAAATTTTAGGGGAGATCAAAAGAAGTGTAAATTTAAAATGTCGACTGAATTCCGCGGTTGCATTAGCCGCCATATTGAATTTAAAGGAGAATCGTTGTTGCTTAATATCTGCGCCATTTTCAACTTTTCGACAAAAATGGTAAAAACTAAAATTGTTGAAAACGCAATTTCCAGCAATTTTTTTTTCCACAATTTATTTATGCGATCAATATTCTACGAGTTAAGGGGGAAAAGAGTGGAAGCGGGGGGGAGCATAATTATTGAATTGTCTCAGTTATTATTAAATTTACGACATAATTGTACATAAACAAAAATAAAGAGAATTGCATTTTATACAATTTTTAAAATTTCCAATGAAACAGCAACCAAACTGAGCACATTAAAGACATAGATAATAACTTATATGCATTAAGTTCACTTAATTTTATTAACTAGCGGGTTTTATTTTTTAAATTTGTCTGTCGATAATTAGATTTCATGTCAGCTAACATTATTTCAATATTTCAATTTTGTTTCTTTATTTTGGACCTTGTTGGGGGGAATTTCCCCATCCCCCTCGTAGACTTGCCACTGGTCATCTCGAAAAATTGTAGTAAATCGTAATTGCAACAATTTCAGTCCTTACACTTTTTGTCGAAAAGCTGAAAATGGCGGAGATATTGAACAAAAACGATTGCTATAAAATCAATCAGGTCTTACGCTCTCGCCTTTACTGCATACGTACTATCTTAAATATCTATTTTATAAAAAAAATGAAAGAAATCAAAATTGTACAAAATTTAATTCTCTTCATTTTTGTATGAATTCAAATTTGTTGTAAAACTAATAATAAACGAGATATTTCAATGAATTAAAAATTATGCTTTAACTGTCACTCTTTTCCCCATAACTTGGAAAATATCGACCGCACGAAAAAAATTGTAATACGCGAAATTATAGAAAATCGCATTTTCAACAATTTCAGTTTCTACACTTTTTGTCGAAAAGTTTAAAATGGCGGAGATATTGAGCAAAATCAGTTCTACTTTAAAATCAAGATGGCGGCTAACTCAACGGTCAAAGTCAGTCGAGATTTTAAATTTATACTACTCTTGACCCCCCTAAAGATTAGAAAAATAAAATTTGGGGCAGCTCGTAATGCCAGGTCAAATGCTCCAGACTGGGCTATATTGAAAATTCGCGACGTTGATAAGTTTTGTGTAAAATCTCAATTTATAATAATTTTTTATTAACAATGACTTTGAACTTTTTAATTTGTTTATTTAATCTAAAAATAAATTAACAGCAGATTAAGCATGTGAATGCCCAATCTTGTGAAATAATACACTATGAGTTAAATAATATCTCAATAATAACCCTGATTTAAAATTCGTTTACGAGAAGTAGCTGCTGGTAAATATGTTATTGACTTGGAAAAAGTTCAAGAGCATATTTATTTATGATTCGTATGACAAATCATTTGATAAATATTCTAATAAAAAAACTCGAGAACATACACTTACTGAAATAGGGAAGTGGGAAAAAATTTTAAGAATTCTTCTAGCTACTAGGACAATAAAAATATGGTAACGAGCCTTTGTTATATTTTGGGGCCTTTTGTGGTCTATTCTCAAGCATTTCTAATTTCTGATACAGTCGAACCCGCTTATTGAAATAGCCTTTGTGCAAGGCAAAAATATTCTTATAACCGGGATATTCTAATAACCGATCATTGGTGGCAAGTCGAAATAAGTGTTACCGAATATACGTAATAATATTATTTACATACTATGCCAATAAGTAGTTTTATTACATACTATGCCAATATGTATATCATATACAGGGTGAGGCAAATAAAGGGCCTATTACAAATATCTCGAGAACTAAAGGCAACAGAATCATGAAAATTGGAATAAAGGGGTTTTGAAGGATGATCTATTAAATGAAAATATTTTCATCTCTTTGCAACTTCCGGTTATACCGGAAGTTGCTTATAACTTCGTTCTTTTAAATGGGACACCCTGTATATTTTTACATTTTTGGATTCTCTTTGATGTTTTATTTCTTAAAATATCAGGTTTTGTAATATTATACAGGGTATTTTAAAAGATAATTACGATTTTTTATTAATTTCGTAGCAAAATTAACACCCTGTAGAATTGTAGTAGTTTGCCATCTAAAACTCTACTTACGATCAAATGATTTTTAATATACTCTACTATTGTTAAGAATCATTATTATAGCTAAATTTTTAATTTTGGTATACAGGGTTAGTCGAAACTCGGAATGAGTATTTTCTGAGTTTTCTTAAATGGAACACCCTTTATTTTAGTATTGTAATGAAATGATATTTTATGGTACTTTTTTATTTCTTAAGCATTCCCTATACCTAACTGCTTTAATTTGTGCTTAATTGTTAATCGAACCAACAATCTTAACTACGTAGGTATTTTGATAGCTAAACCATTATTGGTAATTTTAAGGACCAGTCTGGATTAATATGTATTTATTTCTGAAAAATTATTTGGGATTGAGTATTTTCACGGCCAACCTAATAAAATTTTACGTATTTTTTGTTGCAATTAATGCTTAGCTTGATTCACCAATAACTCACAAATTAAAGCAGTTAGGTATAGGGAATGCTTAAGAAATAAAAAAGTACTATAAAATATCATTTCACTACAATGCAAAAATACAGGGTGTTCTATTTAAGAAAACTCAGAAAATACTCATTCCGAGTTTCGACCAACCCTGTATACTAAAATTAAAAATTTAGCTATACTAATGATTCTTAACAATAGTAGAGTATATTAAAAATCATTTGAACGTAAGTATAGTTTTAGATGTCAAACTACTACAATTCTACAGTGTGTGAATATTGCTACGAAATTAATAAAAAAACGTAATTATCTTTTAAAATACCCTGTATATTATTACAAAACTTCATATTTTAAGAAAGAAGACATCGAAGAGAATCCAAAAATGTAAAAATATACAGGGTGTACCATTTAAAAAAATGAAGTTATAAGCAACTTCCGGTATAACCGGAAGTTGCAAAGAGATGAAAATATTTTCATTTAATAGATCATCCTTCAAAACCCCTTTATTCCAATTTTCATGATTCTGTTGCCTTTAGTTCTCGAGATATTTCTAATAGGCCAGTTATCTGCCTCACCCTATATGTACCTACATAATCAGTGTATGTAAATGGTTTTAGGTCTTTTTACGTCAATAATACAGTAGTGTTACTACTACTTATCTATGTATGTGTTAAATACCAAATTACATTACATGTGTGTGAATGAATACAGTAGGTAATTAGGCAGGTAGGTAGGCAATATGTAGATATGTAAATGTTTTCTTATTAAAATGCATATATAACAAAATTACTTATTTTTTCTTGAGAAATTATTGGTAATTATAGCTTTTTCGTTGCTAATCCGTCTGGTCATCCTTAATCCATTGGTTGAATAGAAATTTTATTGGCGTCAAGAAATGGATTGTTACATTCTTGTTCTTTTCTGTTCTTTTCGAATTTAACAAAGCCATAATTCACATCTTGCAAACAAGTAGGTACTCTCTGAGTGAATTCTAAATAAAATGCTTCTAACAATTTTATATCAGGCAACAGTGCCTTTGTGTAGACAAATAAACATTATTTTATGACCCATGCATTTGTCGGCTAAAGATCGAATTGGTACTCGTAACAAAGTAATAAATATTTATTACCCTAATAATATCTAATCCAGCACTACAGGCCCTTGACGACAAACCATAATACCAAACATAATTGAAATTTTTAGTAAATTGGAAAAAAAATATTCGTTGACCTGCAAAATATGCTAATAAGCGGTATTATCTAGTTAGATCCTATTCCAATAAACGGATAAATTTATTAAGGAGTAAATGGAAACGTTTCGGGAACTTGAATTTATATTCCATAAACCGGGATATTCCTATAATAGGGATTCTAATAAGCGGGTTCGACTGTACTTATCATAAGATTTTGAGACAGCGCCCTGTGTTACGCCTGTTACTGCAGCTCTGAGAACGGACCATCTGGTGTCCAATACTGCTTAGTCATGTTGTCAACTGAAGTTTGGAGGGTTTTTGGGCACAAGGTGTACCAGAGGTAGGTTCTAATGGCGTATTCTTGTTCAGGGATCCTAAAACACTTAAGTAATCTGTTTGGTGCATCAATTTAGTGCCGAATACCCTTGAAACTTCAGACAACGTGCCTTAGCAGTAAACCTGGGTGCACCAGGTGCTCCGGTGATCGGTTCCGACGTATTCGTCTTCAGTGACCCCAATTCGTCTTCAGTGACCCCAAATCCCCTTAATTAACAAACTTTTGCCCTTAATACACTTATTATTTTGACCTATTTATTCACTTTTGGATGCACTCTATGCACTTTAAAATGCAACTATGCATTTTCACCCATTATTATAATTATTATACAGGGGGACATGAATCAGAGAGAAGAAACATGGTTCGATGAAGAATGCAAACAAGCTATACAGGAAAGAAATGAAGCACATAAGAATTACATACTCAGACGTACTAGAGAGAGAAAAACAGAATTTGAGAACAAAAGACGAAGAGCAGATAAACTGTGCAGGCAGAAAAAGAGAAAGTACGAAAACCAACGGATACTAAACATAGAGAGGGAGTTTAAGGAAAACGAAACACGTAGTGCATACCAACTTATTAAACATTTAAGACAGGGATACAAACCGAAGACTAGCCTCTGCAAAAATCAGAAGGGTGAAATTATTAGCGATATGGACGAAATTAAGATAACCTGGATGACATATTTTAAGGAAGTATTAAAAAAAGGGGCACAACCACCATTACAACAACAGAGGCAGCAGCAGGCACGGCAGGAGGTACAACAACAAGAGCTGGGGGAAGATGGAGAAGACAATGAATTAACTAGACCCCCAACGCTAAAGGAGGTCCAAACGGCAATCCACATACAAAAAAAGCCATAAAGCACCGGGAATAGATAAAATACCGGCAGAAGGAGGAAGGAATTTGACCCAACAGATGTATCAGCTAATACGAGAGATATGGATAGAAGAAGAAATCCCCAACAATGGAAGAAAAGTATAATCTGCCCTATTCATAAAAAAGGAGACAAACTATTGTGTCAGAATTATAGAGGCATCTCTTTACTTTGTTCGGGATACAAAATATTCACAAACATCCTTAATCGAAGACTTCAACCTCTCACGGAAAAAATCATCGGGGAATATCAAGCAGGGTTTAGGCAAAATAGATCTACCATTGACCAACTATTTACAGTTAAACAAATACTAGCCAAAGCATGGGAATATGACATGGACGTTTACAATCTCTTTGTAGATTTTAAACAAGCCTATGATTCAATAGATAGAACAATTCTACCTAATATATTGGAAGAATTTGGCATACCATCAAAATTAATACGACTAGTGCAAATGACAATGACAGAAACAGAAGCACAAGTATGTATTCAAGGACAGATCACTGATGCGTTTAAGATAACGCAAGGACTGAAACAAGGCGACGGACTGGCTCTAACGCTTTTTAATCTTGTTCTTGAATATGTAATTAGACGGTTGATGGTAAGCGGAAATAACATACTTACAAACAAATCTACCCAATTAGCAGCATACGCGGATGATATAAACATAATGAGCAGAACAATGAATGCAGCGGAAGAAATCTACGTTGAGTTGAAACAGAGTGCAGAAGCAGTAGGGCTAGCAATAAACACAAATAAAACAAAACTACTCATACAAACCAGATCAAATAGACCGGCGCAACAACACTTTATTGACGATATAGAACAGGTGAATAGATTCACGTACCTAGGAATGGATCTGGTTGCAAGCAGTGAAGAAGAACCGGAAATAAATAGAAGGCTTGTGCTGGCAAATAAAGCCTATTTCGCGATGGGCCACATATTTAAATCGCGAGACGTCCCCGGAAAACAAAACTCCGGGTATATAAAACAATAATCAGGCCCATAGTAAGTTATGGCTAAGAAACATGGGTGGTGACACAGAAATCTGCCAATGCATTAGATGTGTTTGAAAGAAAAGTATTACGAAGAATACTGGGCCCAATAATGGAAAATAACAACTGGCGAATTAGGTATAATAGAGAAATATACGAGCAATATAGCTAACCAACTCTAGCACAACACACTAAACTGCAGAGATTACGGTGGGCAGGGCATGTGGTCCGCATGCATGAGAATAGAATCCCCAGAAAATTGCTGAATGCAAGAATGCAGGGAAGAAGACCTGTTGGAAGACCTAAAAAGAGATGGGAAGACGAGGTCGATGAGGATGCCAGGAACTTCCTGGGAACGCGTTCATGGAAAAGAACAGCGGTAAATCGAAATGATTGGAGAAGCTTATTGAAGGAGGTCAAGGCTCGATTTGGGCTGTAGTGCCATTGGACGGATGGATGAATGGATGGACATGAAAGGAGCCTCCACGTAGATTGTGATCACTTGTGAATACAATCGGGCGTCCGCCTGGAAACGAGTAATGTCGGCTAATTCTTTCAACACCGGTACACCAACAACACAGATGCAATCAGAATCAAAACGGTCTTTATCAAGGCCATTTTTGATAACGACCTCAATTAATATTGAAGGACTATCAGCAGATAAAGGAAACCTATTGTCTAATATGTGCAGAGAACATGGTGTCGATGTTCTGCTGGTTCAAGAAACCCATAGAGATACTGCAAGCCGCAGACCAAGGATTCGGGGTATGAAGCTTATACTGGAGAGACCACACGACCAATATGTTAGCGCAGTCTTCGTCAGACCAGATATCGACGTAGCGTCCACATCTCTAACAGATCAAAATGACATCGAGATCCTCACAGTGGCGATAAACTCCTGTACAGTAACGTCAATCTACAAACCACCAAACGCTGATTTTGCTTTTGAAAAACCGAGTAACTTTCAATCACAGCAAATCAAATTCGTACTGGGTGACTTCAACTGCCACAGTGTCGCGTGGGGTTACAACGAAACAGATTCCAATGGCGAAGAACTAGAAAAATGGGCTGAAAGCAAGTCAGCTTGCTTCCATACAGCCATGATGTGAACTTGTCAGATTGAGCTCATTGGTACCTCGGGCGTATAACATTGGATATTTTATACATCCATGTTATAAATCACATCTTCTTCATATGTTCCTATGACGGGTCAATTATAAAGGGTTTATACCCAAATATATTTACTTTGGTGGTTAGCATGTAGATTCTAAGATTACACTGATGATGATCGGTCAACCGATCGAAAACTAGTTATGTCTTTGATATAGCCCTGTATAGGGATTTTAACAAATATACCTTTTATAAAGGATTTTATGTTTTTGTAATGGTATACAGCCAACTACAGGAAATGTTTCCTCGTGGATTTGAAAGCTAGAGTGATAGCCCTCTTAAAACCAGGGAAGGATCCGGCGGATACAAAGAGTTTTAGACCTGTGTCTCTCTTGTGCCACCTTTTCAAGGCCTTTGAAATAATTATACTGAACCGGATCGCAACATATGTGGAGACTAAAATTATTCCAGAACAAGCAGGATTCAGGCCCGGAAAGTGCTGCTGCAGTCAAATTCTTAATCTCACCCAACATATTGAAGATGGTTTTGAACGGAAGGAAATAACAGGAGTAGCGTTTATAGACCTAACTGCCGCCTATGATACAGTTAACCATCAACGGCTACTCGCAAAACTCTACGAAACTACAAAGGATTTCCGACTAACAAGGTTAGTGAAATGTCTACTCCAGAATAGAAGCTTCTATGTAACGCTCCAGTCCAAGAACAGTCGGTGGAGGGACCAAAAAAGTGGCTACCACAAGGAAGTGTCCTCGCGCCGATTCTATACAACATATACACCAACGACTAACCCATACACAAACAAACAAGGCAATTTATTTACGCTGATAATAAATACAGCTGTGGCACCTCAGGGAAGAACCTTCAATGAAGTCCAAGTGAAACTGACAGATGCCCTGGGAGACTTAGCTGTATGCTATGATAACAACCATCTGAAACCCAATCCCACAAAAACCCAGGTATGTGCTTTCCACCTGAGAAACAAGCATGCCCGAAGGCCGCTGGAGGTGGAATGGCATTGTCAGATGCTGGAACACAACAAGACGCCAAAATACCTTGGCGTCCGTCTGGATAGAACTCTGTCTTACCGATACCACTGCCAATATGTCAAGAAGAAACTAAGTGCCAGAAATAATATCATCCGCAAGCTAACTAATACAAAATGGGGAGCGCAACCACACACTCTCCGCACTTTTGCCTTGGCATTATGTTTTTCGGCCGCGGAGTTTGGAGCACCAGTATGGGCAAACTCTGCTCGCGCAAAGAACGTCGACGTGGCTCTAAATTAAACAGTCCGTATAATATCGGGTTGCCTGAAACCTACACCTATCGAAGAGGTATACCCCATAGCTGGAATTGCTCCACCACCTGTCAGGAGGAAGGTCATATCAGAGGTATAATGGAAAAAGCAGGAGACGGACCGCAGACACCCCTTATATGACCACCAAACTCAGCCAAGCCGAATAAGATCTCGGAAAAGCTTCCTGAAAACATCAATATCAATCCCCGAAGCGCCAGAGACGCGCCGAATACACCTACGGCAAGCGTCAGCTACGGTGACACATTTTCCTCCCTCAGAGGAAATGGCTGCTGGACACAATTTACCGTATCCGACTTGGAAAGCGCTAAACAGACTAAGAACCGGCGTTTCACGTTGTGCTAGTAACCTGAAAAAATGGGAAGACGATACCTGCGACTGTGGCGCGGTTCAGACCAGCCGGCATCTACTATCATGCACAGAGATAAGAGAGACTTGCACAGAAGAAGATTTAATTATAGCAAATGACAGGGCCATCTATGTGGCCAACCATTGGAAAAACAGAATTTAAAGTTGTTGGTGTTCCGGACACGGAAAATAAGTACATACATAGTAGACTTTTTTTCTGATATCATCTTGAAAACTATGCAAAAAGTTGCAAGTCTTCAGGTGCTGTATTTAAAAATCGATTTATTTTGTGCTAAATGCCTTAGTCTATTTACTATTGTTTGTAAATAGTTTAACAAATGGAACTTTATCTACCCTACTATTTACTTTGCATTATCCTTGAAAAATAATAGCATCGTCACATTTTGTTCTTACGCAACATTCTTGTATTTAATTATACAGAGGAAGTTAGTAATTTACTATATTTATCTTTTTGTTCCTACTTATCTAGTTATTTGCTTATACGTTCAAAGGTGCACAAGAAGCAGCTGTTGATAGTTGATTTGTATCTAAAAATATTTAAAAGTTTTCTACAAATTAAGAAAATATTACGCAATTTTTGAGATGTTAATTTAAAATAGATTAAACTTGTCTATTTATCAAAAGATAAAAGCGAGACTATCAAAACTATAAAAGTTTAATTTTTGGACAATATTTTATAAAACTGTGCAAGTTATAGTTAGCTGAAACCTCAATTCCTGATAGATAGTGTTTCTGGATAGTGCAAAATGTCATATTTTCTTACAGAAGAAGTAAAATCCTGGATTCAACAATCCGTAGGTACTGAAAATTGTATTATCACCATAGAAAATACGACCCAGAAAGGAGAAGGATATGTTGGAGATTTTATTTTTGCAAAAGTTGAACTTCAGTCCAATGAAGGCAGGGTTGCAGATGATACAACTCTATTTGTAGCTTTAAAACGCAATAATCAGAATTCATCCGCTCAAAAACAAATTTCTGCAATTCACGAATTCTGTAGAAGGGAAGTGTACCTGTACGATACCATCATTCCAGCATATCAAAAGTTTCATAAAAGTAAGACGCTCCAAGATGATTATTATATAGTTCCAAAGTGTCACAAAGCATTTTTGGAAGGCGAAAACAACGTTGTAGTTTTAGAAAATCTTAAAAAGAAAGGTTATGTGCTGCAGCAAAGAGACAAACCGCTGAACTCTGATCAAATCAAATTGTGTTTAAAATCTTACGCCAAATTACACGGTTCGGCCTTTGCAATGAGAGACCAAAATCCAGAAGAATTTAAAAGGATTTCTAAAGACTTGCATCCTTTGATTAGCGAAGCATTTACTAATTTTAAAGCAGTCTTTGATAGGAAATCAATTGCTATAGTCGATACATTAAAAGAAGCTGGAAGAGAAGACCTGTAGGTTAGATTTAAAAAGTTTGATGGCGAAAAGAGTATTTTTAGCCGTTTTCTTGAAGCATGCGATGGTACTTCAGATGAGAAAGTAATTATTCATGGTGACTGTCATAATGCTAATATGCTGTTCCTATTTAAAGTAGTAGGAAACAAAGGTTGAACCTTGCAAAACGGACACAAGTCCGTTTTTATTTTTTTTCTGGTATATCAAGGGGTGCTTATTATAAGACTAACCTTTTCTGAAAAAATTTCGCCCCGGAACCCCCCTTTTCACCCCTTTAAATGGGGTAATTTGTGGTTTTTGTGGAACGTAGCCCTTCCTGTACTTTTTACAAAAAATTTCTTATATAGAAATATGAAGAGGACTGTATTTTCTACGATTTATTTCCCGACAGCATCTGTCTATCATCTACCGTTTAGCGGGGGTGGCGCCCCAAAGTTGACAAGTTTTTAAAAAATATGTTTTTAAAAAATATATATTTTTTCCTAACTGTAACGGAAATTAAGAAGAAATCCTGCGGCAATTATTCACAAATAATTGATTGATTTTTTGGTATAGGTTTCACTTAAGGGTAATTGCCTTTTTTTTAATTACAGGGTGTTACATTTTAAAAAACCCCTTTCTATACCATCTGAACTGTTTATGCTAGAGCAAAAAGACTTTTAGCGATTACCCATGTACTGGTGCTATTTACAAATTTGTATAATGCACCCAAATTTTTCCCCGGAACCACCCAAAAAAACAAGAATTAATAAATAAAGTGATTTTCTTGGAATCCTTCACACACAATGCCCTTTATTAATATGCTTTATATATCATTTTGTGCACGTTATTATTACCCATGCATGGACACCAAAAGCGATTTTATAGTGCAACCCTTGTAGCCAAAAAAAAAAAAATAAATAAATATAATGGGGGGCTGAAAAGTTTTTTTTTGTTTTTTGCTTTTTGATCCATATGGGCATATGCTTCATCAATAGTGCTTTTCAAAAATATATATGGGTATTGCAACTTCCCTGCGGAAACCACCCTTATCCTTGAAAATATACTGCAGAAACTACCCCTATCCCTTGGCGAGCATGTTTTTACGATTTTCTCATTACCTATGCATTCTTTTTAAACAAAACTTATACAAAGTTAAAGACCACTATTTACTCTAAAAATTAGGTCCCATTCATTTTTTTCGTATAAGCAACCGTTACGGCACAGTGGCGCCGTAAACCTCATATGCTTTGGCGGGCTCAAGTTTTTGATTTTTTTTCGTCATCTGTTCGTTTTATTGATAAAGTACTTATGTAAAATAAAACAACACAGTGTAACCTACAAATTATGACTTATGCACATTTTACAATCTTTGCACCCCAAAGCCACAGTGGTGTCCCAAAATCAATTTTTGCATATTTTCGCCACCTACATGCATTTTATTGCATTAATGTTACCTTAATAGCACAATATTTACCCTTAGGTGGTCGCTAAGCAGTGGCGGATTCAGGGAGGGGTGATGGGGGTGATCACCTTTCCCCCTCTCAAACCAAGTGATATTATATTCAAAGATTATAAAAATATTCATTTATTTTTATAGAAATGTAGCCAATTGGCACCCCCCTCTTAACGATGCTGGATCCGCCACTGTCGCTAAAGCATAAAAAGTCATTCTTATAAAAATTATATTAATATAATATAAGTATTTCTTATAAAGATAAATGAATATTTTTATAATCTTTAAATATAGTATCACTTGGTTTGAGAGGGGTCGGGTTATCGCCCCCATTACCCCTCCCTGGATCCGCCACTGCTTAGCGACCACTTAGGGGTGAATATTGTGCTATTAAGGTAGCATTAATGCAATAAAATGCGTGTAGGTGGCGAAAATATGCAAAAATTGATTTTGGGCCACCACTATGGCTTTGGTGAGCAAAGAATGTAAAATGTGCATAGGTCATAATTTGTAGGTTACACTGTGTTGTTTTATTTTACATAAGTACTTTATCAATAAAACGAACAGATGACGAAAAAAAAAAAACGCCACTGTGCCGTAACGGTTGCTTATACGAAAAAAATGAATAGGACCTAATTTTTAGAGTAAATAGTGGTCTTTAACCTTGTATAAGTTTTGTTTAAAAAGAATGCAAAGGTAATGAGAAAATCTTAAAAACATCCTCGCCGAGGGATAGGGGTAGTTTCTGCAATATATTTTCAAGGATACTGGTGGTTTCCGCAGGGATGTTGCAATCACCATATATATTTTTGAAAAGCACTATTGATGAAGCATATGCCCATATGGATCAAAAAGCAAAAAACAAAAAAAAATTTAACCCCCCATTTTATTTATTTTTTTTTTTTGGCTACAGAGGTTGCACTAGGAAATTGCTTTTGGTGTCCATGCATGGGTAATAATAACGTTCACAAAATGATATATGAAGCATATTAATAAAGGGCATTGTGTGTGAAATATTCCAAGAAAATCACTTTATTTATTAATTCTTCTTTTTTTTGGGGTGGTTCCGGGAAAAAATGGGGGTGCATTATACAAATTTGTAAATAAAACCAGTACATGGGTAATCGCTGAAAGTCTTTTTACTCTAGCATAAACGGTTCAGACGGTATGAAAAGGGGTTTTTTAAAAGGTACCACCCTGTAATTAAAAATAGGGCAATTGCCCTTAAGTGGAACCTATACCAAAAAATCAGTCACTTATTTGTGAATAATTGCCGCAGGATTTCTTCTTAATTTCCGTTACCGTTACGGAAAAATATATTTTTTTAAAAAACATCTTTTTTAAAAACTTGTCAAATTTGGGGCGCCACCCTCGCTAAACGGTGGATGATAGACACATGCTGTCGGAAACATATCGTAGAAAATATAGTCCTCTTCATATTCCTGTAAAAAAAATTTTTTGTAAAAGGTACAGTAAAGGTACGTTCCGCAAAAACCACAAATTACCCCCTTTAAAGGGGTGAAAAGGGGGTTCCGGGGCGAAGATTTTTCAGAAAAAGTTAGTCTTATAATAAGCACCCCTTGATATAACAGAAAAAAAATAAAACCGGACTTGTGTCCATTTTGCAAGGTTCCACCTCTGTTTTCTACACTATTATATATTTCTTTTTACCACTACCAGACTCTAACCTATTTCTATCAACTCTAAAATTGGTTTCTTTCCATCTTGCTAACCTATAGCGCTTGGATAATCATAAGTTTTATAATTTGAACTTTGTTTACTGCCTTTCTAAAAATGGCTGTACATGAATTTTTTCTTTTGCATTGTTATGTTTGTTTTGAATTTTTTACTTATATATTATACACAGCAGTTTTAACCCTTAAGTACTAACACCCCGCCTCTCAGACGGCATCGCTTGTCGAAAGTGGGGTATTTCCCTTCCTAGAAAATTTTGAAGGTCACCCCTTTATAACTTTTCAAGTTGGGTTGTTCTTTAGTAGTATTGAATTCGGCAATTTGCGGCAGGTTGTTAAAAACATCAAATAAGGGAATAAAGACTGAGAGGAAACTCTTTTGAAATGATTTGATGAGGTAGAAGACGACATAAGCGAAGTGGAATCAATTTGTGATGAAAATCTTGCCACTGACTACCATTGTTACACTGTACTAAATATAGTACCTGTCAGTTTTTTTTTGTTTTATCATTTTTTAAACACCTTTTTATTTTCATTTTGTTTTACTCTTTGTTTAACTCGATTATAATTTTTTATTAAGATTCTTTAATTTGTTTAATTTTTATCACCCTTTTTTTCGGGAGGTAAAAAGGTACACAAACAATCCTTCCATTCTTGTTATAATGTTTTTTATTTTAAAACTAGATCAAATATTGTGTTTTTTAGATAATCAATACCTTCAGTAAGTCATCCAGATATCTTTTGCATTAAAATATTTAACAGAAACAAAAGTTACCACTAAAATGTTAAACCCGTCTGTCAGGCGGTTAGTTAGTGTTTACGTCATTGAGTTAAGATGTTGATACTTAAGGGTTAAACCTGTTTACGTAAGGCCTCTTGAGGCCTCCAGTCGCCACCATTTTCTTTAAAAATATGTTTTCCTCTGGTATTTCCTACTTACATATTCCCATAAATCAAACCTTTTATTAGTAGACAATTTTGCTGGGCCGTCTAGTTTTCTTTATTTTTCAAATAGCGCTACCATTTTGGGGAATTAATTTAATAATATTTATATTTGTACGGTAAGGTGTCAAACAAAGATGTTGTCTCCACAAATATTAATCATATAGAAGAGCATATTACAATATGATGATCTCAACAGCAAAAACTAAATCGATAATGATATCATCGGAACCGAGGTGATGTAAACTAGTCGTAAATAACAAAATAATAGAACAAATAATGGAAACGGAATACTTGGGAATAAAACTATCAAGCTGTGGAAAAGTGGAAGAAGAGGTACAAAAACAAGTGAACATAGCGAACAGAGTAGCAGGATGTCTCGAGCACACAATCTGGAGAAACAAATACCTCACAACGGAAACGAAAACCAGGATATATAAATCACCAATAAGACTGATAATGACGTACTCAGCGGAAACAAGAACAGATACGGCGAAAACACAAAGACTGCTGGAAAGAGCAGAAATGAAAGCCTTACGAAAAATAAACCAAACTCTAAGAGACAGAATAAGAAGTGAGGAAATACCAGCGAGATATGGTACAGAGAAAATAAACATGTGAACCAAAAGAAAAAAAATGGAATGGAATCAACACATAGAAGGAATGGCAGAAAATAGAATAGTACGAACAGCAAGAGACAAACCGCCAAATGAAAGAAGATCATTGGGACGACCGAGGAAAAGATGGTCAGACAAATTCAATTAAGGCTAAAAACCGAAGTAAAACAGGCATTGAGCCTATTATAAAGTAGGAAGACAAAGAAGAAGAAGAAGAATAGCATATTTTGAGAAGAGCACTTGAAGGATGTGAAAAGAGCAACTTAATAAACAGCTGAAAAATAAACAACCTACGTTTTTCAGATAAGAAAACCCCTCTTGCTAATAATCAAGAAGAGTTAATTGATCGAAGGTTGAAAAGGAAAGTCAAATGTTTGGTCTTCAGTTAAACACCTCAAAGATAAAGATCATCATAGTAAATAGACTACATAACAACCATTTATAATCACCAAAATTGACCGGTTTGAGATTGTGAGCTTCGATTTATATCTGAGATCCTTAATCACAAACACAGGATCACTACTTACATCAAGAAATAAAACTTATCTGTGATCTAGCAAAAAGTGTAAGTGGCCAAAATATGAAAAAGTTGTAGTATTTTTTAAAAGCGGGGGAGAAACCAGAAGGTTAGGGACAGGTTTTATAATACAGCGAAAATGGAAGGAAAGAGTAATGGCATTCCAACCAATATCAGATAGATTATGCACAATCAGATCAAAAGGGGACAAACGAAACATAAGTATAATTAATGCACACGCACCGATTGAAGATGCCACAGAAGAAGAAAAAGATGAATTCTACGAGCAATTGGAAAGAGAATATGATAAATTACCAGGGTTTGACATCAAAATAATAATGGGAGACTGCAACGCCAAAGTCGGGAAAGAGAATATAATATACGAGCACATAATAGGGAAATATTTATAGTAAGCATGAGGTGTCGAACGATAATGGCTAAAGAATAATAGGCTTTGCAACAGAAAAGCAAATGGTGATAAGAAGCAAACAATTACACCGAAAAGATATATATATATATAAAGGAACGTGGATTTCCCCCGATAAAAAGACAGTAAATCAGATAGACCATATTTTAATAGAAAAGAAACATGCAAACAATGTAATAAATGTAAAGAGCATGAGAGGAGCGGACTGTAACTCGGACCACTACTTGGTGAGAGCAGAATACAAAATCGGGCATAACATAAAGGAAAACAATAAAGCAAAAGAAAAAATTGGAAAACAATTCAACATAGGACTACTAAAAGATAACAACACACAGCAGAAGTATGAACAGGGAATAACCAACAGACTAATCAGGGAACAAGAAACGTCAAACCCCGACAAACAATGGGAAAATATAAAAGAAGCAATCTTGAACACAAGTAAAGCAATCCTAGCAAAATCCAAAAGAAAACACAAAACAAAAGATTGGTATGATGAAGAATGTCAAGAAGTAGCAGAAGCAATAAGAAAGGTAAGACTCAAAAATCTCACAAATGACGAAGAAAGTACTAGAGAAGAATACAGAGAACTGAGAAAAATCATGAAAAGAAAATGTAGAAGCAAAAAGAGAAAATACAACGAGAACAAACTGAAAGAAATAGAAGAAAAATTTCAAAAGAAAAAGAAATAAGATCATTCTACCAGGAAGCAAAAAAAATGGAAAGAGGATATCAAACAAACAACCCATATATGAGAGATGATAAAGGGATGCTGCTAAATGAGCCGGAAAAGATAATGGGAAACTGGCAAAACTATTTCACAGAACTGCTAAATAAGAGCGAAGTGCAAAATGAAACAAACCATGAAATTGAAGATGATCAGATAGCAATAGAAATACCCACAGAACAAGAAGTAAAGAACGAAATAAGGAGCTTGAAAAATAACAAAAGCCCAGGAATAACAGAAATATCGGCCGAAATGATAAAATCAGGAGGGAAAAGACTACAGAAAGAGATATATGACCTGATAAAAAGAATATAGGAAGTATAAAAAATGCCAGAAGAGTGGACCATAGCAAGGATATGCCCTATACATAAAAAAGGTGATAGAATGCTATGCGAAAACTACAGAGGCATCTCACTATTAGAAATAGTTTACAAAATCTTGGCACAAAGTATAAGAAAAGGCTAAGTCAATATTCGGAAAAAATACTGGGAGAATACCAGGCAGGTTTTGGAAACAACAGATCAACGACTGACCAAATATTTGCCTTAAAAGAAATACAGACTACCTGTTACGAACATAAAACAGTACTATATGCTTTGTTCATAGACTTTAAGCAGGCTTACGACACAGTAAACAGACAGCAGATGTACGAACTGATGAAAGAATTGGGGATACCAAGTAAAATTGTCAGGATGGTAAAGATGACGATGGAAAACACAACAAATGAAATAGCTTGGAAAGGGTATACATCCAAAAAGTTTGAAACCAAGGAAGGATTACGACAAGGAGACCCACTATCAACAAAGGCATTCAATCTAATATTGGAAGGAATAATCAGGAAAAGCAGAATAAACATGCAAGAAACGATATTTAAAAACGGCCACCAATGCATAGCATTTGCAGATGATCTGACGCTATTAGCAACAAGCAATAAAGAACTACAAAAGTTAATGAAAAACATAATAACAGAACCCAAAAAATTCGGACTTAAAATAAATGAAGAGAAGACAAAGTATATGATAATGGGAGAGATCCAAAAAGAAAAAGAGTACAAAAGAGTAACATCATAGTACAAATAGATGAAGAAAAAACATACGCGTTCAAAAGAGCCGAAGAAATTATTTACCTGGGAGCCAAAATAGACGAAAATGGTCACGAAGAAGGGGAGATAAAGGCAAGAATAGCCAAAGGAAATAAAAAATATAGAGCATTACGCACATTATTGAAATCCAAATACGTATCAAGAAAAACAAAAATAAGAATTTTTAAGACTGTTATCAGACCTACAGTAACATACGCATGCGAAACATGGGTGCTCAAAAAGTCAGAAACAGACCTTTTAGAAAGATGGGAGAGAAAAATGCAAAGAGCAATATATGGAGGTGTGAAAATAGAAGGTCAGTGGAGAAGAAGAACCAAAAAAGAATTGGAAGAACTATATCAAGAGCCAACGATCACGACGACGATCAAAGCACAGAGAATACGATACTTGGGGCACATCGAGAGAATGGGAAGTAAAGGAATGCCAAAAATGGTACTTTCACGAAGACCAATACAAAATAGGAGGAAAGGTAGGCCAAGGAAAAGGTGGAAGGATAGTGTGTATAAAGACTTGAAGAAAAGTAACATTGACAGATGGAAAGAACTAGCATTGGACAGAAGGAGATGAAGAGAGGTGGTGAAGGAGTGTATAAAAAGACTGAAGTGTAACTAAATAAAATTTTTAAGTTTTATAAGTTATGTAAGTTATATTAAGTTATTTATTATATTATTTATGTAATCAGAAATGTAAACATTTTAGCCCTAGGCCTACAAGGCCTGTTGCGCTTAATAAATATAAAAAATATTACTTATTTTTAGAATAGAATAGAACTATGCTTTATTGTCACTGAAAATTATACAATTTTATGGACAAAGCTTAAGTCCTTAAGCTTAAGTATTTTTTGCGGTGTATACAGGGTGAGGCAAATAAAGGGCCTATCAGAAATATCTCAAGAACTAAAGGCAACAGAATCATGAAAATTTGAATTAAGGGGTTATGGTGGTAAGCGGATATTTACTATACTGGAATGGGGTTGACTATCAGGAAGGCACTATGTTCTCATAACTCCTTTATTTGATTGAAGTAATACCATATAAATGTATTCAGTTGATAGGTGATTACATTATTCTGCTCTAACGGCAGCAACCACCCAAACCTAACTAACTAATTCGACTGACCCACTAATCACTCAAATCTAATCGTGTTCCCATATTTATTAAATACTTCGTTTTGTAAATATGTTTGTATATATTCTCGTTAGTGTGTCAAAATGAATAATCGACCTTGTTGATCTAAGCAAAACGTGGACTTTAGCTAAGGTGTTCTACTTTGCAATTATTATAACAAATATGCGTGATGTAAGTAGTGATGTGAGTTGTAAAATTACATAACTTACGTTACATAAATTACACGTAACTTACGGTAATATTACATGATACCCGTAACTTAATGTAATTTATGTAATTTTTGGAATTTACGTAATTTATGAAATTTAACGTAACTTATGATAAATTTACATAAATTACCGTAATTTATGTAATTACTGGTAAAATTACATATATTATGGCAACTTATGCGCGCGCAATTGTCGTAAGTGCGGTGCGCCGGTGCCGGCGCGCGCGAACCAGTGGGTGCTATTACGCTCGTCGCTCGTTAGTCGTTCCTTAGTCTGAGTCAGGCAGGTTATGTTTACATTTCTGTTATTGTATGTGTAATGTGTATGTATAAGTTAGTTTTCGACTGTTCTTTCTCTATTCATTCACGCAGCGTTGGTTACTTTACATTTATTTATAAGGAAGCACAGAAACTATAAGGTAAGAAATATATTATTTCTACAAACAGCAAAACACGTGCCGGTGATGTCCATAGCAACCTTAGATTGGGAAACACAGGGGCGGGCCTATCGCATATCGACTGTACGTTAAATCTAACGCGCGTCATTTTATATGTGGCTACAGTACTTAATTCTGAATTCGGTTTACCAAGTTTTATTCGATTTTTTAGATTAGTTTACTGTACAATAACTATAAGAATGATAGGAGCAACGGGGTACTTGTGCATGTAGCATGTGTAATTGAATTACACTGACATAACTTACTAAATAAAAAATTTTGATAACGTTGAGGGCAAAATAATGTAGTTGTCCGATCCAGTATTCTGCTTATTCGAATTTCATTAAATTGTTACACAGATTCAATTTTAATCTTTCTTCTATTTAAGGATGCCTAACAATTTTTTATGCCCTCGTGCCCATCAAATACTTTGAAAAATAATGTTTTTTCCCTTCTTAATGTTTAAGTCTACCTGAATATTTTTTTTAGGTCATAAAACATGGTGAAACGTAAGACAGATATCTGGCTTTATTTTGAAGTGTTACCTGCGGGTTCTTCTAATCAAAAGACCATAAATGTGAGGTGTAAATTTTGCAAGAGTGTACATGCAAAAAATGCTACAAGAATGAAATCTCATCTTCAACAATGCACTTATGTGCCGCATATGATAAAACTTAAATTCAATATTTTAACTCCAAAGTCAAAGGGGAATCACTCTAAATTTCCATTTGAAACATCCATGAAAAAGATCACATCGGCAAAATTGGATAACGATAACACTGATGCTGCTTGTACATCATCAACGGTTTCCACAGCATCAACATCTGCTTCTGATAACATTCATGTGGAAACACCTGTTTGCACAAAAATCAACAGAATACAATCATTTTGTGATCGAATGACACACGAACAAAATAACGAATTGAATATTTTGCTTGCTAGAGCTATTTACACCAGTTCAGCACCACATTCAATTACCGAGAATGAAGATTGGAAATTGTTTTTTAAAAAAATTAGACCTTCATACACCTTACCATCGAGATATATGTTATCAAATCGTCTCCTGACCGAAGAGTACGAGCGAGTTGAAGTTCAAGTTAATGATAAAATTAAGCAAGCTGACAATTTATCATTGCAATGCGATGGTTGGTCCAACTTGCGAAATGAAAGTGTAATTAATTTCATTGTTACAACACCCGAACCGTTATTTGTCAAATCAGTACTAACAAAAGCAGAGAAGCATACCGCAGAATATATAACAAAATTAATGGTTGAAGTTCTGGAGGAGTATGGACCTAAAAAATTTTTCGCTATTGTGACTGATAACGCAAAGAATATGAGGAAGGCTGTGAGACAATGTGAAGAGATGTATCCCCATCTTGTATCATACGGCTGTTTAGCGCACACATTACATTTATTGTGCAGCGATATTTTGAAATTATCTTCAATAGAGACACATTTGTCACATATTATACATATCGTTAAAACTATTAACCAGTGTCAAGTACTGAGAGCTCAATTCACAGAAATAAGAAATGAGATGAAGTGTGGAGTGTCTCTTAGCCTACCTGTAAAAACAAGATGGGGTTCACATGTAAAATGTCTTCAAGATCTGACTAAATGCAAGTCCGTCCTACAACGTCTAGCAATATCTCCAGATAAAACAATTCAAGATAGAATACGCAGCGCAAAAGCAAATTTACTTGATGAAGGATTCTGGATAAATTCTAGCGCTCTTGTTGAATTGCTTAAGCCAATTACTGAAGCAATAACACGTCTTGAAGGAGATTCTTCGTCAATTCATTTGGTTTGTGAAACTTTCGCGAAAATCGGTAGTAACATATCTACTCATTTAGAATGCGTGAAACTAACGGATTGCGAAAAAACAGAAGCGATGGATAAATTTATATCAAGGAAGGAATACGCCCTTCAACCGATCCATTTTGCCGCAGACTTACTAAACCCTCGGTCTGTTGGTGCAAATTTATCATCAGCCGAAAGGATTGAAGCGATGAAATACATTACTACTATGTCAACCACGACCACGATAGAGATTGGTGATGAAGGAGTGTCAAAGATTACTGAGGATTTAGGAAACTATTTAGCTAAAACAGACTTTTTTGGCGAAACATTTTTATGGAACATACTCGATAATGTCTCTTTGGTTACATGGTGGAAAGGATTTTGTGGACATTCATGCCTCTCCAAAGTTGCAGTCAGGATATTGACAATGCCGTGCACTTCTGCGGCAACAGAGAGAAGCTTTAGCTCCCAGAGCAGCATTCATACGAAGAGAAGAAATCGCCTAACAACTCAAAGGGCAGCAAATTTAAATTATATACAATATAATTCAAAATTGCTGAAACGTTCACGACAACATCACATACAAAGTCAATATCCTATAGAAGAGACTGTACAGAACAACGTTTCGATAGAAGGTAGAAACTTACAGAAGGAGATAGAAGTAATTGAAAACCATATTTCCGAAGAGGAAGAATTAGACGAGGTAATTTTAAATTTAGGCATTTTTTAGATATGTGATATGTGCATGTGATATATGCAGTTTGCTTCTTTTCCGATTTTCCAATGCATTCCACCGTTTTCGAATAAAAAATTATAAATCTTATGTTTTCAGACAATATCATCATGGCATTCAAATACAACAGGAAATGGAAATTCCGACGATGATTTTAATTTTGCTGACTTTGCAATGACCGATGATGAAATTGATCAAAGAATGGAAACTAGGGAACAGAGACCAGCACGCATTTTGAGACAAAGCAAAGTGAACATTTTAGAAAACGTCTTAATGAAATCGGTAAATTAGTGTAAACACATACATATTTATTGTTTATATTCCAAAATTATCAATTTCAGGGTAAAGGCACAGAACAACCCCAAAAAAAAACGGAAGTCGAGAAGGATACTTCAGATGCCGAAAACAAGGTAGTTAGATCTGTATATATTATATTATAAACCCATTATTTTTACTCTCTATGTTTACACTTTCCTATTTAATTTCAGGATGCAGTTCTGGATTTGCCGGAGATAAAAAAAATTACACAAGGCTCATTGGAAGAGCAAACAATTGAAACTTCGACGTTTTATAACAAGAAGGTCTCCAGTTGTCTGCGAAAAAGGAAGTTGTGATTTATAAAAGCCGCTTAAAACAAAACTAAAGAACCTATGTTTTCATTTCTTTATTATTTGTATGTATTTCTTATCCACTTTTCTTTATTTCATAAGTATGTAGTTACTTTGTGTTTATTATATTCAATATGAATGCAAACAATTGATTTTTTAATACAATGAACATAAATTACATAAGTTACATAAATTACATCTGGTTTGTAATTTTTGGGTAATTTTACACGTGTAACTTACAATTTCTGAAATTACACGTAATTTCACATCGCTAGATGTAAGTGATGTTTATTGTTTTATAAATAAATATCTAACGAATACTTTAGTTAAGTTAAGGATTTTTAGAAAATCTTAATAATGAGATAAATCCCATTATAGGGTTTTGAAGAGTCATCTATTTAATGAAAATATTTTCATCTATTTGCTACTTCCGGTTATACCGGAAGTTGCTTATAACTTCGTTTTTTTAAATGGGACACCCTGTATATTTTTACATTTTTGGATTTTATTTGATGTCTTCTCTTTTAAAATATGAGGTTTTGTAATGTTATATAGGGTATTTTAAAAGATAATTACGTTTTTGTATTAATTTCGTAGCAACATTCACACCCTGTAGAAATGTAGTAGTTTGACATATAAAACTCTACTTACGTTCAAATGATTTTTAATGTAGTCTACTATTGTTAAGAATCATTAGTATAGCTAAATTTTTATTTTTAGTATACAGGGTTGGTCGAAACTCGGAATGAGTATTTTCTGAGTTTTCTTAAATCGAACACCCTGTATTTTAGTATTGTAATGAAATAATATTTTATGGTACTTTTTTATTTCTTAAGCATTCCCTATACCTAACTGCTTTAATTTGTGCTTAATTGTTAATCGCACCAACAATTTTAACTACGCAGGTATTTTGACAGCTAAACCATTATTGGTAATTTTAAGGATTAGTCTGGATTAATATGTATTCATTTCTGAAAAATTATTTGTGATTGAATTTTTTCACGGCCAACCTATAAAAATTTTACGTATTTTTTTTGCAATTAATGTTTAGCTTGAATCACCAATAGCTCACAAATTAAAGCAATTAGGTATAGGGAATACTTATAAAATAAAAAAGTACCATGAAATATCATTTCATTACAGTACTAAAATACAGGGTGTCCCATTTAAGAAAACTCAGAAAATATTCATTCCGAGTTTCGACCAACCCTGTATACTAAAATTTAAAAATTAGCTCTACTAATGATTCTTAACAATAGTAGAATATATTAAAAATCACTTGAACGTAAGCAGAGTTTTTAATGTCAAACTGTTACAATTCTACAGGGTGTCAATATTGCTACGAAATTAATAAAGAAACGTAAATATCTTTTAAAATACCCTGTATAATATTACAAAACTTCATATTTTAAGAAAGAAGATATTAAGGAGAATCCAAAAATGTAAAAATATACAGGGTATCCTATTAAAAAAACGAAGTTATAAGCAACTTCCGGTATAACCGGAAGTTGCAAAGAGATTAAAATATTTTCATTTAATAGATCATCTTTCAAAACCCCTACATTCCAATTTTCATGATTCTGTTGCCTTTGGTTCTCGAGATATTTCTAATAGGCTAGTTATCTGCCTCACCCTATATACTTCTGCATAGTTCTGTACTTTATTTTGCATATTTGATGGATAATATATACAGTGCTAGTCAAAAGTCCGTACCCCCCTCGTATCTTTTGAACGGTTATAGCTATAATAGTGAAATTTAGAGGGAGGAAATAAACGCACGTAAGCTTCTTAACTAGTCATGACAGGTGACGTAACAGTGACAGATGACTTTACAGCGTCACTGTGACAGATAATTTTAAATGGGACCTTATGGCAAGTGATACCTCTTTTGAAAGGTATCGAAAATACCTATTCAGTCATCCTAATTTTGTTTGAGCTTAAGCTAAATTTGATGAATAAATGAAATAAATATAAAATTGTAGTTTCGCATTTAATTAAAAAAATTCAAAACTCCGCCAATGATTACTTGTCAAAAAGGTTGACGTTGACGTAAAAACTACTAGATAATTGAAAAACGTTATCTTTTTGACAAAAAAACCCATAGGCGGACATCTGAATTTTTATTAATTAAATGCGAAAGTACAATATTATGTTTATTTAATTTTTTCACCAAAATCAAAATCAACTTAAACCCAAAAAAAATAGTATAACTGAATAGGTATTTTTAATACCTTTAAAATGAGGTATCACTTGCCATAAAGTCCCATTTAAAATTATCTGTCACAGTGGCGCTGTAACGTCATCTGTCACTATTACGCCACCTGTCATGATTAGTTAAGAAGCTTACCTCCGTTTATTTCCTCCCTCCAAATTTCACTATTATAGGTATAACCGATCAAAAGATACGAGGGGGGTATGGACTTTTGACTAGCACTGTACAGGGTGTTGCATTGGGAAACGGAAATACTTGAATGGTGAATAGAGGTCACCGAGACGGTTCTAGATATACCACATTTATTGCCTCACTGGTTTTTATAACTAAGTTACAGGGTGTTTTTTCGATTTTGCCCATTTCTTTCTGGACCCATAACTTTAAAACCACCCTGTATATTTTCTTGACATTTGGTACACTTATGTCTCATTTACAGTCCAAACCATCCAACTATTAATCACAAGAAAAATCCAGGTCCGGACTAAAATAAAATTATAACCTCATTGTGACCTTAAAACAATACCCTGTATATTAAAATTTTTAAAATCCGTTTGCATATTTGAAAAGAGCACGAAAAAGTAAGTTTAATGGTCCATTTAAATTTTGCGGCCAGACAATTTAATGACGTTTATTTTGAAATTATATTGAAGTTTTTAAGAACTCTTAGATTAAAAAGCAGGTATTATTAACTTTTAACAATAAATTATTAAAGTTAATGAACAAATACTCATTTTAAAAATAATCAATACTTATTTACTACATCAGAACGACCCATTTACTAATCACAAGAAAAATCCAGGTCCGGATCAACAAAACACATAAAATAATTTTGACCGTGAAACAACACCCTGCATATTGTAATTTTTAAAATTCGTTTGCACATTTGAAAAGAGCACAAAAAACTGAGTTTATAGGGTGACTTTAATTCTTTCCGCAGAAAATTTAATGTCTTAAATTTTGAAATTAAACCTATTGAATTTTTTTAGAACTCTGAGATTAAAAAGCAGGTATTAGTAACTTTTCATAATAAATTAATAAAGTTAATGACTAAATACTTATTTTAAAAATAATCGATGTTTATTTACGACATTGGAATGACCCACATACTAATCACAACAGAAATTCAGGTCCGGATTAACAAAAAAGTATATAGTAATAATGACCTTGAAACAACAACCTGTATATTGAAATTTTCAAAGTCCGTTTAAACATTTGAAAAGAGCACAAAAACTAAGCTTTATAGTTCGCTTCAATTTTTTTCGAAGAAAATTTAATGACTTTATTTTGAAATTATGTCGAAATTTTTAAGAACTCTAACATGGATACACGTAATTTCAAAAGTAATTTTATTAAATTGTCTGCGCAAAAAATTAAAGCCAATAAACTTAGTTTTTGTGCTCTTTTCAAATGTTCCAACGGATTTTGGAAATTTCAATAGACAGGGTGTTTTTTCGAGGTGACTATTAATTTATATTTTTTTGTTAACCCGGACTTGGATTTTTCTTGTGATTAGTAAATGGGTCGTTTCAATGTATTAAATGATTATTGATTATGTTTAAAATGAGTATTTAGTCATTAACTTATTATAAAAAGTACCTAATACTAATAAGTACCTAATTTTAATTCTCGTTTATAAAAAAGAGTTATAAAAAATTTCAATAGATTTAATTTCAAAATTATTAGTTTTTAAAAATGTTCTGCACAAAAAATTAAAGCGAACCTATAAACTCAGTTGTTTGTGCTCTGAATATCAAATGAGTATTTGTTAATTAACTTTAAAAAATTATTATTAAGAGTTAATAATAACCTGCTTTTTAATCTAAAAGTTCTTAAAAATTAAAATATAATTTCAAAATTAAAGTCATTAAATTGTTTGGCTGAAAAATTTAAGCAAACCAATAAACTTAGTTTTTTGTGCTCTTTTCAAATATGTAAAAAGATTTTGAAAATTTCAATATATAGGGTGTTGTTTCAAGGTCACAATGAATTTATAATTTTTTTTAGTACAGACCTGGATTTTTCTTGTTATTAGTAGTTGAATTGTCCTGGAATAAGATTATGAGATTAAGATTTTTATAAGTATCAGAAGATGAATTAATATTAAAATGTCCATTATTGAACTGGGTTAAGATTGTGTAATATCGACTAACATTTATCTTCATTGTTTATTTAAATATTAGGTGTTCTAAATATTGAGCCATGGGTGCTAAATAAGCAACCCGTGAATGAGTCCAATAACATAGTTCGATTGTTACAAATAACATAATCAATGATCAGAATAAACTTCGTGTTCGTCGAGGTAAGATGTTTCATTCTCCCTTAACTAATTAACATTGAAAAGAACCTGACGTACTACCACCCTTAGCTCCCAGGGTGACGTAGATACCGGTTATATTAGAGAATGGTTTTAGTTGTAAATGGGACATATGTGTACCAAATATCAGATAAATATACAGGGTGGTTCTAAAGTAATGGGTCCAGCAAAAACTGGGCAAAATTTCCATTTCAGTATTTCCGTTTGCCAATGAAACACCCTGTATAATCTTCTTTTATAGATTGTTAATTAGATTATTAAGTATCAATTCGAACGCCATCAGAAATGACCCTCGGAGCATCTGCATCCGGAGTGACTGCTTTCACGTTATCTCCTGAAATTTCGAGTCTTTCCGACACAAAATTGACCCAAACAGAGCACTCGGGGGTATACAAAAATAGCAAAAATACCCGACTAATCTGTTTGCATAAATTTAGTGCCAAAAACACTCGGAACCCAAGATGACGTGCTTAGCAGTAATCCGGGGAATCGGGTGCTCTGTGGATCGGTTCTGATGGCGTAGTCATGTTCAGTGACCCCAGAAACACCCGAGCAACATCATCTGGCCCTTATATTGTATTATGTTTATGCACTTTTGGGAAGCATTTCGAATGCGCCGGTCGATTAATGTGCATTAAAAATAAATCAAAACTCTTTATTTGATCTTTTGTTATTTTGTTTCAATTTATATCGAACACATTTTAGAAAAAACGAACAAATATTTATTATCTAATCTATGAGTATTATATTTGTATACACTATTACGATAAATACTATTTAACTATTTGGATAAAAAAATTAAATGAATATTCATTGTCAATGTCTCGCAAAAGTTATCAGTAAATATTATAGATAAAAGTTATCAATAAATTACTACAATATATTTCACTTACGGTAGTTCCCTACACTTGTGATAAATATACTTTGTTATAAATATTTTAAGTAAAGAATAAACAACACAGGCGTACATACAATCCGTGCAATATAGATACCTACAGTTGCATGTCATATGCCATTATCTACGTTAGAGATCTAAGTTGGCCTTTTGGCCCAATTACAAACAATTCTTGAATTCACATTGAATCAAATATATCACATAATGATTGCGAAGTGGATTATACAACAAAACAAATTAAGAAAAGAAAATAATCGTTTTCGTTTTGATTCAATTCGAGTCTCTTGCCATCCTCTGACACCGTGTTTCGGGGTCCCTACCCCTTATCAAAGAAGCTATGCAAGTAGACTGAATTGAATCATCTCGAAACGAAGAAGAACTGCATATATTAAAATATCTGCAGCAGAGTGTGGTTAGACTGTCCTCTAACGGGGAATGACAAAATGAATAAAAATAAATTTCGACTACGAGTCAGGATTCTGTTAACCGAGATACGATAGTACCAAGCGGCGCCGCTAGGAGGAGCACTCCATCAATGCGTCTCAGAATACTTTAACGAAACGTGGTCATTTTGTACTCTAAACCGAGTAAGGTATGAAAAAGAAAAGAAAATAATCGTTTTCGTTTTGTTGTTGTCCAAAACGAAAACGATTATTTTCTTTTCTTTTTCATACCTTACTCGGTTTAGAGTACAAAATGACCACGTTTCGTTAAAGTATTCTGAGACGCATTGATGGAGTGCTCCTCCTAGCGGCGCCGCTTGGTACTATCGTATCTCGGTTAACAGAATCCTGACTCTTAGTCGAAATTTATTTTTATTCAAAGTAAATTAATATTCAATTTAAATAAATAAAAGCATTAGAAATAGAAAACAAGAATTAAGTTATAATCTTACGTTAGAGTAAATAATAAAAACAAGAAAAAACAAATACTTAGAGTAAAGAATAAAAAATCTGTAATGCTAATACCGCATCTGTCAAATAAATGGTACTAATTTATGCCAACATGTCACCTTTGTTCTATCGCAGTTAGAGTGTAATCCGAGCAAGTGTGCTTTATAAAAACACTTTATATTCCACTTATACAAATTAAATTAAGCAAGTTACGGTATATTTCTTTAAATTTACATTATTAGAAATCTTCCAATATTATTTCTACGTGTATATAATAAAACATGTCTAAAGTCCATTCATTTTACAGATTTCCAACTGTAAACAAACGCGCATGGAAGCTAAACAGGGTCGTCCTGAAGTGTATCTTAAACACCAACACGCTACCTACAATTTGAATTTGCAGACTGACCAGTTTGGACCTGTAAAATGAGAATCCGCTTCGTTTAGGGCAATAAATTACATTTAACAGCCTCTTGACGAATGAGACGGCGAATAGTAACAAGTTCGTTTGTTTACAGTTGGGAATTTGCTATTTGAATGTGGTTTAGTAGCTGTAATTCCAGTGTACTCAGCTAAACGATTCTAAAAAGGAACACATCTACCACTTAAATGTTTCGTGTTGGTATCATGTGACGTTACGTGCTAGGACGCGGATGATGTGCAGCGGTATCTACATATTGACTAGCGACTGACCCACTACTGTGTGCCGTGCAATTTGGGTCTCCTATATGAACTTAAGTCGGCGAAATGGGCATATAAATAATAAAGTTTTGCTGTATTAATCACTTAAAAATTCCAATTGTAAGGCATGACTGAATCAAATATGTAGTATATTTTTTGTAGATGTCCTCTCAATCCTCTTTCTCATGTGCGTGTTGTTTTGCTTCGGAGAACGAGTAGCCAGTCATGTCCCTTATTTGGTCCGACCATCGTAATGGAGATCTTACTCTGGATCTTCTGCCCTCTACGTTGCCTTCAACTATCATTCGTTCCATGCCTTCTCTTTTTCTAGTTATATGTCCAAAATATCTCAGTATATTAAATACCAAGTATTTAGGTAAATACAAAAAATGTACCCAAATTCTTGGCTAAATTTTTTTCTTAATGATTCACCCTTTTTGTACATTTCATATTTATTTTTAACTTGGTATCGGAGCTAAGGCCGTTTTTCAAAATTTAAATACTTATTTCTAGGTATTTAAATACTTTGGACTTTCTTCTTCTTCTTCAGTGCCTTATCCGGTCCGGATGTTGGCGATCATCAAGGCTATCATTGTTTTGTTGACTGCTCTGCAAAACAGCTCCGCGGAGGTTATCCCAAACCATTGTCGGAGGTTTTTCAACCACGAGATACGACGGCGTCCCGGTCCTCTCCTGCCAAATATTTTGCCCTGCATGACTAGTTGAAGAACTCGATATTTTTCTTCGTTCCGCATCACGTGGCCAAGGTACTCAAGCTTACGTTGTTTTACTAAATTAAGCACTTCTTTTTCTTTTGTCATGCGCTGTAGGACCTCAATGTTGGTGACATGGTCCACATAAGATATTTTTAGTATCCTCCTGTAGATCCACATCTCAAAGACTTCAATCCGCTTTTCAGTGGCTTGCGTCAGTGTCGCATCTTGGTTCCCAAACTGAGATCAACGCAGCACAGGAAGGATCTCAGCTTGATAAATGTAGACCGTGCCATTTCAATTCTGGATCTAATCTCTTGAGCGTGGTCCCATTGTGAGTTGAGGGTAGTTCCGAGGTAAGTGAATCTGTCGACTCTCTGGATCTCTTCGCTATCTGCCATTAGTGCCCCGGGATCTAAATTTACACGGCTGACAACCATGAATTTAGTTTTCTTAATATTAAGGTTCAGTCCGTATGTTACGCTCACAGTTCTCACACGGTCTAGTAAGGCCTGTAGATCATTTAAGCTGGTTGCTAGTAATACAGTGTCATCGGCGTAGCGGATATTATTGATGTATTCACCATTCACTCGGATTCCCATCTCTAGGTTTGTGAGGGCTTCAGTAAAAATTTCCTCAGAGTATATATTGAAAAGAGTCGGCAAGAGCACACAGCCCTGCCTTACTCCTCGCATGATCTTCACTTGGTCGGTCAACTGGTCTTCGACCTTGACTTGAGCACGCTGGTTCCAGTATAAATTCATGATGATCCGAATGTCCTTCTCATCTAATCCTACTCTTTGTAGGGCGGTGACCATCTTCTGGTGCTGGCAACGATCAAATGCCTTGGCGTAGTCAATAAAACAAGCATAGACGTCACAACTAACATCGCGGCATCTCTGAAGTAGAACTTGTAAGGTGAAAAGTGCTTCACGTGTACCCATGGAATCACGGAATCCAAATTGCATTTCACCGACATTTTCCTCGCATTTCTTGTAAATTCTGGCATGTATGATTTTAAGAAAAATCTTAAGTGCATGACTCATAAGGCTGATAGTCCGGAAATCTTCGCACGTTTTCGCAGATCGTTTTTTTTTTGGTATTGTTACAAACGTTGACAAGAGCCATTCCTCTGGGATATTACCTGAGTCGTATATGGCGTTGAACAGTTCAGTTAACTCCTTCGTGCTTACTTCACTCATCACCTTAATAAGTTCGACGGGTATTTCGTCCGGACCTGTGGCTTTACCATTCTTAGACTGTTTTAAAGCCGCTTTCACCTCGCTTTCTAGTATTGACGGCCCTGTCATGCAATTTATTTCTGGGAGGTTGCCTCGGTAGTCCCAGAAGAGTTCTTCGATGTACATTTTCCAGGTCACCAGCTTCTCCTTAACTGTCGTCGCCAGGTTCCCGTCTTTGTTTATGAGGAGGTGTGTGTTTCTCCTCTTGTATTGACCAGTGGCTTCTCGAATCTTTCGGTGAATATTTATATGATCGTGTTTTACTTGGAGCTCCTCGATTAATTTACATTTTTCTTGCATCCATGTCTCCTTGGCTCTTCGTATTTCTTTTTTAATTGTTTGGTTGATTTCTTGGTATTTCTTCGCGTCCCTGTTCTTCATTAATCTCCTTTGATCCATCATCTGCAGAATGTTATCAGTCATCCATTCTTTATTTTTTACTCTAGTTTTCTTTCCCAGATGTTCTTTTCCCGCATTCAGCACGACGTCTTTGATATAACTCCATTTTTGTTCTACACTCTGTTCTTGTCGTTTAGCGGTTTCTAGTTTTACTCTCATTACATCCCTTATGTTCTGACGAACTACGGGGTCTTTTAGAGTGTCATAATCCAGGTTCTGTTTAGGTTTACTTTTGATGAGTTTCTTTAGTGTGAGTTCTACCTGGCCCACTAATGGGTTGTGGTCCGATGAGACGTCTGCTCCTAGGTAGGTCTTCACCGAAGTCAAGCTGTTCTTGAACCTTTTGTTAATGAGAATAAAGTCTATCTGGTTTCTGATGATATTGTTGGCTGTATCTGCAGGTGATTTCCATGTGTAAAGTCGTCTCGGGGGAAGTCTAAACCACGTGTTAGCAATAGTTAAATCTTCTTCCCGGCAAAATTGGATAAATCGGTCTCCCCTTTCGTTTTTTTCGCCTAAGCTGTGTTGTCCGACAATGTCTTCAATTCTATTTTTACCGACTTTGGCATTGAAATCACCCATGATGATGGTAAGCTCGTTCTTCTTGGTATATTTTAGTGCTTTTTGTATAAATGCGTATAACCCCTTGATGTCCTCCTCTGGCTTTTCTGATGTTGGAGCGTAGATTTAAATGATGTTGGTATTAACTTTGGACTTTAGAGCATTTAAATTCCAAGTACTTATTTATAATTATAGAGTATTTAAATACTTAGCAGTTAAATACTTACTCAAGTCCAAAGTTTTAAATACCTACTTAAAACAAAGCATTTAAATTTTGAAATACTTCCCATCAGCTCTGATACCAAGTTAAACATATGAAATGTGCAAAAAGAGTGCATGTTAAAAAAAATTACCCAAAAACTTTCTCAAATGTAATAAAATTTGTGATTTTCAACGAAAACATTTCGTTTATAAATTCGCAAAAGTCTGTGTGTTATTGCGTTGCCGCTCCTGCAATACTCAGAACAGATTTATCGATGGATTCTTATGTAGTTTTTTCTTCTGAATCCAAATCTGAAAACGACATTTCGATATTTCTAACCGTCTTCGAGATAATCGACCCCAAAATGTAAAATGTGACGTCACAATCGGGTTATTTTCTTCCGGCACACTACACGTCCAGCTGAAATCGTTGCTATTAAGTAGGCTAGTTTTTTAATCTCGATTTGTTAAGCAAAGCATAATACTTAAGTTATTTACATTTCCACTAGGAAGAATTTCCTGTAGCTGGCTGTATACCATTAATTACAAGTAAAATTTAATAAAAAACTTTGGTCTTGGTAAAAGGTATATTATTTTAAAAAGCCCTATAGGGCTACAAACATCCAACAGAATTTCTGTTCGATGTTTGTAGCCCTAGTAGCCGATGAAGTAAAATTTAATAAAAAACTTTGGTCTTGGTAAAAGGTATATTATTTTAAAAAGCCCTATAGGCTAGAAATTCTGTTCGATGTTTGTAGCCCTATAGGGCTTTTTAAAATAATATACCTTTTACCAAGACCAAAGTTTTTTATTAAATTTTACTTATTTACATTTGAGTTTGACACTTCGTGAATGTCAAACTAAATTTTAAATTAAGTATTAATAAAACATTAATGACATTTGATAGTGAATTTAGTTATTATATAAAATAAATAAGATGTTCAAAAATACAATTTGAGTGTATTTTAAAAGCAATAATTTATTAACAGCTTCAAAAGGTTTATACGAGTATGCGGCCTCCCCTTTAGGATAAATGGACTGTTCCATTTGCTATGAAATTAAAATATGGCCGGTTCGCTTAACTCGACACAACTGGCTAGTGATTTTAGTAGGTAATTTTTTTGTTTTTGCTAATTTTGCCAAAATTGACAAAATTACTAATTATTTAGTAATTATTAGCTAATTAGTAATTATTTTTTTGCCAAATTGGCAAAATTATTGACTAAAATCACTAACCAGTTGTGTCTGAATTTAGCGAACCGACAGTATATGAAAGAATATTGTTTGGTATAAACAATTATGGTCTGATATGTGCAATTACATCTTTCTAATGGAAAAAAATATTTTAAGATTTTTCTCAAATTATGGATACCAGCAACATTTTCATTTATAACTCTTTTATTTTTAATTTGACGAAGAAAAGTTATTCTTCATAAAAAGCTCTTCATGTTCTAAGATTTATGATGCAACCATCATATGTAAAATTTTATTAATTTTATACGAGGTGTATAAAAAATATGAGTTTCGATCAAGAGTGAACTGCCTTTATAGTTCATAACATTTAAATTAGAATGATATAATTGCACATTAAAACATAATTATTAATTCTGAACTACTTTTCATAATAGCAATTTTCCATATTATGAATTAAAATACGTAAATAAATAAAGTTATCGTTATAATAATGCTCGCATTTTCAGCTTGTTTTATATCTAATCGTTATTTAATTTTTGTCAAGCATATACCCACAGTATAGGTACCTACATATCCATATCACTCTTTATAGTAATAACTTTTCAGTTTCATTTTTAAATACATCTACAAAAAAGGTACTACATATTTAATTCATTCATGCCTTACAATATGAATTTTTAAAGTGGTTTTGTTCTGAAGCTATTTCCTTGTGGCATTTTTATAGTCAACTATTTTTAATGGGAATAAGCCACAATTTTACCAAAAAAATGATTTTATTAGCGTTTTGAAGCCCAAATCGGGTTTCGTTGTCAAAATACAAAATACTACAAAAATAAACAAAAATGTTGTTGCTAAGTAAAAAAATTCTTGTAATAATTTATTTAATCTGACTCATTTATATTGGCAATTCAGACGTATATTATACATTATAAAGTAGAAGACTTTAAAATGATATCGCCAATATTTATGAGTTGCGTTCCTGGGACGACTTTACTAAAAGATAGTTCATCCGATTACATGAAATCAATCCCAACTCAAGAATATCCGTCACAAAAAAATCATAGCAATTGATCTGTCTTTAAAAAGACAACCAAATGCAATGATGACAGTAAAACTCGCGTTAGAGATTCCATAGTAAATCACGAGTGAAAACCAGGAAAAAACCTCGTGATACTATCCCGACATCGTAAGTATTTGGTCTTACATTTAATTTACTTTCAAAAAACTAATACCAAATTCTGATTTTAATATGTTTAAATTATAAATAATATTAATAATACATAGATATAAAATAAGTAAAACTAAAATATAAAATTTGTACTAACTCGATATGTTATTGACTTACTAAACGTGAAATTTTCTTTCTATTGACTTCCTCTTTCAGTATGGGTAACCACATCATACTGCATTCTACCGAGGTATTTGCGAGACAATTGGTTTCATTTAGCATAATTAACATAACTAACTTATGTGTTCTACAACTCATTTTCTATTAATTCAGGTTGGTTTAATTTTGTAACTTCTAATTTATATGAAATTCTCTATGTTCTTAATAATAAATTATGCTAAATGAAACCAACTGTGTCGCAAATTCCTCGGTAGAATGCAGTAGGATGTGGTTACCCATACTGAAAGAGGAAGTCAATAGCAAGAAAATTCCATGATTAGTAAGTCAATAACATATCGAGTTAGTACAAACTTTATATTTTAGTATTACTTATTTTATATCTATGTATTATTAATATTATTTAGAATTTAAACATATTAACGTCAGAATTTGGTATTAGTTTTTGAAAGTAAATTAAATGTAAGACCAAATACTTACGATGTCGGGATAGTATCACGAGGTTTTTCCTGGTTTTCCCTCGTGATTTACTATGGAATCTCTAACGCGAGAATTTTACTGTCATCGTTGCATTTGGTTGTCTTTTTAAAGACAGATCATATGCTATGATTTTTTTGTGACGGATATTCTTGAGTTGGGATTGATTTCATGTAATCGAATGAACTATCTTTTAGTAAAGTCGTCCCAGGAACGCAACTCATAAGTATTGGCGATATCATTTTAATGTCTTCTACTTTAAAATGTATAATATACGTCTGAATTGTCAATATAAATGAGTCAGATTAAATAAATTATTAGAAGAATTTTTTTACTTAGCAACAACATTTTTGTTTATTTTTGTAGTATTTTGTATTTTGACAACCAAACCCGATTTGGGCTTCGAAACGTTAAAAAAATCATTTTTTTGGTAAAATTGTGGCTTATTCCCATTAAAAATAGTTGACTATTTAAAGTGGTTAATACAGTAAAACTTTATTCTTTATATGCCCGTTTCGCCGATTCAAGTTCATATAGGCAAAACAAATTACACGGTACAAGGTAGTGGGTCAGCCGCTAGACAGAACTCATTTGTACCAACGATTGTACGGACTGTAATGTAGAAATATTTTTGCTTTGTATCTATTCCACTTAGCGTTCGACTGTATGAACAAATGAACACTGAATATATAATAGCATCAACACAGATTTTGCTCTAACTCAACCTTCACGTCTATTTATATCCAAGATGCTAGTAATTTGGCAAATTTATATATTTTGATTTTAATTTGCTTAGTTATTTGATTGTCTATTCAAAGGTGTACATCAAGCAGCTTTTAATAATTTATTTGTGTGTAAAACAATTAAATAATTTTATATAAATTAAGAAAATAGTATGCAATTTGGTCTAAAGTATAATTCAATAAGCGATGCAGGGCGATGTAAACATTACCACGTGTAGGCCTCAACAGGGCCGCATTTAGGATTATCTTTTTGTTTAGTCAGAATATAATATTATGTTATAAAATACAAAATTTATATTTTAAATTTTCAAAAGCGCTCGACAAAGTACCTGATTGTTTTAATTGATATCCGATAATAGGGCCATTTATACAGGGCGAAAAACCCAAGAATGAATAATGAACATGTTATTAAAAGAGCGTTTCTTCCCCTATTATATTTAAAATTAAGTTTTTTTCAATATTCGGTAAAACGTGGTTTTCGAAAAATTTGGCAAATCAGGGTCATCGTTCACCTTCTTTAAAACCTTATCAACGGTGGGTATTGCGTTGCTCATAAAAAATTTATGAACCAGTCTTCTAATGACATTTTTGTCAAAATCATCACTTTTGTTAAACTTCTTTTACCGGGTCAGACATACTTTTGGTCCAGCGAATTGATGATTCGTTTTGTATTCCTTAATCACCGTAAACACACTTCTATCACAAACTTCAACTTTATTGGCCACTTTTTTCACAATATCTTCAACCACTAACCCGAGATTTTCTTGTCTTTCACATTTAAAAACATTTAAAATTATTTCTTTAACTTCAACGCTAAGGTACACAAACGAAACATGAAACGTAAAACGTGAAACATGAAACGTAAACACGTTTCCTGAAAATAAAACACGGCTAAACAAATCTTGAAGTCCGCCTACTAATGAAACGAATGTGATTAATGCTCATAAAACATTTTTATTTTTAGAGAATTTCATAAATGGACGGACGTTTATTTATTTAGCAGTGTTTTATTTCCATGAAACGTGATTTACGTTTCATGTTTCTTTGATGTGCGGCCTGCCTTAGAGGGCTTCTTTTACTTCGTTTTCGAGGAGGACTCCATGTATTTTCAACCAATTCATCAGCAGAATCAGTGGATGACATTTTTGGTTTCAATATCTGTTATTGAAACAATACGTGGTTACTGTTAGAGTAATCACAATGACGTATAGATAGGGTCGTTATACAAATAAAAATATATATTTAACCTTTAACTACACGCGCTGGCGTACTTTGTACGCCAGATATAAGAATTCTACTGCAAATATATTTAAAAATTTAATTTTTGACCTTGTTTATCTCTCTAACCTATCACTGGAATGTGCTTTACAATTTGGTTTTAGTTTCGTTACAATCGGCTTTCTGGGAAGATCGTAATTTACAGTTTATTATTTGTTGTTTCCGGTGGCGGACAATATACGCCACGATTATATTAATATAAGTAGTAATATAAGTACATATTCCAATTTTTTTTAGTAGCTATGGCACAAAATATATTTTTCTTTATAAACAATACTTTTTCTCCTGTAAAAAATCACATTTCAAAAAATTTTTTATTAGTAATTTTATTTATCATGGAATCCAGTTATTCCATGATTCCAGTTATAAATCCCAATTGGCTTACTGAGAAGGAACTCCCAAGTATTCACTGAGATCGAATAAGGTTTATAACAAACAACTAAGTGTATTATTTAAAAAAAAAAATTAACAAATCCGTTGTTTTTAAGTGTATTTTCTTGTGGCGTACAAAGTACGCCACGCGTGTAGTTATGTTATAATTTGATGTGCGGGTAGTTAAAGGTTAAATAGTTTTAAATCGCACAACAAATAATTGCTAATTCAACATTAACAGCATAAATATAATTTATTGTCCTTTAAGCATCAAGACGACTAAAAATTTACTAACAAATCGATTCAAATTACAAAATTTTAATACCGAAATATAAATACCTACTTAAATCTTGTCCGAACCTGTATGTGCTGCCGACGACGTCGGCAGTAACGAAATAAAGATGGACATTTCGGTTAGTTTTTTAATATTCTTGAAGAACTGTTACTGGCATGTACGCATAAAATATTCATTAATTTTATAAATCGGATCATTTTTTCACTTACTATGTATTCAGTGATAACAATAATTTATTTACTATGCAATAAACATTAATAGATGAGAAAAGAAAAAAATTAATAAAGTGTCATAATTATACTGTTACTTATCGGAACGAGTAGACTCATTTGGAACATCTTTAACAATTATCACTAGTAATACCACTAGAGGTCAAATTATTTCCGGAAATTTTTTTGAGATCATGAATATTTTGAAAATTTCCCGAGTCGCAGACGAGGGAAATTTTCTAAAAATATTCATGATCAAAAAAGAAATTTCCGGATATTAATTTGACTTCGCGTGGTATTCGGTAAGAAAATTCCACACCAAATTTGCATTTGAAAATCCAAAGCTGCATGAACAGATTAATAGCGCGTCATAGCTTTGTCAGCAATTATTTAGGCTTTCAAATTCGTAATTTCTACTCATTGTAGTTGCATGGGAATACAATTTCAAGATAGAAAATAGTATATTCTTCAATTTTACATAAGTTTTGAGTAACTACAAGTGATAGAAAATGAATCAAAACTAAATTATGTAAACAAATAAAAACCAGTCGGTCAAAAATGTTCTGTTATTGTAAACGTCAAAAAATTTCCACTATAATTCGCTGTTGGGTATCCCACGAGCAAAAAATTTCCGATAAAATACCTCCGTTGCCATGGTGATCTGTCAAAATAACGTATTTTGATTGGTTCAAAATTACAGGTGTGGAATTTTCTGTTAAATTTATCGTTGTTTATATGACCTGCATCGCTTATTGAATTATACTTTAGTTACATTATGATTAGCTTGAAACTATAAATACGAAACCATAACATTTTATTGTTTGAAAAGTATTTTATATTAAAACTGTGCAAGTTATAGTAAGTAAAATAGTTTTTCTGGATAGTGCAAAATGCAATACATTCTTACAGAGGAAGTAAAGTCTTGGATACAACAATCCGTAGGTACTGAAAATTGTATCATCACCATAGAAAACACGACCCAGAAATTGAAAGGTTACGCTGGAGAATTTATTTTTGCAAAAGTTGAACTTCAGTCCAGTGAAGGTATGGTTACAGACGATAAAACTCTATTTATAGCCCTAAAACGCAACAATCAGAATCCGTTAGTCCAAAAACGAATTTCTGTAATGCACGAATTCTGTAGGAGGGAAGTATACTTTTATGGTACCGTCATTCAAGCATATCAAAAGTTTTACAAAAATAAAATTCTGCAAGGTGACCTTTGTATAGTTCCAAAGTGCCACGAAGCCTTTTTGGAGGGCGAGAATAACGTTGTGGTCTTAGAAAATCTTAAAAGGAAAGGTTACGTGCTGCACCAAACAGAAAAACCGCTGAACTCTAATCAAATCAAATTGTGTTTACAATCTTACGCTAAACTACACGCTTTAGGATTTGCAATGAGAGATCAAAATCCAGAACAATTTAAAATGATTTCTGAAGAATTGCATCCTTTGATAAGTCAGAAAAATCACTGACTAATTTTAAACCACTCTTATTGCTATAGTCGATACATTAAAAGAAGCAGGAAGAGAAGACTTATCGGTCAGATTTGAAAAGTATAATAGCCAAAAGTGCATGTTTAATCGTTATTTTGAAGCCGCCGGTGTTAGCTCAGATGAGAAAGTAATTATTCATGGTGACTGCCATAATGCTAATATGCTGTTTCGTTTTAAGGTAAATATTTATATACCTATTTATTGTTCGTTAATATAGTACTGCATTTTCGCAACTAAAGGGTAATTCATTTAGAGCAACGATTCCCTAACTGTGGTACGCGTACCACCAGTGGTACGCGACGATTATTAAGGTGGTACGCAAGCAGCCATAGGACATACACAGTAAAATTTACTGAGTTAATAACCCCACGGCGCGTGGGGGCGTCGCGTCTAGTTTGCAATAAGCTCCGCCTATTTTGCTGGCCAGCGCATCTTTCGGCGACGCGAGTCAAACAGTGACAAAGCTATCGAGCGTCCGCATGCACGTCCAACCAGCTAGCATTCGTCAAATTACCTATCTAATTTGTTTTAAGTCAAGTTTAATATATTTGAATTAACATGGATAAGTGGCTTAGTAGTGTAAAAAGACCTTGTGCTCAAAGTAATGTACCACCAAGTTCATCTCAAGAATTAAATTGTGCAGTGATTCAAGATGATGTTAAAAATTCTTTACCATCGAGTTCCACTTCAGAGCCAGATTGTGCGGTAAGTCAAAAAGATAAAATACCTACTAAAATTCGAAAAATTACTAGAAAATATGACCCAGAATACATAAATATTGGATTTACGGTGACGGATGTAAATAATGAGCCACGCCCTCAGTGTGTCATCTGCTTTGAAATTTTATCAAATCATAGTATGAAACCCTCATTACTGAATCGTCATTTTAACACAAAACATTCTACATTAGTAAGCAAACCGAAGGATTTTTTCACCCGAAAATTAACAGAAATGAACAGCACCAAGAAAGTCGTGTCTTCATTTACTGGTAGTACCGAAAAATCAGTAGAGGCATCATTCTTAGTTAGCCTAAGAATTGCAAAGTCAGGAAAAGCTCACACAATTGACGAAGAGCTGTTGTTACCTGCAGCAAAAGATATGGTTACCTGTATGTTGGGTGAGGCGTCAGCTAAAAAGCTAGAACTGATATCACTGTCCAATAATACCGTTCAACGTAGGATCGACTGTATGGCAACAAATGTTAAAAAATAAAGTCATCAATCATGTAAAAAGTAGCGATTTCTTTTCGATACAACTTGATGAGAGTACAGATGTAACGAACTATGCTCAACTTATGGTTTACGTGCGGTATATACATGAAAATAAAACAATTAAGGAAGATTATTTATTCTGTGAGCCGTTATCAACACGAACTACCGCGGATGAAATTTTCAACAAACTGGATGAATTATTTGCTGAAAATGGACTTGACTGGATGAATTGCGTTGGCTTCTGCTCTGATGGCGCTCGAGCTATGACAGGTAGATTCGGAGGTGTAGCCACAAAAGTAAAATCTGTTGCTAAGAATTGTACTTTTATGCATTGCAGTATACACAGACAAGCGTTAGGTGGTAAATTTTATTAAATCTCGGGCACTTAACTCTCGTTTATTTTCAAACTTTTGTTCCGAAATGGGCAGTAACCATATTCAGTTGCTGCTACATACAGAGGTTAGATGGCTTTCGCGAGGCAAAATGCTGAACAGATTATTCCAGTTACGTTCTGAGGTGCAGCTGTTCCTGATGGGGACTGATTTTGAATTACGCAATCGACTGACAGTTGAACACTGGCTTATATCATTGGCTTACTTATCAGACATTTTCAATCGCATCAACGACTTAAATCTAAGTTTGCAAGGTAGATCTACAAATAGATTTTCAGTAAATGACAAAATAAAAGCATTTATCAAGAAATTTCAAATGATTGAAAAGAGCGTGTCGAATGAGAACCTAGCATCTTTTCCTAATTTAGAAAATTTTATAACTGAAAATGAACTTACTGTGAGGGAAATTGTGATCAATAACATCAAAAATCACAGGCAAATGATCGTTAAAATATTTGAAGAATATTTTAAAGAAGATTATTCGGGGTTCAATTGGATAAGGAACCCATTCGTTTGGGATCTGGATAGTGTTCGTGAAAATTTAAGTGTAAATGAAAAGGAATCTCTGATAGAGTAATCTTGCGATGGAGCTTTGCACGTGGAATTCAACAAAGAAGAGCTGTGTGAATTTTGGCTAAAAGTTAAAAATGAATATCCATCGTTGTCCAGAAAAGCATTACTGTTTCTAATTCCATTTACAACCACCTATCTCTGTGAGAGCGGATTTTCTGCTATGTTGATAATAAAAAATAAATATCGTAACAAGCTTAACATAGACACTAATTTGCGCCTGAAATTAAGTACAACTGAGCCAGATATTTCCTCTCTTGTCTCGAACATGCAGCATCATTTTTCGCACTGAGTATATTGTATTTTTTCCTATAATTAATAAATAATAATGTTGTCATAAACAGTTGTTGCAGTTTTTATTACTTTACCATTTTCAAGGTTTTTTAAAGATTACCACAGTTCAGTGGTACGCTACTAAATTGTAATTTCGTGTGTGGTACGCGAGATTAAAAGTTTGGGAACCACTGATTTAGAGGTACTTAAAAAAACAATGAAAAAAATTAATTTTATTTGAAAATGTTTATTGTCGTAAAAAATAACCATTCTTTACAATTACTTCTTAAAGATAATTTCACTCAAATGTTGACCATGACTGTGGTTAAGATGGTCCATTCTGAAGGTATAATTCTCGATGACGCGTTCGAGCTTTTCGATTGGTATTTGACCAGTGACTCGAGTAATACTGGCCTTCAATGCCCCAATCATAGCCGGTTTATTCATGTAGACTTTGGACTTGAGGTAGCCCCAGAAGAATACGACAAGACGCGTGATGTCACAGGATATAGGCGGCCAAGTCACTGGTCCGAAGCGTGAAATAAATTGCTCACCGAACCGCTTTATCAGTAAAGCCATGCTTTCACGGGATGTATGGCAGTCGGCGTCATATTTTTGGAACCAAATGTCACTTAAACTGCGAACTTCAATTTCTGGTACCAATTAGTCCGTTATCATGGCGCGATAATGGTCTAATAAATAAATATAGTTATCACGATAGTGATCACAGTAACATTCTGGCCGGTCTAAAACATAGACCGACGATGACACCGGGCCATAAACCACACCAAAAAGTGTTTTTTTCTAAATGTATTGGCAACTTTTGAACCTCTTTGGGTTGCTCATCAACCCAAATACGGACATTTTGTTTATTCACGTCCTTATACGCCAAAAATGGGCCTCATCGGAAAACATTTTTTTTTTGCTCTAAGCGCACGAAACCCATTCCTAATTGAACGCCTATTTTCGTAATACAGGTAAATAATTTCTAGACGTTGTGCCGAGTTAAGTCTTTCTAGGATGAAATGTCAAACAATACTGAATATGAAAGCAACTTTAGGTGACAACATTCAAGCACGATCTTCCAACAATAATTCTCACCAAAAAAGTACCTCTAAATGAATCACCCTTTATTTTGATTTTAGGTTCGCAACTGTTTTCGAAATACAGAGGATCCTCGATAAGTCGGATTACGGTATACTTAAGGTAAACTCCATTATAATTGCAAAAAACATGAAATACATATGCACAGTACATCTAAATTACGCACAGTTGTATATAATTTTTCATTTCATGGTAAAAACTAAGTCAGACTGAAAAATAATTGTATTGTCTGATGTAAATCGGTCCGGGTTAGCCGGACTTCCGGCTCATGGGGGGCCGACTTATCGAGGTTCCAATGTATTTAAAATATGGAAATATTCCACTTCCACCATTTTAGGAATAGACGTGAGCTGCGCGCAAACCGGAGAATGGATGTAGAATTCAGTTGGAGCTTAAATTACAGAGTTGCCACGATTCTAAAAATATTGACGAATTAATTTTGAAGTGTTTTTTACATGAATCATTGTTTACAAAGAGTTGCATGTATGTAATTATTTAAAATTTGTAAATTTCTATTTCTATCTACAGCCTCTGGAGCTTCTCGCATTTCGACCGCCATCGTTTTCTGCACATAATATATTCGTCTCCTTTGATGGCTTTATCTCTCATGATGTGCCGTAAATTTTCTTCCCAGGCCACTGCAGGCCTTCCCCTTTTTCTTCTTTGTTGTGGAATGTAATTTAAAGCTTTCTTTGGCCATCTTTTTTTTTGGCCGAGACAACACTAGTTGTCTCGTTTCAATTTTATTTAAACTGGAACATATTTGTCCTCCACCTAATATCTTCATTCTCGATGTGACCTTTTTTGGATATACCACACGTTTTTTTTTAGAAAATCCATTTCTACTACTTCCATTATTTTTTATATTTTTTCGTGTTTTGCCAAATTTCTGCCCCATAAGTCATCATAGGCTCTACCAAGGTACCATAGATTGTCGATTTCATTTTTTGTCTTATATATTTAGACCATAGTGGAGAGCTTATAATGTTTATGCTTGTTTGCCCTGCTGCGTTCTGTTTTCGATGTCTCTTTGGTAGTGCCTCCTTTAGGTATTATATTATGTAGGTCCAAATTATTTTTATTCTTTTAAGATACTCTGTCTTTGACATATATATACTGAGGCCCCATTTTTCATATTCTTTCTTTAGTTTTCTAAACATAAAGTCCATGGCTTCCTCATTATTCGCTACGACGACCTGATCATCTGCGAAAAATAAAGTTGTCTTTACGTTGTAAAGATATTTACCACCGCCTATATCTCTTCCCATTCCGGATACTTGTTTCCTCCACTACTCTAGCGATGATTGAATATATATTTTAAATAAGGTTGGAGACAGACAACATCTTGTTTAAGCCCCTTTGTTATTGGAAATGATTCAGATATAAAGTTCCCTTGTTTAACGACACTTCCTGCATTTTATATATTTTATATTTTTTCTTGTATATATTTACGATAACATCCACATACTTTCGTCAATGTTTGAAACCGTGTTTTCAAAGGCACCTTGTCGTATGCCTTCTCTAAATCATAAACAACAGGTGGATAGATAGATTCCTTGCCTTACGTTTTTCTATTACCTGCTGCAGAACGATTATATTATCAAAGCACGATCTTCCTGCACGAAATCAAATTTGTTCTTTGTTCTTCTATGTCTTCGTATTCCGATTCTATTTTTTCTTTTCATATTCGACCGTACAACCTCCCTACTAAGCTGGTAACAGTTATTCCCCTATAATTACAGCATATGCGTTTATCCCCTTTCTTGTGGCCAGGGTAATAAGACAAAAATATACCCTGTTCGTGACACTTCAGCAGCCAGGGTACTAAAGCGTTTTTTCGACAAATAATACCTATAGGAACAAATTGTAACTATTTCCTGCGTAGGATCTGGCGGCCATTTTTATTTATAAACAATTAACTGTCAAAAGATGGCATTTTTCACTTTTTTTCAAATCAATGGAAAACAGTGAAACTTATGATTTTTTAGTACAAATATCTTTGAGATTATGGAAAAAGCTTTAAAATGACATATTACAAAGTTTTATATACTCATTTATTGTTAATATAATTGCGAAGAAAGGTCGGAATTGCAAAAAAATTATTTTCGCAAAAACTGCTGTAAGAATTAGTGTACACTTTTGAAATTTTTGTCAAATAAGGGTTTCTTGGTGCTTAATATGTGATAAAAATTTCAAAGCGATTTACTCAATTGTTTAAATTTTATTCGAATTGTTTATCTCAGAGAGCATTTTTTTTTGCAATAACATAAGTAAAAAAAATGATGTTAGAACCATTCCACAGGTGTCAAATGGAAGAGCATAAGCTATGTTTTCAACTTGGTTTAAAGAAAGCGAATAAAAAATGCACTGATTAGTAATAAATAATTATGCAAAAGTATCGTAAATCTTTCCTTATAAACTTTTTGAATACATTGTTCCAAAAAAATTAACTTTTTTACCCTGTTTTAAGTGCACAACTACCAAGTAATGTTATTTATATCATAATTGATAAAAAATTGTAATAAATATATATAATTTCTTATATAACAAAATAAAAAGATTATAAGGAAAGATTTACGATATTTTTCATAATTATTTATTACTAATAAATGCATTCTTTATTCGCTTTTTTTAAACCAAGTTGAAAATATAGCTCATGCTCTTTCATTTGACCTCTGGAATGGTTCTAACGTCATTTTTTTATGACTTATGTTATTGCAAAAAAAAGGCTCTCTGGGATAAACAATTTGAATAAAATTTAAACAATTGAATGAATCGCTTTGAAATTTTTATCACATATTAAGCACCAAAGAACCCTTATATGACAAAAATTTCAAAGCTGTAGACTGATTTTTACAATAGATATTGCGAAATTAATTTTTTTGCAATTCCGAAATTTTTCGCAATTATATTAACAATAAATGAATATATCAAACTTTGTAATACGTCATTTTAAAGCTTTTTCCATATTCTCAAAGATATTTGTAATTAAAGAACCATAAGTTTCACGGTTTTCCTTTGATTTGAAAAAAAAAGGAAAAATGCCATTTTTTGACGCTTAATTGTTTATAAATAAAAATGGCCGCCAGATCCTACGCAGGAAATAGTTACAATTTGCTCTTATAGGTATTACCTGTCGAAAAAACGCTTCAGTACCCTGGCTGCTCGAGTGTCATGGGAAAAACCTTATTACCCTGGACCATATATTAAGCTGATGTATCCAACATTCCAATCATCGGAGATATTTTGTCCTTTTAAGCATTTATTAAGTAGTTGAACCAACATCTTATGTAATAATAAAAACATTTTAATGTGTTTGTAACATTTTTGTCGCTGTTTCTTCCTGTTTTTTTTTGTTGGGAGTTGTACAGGCGGTTACTATCATGCATAATATTATGGCTCCATGTATTGTTATACAACTAAATATTATTAAGATACTCCTGCACATAACCTGAAGTAGTGGTACTTTTTTAACTTCTATTAATCATTAACTCCAATAATGATAATTTTGTCCAATAATTTTTACCAAAGGAAATAACTACATTTTACACACTATGTTTTCACTTCCTTGAAGTATTTCCGTTTTTTTTATTATATTAGCTGAAGCTTTGTTGATTTGTGAGTAGCCTTTTACATCTGGCACTTGCATAATCTCAAATTCCGTGATTAAAGCTAAAAAGAACATTACAAAAATGCGTGTATTCTGAAAGTTTTTCCTCAATTTATTTTATTGAAACAATGCTCTATAGTAGATCTGTCTTTCTTGAGCCTTGAATACATTTATTGATTTCTCTTTGTTCTTTAAAGGACAATATTTCTTAGAATAATTTCATAATTCAGCTAATTTATTATACAAAACTAATACAACTTTATTATTTACAGGATAAAGATAGAAGTAACCCCCAACATGTAGCTCTGATTGATTTCCAAGTAACGTGTCTTCATTCACCAATATTAGATATCTCAGCCTTTCTTTATTTAAATCTATCAAGTGAAGACTTTCCAAACTTCAAAGAATTTTTAGAATTTTATCACAGCGAACTATCGTCGGTTTTAACAGATCTAGGCAGCGACGTAAATAAATTGTTTCCAAAGCATGTTATGCAAGAACATTTAAAAAAATTTCTTCATTATGGATTTTGTTTAACAGTGGCGTTCCTGGAAATCTTCTACGTTGATAATGAAGATGTGCCCCCTTTGATTGATGAGGAGACCAATGAGATAATGGGAGGTCTGAAAGACCTTAAGTTAAAGTCAAGGGATGAATACGTGAGACGTCTTGTTTCTATAGTGGATAGTTTCTTTAATAGTGGATATGTATAATATGGTAGATATGTGCAGGGGCGTGCAGTCCATGGAAGCAAGGGAAGCATTGCTTCCCTTGGTTTCCGTAGTAATGCCGTACCATCTGAGTAAATGAGATAATTTTAAAAAAATTGGACAAACACATAATAAGCAGGATTTTAAGTTGCGTACGAGAATATTTAATTATGTAGTACAAGCAGCAAGTACCTACCTAATAAGAAAAGACAAACGTATTTTACTCTATTTTTGTCATACAGTAAATAACTAAGCAATGAAATAGGTACCCATACCAGTGCTGCCGTTCTAGTACAATTGTACTATTTCTAGTACATTTTTAGCGAGTGAGTACGAAAGTACATTTTGTAAATTATCCACCCATTTCTAGTACATTTATTACACAATCTATTTTCTTCACTTTATACAGATACTAACCAATAAAGGAGATGTATTATGTATTTGGTGATTTTTCTAGTGACTTTTTTGGTTATTATGTTGGTTGTGTGAACTGTCTTTTTAGTTATCTGGCTCTGGCACTAGCAACTCTGTTGGTTTTTAGTTTACACTTTATTACACCTGCCGTTGTGCCGTTTGCGTCTTGGCTCCTCCATGTTTATTGTGGTTTATGTTTATAAACAAAAAATAGTCTAGCCTTGTTAAGTAGTCAATATTCTACAAAAAATATTTTAAGTATTTGATTTAATACTCGACTGAAGAGTATTTGTTTCTTAACTTTCATCTAAAAATGTATATATTTTTTTATTAGAACTTACACTTCTTGTTTTCTATATTTTTAGAGTGAGAATAAGTATTTAAAGTTTCAGTTATGTTGTTTTAATGTAAATATAAACTACAGTAAAACCTGTGTAAACCGGCCACCTGTACTAAAACGGCCAGTTAAAAAATTCCACAAACCAATTATATTATGTAGACTACAAAAACTGGCAATACCGGCCAACAGTCCTTTCATTTTTAGTGGCCGTTACTGACAGGTTTTACGTTTTACTGTATATTATATAAATAAAAAATAAAACTAGTTTTTGTTGTTTTCTTTGTCTTTTATTTTGACATCTAACAAAATAACCTGTCATCTGTCATTTCTTCTTTTTTGGGTTGTTATCTGTCATTACTTTCTTTCCTGGGCTGTCAAGTGTCATTTTTTCGTTGTTGGTGACAGTGAGTACAATCTAGTACATTTTATGAAGAATTCTAGTACATTCCTAAATTTTTCAGCGGCAGCACTGACCCATACCAGTATAAGTAGCGCTGTATGCTGCATCCTTCCGTACTCGGACCATGATCGTATTTCTACGGTGGTATTCGGAGTTATATCGGCATAATAATCTGATTTTTAAGTTGCTTCTCTCCAGCGACTCAAGCCTATGTAAAAATCATCGGGGTTAGATGGTGAGCGGTGAGTTCAAATTTGGGGCATATCTTTAGCTTATAAGCAGTTTTGTCAATTGCATAGGAAGATGTTTTTGGTGAATTTAAATGGGATTTACCAGCATTTGACAATGACGGGCTTCGTTGACTGATTTTTTGAAAGTATGAAGATGGATTTTATTGAATTATTTATATTATAAATACTAAATATAAATATTATTTATATAAATATATTATAAAATATGTATTAGTGTTTTGGAAAATGGTGAAAATGTGAAATGTGGGATACAGAAACCATAAATAGCTCGAGAGGATTTTTGGATAGTTTAAAAGATTATTTGAATTTTACTTTATAACTTAGCTTTTTTCAGAAATATTTCCATTCTCAGATAATTTATTTAATGTATTGCAATGCAAGATAAACGAGATTGGTTTCTGTGTAAAAAAATTAGTGTATTTAAAGATATTATTAACAAAAAGAGAGAGATGACTTTGAAAAATGCTCGAATAATATGATGGCAAGAAGTTAAGTTAAGCCTAAAAGGAAACGAATAGGTACGCACTGATAATGTTGGAGATGTCGAATCGTGCTACCGCCAACTATACAATTTACCAGATTTTCGATCAAATATGTCAACGAATGGAAAATAGGTTTTAAGAATTTTGATGACCTAGACTTTCTTTAGCTGTGCAATTTTAATACATTAAAAAAACACATTTTCCTGAAAAACAAACAAAATCTTTGATGCGTTTTTATGGACAATATTTTGACTTGATTTAATTAAGTTCAGAACTAACAGCTTTATATGAGACTGAGGATATTGAGTATTGACAGAAAAAATATTGCCAGTGAGTTACTAATATTTTTTCCACCTACCTCTACCGAAACTATACATTTCCTGACCTGATTGTAGGGAGGAAAGGCGTACCTACTTTTCGTCCCTAGGGAGACAAGGTACTTTTACTCCCTAGGGAGTATACCTAGTAGTATGTATACGTTTTATAAAGGATTTTACTTGTTTTCTTTTCCAATTGAATATAATCTGATTAAAGAAATGTCACAATATCCACGTTTGTACAAGGAAGTTATAGACAAGTTTTCGAAAAATGGTAGAAGAACTGAATTACATTATAAATAGGTGTTTTTACAATTTTTTTTATAAATTGCTTCCCCTGTTTCAAATTTCACCGCACGCCCCTGGATATGTGTAAAAAATATATTACCTATAATAATGGACTAAAGTGACTTGTCTAAGCTACAATAAAATCAATTGTGAACAAGGCTTTTTTTTTGTTTTTTTCCTACTAACAGGACTAACCTACTAGCTCCGAACAAAATTTAAATCTACCAAATTATAGTTTTATGTTATTGTCTACTAGAACACACGTTTTTTGTACAAGATAAATGTTTTACAAAGGGGGATCATTTGTAAATAAATTGTGTGAAAATGATTTCACTAAATAATTCGAAGGTTACTGACTTGCGAAAGGAGTTGGAAGATAGGGGAATTAATTCTATTGAAAAAAGGCTGATTTAGTCTAACATCTGAACAGGACGGTTTTAATTCCAGAAACTTATGTGTTTGTGCTTTGCATGCTGCTTTAATTTTTTTTTTATTTATTTTTATTTACTGTTGTCCGAACCACTGGGGTTATAAACGACAACAATCGAAAATACATTATTAAAAATAAACAGTTATTACAATATTAAGTACATACATATGAACTAACAAAAAGGAAACCCGGAAAATTTGTGGTACAATTAAATAAATGTCCTTTATTCCTATATCCGTTAAAAACTTGATGATGTTGTTGATATTTTTATCGTCTCCAAGAAGCTCAGATATGTCTCTGGGAAGGTTAAATTTACTTCTCGTTTGCTGGTATTTTTGACAGTCGGATAATATATGTTTAATTGTTACATTTGTTTGACACTGCTGGCAGAATGGAGGATTGTCTCTAGTTATTTTGAAGAGATGTGTATGACGGGTGTGACCAAGTCGGAGCCGAGTGAAGATAACTTGTTTTTTCCTAGGTAGAGAAAAGGTCTGTTTTTGTACAGCGTTGCCTTTAATTTGTTTTAATTTTTCGGAACACTGCGACCACTTATTTTGCCACGCACAACTAACTACGTTTTTAAGACACAATTTCACATCACCTGGCACAATTTTATTTAGATGAACTAGATCACTTGTTGCTGCTTCGTGAGCTAGGCGGTCCACAACCTCGTCACCGTGTACTCCAATATGGGATGGAACCCAGATTAATACCACGTGTTTGTTTTCCTTTGCAGCATGTTGAAGTTCTTGATAAATGTCTTTATGAATAGGGTTGCAGGAATATATGTTTTTAATATCACCAAGGGCGTTCATAGAGTACGTTATGATTGTGCAATTTCTCTGGTTCAATTTGTTAATGAATTTTAAAGCTTCAAGGATTGCATACAGGTCTGCATTGGAAATAATCCAGTTGTTATGCAGCTTAAATTTAGCATTATGGGTATTGTAAAAAATTGCTGCCCCCACTCCGTCCGCTGATTTTGATGCATCTGTGTATATCTGTTGGTAGTTGCTAAATCTATCCATAATCTCTTTGAAATGATTTAATATTATGGTTCGATTGGATTCATGTTTATTAAATCTTGACAGATCAGTAATAATTCTTGGTTTATTTACAGTCCATGGAGGAGGAGGGTTTTCGGCAGGATGGTATTTGGTCGGGAATATTGTATGATATTTTTGCAGTAATCGGTTGATTCGTTCATAGAAAGGCGGATTGCATTGAGGGTGAGATGAGAAGTACTGATTAAAACGATTTGTATGCACATTATGATAAACTGGGTTATCTGGAGAGGATAGAAATTTACAAGCAAACGACAAACTCAAAAAATCTCGTCTAAATTCTAGGGGGGTTTGCCCTGACTCATTACATATACTTAGTATGGGACTTGTTCGAAAAACGCCCAAAGCGAGACGCAATCCCGTATTTTGAATGACATCTAGTTCTTTAAGAACAGATTTCTTAGCTGAGTTATATACCACTGAGCCGTATTCAATTTTTGATCTAACTAAGGACGAAAAAATTCGTATAAGAGTTGATGTATCGCTGCCCCAGGAGATGCTCGATAGTGTCTTCAATATATTAATACTTTGTTGGCAGGTACCTTTCAAATTTTTAATGTGACTTTTCCAAACCAATGTTTTGTCAAATGTAAGACCGAGAAATTTTTTTCTTTTACAAAGATAAGATTCTTACCATTCAAGGTTAAAACTGGATTATCCTCTTTTCGCTTTTTTGAAAAAGTAGGCATTTTGTTTTTTCACTAGAGAAGTTAAGTCCTGTTTTATCGGACCATTTCTGTAAATTATTTAATGTGCTTTGAAGTATTCTTTGGGTGGATTCTAGATTTGTTCCTCTTAGTACGAGAACCAGGTCGTCCGCATACAGTCTACCTTTAACTGGCTGTTGACATTGTTCCAAAATATCGTTGATTGCAACAAGAAATAAAGTTACACTCAACAGCGAGCCCTGAGGGATTCCGTTTTCCTGGATTCGAGTTGATGAGAGTGTTCCATTTGCTCTTATCTTAAATGTTCTGAGTTGAAGAAAATTTTGAATAAATTTTAGAAATTGTCCATTAATACCCCAGGAGTGAAGCTTTTTTATTATACCATATCTCCATGTGCAATCGTAGGCTTTTGTTATATCGCAGAAAATAGCTAGGCAGTGTTGTTTGTTAATGAGTGCTTCGTGAACTTCAGATTCAAGATCAACTAAGTTATCGGTGGTCGATCTATTTTGACGAAAGCCATTCTGCTCCGGGATTAGCAGTTTTTTGTTTTCTAAAAACCATGTAAGGCGCCGGTTTATAACCTTTTCGAGTAGCTTACAAGTTGATGAGGTTAGGGATATTGGTCTGTATGATTGGGGATCTGTTTTAGGTTTTTGAGGTTTGGGGATTGGTATAATATATGATTCTGACCAGGATTTTGGAAAGTAGTGTTGTTTCAAGATCAACTAAGTTATCGGTGGTCGATCTATTTTGACGAAAGCCATTCTGCTCCGGGATTAGCAGTTTTTTGTTTTCTAAAAACCATGTAAGGCGCCGGTTTATAACCTTTTCGAGTAGCTTACAAGTTGATGAGGTTAGGGATATTGGTCTGTATGATTGGGGATCTGTTTTAGGTTTTTGAGGTTTGGGGATTGGTATAATATATGATTCTGACCAGGATTTTGGAAAGTAGTGTTGTTTCCACATTTGATTTAAAACATTAAGAAGGTATGATCTAGCGTTTGTGCTTAGTTTTTGGAGAAACATTATTGGTATATCATCCGATCCTGGAGAAGAGCTTTTCATGCCAAACAATGCATCGTCCAGTTCTTCTGGTGAAATTAGAGAGTTCATGTAGTCATCCGTGTTTTCTGCGACGATTAGCTCCTTTTCATTTCTAGATTTGTATTGAAGAAAACTCGGAGAGTAGTTGCTAGTGCTGGAATTTTGTTCGTAAAGGCCAGCAAAAATTTCTGTGATTTCTTCCGTTGAGGTAATTAACTTGTCATCATGTTTTAAAAAAATAATTTGAGCGTTTTGCTGTTTTCCAGATAGTTGGCGAATTTTTCCCCAAAATGTAGAAAGGGGGGTGGAGTTATTGATGGATGCCACAAAAGATTCCAGTTTTGTTTTTTGGGTGGCTTAATCTTATACCGCGATTCAGCTCTTAGTTTTTTATATTCTATTTGATTTTGTGTAGTTGGACAACGTCTGAATTTGTTAAAAGCCCGCTTGTATTTTTTGATGGCTTCGTCACACTCATTATTCCAACACGGTACTGGTGTGTGAGTTTTTAGAGTTTTGGTTTTTCCCACTGCTTTGTACCCTGCTTCCAATAGTACCTCGGAAAATTGTACATAAGTTAGAGCTATATCGGAGGTACTAGGGTCAGGAAGGTATGACGGATTTTGGTCTACTTCAACTGAGAAGAGTGTCCAATTGGCCTGGTTTAATTTCCATTTTGAGAGAGGGGTTGTTGATGCGGTTTGGAAAGGACGGGTTATAAGGAGAGGAAAGTGATCACTACCGTACAAGTAGGGGTAGACTTCCCAATTTAAAGATGTTTGTAGGATAGGATCGCACATGCTCAGGTCGATAACTGAATGTTCTCCTGTTTGTATATTGAATCTTGTGGGTTCCCCTGTATTCAAGATGTTTAGGTTCTTACTGTCAAGTAATTGTTCTAGTGTTTTTCCTTTTGATGATCGAAATTTGGACCCCCAGTACGGGCTGTGACTATTAAAATCTCTTAGGAGTATACGGGGAGATGGGATCTGCTGAAGTAGTTCCTCAATTACGGCCATTGAAAAATTTTCACTTGGTGGGATATAAATATTGCATATTGAGATTTTTATATCACTACAAGTCTTGTAGAGGTATTACACACAAAAATGTCCGAAAAAGCGGCACAAACGCGAAAACCAAACCAAAATCCGGGTCGATATAGACCATCAAATGGTGTGAGTTTTTATTCAATCTCACCCCACCGTGGCAAAAATGGTTTAATTATTACCTTTTGCCTAATTGGACATAGGTGAATATTTTAGGACCACACCCGTATGTCCCGTCCTTCGATATAAACAAAATAGTGAACTTTTAGGAGAACTGGTTCGAATAATTTGATTTGGTCTGGTTTTAAAGGTGCTAATTAATACGATAGAAAGGGTTGTGTATTAGCGATAAATAAGGGTATCCGGCGAACAAAACATTTATTAACAAAAAAAACAACGAATTTAACAAATAAGCGGCTTAACGATAAATGATATTCTTAATAGCGAACGAGAGAGAGTAAGAGTCTTTTTAATCTATTAATTATTGCGGAGAGAGTATTTTTACGGCGAAGAGAGACGCACAAGCGAACAAAGTGTTCAACTCGGAGAGCAGAAAGAGACTACTGAAATTCTATTCAAATCTCTGCACTATTATCTTTGATAGTTTAGTTTACACTATTCGCCCTGAAAAGGGCAAAACACATGTTACACTTCTTTGGCAACATGACCTGCTTTTACCCCGAAACGATAAAAAATGCAGATGTATATTTTATGAAACACACAACGCTACACTCAAGTTTTTCAGAGAATTAAATATTTTAAACACAATACAGATTGTCCCAACAGATTTACAGAGAGATATTTTTATAAAAGCAAATTAATGTAAATAACTGTTGTTTTCACAACAAACGGTTTTTCCAAAAATTAAAAAAATATATCAGGAGGGGCAACACCCCTTATGACGTACGGGTATGAAACTCCATATTATCCTATTCCCAGACCGCTAGAATATACATGTAAAATTTCATAAAAATCTGTTCAGTCGTTCTCGAGTTATAAATGGTGTAACTAACACAACCTCGACTTTCTTTTATATATATAGATGTAAAATATTTAAATGGCTATTAAAAAATAACGGTCTGAGATAAAAAATTGAAAATTTAGGATTGTATGTATCTTTTGCTTCTACATCTCATAAAAATAGTAAAAAACGGTTTTTCCAAAAATTAAAAAAATATATCAAGGGGGGCAACACCCCTTATGACGTACGGGTATAAAACTCCATATTATCCTATTCCCAGACCGCTAGAATATACATGTAAAATTTCATAAAAATCTGTTCAGTCGTTCTCGAGTTATAAATGGTGTAACTAACACAACCTCGACTTTCTTTTATATATATAGATGTAAAATATTTAAATGGCTATTAAAAAATAACGGTCTGAGATAAAAAATTGAAAATTTAGGATTGTATGTATCTTTTGCTTCTACATCTCATAAAAATAGTAAAAAACGGTTTTTCCAAAAATTAAAAAAATATATCAAGGGGGGCAACACTCCTTATGACGTACGGGTATGAAACTCCATATTATCCTATTCCCAGACCGCTAGAATATACATGTAAAATTTCATAAAAATCTGTTCAGTCGTTCTCGAGTTATAAATGGTGTAACTAACACAACATCGACTTTCTTTTATATATATAGATGTAAAATATTTAAATGGCTATTAAAAAATAACGGTCTGAGATAAAAAATTGAAAATTTAGGATTGTATGTATCTTTTGCTTCTACATCTCATAAAAATAGTAAAAAACGGTTTTTCCAAAAATTAAAAAAATATATCAGGGGGGACAACACCCCTTATGACGTACGGGTATGAAACTCCATATTATCCTATTCCCAGACCGCTAGAATATACATGTAAAATTTCATAAAAATCTGTTCAGTCGTTCTCGAGTTATAAATGGTGTAACTAACACAACCTCGACTTTCTTTTATATATATAGATGTAAAATATTTAAATGGCTATTAAAAAATAACGGTCTGAGATAAAAAATTGAAAATTTAGGATTGTATGTATCTTTTGCTTCTACATCTCATAAAAATAGTAAAAAACGGTTTTTCCAAAAATTAAAAAAATATATCAGGGGGGGCAACACCCCTTATGACGTACGGGTATGAAACTCCATATTATCCTATTCCCAGACCGCTAGAATATACATGTAAAATTTCATAAAAATCTGTTCAGTCGTTCTCGAGTTATAAATGGTGTAACTAACACAACCTCGACTTTCTTTTATATATATAGATGTAAAATATTTAAATGGCTATTAAAAAATAACGGTCTGAGATAAAAAATTGAAAATTTAGGATTGTATGTATCTTTTGCTTCTACATCTCATAAAAATAGTAAAAAACGGTTTTTCCAAAAATTAAAAAAATATATCAAGGGGGGCAACACCCCTTATGACGTACGGGTATGAAACTCCACATTATCCTATTCCCAGACCGCTAGAATATACATGTAAAATTTCATAAAAATCTGTTCAGTCGTTCTCGAGTTATAAATGGTGTAACTAACACAACATCGACTTTCTTTTATATATATAGATGTAAAATATTTAAATGGCTATTAAAAAATAACGGTCTGAGATAAAAAATTGAAAATTTAGGATTGTATGTATCTTTTGCTTCTACATCTCATAAAAATAGTAAAAAACGGTTTTTCCAAAAATTAAAAAAATATATCAGGGGGGCAACACCCCTTATGACGTACGGGTATGAAACTCCATATTATCCTATTCCCAGACCGCTAGAATATACATGTAAAATTTCATAAAAATCTGTTCAGTCGTTCTCGAGTTATAAATGGTGTAACTAACACAACCTCGACTTTCTTTTATATATATAGATGTAAAATATTTAAATGGCTATTAAAAAATAACGGTCTGAGATAAAAAATTGAAAATTTAGGATTGTATGTATCTTTTGCTTCTACATCTCATAAAAATAGTAAAAAACGGTTTTTCCAAAAATTAAAAAAATATATCAGGGGGGGCAACACCCCTTATGACGTACGGGTATGAAACTCCATATTATCCTATTCCCAGACCGCTAGAATATACATGTAAAATTTCATAAAAATCTGTTCAGTCGTTCTCGAGTTATAAATGGTGTAACTAACACAACCTCGACTTTCTTTTATATATATAGATGTAAAATATTTAAATGGCTATTAAAAAATAACGGTCTGAGATAAAAAATTGAAAATTTAGGATTGTATGTATCTTTTGCTTCTACATCTCATAAAAATAGTAAAAAACGGTTTTTCCAAAAATTAAAAAAATATATCAAGGGGGGCAACACCCCTTATGACGTACGGGTATGAAACTCCATATTATCCTATTCCCAGACCGCTAGAATATACATGTAAAATTTCATAAAAATCTGTTCAGTCGTTCTCGAGTTATAAATGGTGTAACTAACACAACCTCGACTTTCTTTTATATATATAGATGTAAAATATTTAAATGGCTATTAAAAAATAACGGTCTGAGATAAAAAATTGAAAATTTAGGATTGTATGTATCTTTTGCTTCTACATCTCATAAAAATAGTAAAAAACGGTTTTTCCAAAAATTAAAAAAATATATCAAGGGGGGCAACACCCCTTATGACGTACGGGTATGAAACTCCATATTATCCTATTCCCAGACCGCTAGAATATACATGTAAAATTTCATAAAAATCTGTTCAGTCGTTCTCGAGTTATAAATGGTGTAACTAACACAACCTCGACTTTCTTTTATATATATAGATGTAAAATATTTAAATGGCTATTAAAAAATAACGGTCTGAGATAAAAAATTGAAAATTTAGGATTGTATGTATCTTTTGCTTCTACATCTCATAAAAATAGTAAAAAACGGTTTTTCCAAAAATTAAAAAAATATATCAAGGGGGGCAACACCCCTTATGACGTACGGGTATAAAACTCCATATTATCCTATTCCCAGACCGCTAGAATATACATGTAAAATTTCATAAAAATCTGTTCAGTCGTTCTCGAGTTATAAATGGTGTAACTAACACAACCTCGACTTTCTTTTATATATATAGATGTAAAATATTTAAATGGCTATTAAAAAATAACGGTCTGAGATAAAAAATTGAAAATTTAGGATTGTATGTATCTTTTGCTTCTACATCTCATAAAAATAGTAAAAAACGGTTTTTCCAAAAATTAAAAAAATATATCAAGGGGGGCAACACCCCTTATGACGTACGGGTATGAAACTCCATATTATCCTATTCCCAGACCGCTAGAATATACATGTAAAATTTCATAAAAATCTGTTCAGTCGTTCTCGAGTTATAAATGGTGTAACTAACACAACCTCGACTTTCTTTTATATATATAGATGTAAAATATTTAAATGGCTATTAAAAAATAACGGTCTGAGATAAAAAATTGAAAATTTAGGATTGTATGTATCTTTTGCTTCTACATCTCATAAAAATAGTAAAAAACGGTTTTTCCAAAAATTAAAAAAATATATCAAGGGGGGCAACACCCCTTATGACGTACGGGTATGAAACTCCATATTATCCTATTCCCAGACCGCTAGAATATACATGTAAAATTTCATAAAAATCTGTTCAGTCGTTCTCGAGTTATAAATGGTGTAACTAACACAACATCGACTTTCTTTTATATATATAGATGTAAAATATTTAAATGGCTATTAAAAAATAACGGTCTGAGATAAAAAATTGAAAATTTAGGATTGTATGTATCTTTTGCTTCTACATCTCATAAAAATAGTAAAAAACGGTTTTTCCAAAAATTAAAAAAATATATCAGGGGGGGCAACACCCCTTATGACGTACGGGTATGAAACTCCATATTATCCTATTCCCAGACCGCTAGAATATACATGTAAAATTTCATAAAAATCTGTTCAGTCGTTCTCGAGTTATAAATGGTGTAACTAACACAACCTCGACTTTCTTTTATATATATAGATGTAAAATATTTAAATGGCTATTAAAAAATAACGGTCTGAGATAAAAAATTGAAAATTTAGGATTGTATGTATCTTTTGCTTCTACATCTCATAAAAATAGTAAAAAACGGTTTTTCCAAAAATTAAAAAAATATATCAGGGGGGGCAACACCCCTTATGACGTACGGGTATGAAACTCCATATTATCCTATTCCCAGACCGCTAGAATATACATGTAAAATTTCATAAAAATCTGTTCAGTCGTTCTCGAGTTATAAATGGTGTAACTAACACAACCTCGACTTTCTTTTATATATATAGATGTAAAATATTTAAATGGCTATTAAAAAATAACGGTCTGAGATAAAAAATTGAAAATTTAGGATTGTATGTATCTTTTGCTTCTACATCTCATAAAAATAGTAAAAAACGGTTTTTCCAAAAATTAAAAAAATATATCAAGGGGGGCAACACCCCTTATGACGTACGGGTATGAAACTCCATATTATCCTATTCCCAGACCGCTAGAATATACATGTAAAATTTCATAAAAATCTGTTCAGTCGTTCTCGAGTTATAAATGGTGTAACTAACACAACATCGACTTTCTTTTATATTATATAGATGTAAAATATTTAAATGGCTATTAAAAAATAACGGTCTGAGATAAAAAATTGAAAATTTAGGATTGTATGTATCTTTTGCTTCTACATCTCATAAAAATAGTAAAAAACGGTTTTTCCAAAAATTAAAAAAATATATCAGGGGGGGCAACACCCCTTATGACGTACGGGTATGAAACTCCATATTATCCTATTCCCAGACCGCTAGAATATACATGTAAAATTTCATAAAAATCTGTTCAGTCGTTCTCGAGTTATAAATGGTGTAACTAACACAACCTCGACTTTCTTTTATATATATAGATGTAAAATATTTAAATGGCTATTAAAAAATAACGGTCTGAGATAAAAAATTGAAAATTTAGGATTGTATGTATCTTTTGCTTCTACATCTCATAAAAATAGTAAAAAACGGTTTTTCCAAAAATTAAAAAAATATATCAGGGGGGGCAACACCCCTTATGACGTACGGGTATGAAACTCCATATTATCCTATTCCCAGACCGCTAGAATATACATGTAAAATTTCATAAAAATCTGTTCAGTCGTTCTCGAGTTATAAATGGTGTAACTAACACAACCTCGACTTTCTTTTATATATATAGATGTAAAATATTTAAATGGCTATTAAAAAATAACGGTCTGAGATAAAAAATTGAAAATTTAGGATTGTATGTATCTTTTGCTTCTACATCTCATAAAAATAGTAAAAAACGGTTTTTCCAAAAATTAAAAAAATATATCAAGGGGGGCAACACCCCTTATGACGTACGGGTATGAAACTCCATATTATCCTATTCCCAGACCGCTAGAATATACATGTAAAATTTCATAAAAATCTGTTCAGTCGTTCTCGAGTTATAAATGGTGTAACTAACACAACCTCGACTTTCTTTTATATATATAGATGTAAAATATTTAAATGGCTATTAAAAAATAACGGTCTGAGATAAAAAATTGAAAATTTAGGATTGTATGTATCTTTTGCTTCTACATCTCATAAAAATAGTAAAAAACGGTTTTTCCAAAAATTAAAAAAATATATCAGGGGGGGCAACACCCCTTATGACGTACGGGTATGAAACTCCATATTATCCTATTCCCAGACCGCTAGAATATACATGTAAAATTTCATAAAAATCTGTTCAGTCGTTCTCGAGTTATAAATGGTGTAACTAACACAACCTCGACTTTCTTTTATATATATAGATGTAAAATATTTAAATGGCTATTAAAAAATAACGCTCTGAGATAAAAAATTGAAAATTTAGGATTGTATGTATCTTTTGCTTCTACATCTCATAAAAATAGTAAAAAACGGTTTTTCCAAAAATTAAAAAAATATATCAAGGGGGGCAACACCCCTTATGACGTACGGGTATAAAACTCCATATTATCCTATTCCCAGACCGCTAGAATATACATGTAAAATTTCATAAAAATCTGTTCAGTCGTTCTCGAGTTATAAATGGTGTAACTAACACAACCTCGACTTTCTTTTATATATATAGATGTAAAATATTTAAATGGCTATTAAAAAATAACGGTCTGAGATAAAAAATTGAAAATTTAGGATTGTATGTATCTTTTGCTTCTACATCTCATAAAAATAGTAAAAAACGGTTTTTCCAAAAATTAAAAAAATATATCAAGGGGGGCAACACCCCTTATGACGTACGGGTATGAAACTCCATATTATCCTATTCCCAGACCGCTAGAATATACATGTAAAATTTCATAAAAATCTGTTCAGTCGTTCTCGAGTTATAAATGGTGTAACTAACACAACATCGACTTTCTTTTATATATATAGATGTAAAATATTTAAATGGCTATTAAAAAATAACGGTCTGAGATAAAAAATTGAAAATTTAGGATTGTATGTATCTTTTGCTTCTACATCTCATAAAAATAGTAAAAAACGGTTTTTCCAAAAATTAAAAAAATATATCAGGGGGGGCAACACCCCTTATGACGTACGGGTATGAAACTCCATATTATCCTATTCCCAGACCGCTAGAATATACATGTAAAATTTCATAAAAATCTGTTGTCGTTCTCGAGTTATAAATGGTGTAACTAACACAACCTCGACTTTCTTTTATATATATAGATGTAAAATATTTAAATGGCTATTAAAAAATAACGGTCTGAGATAAAAAATTGAAAATTTAGGATTGTATGTATCTTTTGCTTCTACATCTCATAAAAATAGTAAAAAACGGTTTTTCCAAAAATTAAAAAAATATATCAAGGGGGGCAACACCCCTTATGACGTACGGGTATGAAACTCCATATTATCCTATTCCCAGACCGCTAGAATATACATGTAAAATTTCATAAAAATCTGTTCAGTCGTTCTCGAGTTATAAATGGTGTAACTAACACAACATCGACTTTCTTTTATATATATAGATGTAAAATATTTAAATGGCTATTAAAAAATAACGGTCTGAGATAAAAAATTGAAAATTTAGGATTGTATGTATCTTTTGCTTCTACATCTCATAAAAATAGTAAAAAACGGTTTTTCCAAAAATTAAAAAAATATATCAGGGGGGGCAACACCCCTTATGACGTACGGGTATGAAACTCCATATTATCCTATTCCCAGACCGCTAGAATATACATGTAAAATTTCATAAAAATCTGTTCAGTCGTTCTCGAGTTATAAATGGTGTAACTAACACAACCTCGACTTTCTTTTATATATATAGATGTAAAATATTTAAATGGCTATTAAAAAATAACGGTCTGAGATAAAAAATTGAAAATTTAGGATTGTATGTATCTTTTGCTTCTACATCTCATAAAAATAGTAAAAAACGGTTTTTCCAAAAATTAAAAAAATATATCAGGGGGGGCAACACCCCTTATGACGTACGGGTATGAAACTCCATATTATCCTATTCCCAGACCGCTAGAATATACATGTAAAATTTCATAAAAATCTGTTCAGTCGTTCTCGAGTTATAAATGGTGTAACTAACACAACCTCGACTTTCTTTTATATATATAGATGTAAAATATTTAAATGGCTATTAAAAAATAACGGTCTGAGATAAAAAATTGAAAATTTAGGATTGTATGTATCTTTTGCTTCTACATCTCATAAAAATAGTAAAAAACGGTTTTTCCAAAAATTAAAAAAATATATCAAGGGGGGCAACACCCCTTATGACGTACGGGTATGAAACTCCATATTATCCTATTCCCAGACCGCTAGAATATACATGTAAAATTTCATAAAAATCTGTTCAGTCGTTCTCGAGTTATAAATGGTGTAACTAACACAACATCGACTTTCTTTTATATATATAGATGTAAAATATTTAAATGGCTATTAAAAAATAACGGTCTGAGATAAAAAATTGAAAATTTAGGATTGTATGTATCTTTTGCTTCTACATCTCATAAAAATAGTAAAAAACGGTTTTTCCAAAAATTAAAAAAATATATCAAGGGGGGCAACACCCCTTATGACGTACGGGTATGAAACTCCATATTATCCTATTCCCAGACCGCTAGAATATACATGTAAAATTTCATAAAAATCTGTTCAGTCGTTCTCGAGTTATAAATGGTGTAACTAACACAACCTCGACTTTCTTTTATATATATAGATGTAAAATATTTAAATGGCTATTAAAAAATAACGGTCTGAGCTAAAAAATTGAAAATTTAGGATTGTATGTATCTTTTGCTTCTACATCTCATAAAAATAGTAAAAAACGGTTTTTCCAAAAATTAAAAAAATATATCAAGGGGGGCAACACCCCTTATGACGTACGGGTATAAAACTCCATATTATCCTATTCCCAGACCGCTAGAATATACATGTAAAATTTCATAAAAATCTGTTCAGTCGTTCTCGAGTTATAAATGGTGTAACTAACACAACCTCGACTTTCTTTTATATATATAGATGTAAAATATTTAAATGGCTATTAAAAAATAACGGTCTGAGATAAAAAATTGAAAATTTAGGATTGTATGTATCTTTTGCTTCTACATCTCATAAAAATAGTAAAAAACGGTTTTTCCAAAAATTAAAAAAATATATCAAGGGGGGCAACACCCCTTATGACGTACGGGTATGAAACTCCATATTATCCTATTCCCAGACCGCTAGAATATACATGTAAAATTTCATAAAAATCTGTTCAGTCGTTCTCGAGTTATAAATGGTGTAACTAACACAACATCGACTTTCTTTTATATATATAGATGTAAAATATTTAAATGGCTATTAAAAAATAACGGTCTGAGATAAAAAATTGAAAATTTAGGATTGTATGTATCTTTTGCTTCTACATCTCATAAAAATAGTAAAAAACGGTTTTTCCAAAAATTAAAAAAATATATCAGGGGGGGCAACACCCCTTATGACGTACGGGTATGAAACTCCATATTATCCTATTCCCAGACCGCTAGAATATACATGTAAAATTTCATAAAAATCTGTTCAGTCGTTCTCGAGTTATAAATGGTGTAACTAACACAACCTCGACTTTCTTTTATATATATAGATGTAAAATATTTAAATGGCTATTAAAAAATAACGGTCTGAGATAAAAAATTGAAAATTTAGGATTGTATGTATCTTTTGCTTCTACATCTCATAAAAATAGTAAAAAACGGTTTTTCCAAAAATTAAAAAAATATATCAGGGGGGGCAACACCCCTTATGACGTACGGGTATGAAACTCCATATTATCCTATTCCCAGACCGCTAGAATATACATGTAAAATTTCATAAAAATCTGTTCAGTCGTTCTCGAGTTATAAATGGTGTAACTAACACAACCTCGACTTTCTTTTATATATATAGATGTAAAATATTTAAATGGCTATTAAAAAATAACGGTCTGAGATAAAAAATTGAAAATTTAGGATTGTATGTATCTTTTGCTTCTACATCTCATAAAAATAGTAAAAAACGGTTTTTCCAAAAATTAAAAAAATATATCAGGGGGGGCAACACCCCTTATGACGTACGGGTATGAAACTCCATATTATCCTATTCCCAGACCGCTAGAATATACATGTAAAATTTCATAAAAATCTGTTCAGTCGTTCTCGAGTTATAAATGGTGTAACTAACACAACCTCGACTTTCTTTTATATATATAGATGTAAAATATTTAAATGGCTATTAAAAAATAACGGTCTGAGATAAAAAATTGAAAATTTAGGATTGTATGTATCTTTTGCTTCTACATCTCATAAAAATAGTAAAAAACGGTTTTTCCAAAAATTAAAAAAATATATCAAGGGGGGCAACACCCCTTATGACGTACGGGTATGAAACTCCATATTATCCTATTCCCAGACCGCTAGAATATACATGTAAAATTTCATAAAAATCTGTTCAGTCGTTCTCGAGTTATAAATGGTGTAACTAACACAACATCGACTTTCTTTTATATATATAGATGTAAAATATTTAAATGGCTATTAAAAAATAACGGTCTGAGATAAAAAATTGAAAATTTAGGATTGTATGTATCTTTTGCTTCTACATCTCATAAAAATAGTAAAAAACGGTTTTTCCAAAAATTAAAAAAATATATCAGGGGGGGCAACACCCCTTATGACGTACGGGTATGAAACTCCATATTATCCTATTCCCAGACCGCTAGAATATACATGTAAAATTTCATAAAAATCTGTTCAGTCGTTCTCGAGTTATAAATGGTGTAACTAACACAACCTCGACTTTCTTTTATATATATAGATGTAAAATATTTAAATGGCTATTAAAAAATAACGGTCTGAGATAAAAAATTGAAAATTTAGGATTGTATGTATCTTTTGCTTCTACATCTCATAAAAATAGTAAAAAACGGTTTTTCCAAAAATTAAAAAAATATATCAGGGGGGGCAACACCCCTTATGACGTACGGGTATGAAACTCCATATTATCCTATTCCCAGACCGCTAGAATATACATGTAAAATTTCATAAAAATCTGTTCAGTCGTTCTCGAGTTATAAATGGTGTAACTAACACAACCTCGACTTTCTTTTATATATATAGATGTAAAATATTTAAATGGCTATTAAAAAATAACGGTCTGAGATAAAAAATTGAAAATTTAGGATTGTATGTATCTTTTGCTTCTACATCTCATAAAAATAGTAAAAAACGGTTTTTCCAAAAATTAAAAAAATATATCAAGGGGGGCAACACCCCTTATGACGTACGGGTATGAAACTCCATATTATCCTATTCCCAGACCGCTAGAATATACATGTAAAATTTCATAAAAATCTGTTCAGTCGTTCTCGAGTTATAAATGGTGTAACTAACACAACCTCGACTTTCTTTTATATATATAGATGTAAAATATTTAAATGGCTATTAAAAAATAACGGTCTGAGATAAAAAATTGAAAATTTAGGATTGTATGTATCTTTTGCTTCTACATCTCATAAAAATAGTAAAAAACGGTTTTTCCAAAAATTAAAAAAATATATCAGGGGGGGCAACACCCCTTATGACGTACGGGTATGAAACTCCATATTATCCTATTCCCAGACCGCTAGAATATACATGTAAAATTTCATAAAAATCTGTTCAGTCGTTCTCGAGTTATAAATGGTGTAACTAACACAACCTCGACTTTCTTTTATATATATAGATGTAAAATATTTAAATGGCTATTAAAAAATAACGGTCTGAGATAAAAAATTGAAAATTTAGGATTGTATGTATCTTTTGCTTCTACATCTCATAAAAATAGTAAAAAACGGTTTTTCCAAAAATTAAAAAAATATATCAAGGGGGGCAACACCCCTTATGACGTACGGGAATGAAACTCCATATTATCCTATTCCCAGACCGCTAGAATATACATGTAAAATTTCATAAAAATCTGTTCAGTCGTTCTCGAGTTATAAATGGTGTAACTAACACAACATCGACTTTCTTTTATATATATAGATGTAAAATATTTAAATGGCTATTAAAAAATAACGGTCTGAGATAAAAAATTGAAAATTTAGGATTGTATGTATCTTTTGCTTCTACATCTCATAAAAATAGTAAAAAACGGTTTTTCCAAAAATTAAAAAAATATATCAGGGGGGGCAACACCCCTTATGACGTACGGGTATGAAACTCCATATTATCCTATTCCCAGACCGCTAGAATATACATGTAAAATTTCATAAAAATCTGTTCAGTCGTTCTCGAGTTATAAATGGTGTAACTAACACAACCTCGACTTTCTTTTATATATATAGATGTAAAATATTTAAATGGCTATTAAAAAATAACGGTCTGAGATAAAAAATTGAAAATTTAGGATTGTATGTATCTTTTGCTTCTACATCTCATAAAAATAGTAAAAAACGGTTTTTCCAAAAATTAAAAAAAAATATCAGGGGGGGCAACACCCCTTATGACGTACGGGTATGAAACTCCATATTATCCTATTCCCAGACCGCTAGAATATACATGTAAAATTTCATAAAAATCTGTTCAGTCGTTCTCGAGTTATAAATGGTGTAACTAACACAACCTCGACTTTCTTTTATATATATAGATTAATAGTGACTGCAAGAGCTTCTAAAGATGTATTTAAATGTATTGGTTATGTTTCGTAAATTTGGTTAATATTATATTGCTACTCCACCACTTGCTTTATCTCTATTGGTCCTGTTTTTGTAAAAGCATTTAAAACCTTTTAACCTAGCATGGTAAGAATCTTTGAAATGAGTTCCTTGGAGGCAAATAACTGACGGTTTTTGTTGAGCAATTAGCTTTTGTAACATTTCGTAACGGGTGCGGTACCCGTTAAGGTTCCATTGTATTATAGATGTGAATGTTAAGTATTTAAGGATTCTTGTGAAGATGATAGTTCGTTGTCCATTGGTGTCGGTTTATCGGGTTGATAAATTTGATGGTGTAATTTCCTTTTAATGTTTGTGATTTTTGTTTTCAACTTTTTTGAGCATTGAGGGTAAATAGTGTCAAGATCATTAAGGAAACCTGGTACATTGTCTGTATATGTTTTAAGAAGATCCAGTATATTTGTATTTTGTGGAGCTGTTTCAAAGAAATTTAGAGTTTGGTTAAAGTTCAGTGTAAGATTGTTTTTATTGTCTTCAAACATTCGTTGTAATGGTTGCATTTCATCGTGAATGGATTTGTCCGGTTTTATTTTCTTAGTTTTGGGTTTTTGAAATGTGGGTTGTTTTTCGAGGTCTTCGTGCGGCGGTGTGGATTCTGATATTTGTCGTTTAACGGAACCCGTTGGAGTTCCTTGGGCTACCGTTTCAAATGATTTCATGGATTCAGTATTCTCTTCGTTTTGCTTTTCGGAATGTACACTGCCATCTTGAGTGACTGGAGTTGTGCTTATATTTTGGTGAGATTCGTCATTAGACCCTATAGTGTTGGTGGCTTCTGTGCGTTGGGTGAAAATATCTGATGAAGTTGGCTCGTTATATGGTAGAAGTGGGCATTCTGGACGAGAGGCATTTATTTTAAGAAAGTTGATAGGAGATAACAGATTTAGACCTAGCTTTATCAGCTCGGCTTCTAAAATATAATGTGGTATGCTAGGGCACACTCCGGATAAAACAATTCTCTGACTTGGAGTGATAAGTTGGCGGGCAGTGAGGATTTGAATGTTGATTTTAATTAAACCAAAATTTTTTAAAAATTTGTCTACAAGTTCTTGGGAGGAGAAGTAAATGCATACTCTATTTTGCGAAATTCGTGAAGCGAAGATGATATCTTTAGGATTTACAATACTGCCCAAGGCTATTAGATAGTCTTCAATTTTTACGTCGTCAATGGAAGTAAATAAGACGGCTTGTTGTTTGTCAGGGAATTTTGATGATGTTTGATTTTTTGTTGTACTTGATGCATATGATTGGGAATTTTGTTGAGTTGGGTGTGGTATGGAAAGACTCAGATGGGAATTAGGGACATAGTCCCCTTGTTTTTCGTTATCCATTATTTAAAATCCACATTTATAATATAAGTATTGGGCAAGTACGGTCCTGTCCCTTGAAGAACTTAATATCTCAACTTATCAAGGTTGAGAAATAATGGTTTCGACAATAATTGTTAAAATATATGTAAACAAGCTTTGTTTACTGACAACTTTTGTAGAATCAAACGTTGATCTGGATGAACTTGATTAAATCACTGTTTTTATTCACTACAGTAAGTTTTACTTTTGCGGTAAAAACTTTAAACTATATCAAAATTAGTTTTTAATTATCACCGTAATTAGCTAGGCTATCGATACGATGTTTGCTTGACGGAGGTCAGAACGAGAATCCGCTGCTTTAATTGCTTGCTTCAATTGATGCACTAATTAATGCATTCGATATCGGCCTGGAGAAGATGTAGCTTGTGAAAATTATGTGAATAAATTTCGAAGAAGAATGGACAGTACACCTAAACGAGTTAGTCCGTTCCCATCTTCAGATCGCTATTGCCCTAATGAAGAAACGGTACGTTACCTAAGGTAACAAAGGATGTTTTAAGAAAGACGACAAAGTCTGGCTCTACAACCCAACGAAGCACAAGGGTTGTTCTTCCAAATTTCAGCAGATCTGGGAAGGTCAGAAGCTCATTATTGAGAAGATCAACGACGTTATCTACCGAATATACAGGATTTGTAGGGGGAAACCGATGCTAGAACAACTTATCCGTTTGACGTCATTTAAAGGTAACCACGACGTAGATGAAGAAGTGGAGGTAAACCAAGTCCAAGAATTACCTACTTTTGGAGGTAACAGCCTTGGTGTTACCACTGAAGAAGAAAAGCACTATCTACTCGCCCTTTCAGATGACTACTCACTGGCTTATACCATCTCAGCCAGTATTAAAGACGCATCAGCCTTAGCATCCGTCTTTGGAAAAAAGATTGGTCGAGTTTCAGAATTTAAATGCCAACTGCCAGCTGGTTAAAACACGAGAAATCAAGAGTCAACATCTAGTCAAACAGTGTCGTGAAATTGAAGAATTTAAAATACATACGGCAGGTTTAACCTGTATAAAAAATAAAAGGAGCGGCTGGTATCTTCAATAAAAAACAAACTGCATTGCTATATGATGAACAAAGTAAAGTAACATTTGAAGTAGAGGACAAACTTAAGGAATGGGAAAATTACGTTACGAATGTATTCGAAGACGATAGGGGTGTTTGCCTCTAGTTTAGAACTAAACACTCCTATCTAAGAAGACAACTGCAAAAATATGTGCTTATTGTAGAGCCATCAGTTTGTTAAACCATTTATTGAAAATTTTTCTCAAGGTAATACATGGCCGTATCTGCAACAAATGCGAGAAATATCTAAGTGACACATAGTTTGGTTTCCGTAACGGGTTTGGAACGAAGAAGGCATTGTTTGGGATTAACGTACTTGATCAAAGATGTCGTCATATATCTGTAGGCATATACTGTTGTTTTATTTACCTCCAAAAGGCATTTGATCATGTTGAACACTCTATATTGATCGAAGTTTTAAAATACATTGGCTTGGATGGCAGAGACGTTCGCATAATTGCAAATTGATACTGGAATCAAACATCAGTTTTGATAGACGGTGTGGAATCACAGGCTCTTAATATTAAAAGAGGAGTACGGCACGGATGCCTGTGGTTTTAACGTTTACATTGAAAGAATTTTCAGAAATACGCTTTCTGAAAAACAAGACGGAAAAAATGTGAATGGTGAAGTCATCAATAATTTGCGATATCAGACGATACAGTAATCCTAGCTTCTACTTAAGAAGATGTGTAAACATTACTTGATAGTGTCGTTGGGAGTTGTAAAGAGACAGGTCTGGATCTCAACATACGGAAAACCAAAACAGTCGTAATAAGTAAACAGGGACGTATTTAGGGGTTGGCGAAAGAGGCGCCCGCCAAGGGCGCAAGAGTGAGGGGGCGCAAAATTAGCGGAAGAAAAACTTTTAGGAAATCCAAGATTTTAATTTTATAAACTAAGCATTTTTCATACTTTCGATAAAAAAATATGATCCGTATTCTAGCAAAATTAAAAAGATAAGAGACTACATAAATACCGGTACGGTGTCAGTAATATTATAAAAATAATTGTAACATATAAAGGATTTTAAGCTTCAAAACTTAACTTTGACGATGTCATAAATGAATTAGTATCTATTAAAGCACGCAAAGTGAAATTTTAACAATAATAAAAGATACCAGGTTAATTCAACAAAATTAAATTGACTAAAAATTTAAATTTTAAATCAAAACTTCATGAACTGTTGTAGGCTATTATTTATTATTATATATCAATATGTTTTCGCTTAAAGTAATGTAACATAGTGCATAGTTATGATAGTTTATGTAAGTATGTAAGTACATTTTCTCATAAATGTATTTAACCTATTCACAAATTGTGAATCACAATATTACATGTAAAGTACTAGTGAGTAAAATAAATAATGTTTCAAAAATACCTCCTTTATTGTTATTGTTTTTTGAACCCATAGCCCGATCAGGGAACACAAAATTTTACGAAAACCTCCAAAAAAATAAAGGATGGATGAAAATTTGGGAATAGGTAGTTGAAATTGTCTATTATTATATAAGAAAAAGTTTACAATTCTACATCCCCTCCATTTTACAAAAATTGGGAAATGCGGGGTGAAAAATATTTTCTCGGGGGTGAACAAATATAAGTTCAAAATAAGTTCGAAATTGTATAAAATGACCAATTCTAAGTAACTTTTGTTCTATGGAGTTTGTTCACTAAGTTAATACTTTTCGAGTTATTTGTGAGTGAATATGTTCATTTTTGACAAAAAAAAAACATGTTTTTGGACGATTTTTCGCAGATAACTCAAAAAGTAAGTATTTTAGCGAAAAAAATGTTCTTAGCAAAAATATAGCTTATAAAAAACTGAAAAAAATGGTGTATGCATGAGGTCTGTAGACCCAGCAGGATCAGAGGTGTAGCTAATGAAAAGTAGGTTCTTCTTCGTCAAATTCCAAATCGAATATTTCAATTTGAAATAACCCAATAACGGAGCTCTTTTCGGGGAAAATTCATTACAACTTTTTTAAAGTGGTTAAAAAAGGTTTATTTGTGTTTTCTAAAAAAACTTCTAACATTAGAAGTAAGTGAGTTACGCTTAAAATATTGCTGGTCTTTTTTTATTTTTTGCTAAAAAAATCGCGAAAATCACCCCCTAATTAGTTTCCCAAATAAAATTAATCGTTACCGCTTTACAAGTTACTTTACCTCGCTATTTTTTATATTATCTATAAGTTTCATTGGTTCAAAGCACTCATTTTTGAAAAAAATTGGGTTTAAAATAAAACATTTTTTATTAATTTTGAAAAAAAAATGGAATTTTTATGGAATTAACTTAAAAATTATTAGTAATACCAAAAAATCTCAAAGAGTAATAAAATGTTCGTCTTGCTTTTCTGAATATTTTTGATTTTTTGTTTTCTTTCTAGACAAAAATTGGATATGCTATGGCTGTTCAAAATTTGCCTAAACTCGTGATTAGTTACTCGTTTAAGCCATTTTATCTACAGCTTTTTCAAGAATAAGTACTTTGAAACGATGAAACTTACAGATCATATAAATAATACATAAGCAAAGTAACTTGTTAAGTGGTAATGATAAAATTTATTTCTGACGCTAATTAGGGGGTGATTTTCGCGAATTTTTTTACCAAAAAATAAAAGGGACCAACAATATTTTGAGCGTAACTCACTGACTTTTAATGTTAAAAGTTTTTTTAGAAAACAAAAATAAACCTTTTTTTAACCACTTTAAAAAGTTAAAATGAATTTCCCCGAAAAGTGCTCCGTTTTTTGAGCTATTTCACATTGAAATATTCGATTTGAAAGTTGACGAAGAAGAACCTACGTTTCATTAGCTACAACTCTGCTTCTACTGGGTCTACCGACCTCATGCATACACCGGTTTTTTCAATTTTTTATAATCTATATTTTTGCTATGAATATTTTTTTCAATAAAATACTTACTTTTTGAGTTATCTTCGAAAAACCGTCCAAAAACATGTTTTTTTTTGTTAAAAATGAACATATTCACTCGCAAATAACTCGAAAATTTTTGACTTAGCGAAAAAAACTCTATAGAACAAAAGTTGTTTTGAATTAGGTAGTCATTTTATTCAATTCCGGTCTTATTTTGAATGTAAATTTTTAAACTTTTTCTTATATAATAATAGACAATTTCAACTACCTATTCCCAAATTTTCATCCTTCCTTTATATTTTTTGGGGTCAGATTGTTCTTTGATCAGGCTACCACTCTCTCTCTCCTGTCGTTTCCCCATTACTGAGGATCGTGATTTCTTCCAATATTCCTAACAATGTTTCTCCATTGGTCTCTATCTTCAGCTGCTCTAAGAGCTGCGCAGAATGAGTTTCCAGCTGAATGCTTTATTTGGTCAGACCATCTAGTTGGTGATCGTCCTCTTGATCTTCTCCCCGGAACGTTTCCAGAAACAATAATTAATCTCTCTAAACTGTCGTCACCTCTGCGAACCACGTGACCAAAGAATTGCAGAATTCGTTGCAGACATATTGTGGACAGCCTTTTTTTAATATTGAGTTGGTTTAGAATGGAAACGTTTGTCCTATGAGCTGTCCAAGGTATGCGCAGCATTCTTCTCCAGCACCACATCTCAAAGGCATCAATTTTTTGGCGCTCGCATGCGCGAAGAGTCCAAGTCTCTGCTCCGTATAGAAATATTGAGAATACAAGGGCATTCACCAGTCTCATCTTGATATTTTGAGAGATAGATCTGCCTTGCCAAACTTTAGTTAGGCAACTCATCGCATTTTTTGCCATACCAATACGTCTCCGAACTTCTGCTTCACAGTTACCATCGTTAGTTATACTAGACCCGAGATAGACAAAGGTGTTTACTATCTGGTATTCCTGTAATATGTTAGTCAGTTGAATAGTGTCAAATCTGTCGACCACCATTATTTTTGTCTTAGCTTTATTGATTTTCAGACCAACTCTATTGCTTTCGTACTCAACTCTTCGCAGAAGATCAAACATTTCTTTAGGCTACCAGGCCTAATACATTTTAAAGTAGTAGTTGTAGTAATTTGCCTACAACTATTTAAAAATTGTTACATTACAGTCCTGTGAATTGTGGGTGCAATTAATGGGAATCTCGTTTTTTTTTGTGGGAAGGGGGGGGGGCGGGTGCATTGAATTTCGCCAACGGCGCACGAATGGCAAGATACGTCCCTGTAAGTAAACAACAGAATACAAAACCGTCTATTTTGTAAATAATACCAAACTTGAGCAAGTTGATCAAATTGTTTACCTTAAATATCGATTAAATTGTAACGCTGAGAGTCACGGCGAAGTTAGATCTAGAATAGAGCAGGCCAGAGCTATTAGTTCTACTCTAACGATCTACCTGAAATCTTCGATTTCTTTCTAGAAGGTATTTTTACCTGAGTTCAGATAAGTTCTCGCTGTTCAGTTGTAGGAGACTCACCTCTAGACTTAAACGAAAAATTCAGAACCGGCATCAAATAAAATAAATAATAGAATGTGTATGAAACTGACCCATTTATTATTTTTGTATGTACTAGTAGACAAGGCGAAAACGGCGGGTTCGAAGAGAAAAATATTCCCATGAGATTTTTTGGCATAATCACATTCGTGAGACATCCCATAATAAGGATCAAGAAGTCGCCCACGTGAAAAGTGGGCCAATTTTTTTTTAACAATTTTTTTTTAATCAAATTGCAAGAATCAATATCTTTGGCCCGAACAATTTTTTCTTTAATTTTTTGGACCATTCTGGACAAAAAAGATCTCTTATAATTTTTCTCTAAAGTTGATCGTTTTCGACTTATAGGCAATTTAAAATTTAAAAAAACGAAAAATGACGATTTTCAAGGCTTAATAACTCGGTTAAAGTTATTATTATGAAAGTCAATATATGACTAAATCAAAGTTTAAAGCCCCCCCCTACAAGATCCTGAAGAAATTTTTGTCATTATTTTATTACTAAGCTGTTATTTTTAAGTAATAATAATAAGCGCCATGCACGTGTGAGCTGACTTTAAATGCTGAGTGCGAGAGAGAAGCCATTCCAGCAGTCCACTTGTGCATCTTACTCGCACTCACATTTACAACCGCGTCAATACGATCTAACCGCTCATTGTTTTTAATTAAAAATAACAGTTTAGTAGTAAATTAATGACACAGATTTCTTCAGGATCATGTAGCGGAGACCTTAAACTTTGATTTAGTCACTTTCTGACTTTCATAATAATAATTTTTAACCAAGTTATTAAGTCTCAAAAATGGCCATTTTCGCGTTTTTCAAATTTTAAATTGCTTATAACTCGAAAAAGATCAACTTTAGAGAAAAATTATGAGAGACCTTTTTTGTCCAGAATGGCCCAAAAAACCTAAAAAAAATTAGTCCTGGCCAAAAATATTGATTTTTGCAATTTTATTAAAAAAAATTGTTAAAAAAAAATTGGCCCACTTTTCACGTGGGCGACTTCTTGAACCTTATTCTGGGACGTCTCACGAATGTGATTATGCAAAAATATCTCATGGGAATATTTTTCCCAACGAACCCGCCGTTTCCGACTTGTCTATAGAGCACGTATTGTATTGTCGAAAAATAGATGGTACAAAATAATTATTGCATAATAGTATAGTATAGTTGATCCAAAAGATGGCATAACCCAGACATCCAAAGTGATAGTTATCCTTCAACACCAAATTGTTCTATATGGTCCACACAATGTCCAGAAAAAAGTCACACAATTTTGAGCGTCGGGTTTGGGAGGGAGAGGGGGGAGAAATCGGTAAATTCGTAGTTTTTTAAGTTTTTCGCCAATATTTCTAAAACTATGCGGTTTAGCATGAACAACCCTTTATACAAAATTGTTTTACATTAAATTTGAAATAAAAAAGGCCCTATGCATAATCTTTCTAAAATGAATGGTTTCAAAGTTACGGAGGTAGAATAGTATAACTTGTCCAAAAAAAGGCCTAACCCAAAAATCCAAAGTAAAAGTTTTCCTCCAACACCAAAATGTTCTATATGGTTCACATATTGTTCAGTAAAAAGTTACACCATTTTGAGCGTCCGGTTTGGGAGGGAGATGGGAGAAAAGCCGGTAAATTAGTAGTTTTTTTATGTTTTTCGCAATATTTCTAAAACTATGCTTTAGCGTAAACAATGTTATATACAAAACTGTTCTACATGAAATTTAAAACAAAAAATGTTCTATACATAATTGTTATAAAATCAACGGTTCCAGAGTTACGGTGGGTGAAAAGTCGAGGTTTTCGATACTTTTTATATTTTTTTGGGCAATATTTATGATATAAATATACCAAAAACCCAGACATCCAAAGTGAAAGTTATTCTCCAACACCAAATTGTTCTATATGATCCACATAATGTTCAGAAAAAAGTCACACCATTTTGAGCGTCGGGTTTGGGGGGGGGGGGGAGAGGGGGGAGAAATCGGTAAATATAAAAAGTATCGAACACATTCACTTTTCACCCTCGATAACTCTGGAACCGTTGATTTTATAACAATTATGTATAGAAACTTTTTTGTTTTAAATTTTATGTAGAACATTTTTCTATAGAACATTTCTTACGCTAAAGCATAGTTTTAGAAATATTGACGAAAAACTTAAAAAAACTACTAATTTACCGAATTCTCCACCATCTCCCCCCCAAACCGAAGGCTCAAAATGGTGTAACTTTTTACTGAACAATATGTGGACCATATAGAACAATTTGGTGTTGAAGGAAAACTTTTACTTTGGATGTCTGGGTTAGGCCTTTTTTTGGACCAATTATACTATACTACCTCCGTAACTTTGGAACCGTTCATTTTAGAAGGGTTATGCATAGGGCCTTTTTTATTTCAAATTTAATGTAGAACAATTTTGTGCAGAGGGTTGTTCATGCAAAACCGCTTAGTTTTAGAAATATTGACGAAAAACTTAAAAAACTACGAATTTTCAGATTTCTCCTCCTTCTCCCCCCCAAACCCGACGTTCAAAATGGTGTGACTTTTTTCTCAACATTATGTGGACCATATAGAACAATTTGGTGTTGGAGGATAACTTTCACTTTGGATGTCTGGGTTTGGGTCTAACTATACCATACTATAAATATTTTTACCATAAAGTATATCCGTTCTGTTTTAATTATGTTACCTGAGGTTTTGCTTATATTTGAGTAGCCCTTTTACACCCAACAGTTGTATCATATCCCTTGACTAATATAATTCTAGAGAAAGCGACAATAATGCACATCAGATGCATACTTCTTATACATATTTTTTATCAAAATTTTTTGTCAATTTATTTTATTGAAAACAGTGATCTATACCTATTAGATTTGCCCTTCTAGAGTTTTGAGTAATTTTATTGATTTCTGTTAGGTCCTTTTGTATATTTCTAAGCATTCTGGAGAATAACTTCAAAATTACGTCTTATTAGGCTATTTTATTTTACAAAACTAATAAAACCTTATTATTTTTAGGACAACGATACAAGTATCCCCCAACATGTAGCTTTGATTGATTTTCAAGTAACGTGCCTTCATTCGCCTATATTGGATATACACCGAGAGAAAAAAATTCTTGACATAAAGAAACTTTATTAATATTTAAGAAAGATCGACTTGGCATATTGCCTAAGAAATATATCTTCGTATGTAAGATATAATTTTCTAAAATATTCCAAATAAATTCTACTATAGCCAAAGAAATATATCTTAAACATGATTGAACTATCACTTTCTGGAAAACTTCAAACCCATTTATCAGAAAGAAATTACACTTGATGTTAATTAATTTTATTAGTCATAAAAATATATTTTCTACACATTACAAAACTATTCTTTCTGAGCAGTAATATTTCTTAGTAAGGAATAATATTATTTTACTATTAATAATTAATGTATTTAATGTTAAGAAATATATTTCGCAGAGATAAACGTATATTTAGAGTTAAGTTAATATTTCTTGAAAATAAAGTGATATTACATACGGCGAAATAAATCATTGTGTTAAGGTAAAATAATAATTTATTAATAAAACAAGATATTAAACGTTATTATTACATACAAATATTTTCTCCACTCTTAAACCACTAGCTTCTACACAACAATAAAAGGATGGAGAGGCAAATCCAACTTCCTCAAATTTTCCTTCATTTGTTAATAGCACTTTGTATATCAGCAATCCACTAAAACAAAATCGTTATGTAGAAAGAGTAAACTTACTTTAATAATTTTTTTTTATAAAGATATAGATATTTATTTTGACAAATTTAAGAAATACAAAAAAAACAAAAACACGGCCCCACATAAGAACTATTAATACTAATAATAATCAACCATATTTAGTTCAAACATGGCATTATTTAACCTACACATCTTTGTTTATTTTTTTGTTTTTGTTATTGAAATATTAATTATATATTTATCTGTATAATATTAAGTCACACAATAAACATTGTTTAGCTAAAACAAGAGGGAAAATACAACAAATGTAAAACATTGAAGCAGACATAATAATATGTAATTTTCTTAACTTTTATAATCTAAAAGAGACAGCATACCTAATCATTAAGAAATTTTATTACGGGAGAGTATTATTAGTTTACATCTAAGTCATTTAATACATATTAACTAATTCATGGTTTTCGACAATAACATTTCTTAACCATAAGCATATATTTCTTTTAGACTAACTGATTTCTTTATCTCCAATAAATTAACAGAAAACATCCTCAGCGTTGCATTCGCCATGTTTGATATAGCGTTGTATTGTATATTTTTATAGAAGACGATATCGTCGGCTTACTGCCAAAACCAACCAACTCCATTTTTAAAAGTTTTGAGAAACCTACCTTTAAACTTTAATTTGAAATGAAAAATCGTCTGAATTTAAATAATGATTTAATAATTGAAAAGTATGACAAAAATATTTTTCAGTTATTAAATAATTTTTTTAAATTCAGTTGATTTTCAATTTCAAATTAAAGTTTAAAAGGTAGATTTCCTAAAACTTTTAAAATGGAGTTGGTTGGTTTTGGCAGTAAGCCGACGATATATTCAAGAAACCTATTATAGTTGATACATAAGTATACACATTTTTAAAAAGGTACTTACATGTATGAAGTTCTACCATTTCTGGAAGGCCCCGCAGTTGGTTAATAACTCCTTTCTTAATATTGTTCTGAAACTATATATTATATCATTCTCCCAGCTTTAAATTGTGGCATATTTCCCAGTTAGAATAATAAGCTCCTTTATTTCAGAGTCGTCCATCATTATACCTAAAAAGCATATAAAGATACTATTATGTTTCTTTTTTAACCATTCTGATACGCAACAATATTATTATTACATCTTAAATTACTCAATTTACTTTTATTTAATACCTATATATGTACGTACCTTCAAAATATCCGTTAATTTTTAAAGAACACCAATAAATCTAAAATCCATCTATATGAACATGAACATATCACGCCATCTTGACAAACACTGACGACTAAATCATAAATAGTTAATCTGCGCAATTCTTTTGTGAAAGAAAATCTCTTTGCAAGTAACATTTCGGCATTAATGACAAAGTTTTTATTTTATAACCACAGTTACTACAGAGGGTACTTCTGAAGAATTATTTCTTGTGGTTTAAAATATTTATTTGATTGCAATAAAATTTCTTGTTCACAAATATAAATATGGATTAACTTAACATTATATTTCTTATACTGCAAAATATTTGTAGTTTTCAATTTAAGAAATAAAAACTTTAGGATAAGAAAATTAAATGTAACCATTAATGCATTTCTTAGTATTGAAGAAACTATCTGTAAGAAATTATTGAGTTGTGTTTAAAAAACTCGTTTCTTTATATGTGAACCGGTATGTTTAAGTTGATAGGATATGTTAACTTTTAAGAAATATTGCTCAAAGAAATCAGTGTTTTAGGAGAAAAGAAATTGTTCTCTCGGTGTATCAGCCTTTCTTTATTTAAATCTATCAACAGAAGACCTTCCGCAGTTCAAAAAATTTTTGGATTTCTATTTAAGAACATTTAAGAAAATTTCTTCATTATGGATTTTGTTTAACAGTAACGATCTTGGAAATCTTATATGTCGATAATAAAGATGCACCTCCTTTGATGGATGAGGAGACCAATGAGTTAATGGGAGGTCTTAAAAATCTTAAGTTAAAGTCAAGGGATGAATACGTGAGACGTCTTGTTTCAATAGTGGATAGCTTCTTTAATAGTGGATGTGTATAAGACGTTATTTTGTCCAAGTTACAATAAAACCAATTGTGATCAAGTTTTTTTTTACTGGTTTTCCCTGCTAAATATGGACTCACATTTGCAAATAATTCATTACAATAAAAATATTTTTCTTGTAGACACAAATATTTGTACACAAAGAAAAAGTACAATTTTGATCAAAACTTAAATGCGTCAAATAAAATTTGATGTCAATATTGTTGATACATTCGATGTCACATCTTCTTGTATGCATTGTATATAATTGGCGTAAAGATACCTAGTGTCCTCACGCCGATTCTACATAATACATAGACCCACGACAAAACCCATAAACTAAAACTAGCGTATAGAGTCTAGAGGTACCCCAATATTTTGGCTGGCGACCTTTTTGACAATTGATAGTCTTGTCAGGATTTGGCGGCAATTTGAAAAGTGTAATGAAGACGTTGAGGTGCAAAATTATGGAATAAATTGTGGGGAGTACTCAAAAACAAAAAGTTCCCCAGTCTATTACTTGATATTGAACATTCGAAAACAAGGATTCAAGAGGAATGCGATGTAATCCTCATCAACCCAGATTTTTTTTAATAAAATCTTCTTCTTCTTCTTTAAGTGCCGTCTCCCAATCGGAGGTTGGATATTATCATCACTATCTTAACTCTATCTACCGCTGCTCTGAAAAGTTCTATAGAACTGCATTTGAACCAGTCCACAGTGGTCCAAGAACCCGAAAAGATGGCCAAAATAAGAAAGCTTTTTTGATTTGTATGAAATTAGGCATCCAGGGGTTTTGAGGTCGCTAATTACGAATGCGAAGTCTAAATTGCAAAAACACAAAATGGCGGATGTAATATTGCGGGTTTAGGTATTTTAAATATATGTAATACCGCCGAAATTTGATATCCGGGGGTTTTTGAGGTTGCTTATTACGAATCCGAAATCGAAATTTCAAAAAACAAAATGGCGAATGCAATGCCGGATTTTTTATTCCAACGTTAAATTCGATTATTAATCATATGAAAGTAAAAATTAATTTTTACTTTATTTTTCAACAATAAGGTACCTGACCCTTTTAATTCTGATTTTACCCTATGATACTGAAATAACTAAAGATCTACAGTCATAACAACTACCTGAATGCTGCGGCATGATCTCTTTATTCTTCGTTGTTAACGACTCATATTGAAACTCATAGCGCGGAGCGCTTGTACAAAAAATTCTCGCAAAACCAAAGGGGCAGATAGTGGGAGCTAATATATATTTTAATCTTAAAGAGAGAAATATAAGCTAAAAGATGATTGTAGCAACATCTTGGAATTCGATGGAATGTATCAGTATTTGCCTATCCGAAATTTAACTGTTTCAAAATATGTACTCTCTTATTACTTAATTTTAACTTAAAATATACTAAATATAATATTTTGATATTATCAACTTTTACTAAAGATGGATCTACGAACATCCTCCATATTTGAGAATTGAATTTCCGCACTTTGTTTTCGAGATACACGCACAAGACTGTGCGTATAAAATATTCGTTATTCTTAACTGCGCTTCTGTTCCGTAAGGAGATCCACTTTGAACTGAACTGGAAATTCAGCTATACGAGATATAGCTCTAAGCTTGCGAGCACTGAATAGGGAATTTAATTCTCTTTTAGAAAATATAATAATATTCTCGAAACGTTGAATTTTTTTTACTTTTGGCCAGCTTTTCGGGATTTTGGACCACTGTGCAGTAGGGTGGAATGAAAAAGGTCAAAAAATAAAAGAAAAGAAAAATTCTTGTGGCTATCGTTTAAAAGTTGTGTTAGGTGATAAAAGCAATTGGTTCGACAGCATTTTGAAATAAAAAAATATCTTGAGGTTCCATATTGGATTTGAAAAAAGAAAAAACAAAAAAAATTTTTGTCGAAAAAATCAATATGGCTCTGGTCAAATTTCAATGATCGTGTTTTACCAACTAAGTGTGATATTCTAAAGTGCTTTCCCTTTATTCGTAATGAACTTAAGTTGACAAATAATAACAAAGATCCATCTATCGCCGACGTCTTGAATGCCGTTGCAACTAACGTAGAAAAAATATGAATAAAAGCTTCTATTCCAACATTATCGCACAAGTGTATTCAACATAAGATTAAAAATATTTATACAGAGTATCAAAATCTTAAGCGTAGAGTAGAAAAATTATGAATAAAAGCTTCTATTCCAACATTATCGCACAAGTGTATTCAACATAAGATTAAAAATATTTATACAGAATATCAAAATCTTAAGCGATAGGTACACAAAAACTCAGCAAGCATCTGATTCCTAAATAAAAAGATTTGCCAGTTTCGAAAGGAGTGTAAAAAATTATTGAATATCGCTGCATGCAAGTGCAACATGACTGGAGTGTGTGTGTACTTGTGATAAAATCAAGAAAGTATCACAAAATGAACAAACTGTTCTTCCAGATCAACGATTCTGTCGAAAAATGGCAATTGGACCAGTGGATATTGCAGCATCTGCAGCAGAAATGAAGAAAATGGAAAGAACCACGAAGGAAAAGGCAAGTTCTCAAAAATATAATACTGACGAAATTGTTCTTAAAGCATGTACCGTTGATTCCTCTAATCCTTCCATAAGTAGCAGTTTGTCTGACTCAAATTCTTCTGATGCAGATGATCATGAAGAAGAATTCATTGCTCCTTTGTCAACAGTTACAGTCCAACCATCTACGTCACAAATACTGCGGCACTTTATTTCAATTGCTAGTATCCTTACTTCATTGCAATGAGCCAAACAACCTACGGCATTTAATTCAGCAGTTAAATGGACGCACCAGTGGACCACTTGGTTTTTCAGGGCCAACAGGGAAACTTTTGGAACGCTGTGAAGAGAAGGCTGTTTTCGATTTTGTCGCAATAGAAAACAACCTAGCAATATTATTAGAAACAACAGACCTTAGTAACGATCAGAACCAAACCAAATCAGTCAAGCAGTTGCTGCGGGAAAATGTCCTAATGATTTGAGCCTTAAAAAACCTGGAAAAATATCACACGCAAGGTGGCTGACAGTTAATAATCGGTTGCTTCGATTGTATGTTGGAACTGAATGTCCCAGCCCCCAATTATTTATGTTAGTAAGTTTCATCCAAAAAGTTTCATCCATGCACCAGTTTGGTTTTATATAAAACTGTATCCTAGCTGTTCTGATGGTTCAAAACATTTATGGCAAATGATCCACTATTCACGATTTCTACCAGTTGGCCAAGGAAAAATTGTCGATGCCGTTATCCAAAGGAATGCTTATTTTGCCCATCCCGAAAATGTGTTACTCGGTATGATGAAAGATGAACGAAAACATTTACGGTAGCTAGAATTACGCAGAAAGCAGAAAGCTAGAGAAAGTCAGAAATAAAAAAGATCCTGAGATTCAAAATACCAACATTAAATTTTAGTGCTGCAGACTATAATGAATTAATTTCTATTTCTGGATTCAAAGTTACGGCTCCTCCTTTGCTAAAACATATTTCCAACGAAGATGTAAGAATCAGATAAGTTGTAAGATGTAAGAATGTAGAATAAGAATCTTAATCTTTATATTATTTGCATTTATAGATCACCTAACTCTTCCGTGGAACTATTTTTTCAGAACCTGCTAAATTTGTTAGATGACCTGCCCCATAAAAGTAGAAAAATTTTATGCGGGGACTTTAACATTGATTATGCTGCTGCTAGTGCTACACAAATATCCTTAGTCAACATATTTGAATCGTATGGTCTAACAATGCACGTTGATTCTCCTACAAGGATTACAAAAAATTCATCTACCATAATTGATTATACTGTCTCAAATTTTTCACCCCTTGATGTCCACTCTACAATTACTAATGCTGGACTATCTGATCATGAAGCAGTTTATACGAAGTTTAATATCTTGAGCAAACCCTCCTCGAAAACCCGACGTTTAGGCAGGATTTTTTCCACTCGGAACTTTCGTAATTTCCAAAATTTATGCTTAACTTCTGAGTGGCGCTTTCCTGCTATGGACGTGGATAATAATTTCAGTGCTTTTTTGTATAAGCTTGCCTGTATCTTCAATAAAGCATTTCCTTTAATTGCAATTAAGCCAAAACATCGCAAACCCTGGACTACTAAAGGTATCCGAATATCTTCAAAGAATATGCGTTCTCTTCTCTATATCAGGAAATTTACTACCAACGTCTCTATCACTGAATATATCACCAAGTACAGGGCAACCTATCTTAAACTTATAAAATCAGCTAAAAAGGCTACTACCATAACGGTTTGGGAAGCTCAAAAAGTGTTGCAAAAGAAACTTGGTCCATAATAAACGATCTCCGAAATAAAACCCACACTGCTAAAACAATTTCCCTTCCAGACCCTGAAAATCTAAATGAATACTTTGTTAATGTGAGTAAAAATATTACATCAACTATTTTGCCACAACAAGATCCCATTGCTTATCTCCCTAATTCAAGAAAGGTCTCGAATTCATTCTTTATAAAACCAGTCGATAAATCTGAACTGATCCAAACAATCAATAGTATCAAAAGCAAATCCTCCTGTAGTACTGATGGTCTATCGATAAAAATTTTTTCTAATCTCCCAGAAAATGTGTTAGAAGTCCTCATCTCAGTAATTAATGATTCCTTTGAGAAAGGTAAATTTCCAGAGTGCCTGAAGACAGCCATCATTATTCCTCTTCATAAGGGTGGTGAAATATCTAATACCTGCAATTATAGACCTATTGCACTACTACCGGTACTCTCCAAAATTATTGAGAGACTCATAAAAGCCCGACTTATGTCCTTTCCAGTTGAAAACAACATTTTATCAGAAAATCAGTTCGGCTTTTTAAATAATAAATGCACCACTGATGCCATCTTTTCTGTACTACATGAGGTTTATCAAGCACTGAACAATAATCTTCACACTGCCACCGTTTTTTGTGACTACGCCAAAGCTTTTGATTTTGTAAATCATAACATTTTGATAAGAAAACTAAATTTCTACGGAATTCGAGGTATTTCTTTAGATTGGTTCCAATCTTACTTGGATGATAGGAAACAACTGGATAGAGCAAATGATACAGACTCTAGTCTCAAAAACATTGTATGTGGGGTACCTCAAGGTTCAGTATTGGGTCTTCTACTTTTCCTTATCTTTATTAATGACATCACTAGTTTAAAAATCGATGGAAAAGTCTTTCTTTTTGCTGATGATACCAGTATCACTTGGAGCAACTCAAATATTACAACTCTTCATGCTACTATAACTTCTGATCTATTTACAATAAAAACCTGGTCTGACTCTAATTTACTCTCGTTTAACGTAGATAAAACAGTAGCATTGTCTTACAAAGGAGTCCTTCAACCCTTAGCTCTTAATAACAGCCAGATCAGTACCGTTAATTCTGTAAAATTTCTTGGTATTTTTTTAGACAGCAACCTTAAATGGTCCCACCATATCGATTTGTTAAGGAAGAAACTGTCTTCAGCTTGCTATGCTATAAGATCTGTTTCGAATGAACTCAATGTAGCATCTTCCAAAATAACATATTTTTCTTTGTTCGAGTCACATCTTCGTTATGGTCTTCCTTTTTGGGGTTCTGGTACAGCTGCCCAATTCGATGTTATTTTCAAATTACAAAAAAGAGCAATTAGATATCTGTTTGGCCTCAGAAGAACAACACATTGCAGAAGTTACTTCAAATATCACAGAATTTTAACCGTTCCATCTTTGTATATTTTAGAAACTGTTTGCTTAATTCGTAAACATCTACATGTCTTTCCAGCAAGACCTAATCATGACTACTTCACGAGAAATTCTACGTTTGACGTCTATATGCCGACCCCGTCCTCTGAGTTAGTAAAGAAATCTATATTATATTCCGCAAAAAAACTTTACAATCATCTCCCTCTACAACTTAAATCTGCAGCATCTTTCCCCAAATTCCGTAAACTGACAAAAGCCTACCTATCTGAAAGACCATATTATTCAGTAGAAGATTTTCTTAATCAATAACTAAGAAATTAGAGTACCCTTTGCACAAGTAGTACTTTTATTATCATTTTTTTGTCTATATTTGGGTGTCATATGCAGCAGCTTAACTTTTAAACTTATTAGTTACTAGGTAGACTATGCATTTGCAATTTACTTAAATTTTGCAATTGATTACTTCTGTTTAACTTCATTATTTTGTTATTATTGTAAATATATTGACGATTTATGTAATTTTAGTAAATTGAATTGTTATTGTTTTGTTTTCTTGACATTTTATAAGCTTTGTCGATAAAATTGTACAATTTTTCATGACAGTAAAGAATATTCCTATTCTATTCTATTCTATTCTATATGATTGATTCTGGGAATTACAACAACATAGAGGTCTTAAACTGCCCTTGTCCTACAAAATCCGTGGAAAGAACTGTTAAGTTAGTAACTGAAGCATCAGCTGCTGTTTGTGGACCAGAATCAAGTAATGGCTTTATTCGTTCAAGGTTGCAGTCTAGAAATATTATGCCGTTTTTTAACACAAAATCAGACTACCAATCTTAAAATGTATATTGTATCATAAAACAATTATTTAGATTCAAAGAACTGATAAAAAAATAAATTTTAAAATTTTATTTTTTTTATTCCCAAAAATTTAAATTTAATATGGAACCTGAAGATAGGGTCCAATACAAAAAAGATTTCTTACAGTTTTATTATACATCAAACCACAACTTTTTCGCACTAGCCCCATAAAAAATATTGACTTCGAATTTTTCGTTCCACCCTACTGTGCAGTCCCTTAAATTTTTCAACCATGACACTCTCCTTTTTCCTATACTCCGTCCGCCTACTATATTTCTTGGCATTATCAATCTTAACATTTCTTATCGCTGTCCCCTCATTAGTCATTACGTGTTCCAGATATTGTAACTTTCTTATTTTTATTGTGTTTTTTATTTCGCATTCTTTGCCCATTTCTCGCAATACATCTGTGTTCGTTTTCTTCTGTGTCCATGCTACTCTAAGAATCTTTCTCTAACACCACATTTCAAATGACTGTAGCTTATTTCGGCGGGTGTAATTTCCTCACCAAAATAATCTTTTACCTGCGTTTATAAGGGTATGTCATAATCCCACAGGTATTTTCCTCACCAAGACCAAAATGGTTATTTCAGTTTTTTCAGGTAGATTTTACTAAAAGGCATTTAATTGAATTATTTATCTACTATTAAATTACAGTAGGTACCTATAATTATCATAATTAATTAATTAATAATAGTATTTTATTTTTAGTCACAATCACAATTGGAATTTTGACAAAAATGACATGTTTAATAGAAAGTGATCGCGGTAAACCTTACGCGGTATTGGTATTTGAAAATTTTATTTTTTATAAAGTGAAAAATTTAAGAAGTGAAGAAGTGTTCTGGAGGATAAAACAACTTGTAGTGCGAAATTTTTTACCATTGGTGCAACTTTTACAATATCTAGAAGTACCCGACAACATAATCATAAACCAGATTGTCAGAAGTTAGATTGAAAAATTGTTCCTAACTATTGTAAACGTAAAGCCGAAGAGAATTGAAAAACAAGCAAAAATTATACGCCAAGCACTTACAGCTAATTTGTCTGAAACAATTACTATAAGTCTGGATCCCGGGTATGAAAAAAAAGTTGATTAATAGCAAGCTGAAAATTTGTTAATAGCTTAAGGGTGTCTAGTCGGATAAACTTTGATATATGGGAACACTGAAACAGGGGCTGTTTTAATTGTGTTCCCATATATCAAAGTTTGTCCGACTAGACACCCTTAAGCTATTAACACATTTTCAGCTTGCTATTAATCAACTTTTTTTTCTACGCGGGATCCAGACCTACTACGATTGTTTTCAGCTACATAAGAAAAAATATATAATTATCGACGAAAAATGATGACTGGTCGACTTCCTTCCAATATTGATGAGGTTCAAGGATTTGTGACAGGGTGTGCTCAAAAAAACAACTAAGAGGGAAAAATTTTCTCTTTATAAACTGTGACAAAAGTAGGATAATTTTATTTAGTTATGAAACAAATATAAGACTTTTAGCCACATTGAATTTTTTATATGGATGGCACATTGCAATTATTCATTATTCATGGGCTAATTAATGTGCATTATATTTCTTTATTATACTGTTTACTGCCAAACAAAAAAACAGAAATTTACAACAATATTTTTATGTGTTAAAATCAGAAATTTTTTAAGCTCTCAAAATTGAGTTTAATGCTAGTAAAATTTTTGAAGATTTTGAAAAGGAATGCAATCATTGAAATGTGTCCGAACACTGAAATACATGGTTGTAAATTTCACCTACACTAAGCTTGGTATAGAAATGTCTTGGTCTCTTGATTTAATATCAGAATATAAAAATGATTCTGAAAGAGGCAAGTGGCTCAAACTTACTTTTGGCCTTACATATAAAACCAGAAGACGTATCAGATTGTTTTGTGTTTGATTTAATGTCATGCAAACCAGGAAATGAAATTTAAGATGATATGTTGATTATTTATTTGAAACTTATATAGACGAAAATGCCATATTCTCCATATATTTGTGGACAGAGGCAAATTATTCTGTTATTCGTATTACGAATGCTTGCGAATCTTTTCATTCGCATTTTAATTTATCGTTTTGTAATACGCATCCATCCATATATATTTTCTTTGAAAAAATTAAAGAATTTCAGCTAGATACGTATGTTAAAATTTAAAGTTTGCATATTGCAAAACCTATCAAAGATAAACAAGTTAAAATGAAATTGAAAAATGTAGTAAATTTACTAATAAGGTATTAGTCTAATCAAATGACTAGAATGGATTTTGTAAAGTGTCTGTATTATTATAGTAAATATTAAATAATAATTTATACGTCTTGCATATTATCTATATTATAAACTATTATTATAATGTAAGGAAATTAATGTCTTTTATTCGGATGTCGGATGCTTTCATAATAGAAATTCTTAAAATTAAACCTATATTTTTATTTTATTACCTGAGTGAGTTGGTGAGGAAAATACCCACCGGATTAATAGGAACCTTTAAATTTGGTGAGGAAAATACCTGTCGGATTATATGGTTTTACTGATTGGTGAGGAATTTACCTCCGCCCGCTTATTTAGGTGTTCTTGCTTCAATTTCCGGCTTTCAGGTCCACATTGTAGTATCGAGAACACGTAGAATCTCAATGCTCTTACTCTCAGTTCTAATCTAAGGACATTGTTGCAGAGAATTACAAGCGCATTTTTAGAAACGCATTTCTTGCTATTTCTATTCTGGCCCTTATTTCTGTTGTTTAATCATTATTTTCTGAAATCCAGGTTCTTATGTACTTGTATTTATCAATTCTTTCTACCTGTATATTCTCCAAGTGTGTGCTTATTTCTATTTTTTTTTCTTAGTTAGTATGATCTATTTGTTCGTTTTTTGTTTTCACCCAATTTTGAAAAAATGTGAAAACTTTGAATTATCCACGTCCGTCTGTCCGTCCGTCTGTCTGTAATCACAACTCCTCCGTCAATATACTAGCTAGAATAACAAATGAGGTGTCAAATGAAAGCTTATAATCCAAGGATGGTACTAAAGGTGAGATATTTGACCTAGGCTGTCTGTCCGTCGGTCTGTCCGACCGCGAATATAACTCCTCCGTCATTATACCAGATAGAATGACAAATGAGGTGTCAAATAAAAGATAATAATCCAAGGATGATAATAAAGGTGATAAATTTGATCTAGGCTGTCTTTCCGTCGGTCTGTCCGACCGCGAATATAACTCCTCCGTCATTATACCAGGTAGAATGACAAATGAGGTGTCAAATGAAAGCTTATAATTCAAGGATGGTACTAAAGGCGAGATATTTGACCTAGGCTGTCTGTCCGTCGGTCCGTCCGACCGCGAATATAACTCCTTCGTCAATATACCAGGTAGAATGACACATAAGGTGTTAAATGAAAGCTTATAATGCAAGGATGGTACTAAATGTGAGAAATTTGACATAGGCTGTCTGTCCGTCTGTCCGTCGGACTGCGAATATAACTGCTCCGTCACTATACAAGGTAGAATAACAATTGAGGTGTCGAATAAAAGCTTATAATCAAAAGATGATACTAAATGTGCGAAATTTGACCTAAGATTTCCGGTTTTAGAAATGCGACCAGAAGTACTGTTTTAAAGTCACCGGAATAGTACACGTGATATATTACTCGACGCTACTTCGCAAGAAGAGAAAAAATATATACTTCCGGTTTCATGATTGTCTGTTTATCTGTCTTTCCGTCCACGAATACAACTCCTCCATTATTAATACAGATAGAATGACAAATGAGGTGTTGAATGAAAGCTTATAAACCAAGGATGGTATTAAAGATGAGAAATTTGACACTCGGTTGGAGCTCGGTTTTAGAGTTCCAACCGTATGAACTCTTCTAAAGTCACCGAAATAGTATAAGCGATATATCATTCGACGTGCCTTAGAAAGATGAGAAAAAATTTTGGTTTTGGTTTTTATATCATTTCCGCTTAAAAATTTCTAACCAGAAGTGCCGTTATAGTCATCAAAAAGAGTACATGTAACACATCAATCGAAGCGTATTGAAAAGTTGAGTTTTAATCATTAGTTCCTGTTTTGAAGTAATTTCTGTTTAAACAATGATTATCAAAAGTTGAGTAACAATGACTCAAAATTAGTAAAATCGTATATCGATCGACGCAAAGTTACACACGAAGCTTTCAGATATCGACTTCCAGTTCTAGTTTCGATTACTTTGGGTGAAAACCTAGGACTTACGAAGTCCAATTACTTGTTTATTCATTTTTAGTCCATATTCTTCACAGAAATTGTTTGTTTTTTTTAGTAATAATTGAAGTTGTTCAGCAGAGTTTGCCATAATAGACGGAGAGGCAGCGCTGAAAAATCTCTTTGAATTTACTAAAGCTAAATTTTTCCCAGTTAATTACTGTAATTGTGTAGAGAAACATACTGCGGTCGGTCAAGTGAAACGTAGAATAGGGGTTACTGAGAAGGTATCAAAGTTGCTTTCCTACGAAGGTAATTTAATTCATTTACTAAGGCTGAAAATCAGTACACACATTCTAAATTGAATATAAATAAAAGTTATTATAGTCGGTCAGCTGTATGACGGGACAGAGCCGGTCGGTCGGCCACAATGAATGTACAGGCTTAGTCACTATATTTTGACCCCCTTGTAAACTACTTTATTTACAGAATTAGAAAAAAATGTAAAATACAAAAGTTATTCGATTTTTAAATTATGATTTTTTGACATATATATCGTACTAGTGACGTCATCCATTTGGGTGTGATGACGTAAACTACTTTTTTTATTGAGAATAGGGGTCGCGTGCTAGCTCATTTGAAAGGTTATTCAATACTCTATACAGTACTATAAACATTAAGATCATTATTTATACAGAGTGTCCAAAATTTTTTTTTGAATTATTAATTAAACAATTAATTTAATTAAAAAAAATTTTTGGACACCCTGTTTAACCCTCAGTGTACCTGTTTATAGTTATAATAAAACTTCTAAAACTTATTTTAAACATTATTTTCATCAACTCTATTTCCTACTTTCCGTTTCCTATTTATGGCTAAACAGTAACCACATGTCATCATATCGATGCCTTAACACATTGAATCAATGCAAACGTCCATTATTTTAGTGTAAATATTTTATTATATTATGTACGTAATCATACGACGAAACAATGTAAAATAGTTTTTAATTCAATAATTACATTCATTAATATAATGCATATATTTCATTGTATCAATGTACCGATACATTGAATATACGTACTAATTCATTAAATTAAAAACTAATGTTGATAGAATTAGGGCCGGTTGTTCGAACGCTAATCAACATTGATCACTATCAAATACTTAATTACTGTCACAACTGTCAATGTCAACTTTGGTTGAGTTGCCGAAAACATAATTATTGATGACAATTATGAAAGTAGTTAATCAATTATGTTAATAATTGTTATGTTAATTGAATAACTAATCTCATAATTATAATTAACTACGTTTTCAGCAACCCAACCAAAGTTGACATTGACAGCTGTGACAGTAATTAAATATTTGATAGGGATCAATGTTGATTAGTGTTCGAACAACCGGCCCTATGAACTAATTCGTTAATCTAACGAATATCATTCTTTGGGTTAATGTATCCGATTTGTAATATTAACAAACTTCTTATTGGTTAATGTTTTTGAGCATTAGTTAATGTATCTACTTACATTGGACCAATGATACTGATCTTTGGACGAAAATTAATGCTCACCGTTTTTGAATGAATATTTTTTTCATTATATTTACGCACTTTCTTGGTTCAGTGTAGCGCTATCGGGGGATGGCAGGAGACAGATTTAAATCAAAACGAAACCGTCTATTTCTCTATTTTTACTAATGCCATACTCTGTATGAGATTACAAAGACTCGTTTCATATAGGTTCTCTGAACCGCATTTTTGGAATATTTTCCTGGCGGTGCCTTTTAATATTTTCATATCTGGGTTAACAGAAAACTTGAATCGAGTCGACATTCATTTCACATAATTTGATTTGATCAGAGTTCAGCGGTTTTTCTTTTTGCTGCAGCACATAACCTTTCCTTTTAAGATTTTCTAAAACAACAACGTTATTTTCGCCCTCTAAAAAGGCTTTGTAACACTTTGAAACTATATAATAATCATCTTGCAGCGATTTACTTTGATGAAACTTTTGATATGCTACAAAGATGACATTGATGACACCATACAAGTATACTTATCTTCTGCAGAGTTCTTGCATTACTAGAAATTGTTTTCTTATTGTTGGATTCTGATTATTGCGTTTTAAAGCTACCGATACAGTATTATCGTCTGTAACCACACCTTCACTGGATTGAAGTTCGACTTTTGCAAAAATAAATTCTCCAATGTAACCTTCTCCTTTCTGGGTCATGTTTTCTATGGTGATAATACACTTTTTAGTACCTACGGATTGTTGAATCCAGGATTTTACTTCCTCTGTAAGAATATCTGACATTTTGCAATACCCAAAAACACTACGTAACGAAAAATGATGCTGGCACAGTTTTAGGCTTAATTATAGTTCGCACAGTCTTATCAAACAACATGGTCCAATCATTTAAACGTTATAGCCTCGTGTGTGTCTCTTATAAAGAGATAAATTTTATCTATTCCAATACTAATCACATTTAAAAAAAAATATTCGCAAATCTTTTATATATAAAAACATTTTATTATTTGGTAACTTGGTAGTCAACGTTGGCCTAAGATGGTTGATTAAGTTTCCTGGTAGAGTTTCACCCTGTTCCCGGAGGTTATATTTTTTAACATCGTCGTTTAGCCTGTTCAATATCACTACAACATAATGTATATTGAATTATAATTTCAACCACTGTTTGGTTCTGGGGCTATTTAGCAAGTATTTGAATTCACTGATGATGGACTGATAGGTCCGAAAAAGTTCTGAATTGGACAGGTTTTTTCAATCCATTGGGATTTTTAAAAAAATTTTAATAAATATACCAATTACATAGGAGTGGTTTTTACTTTATGTTTGAGTTTTTTAACTATATGGTATACAGCCAACCTAGGAAACAACCCTTTTTAGTTTATTTTATTATTTATACACTGACCGGCACAAAAAACGGCCACCCCACAAAATGGGGTGTCCCCCCAAAAAAATATTTTCGTAGCGGTGCCTTTTGATATTTTCATATCTGGGTTAACAGAAAACTTGAATCGAGTCCACATTCATTTCACTCCCGTTAGAGGGCGTTCTAACGTTACTCCCCTATAAATAATTTTATTGTACACCGAAAACTACGGAAGTTTTGATGTAAATTTGTCTTCTTGCATAGCCTCCTTAAGAAAGAAAATAAAAGAGGCCAAATCCACCTGGCTGGCAAATCAATGTAGTGAAATAGAAGAATATTCTAAAAAGTATGATAGCTTTAACATGCACAAGAAAATTAAGGAAATCACAAATACACAGCGAAAAAAGAGAGATGGCCTTCTTAAAGATATAAATGGAAAAATTATTATAGAAGTCAAAGAGAAATTAAAAAAGTGGAAGACATACATAACAGATCTGTTTGAGGATAATAGACAAGAACCGGAAGAAATCGACAGCGAAACGGGACCAGAGATTATAATGGAGGAAATCGAACAAGCAATACGAAACGCAAAAAACGGAAAAACTGTAGGTCCAGACGAAATACCTGCGGAATTACTGAAATGTCTAGACGATGAAACTCTACCGGTACTACTGGATCTGTTTAATGAAGTATATAAAACCGGAAAAATCCCTCAGAAATGGTTGGTGTCCACCTTTGTAACAATACCAAAAACAATATACGCCAAAGATTGTTCGGACTACAGGACAATATCACTAATAAGCCATACCCTCAAAATATTTCTAAAGGTGATTCATGGAAGATTATACAGAAAGCTAGAATATGATATGGATGATACCCAATTTGGGTTCCGCAAAGGACTTGGAACAAGAGAGGCATTGTTTGCGTTTAATGTCCTCTCTCAAAGATGCTTAGATATGAACCTGGATATTTACTCCTGTTTCATCGACTTCGAAAAAGCGTTCGACAGGGTCCGACATGAAAAACTAATAGAATTATTGAAAAACAGAGATATAGACAGACGAGATTTACGAATTATCATCAATCTGTATTGGAATCAAAAGGCCAATATAAAGATAGAAGAACAGAAGTCCGAGAATATTGATATAAAGAGAGGAGTAAGACAGGGTTGTGTTCTGTCGCCGCTACTGTTTAACCTGTACAGTGAAGCCATATTTCAGGAAGCGATAGCGGAGCTAAGTGATGGAATCTCTATAAACGGAACAATAGTAAATAACATAAGATTCGCTGATGACACCGTTATAATGGCAGATACCCTGGAATCACTACAAGAATTGCTAAATAGAATTAACGATTATTGCATTCGATACGGACTAAAAATAAACAAGAAAAAAACTAAATTTATGATTGTCTCAAAAACAGAACATGGAAATGAAAGGTTAATGATAGAGCAATCCCAAATAGAAAAAGTTAAGACATACAAATATCTGGGAACCTGGGTTGATGACAAAAATGACCAAAGCAAAGAAATTAAAGTCCGAATTGAAACTGCAAGGAAAGCATTTATAAAAATGAAGACACTGCTTACAAACAAAGACCTTCAGTTGCCTCTCAGATTGAGGGCTCTAAGATGCTACATATTTTCTATATTGCTATACGGAATGGAAGCTTGGACATTGAAGAGACAACACATAAGAAGAATAGAAGCGTTCGAAATGTGGTGTTACAGAAGAATATTGAAAATTCAGTGGGTTCAAAGGATTACCAATGTTGAAGTGCTACGACGTTTAAATAAGGAGTTAGAAATTATGAAAAGTATAAAAACTAGAAAACTGGAATATTTGGGTCACATTACCAGAGGAGAAAAATATGAGTTGCTGAGAATTATTATGCAAGGAAGGATCCAAGGAAGAAGAGGCATAGGAAGAAGACGCATCTCCTGGCTGAGGAACCTTAGAGAATGGTTTAACTGTAGTTCATTACAACTATTCAGAGCAGCAGCCAACAAAGTGACCATAGCCATTATGATATCCAACCTCCGATAGGAGAGGGAACTTTAAGAAGAAGATAGCCTCCTTGGCAACAGGTAGACCTAGAAATAGAGCTATCGGGGGATGGCAGGAGATAGATTTAAATCAAAACGAAACCGTCTATTTTTCTATTTTTACAAATCAAATTATGTTTAAAATCTTACGCCAAATTACATGGTTCGGCCTTTGCGATGGGTGACCAACCTCCAGAAGAATTTAAAGTGATTTCTAAGGATTTCTATAGGACTTGCGTCCTTTAATAAGAGAGGCATTCGATAATTTTAAACTACTCATTGATAGTTAATCAATTGCTTTAGTCGATATGTTAAAAGTAAAAGAAGCTGGAAGAGAAGTCTTATATGTGCTATTTGAAAAGTTTATTAAAGAAAAGGGAATGTACGATTGTGTTCTTGAAGCCACCGATGCTGTTCCTGATCAGAAAGTAATAATTATTCATGGTGACTGTCATAATGCTAATGTGATGTTCCTATTTAAGGTAAGTACTCACATATTTATTGTTTATTGATATTTATAGTATTAGTATTACTGCTCAAATATAAACTTAAGTTATTTATTTCATTATTTAAATTGTTTTCTTCCCAGCGTTCTATCCTATGGGACTTGGCTAATCATAAGTGATATTTCAAGTTTGTTTAATGCTTTTCTGGAAGTGGTTGTGAGTTGTCTTCTTCCAAGTCTAGTTTTCACTTTTATTTCCTTCTTCTTGTTCTTCTTGTTCTTCTTTGTCTTTTTCCTACTATTATGAGTTCGTCGTTTTCGTCTTTCAGAGCACTCTATTCTCACGGTCGCCATCTATGAGGTGTCCACCATAGCATTTTCTATGTAAGTTTTCCATCTCATAGCATGTCTTTTTCTCCGTCTCCAGTCCAGTATTCTTTTCGTCCACCTGTGTTCTGGCGTTCTTTGCAAACGCCCGTACAATTGCAGGGCTCTCTTTTCACCTTTTTTGTAATTAAGCATTCTACTTTCACTCTATTACATATTTTTTACTCTCTTCTTATTCTATCCTCTCTGGTGATATATAGACATCTTCTCATAAACTCCAATTTAACTAAGTAAGTTATCAATCGAAGTAGCACAGAAAACAACATTAAATATCGTTCCCATGCCACCAGATTGACAACAGGTGGAATACTTTCTTTGGTTACACCTCATGAGATTTTCAAAATCTATAAATCATACAGGATGCCGAGGAAATTAAGATGAGAGAATTTTAAATAATCCACAACTTGCTCAGCGTGGTAAAAGTTTCAATAAGAAAGATTCCTTAATACACCTACAAAAGAGTAAGTGAATTAAAAATGTATAAACATTTTCAATTTCATTGAAACACAAAAATGCAGCAGCTGCAAAATACTCTGGTTAAATCGGAGAGTACAGGAAGAGTCTAAACCGGTTTCGGAGGTCTTTTCCCCCTCATCAGTAGTCCCGTATCCTCTTCTCTCTGCTGCTTTTGGAAATGTTTGTTTGACATATTAGGTAAATTCAGTATTAGGTTGGTTGGATGCTATATGTGATTATTTGCAGAGCGTATGTTTGAGTTGTTTGGCTCTGATTTGGTTTTAAGTTATCTGGCATTTTAGGTTTTGTTTTTAGGTTTATTGTTGCAACCCTAATTTGTGCCAACAGTTGTGCTTGGATTTGTATATTGGTTAAGATTGTCTAAGTTACTATTGATCAAGATGCCTGCTCCTAGGTTTAACGTAGACCATTTATTGACGGATGAATTGGAGTTACGAACTTAAGCTGCGAGGTCTTCAAGTTCCGTCTACTGTTGAGTTAAAACGAGATGCCTTGGGTGGTGCATTAAATCAAGAAATCACCGAAGGAAGTATTTCAATCCCAAATGTCTTTCAATTTTTTCCAGGAATTTTCTTTGATTTGGGCTCCTATTGAGGATGTTAAGAATAAAATTTCTAGTTTCTCTAGAACGTCTACTAGCAGGGAGTAGAAACAACTCTTATCTAGGTTAGCTCATGTCACAGGTCGAATACGAAATCTTTCAGACAGCGAAGAGAACGAAAGTTTACAGAAAGATCAACTTTTAGTTGAAGTGTTAGGTTTGGAGGGTAATTTGGTACAGAAAGTCTATACTGAAGAACCTTTAGCACAATCGTCACCGATTCCGACAACTAGTCAAGGATTTTCGACAGGGAAGCCTTTTCCAGTTTATTAACTAGGAATAACCTTTTCCGGTATTTCAATATATTAACCGGTATATATTCCGGTTTGTGTATTTCACGTCAAATTTCAGACCGTGATTTATTCTTTACTGCTGGTGATCTATTTGTAGATTCTTTTTTTACGTGGTATCGAAACAATCGCCCGTTATTTCAATCTTGGTCAGATTTTGTCAAGAAATTAAAGGCTGATTTTCTACCCTATAACTATCAGGATGATCTTTTAGAGGAAGTCAAAAGTAGCAAACAGTCTTATGACGAGTCAGTTACTGTATTTATTAATACAATACAGGGGCTGTGTAATCGTTTGGAGAGTCCACTTGAGGAAAAGTTCGTTGTTCGTTTATCAGACAAAATCTTTTACCAGAATATATTCAGTCTCTCTCTCATGGCCGTCTTAACCATACACGGCGCCGGGGTGCAAGACTCATCTTTGCGCCCCCTTTTGCCAGAAGATTAGATAGGTTACAGGTACGCTAAAATTAAAACTAATTATGTTTGCTTTCTTTATTTATACAGGGTGGACCAAAGAAAACAGTCCACATCGATATTTGGCAGTAGTTATTAGATTTTAAGAAAATGCCGAAACAGGTCAATTTTTATTTTTAAATTACAATTTTTTGATATACATTTCATAATAGTGACCTCATCCATCTGGGCATGATGACATAATCGACGATTTTTTTTTTAATGGAAATAGGGGTCGTGTGTGGTAGCTCATTTGAAAGGATGTTCAATTCTCTATTTAGCAATATAAACTTTAATATTTTTATTTATACAAGATTGGACAAAAACTGATTTTTGAATTAAATTACCTGCCAGAAAAAGAAGAATATATGTAATTTATTTAACTTAAAATACATTCTATTGCTGTCAGAAAATAGAAAAGCATGTTTATTTGGCAAATAAACATTGCTTTTCACTTAAATTAAATGTTCAAACTGCCAAGAGGTAGCTGGGAAGCTTTTCGTGATTTCAAAACGAAAAGAAATGTTTATTTGTGAAATAAACATTTTTTTCTATTTTCTGAGAGTAGTACAATGTTTTTTGAGTGAAATAAATTACATACATTCTTCTTTTTGCGTCCATTAATTTAATTCAAAAATTATTTTTTTGACCACCCTGTATAAATAATGATATTAATGTTTATATTACTGAATAGGGAATTGAACATCCTTTCAAATGAGCTACACACGACCCCTATTCCCAGTTAAAAAATGATCGATTACGTCATCACGCTCAGATGGATGACGTTACCAGTATGAAATATATGCCAAAAAACTGCAATATAAAAATAAAAATCGTAAAATCGAAATATTTCTGCATTTCCTTAAAACCTAACAGTTACTGCCAAATATCGTGGTGGACTGTTTTCTTTGGGCCACCTTGTATATTAAAAAACATGTTTCAGTATTCAAAAAAGATCGATCTGATAAACTATAATATATTTTTTAAAGTATATCAAAGTCAACTTTTCTAGCTTTTAAGTTGGCAAAAGTTTTTATTGCTTCGGTGATATCTATTTTTACTTGCTTTTCTATAGGTACTGATTAAAGCCAATTATTTTTGATTAATTTAAGTTTAGAAAAAGACCTTTCTCCTTCAGCTATTTATCAGGACATTCAGCTATTTACCGGGTGGTGAATTGGAAAGCGGGCCATAGGAAACTCAATGTAAAATTCTAAACTGTTGAATTCCTGCTTCCCTAATTATTTTACATCAAAAGTCATAAGAAACTATTTGTAGAGAATTGAAATCTGTATTGAAAACAACTGTTAATATTGTTCTACGAACAATAATTATTCAAAATTTTGTAAAAATATAATACATTTTTCAGAGTAATACGCCAAAGTTAGGCCACACGCAATACCATAATGTGTATAAGGTTGCATTTGTTGACAATATATTTATTATATTAACAATTTGAACTGTCAATTTTTTTATTTATTTTATCAATTACTGTTTAAAACACAATAAAGTTGATAAGATACCTTTAGTTAAGGAGAAGTATTAATAATAAAGATATCTTCTTCAGTCAATAATGTGCTCACTGTCAGTTAAATAATAACGTGTGGCCTAACATGCCCACACATACCTACTGCGGTAAATACATTATATTTTTCAAAATTTTGGAATGTGTTTAAATCGTAGAACAATTGTAACTTCTGTTTCTAATACAGATTTCAATCCTCTACAAATAACTTCTCATGACTTTTGATGTAACATAATTAGGGAAGCAGAAATTCAACAGTTTAGAATTTTACATTGAGTATCCTATGGCCCGTTTTCCGATTCACCACCCTGTATATATATCCTTAGACATGTAGAAATATTTAGGAAAACGGAGAGTAAAATATTTTAGAATATATATAACTTAAAATATCGAGTGGAGTTGTGTCTATGTTTTTAAAAATAAAAAAATATATGAAAAAAAAATTTTTTAGAAACGCTTTTCTTTAGTTACGAGTGACTAAAATTAAAAATATTATAAAGAAATTCAACCAAAAAGCAAAAAATAAAAAGAATTGAAAAAATCTAACCCATTTGTCAAAGAAAAGCGTGGGGCGTGTCTTCATCGAATAAACGGCTGTCGCCCCACGCTTTTCTTTAACGAATGTGTTAGATTTAAAAAAAAAATTTATTTTTTGCTTTTTGGTTGATTTTTTTATAATATTTTTAATTTTAGTCACTCGTAACTAAAGAAAAGCGTTTATAAATAATTTTTTTTTCATGTTCTTTTTTTATTTTTTACTTTTTAGTCTTACACTTTTCAAAAACTAAAATATATTGTCATGTTTATTAAAATATGTATAAAACATAATGATGTACTATGTAATAACATGAAAAGTAGTCGGAATCGGCAAAAAATTTGAAACTTTATTGTTTATTTATGAAGCATAATGTAAACAATTAACATAAAAAGTAAAATTATGTATAGGTCATATCATTAGCTACAATCTGTAAAAGTTTCAAGTTTCTTCATTGTAAAATACAAGAGAAATATTAATAAACATAAAAAAAAATTTATTGACTAGTCGTGTGTTGTTCCCGTAAATGCATATTATGTCTGCAAATTTTCATTCATTTGCATTGAAGAAAAGGCGGTCAAATTAACGTCTAAACATTTTACCCAAACGAGTGAGCTAAAGAAATGCGTTTAATGCGCCAAAACGAATTCTTATATTAATTTTAGCACAAAACGTCTCTACCGGTGATTTTTCTAAGACTACGATTTTTTTGAATTTGAGTTTTGGTTAAAGTTTTATTTCGTATCGTATTGAAATTTGACATGAATAAGCGCCGATTTTTATACAGGGTGTCCCGAAAAGATTGGTCATAAATTATACCACAGATTCTGGGGTCAAAAATAGGTTGATTGAACCTCACTTACCTATATATAATAGTGCACACAAAAAATTTACAGCCCTTTGAAGTTACAAAATGAAAATCGATTTTTTTTCATGTATCGAAAATTGTTAAAGATTTTTATTGAAAATGGACATGTGGCATTCTTATAGCAGCAACATCTTAAATAAAAATTGAAGTGAAATTTGTACACCACATAAAAATTTTATGGGGGTTTGGTTCCCTTAAACCCCCCCAAACTTTTTTGTACGTTGCAATTAAATTATTATTGTAGCACCATTAGTGAAACACGATGTTTTTAAAACTTTTTTGCCTCCTAGTACTTTTTAGATAAGCCACTGTTTATCGAGATATTTTGAATAATTGTCGAATCCACCACATATTTGTATATGGTTAAGTACGATTATACAGACCTGTTAATAGTCTGAAAATTTATTTATACTTTACATTTTTTGCTATATTTTGAAAATGAAGCCACATCTCGATAAAAGGTGACTTATTAAAAAAAGACTAAGAAGCAAAATAGTTTTAAAAATACTGTTTTTAACTCATGGTACCAAAATAATAGTTTAAATTGGAACGTTCACAAACATTTGGGGGGTTTAAAGGAACAAAACACCCATACATTTTTTATGTAGACATATTAAAAAAGAAGCCGCATCTCGATAAAAACTGCCTTATCGAAAAAATAATGAGAGGCAAAAAAGTTTTAAAAACGTTGTGATTAACTAATTGTTCCACAATAATGAATTAATTGGAACGTACACAAAAGTTTGGGGGGGTTTAAGGGAACAAAACCCCCATATAATTTTTATGGGGTGGAAAAATTTCACTATAATTTTGTTTTAAGATGTTCCTGCGACAAGAATGATACATTTCCATTTTCAATAAAAAATCTCTAATAGTTTTCGACATATTGAAAAAAATCGATTTTCATTTTGTAACTTCAAAGGGCTGTAACTTTTTTTATGAGCACATTTGTACTAAGGTAAGTTAGGTTCAATCGAACTATTTTTGACCCCAGAATGTGTGGTATAATGTATGACCAATCTTTTCGGGACACCCTGTATAAACAAATATACAGGGTGATTGATTAGTGGGGTAAAGAGCAATAGCTCCGCTATAGTAATAGATAGCAATAAAAGTTAATCACAAAAATTTTAGCCACCTTTGAGCTTCACATTACAAAATTAGTTAGAATGTTACAGGGTGTTCGATAACACAGTGACAGACCAAACTTATGTTTTTTTAAATGGAACAGCCTATATTTTATTTTATATTCGAAATTCTGTTAACTTCTCCATTACAACAAATAAAGGTTTGTAGTGTTATACAGGGTATTTACAAAGTTATAACCAATTTGGTATGAAAATCGTAACAAGTTCAACTCCCTGTATAAATAAAAATAAGCACAACAGCAATTATTTATTCATGCCATATTTTTTATTTATTGTCAACATTTTCAAGAATTATTGACATTGCTAATTTTCTTTATATCAAATACAGGGTGAGTCAAAACGCAAGTACATTATTTTCTCAGTAATGTTAAATGGAACACCCTGTATTTTATATCATTATTGAAAAGTAACATTACCGTACTTTAATTTTTATATAATATTCCCTATGTCCAAATTTATTAGTTTTCGAGATATTTTCATTTTTCAGAGCAAATTATTTTAGGTGTTTAAATTTAGCTAAATTTTAAGTAAGCCATGACTGAATTGACAATTGACGATTACCGATTATCAATCCGGTAATCAATGTAACACTGTAGCAAATAAAGAAATAAAAAGAATTTATTAATAATACATTTTACAAACAAAAACACAACCACCACATGCAACATTTTTGAAACAATTAAAAACTACCGTTTTATGTAAATGCAACAAATAAACAAAAGAAAATTACTAATAAATTTTACAAAAAAACACACAAACACAAAATACAACATTTTGTGAAGACAATTAAACACTACTTTTGTATGTAAATATAACAAATAAAGAACGAAACATAATTTATCAATAATACATTTTGCAAAAAACATGTTAGAAAAAATTAACTTTTAATAAAATATTTTTAATATTTAATTATATAAATTGTTCAAAATTATCTCCTAACACATTTATGCACGCCTAAAAATGATCATTGAATGAGCTACTTACTCTACGAAGCATTTGTAAACTAACACATCGAAATACACTTTGTATTCTATTATTCATCTCATCCCTTGTTGTTGCAGGTATTTTATAATCTTCATTATTAACGTAATCCCAAAAAAATCAGTCCAGTTTATTAAATTCTGGTGATTTGGATGGCCACGCCACTGGTCCATTGAAAAATGAAAATATCTCGAAGACTAATAAATTTAGACATAGGGAATGTTATCTAAAAATTAAAGTATGGTAATGGTACTTTTCAATAGTGATATAAAATACAGGGTGTTCCGTTTAAAATTACTGAGAAAATAATGTACTTACGTTTTGACTCACCCTGTATTTGATATAAAGAAAATTAGCAATATCGACCATTCTTGAAAATTTTGACAATACGTTAAAAAATATGGCATTAATAAACCATTCTTGTTTTGCTTATTTTTATTTATACAGGGAGTTGAACTTGTTACGATTTTCATATAAAATTGGTTATAACTTTGTAAATACCCTATATAACATAACAAACCTCTATGTTTTTGTGATGGAGAAGTTAACAGGATTTCGAATTTAAAATAAAATATAGGGTGTTCCATTTAAAAAAACAAACGTTTGGTCTGCCACTGTGTTATCGAACATCCTGTAACATTCTAACTAATTTTGTAATATGAAGCTCAAAGGTGGCTAAAATTTTTGTTATTAACTTTTATTGCTATCTGTTACTATAGCGGATCTATTGAGCTTTACCCCACTAATCAATCCCCCTGTATATGAGCATTCGAAATTTGAAACTTTATTGTTTATTTATGAAGCATGACGTAAACAATTAACGTAAAAAGTGAAATTATGTATAGTTTATATCATTAGCTACAATCCGTAAATGTTTCAAGTTTTTACATTGTAAAAAACAATAGAATTTAAGTATTTTCCATTAAAATCGTTTTTTTATTATTTAAACAATTAATAAACATAAAAATATTTATTTTATTGAATTATTCGTGTATTGTTTCCGCGAATGCATATGCCTGCAAATTTTCATTTATTTGCATTGGAGAAAAGGCAGTCAAATTAACCTCTAAAGATTTGACGCAAACTATTGAACTAAAAAAAAGCGTTTAAAACATATTGGTAACAATTCTAACTCATGGATTAAATCTTCACCATCTATACAGATCTATTTCCAAGCGCTAGTTTTTTTTTGTAAATTTAAACATTGTGTTGTTTTTTAAGTTTTCTCCAGAGTTTCTCCAAAACAATATACTTTCCATGAAAGAAAAATTATAAATTGCAAATCTTACAAGATGATTCATTGTCACTCGACATTCAATATGGTCAAAATAGTATACGCGTCATCTTTTTGAAATTATTGTCGGAATAATCTAAATGGGTTTCATATTTCATTTCCATATCGTAGGTGTAGTAAGCAGTAATAGCCTTTGTAAAAAATATCGAAAGTGCAATGTTTTTGTTATTTGTAGTTTTTTTTAAGGACAAAAAGCGTAAGTCTGAGCCTAGCAAGTTTTCAGCTTGCGCCCCTTAGACTTAGCGCCCGGGTGCCTCGCACCCCTTGCACCCCCGGGTTAAGACGGACCTGCCTCTCTCTTATAGATATTTTTATCCCTAGTGACTTAACTGAAAAGTGTTTGAAATAAGATAGGTTATGGATCAAACCGCAATTGCTTTCACTCCAAGATTTAGCATGTCCGAGGGATAAGCAGAACTTTTCTCGTTTTAATAAAAACTCTTATTCAAAGTATAGTCAGAATATGTCTGTAGTAGAAACCTCTATAATATGTTCGAATTGTGGACAACCGGGTCATGTATTTAGTAGTTGTACCGTTTCTCGAAAAATATTTTGTTTTGGATGTGGAACATCTGAAATTACAAAGTTGCAATGTTCTAGATGTTCAAAAAACTTCATGCGAGAAGGCGCAGGAAGTTCAGTCAGTCTCCCTCCTTCCTCTTCTACAACGAGTCCAGTCGCCACAGTTTCAAACAAGAGAAAGACAAAGAAAAAGTCATCTCAAAAGGTCACATTCGGCGATTCCCAACAGTAAAGTCTGATATCATATCTTCAACCTATCGTTTCGTTTTTGGTAATGATTCTTTTGATTGGAAAAATTGGCTGCAGGATGCTAGGAATTTTGTTAAGCTTAATGTTATGTCGCATCAGCCCAGGATTGATTCTTTGTTCTTAAAAAGGCCAAATGTGATAATAGGTTATACATGTTGTTATCGTTACTTGGAAAAAATTCAACTGGATTGATTGATACCGGGTCTAACATTTCTGTCATAGGTAAAAATTTGGTTGATCTAGTCCTTGACTTACGAATACCGATCCATCCTGTCGAATATTTAGCAATTATGACTGCCGATGGACAAATTCAATAAAAAGTACTTGGTTATTTAGATCTCTCGTTGTCAGTTCCAAATACTGTTCGCAATATAAAATTTTTCCTCCTTCCATCTGTTACCCATGATATTATCTTAGGAACGAATTTCTTAAACATATTTAATATACTGTTAAATTTTTCTACCAGTTCTTTTGAAGTGTCTCTGTTGTCTTGGTGTGTTATCAATATTGTTCAAGATGTGAGTAAGCTGTAAGAGTCTCAACACGAACAGCTAAATAAAATTATGGAACGATTCAAATCAATAGGTTCCGATGATAAACTAGGAAGAACTCATCTTTTGACTCATTTTATCGACACTGGAAATTCTCCTTCTTTTAAACAAAGACAATATTCGTTATCGTTTTCCATGCAAGAACATCTTGTTAAGGAAATTGACCATATGCTGAATCTTGGAATTATTGAAGACAGTCACTCTAGTTATTAAACTCCAGTTTGGTTAGCTACTAAACCAGATGGTTCTTACCGTATTTGTTTTGATGGCCGTAAGTTAAATTCTGTAACTGTGAATAAAGATGCTTTTCTGTTAGCTTTATTTGATACTATTTTATCTAAGCTTCGGAATGCTAGATTTATCTCTTCCATAGATTTAAAACATGCCTTCTATCAGATCCCTTCAGAGGAAAGCTCTCGTGAAAAAACCGCTTTTGCTGTTAATGAAAAACGGTTATTTCAGTTTTGTGTCATGCCTTTTGGTCTCGTTTCTGCACCTCAAACAATGTGTACACTTATGGATCTTATTTTGGGACCTAGATTTGATGAATATGTGTTTTGGTATCTTGATGATATAGTTATTGTTACCCCAACTTTCGAGAAATATATAGAGATTTTGAGTAAGGTCGCTGATCGTTTAGAATATGCAAATCTCACGGTCAATTTTGCTAAGTGTAAATTTTGTCGTCCCTCATTGAAATATCTTGGGTATGTTGTTGACGAATATGGACTTCGTACTTATCGCCTGAAGGTTTCCGTAATTTGTGATTTCCCGGTACCGAAAACTACGACTCAACTTCTTAGGTTTACTAGATTGGTAGGTTATTATCGTAGGTTTATTAAAGATTATTCATCTTTAGCCGCTCCTATTACCAATCTTCTTAAGGATCGTAAAAAGGGTCAAGCTATTGTTTGGAATTCTGATGCTCAGGATGCTTTTGACCGTATTAAAGTAGCTTTATATACTTCTCCCGTGCTTAGTAGTCCTGATTTTTCAAAACCATTCTCTCTTATGTGTGATGCTAGTGATGTAGGAACAGACTGTGTCCTATTTTAAGTAGAAGATGGTTTGGAACACACTATCGCATATACTAGTAAGAAGTTTAACAAATGCGTGCGAAAATATACGACAACAGAAAAGGAACTACTTGCAGTACTTCATGATGTGGAGAATTTCCGTTATTATCTAGAAGGAACACATTTCACTGTCATTACTGATCACTCTTCTCTTACCTGGTTACATAATATGAAGAATCCGTCAGCACGATTATCTCGATGGATTGTTCGTTTAATTCCTTTGATTTTACTATCGTACATCGTAAGGCTACGGGTACCATCGTCGCTGATGCTCTTTCTAGGATACATGATTTGAATCTGTTAGACTTATCGCTAATAAAACCAGATTCTTGGTACCGTAACATGATTGACAATATTAAGAGGAAACAGTAGCGATCAACAGGTAGCCAAGACGCGTTCCAAGATTGCGGTTATAATTTTGAATATTTTTTCGAGATATTTGGCACACGTATTCGTAATATAATAAAGAATGGCGGTAAAGAGCCCAATTTTAAAAATATATTAATATGTGGAAATTACTCTGTAATTAAATACAATATTAAAAAAACGAGCCTGTACCGCCATTAAGAAGAACAAAAAAATACACTTTCTTCAAATAAACTTTTTTATCCGATGCCTAGATTTTGTGTCATTTTGGAACTACTAATGAAGTAAAAAATTTTAGTAGTTCCAAAATGACACAAAATCTAGGCATCGGATAAAAAAGTTTATTTGAAGAAAGTTTATTTTTTTGTTCTTCTTAATGGCGGTACAGGCTCGTTTTTTAATATTGTATTAAATTATAGAGTAATTTCCACATATTAATATATTTTTCAAATTGGGCTCTGTACCGCCATTCTTTATTATATTACGAATACGTGTGCCAAATATCTCGAAGAAATATTCAAAATTATAGCCGCAATCTTGGAACGCGTTATGGCAACCTGTTGATCGCTACTGTATCACCTTAAGGCAAAACCCGATAATTATCCCACTTTTAAGGTATAAGATGGTCTTCTTTATAAACATCTCTTTAACAAATTTGATCCTCACTCGGCGTCTTCTAATTGGAAAATTGTTGTTCCGTCTCCAAATCGTCAAGAAATTTTATGTCAGTTCCACGACGAACCTAATTCTGGTCATTTTGGAGTATATAAGACGTTAGCTAGAATTAGTGAACTTTATTACTGGCCCAAGATGAGGAAAACCGTATACAATTAGGTGGGGAAGTGTAAGGTGTGTGCCGCTTGTAAGGCCTGGCGCAAATTGAACCTAAGCGAGACACAACCTGCGTCGGCGGACTGCGTAGACCGTTCTGCGCATCCTACTATCAGTTCATGCGTTCGCAGATCTCGCTTGGGAAGGTTTGTCGTCGACGTACAGTTTTCTTGGGCCTTGGGACGCGTGACTCACCGCTAGATGTTAATTTTTACGTGTTTTTGTTTGCGAGATGGAAGTATCTGAAATGAATACGGATGGTACTTATGATAAACGGAGATATAATTTACACTATCTTTATGAATAATATTTTATTGCTCTGTTGTATCAATCAGCACTACTCAACAAGTTTTCGTTTATTCGTTTTAATATTTTATTGCAATAGTAGGGAATATAATGGTAGCGGAGCCCAAGCGGGGTTTTTTGTAGTTACTCGAGCGCGTCAGATTATCATATGGGGAGAAACCTGGTGCCCTGCAGATGTACCTCTACCATATATTGGCTCTTAACACAGGGGAGTTCGTTAAGGGGGACCCGAAAAAAATCTATCCTTAAAAAAACTCGAAATAGTCAGATTAAGATAAGGTAAGTTAAGTACATGCAAAAGAGTGTATATTTCAAAAATCTGACGATTTGAGCCGGGCGTAAGGAACTGGGTGAGTCCCAAAGTTTCACAAGAGAAAAACGAATATTTCGCGAAATGAACGACAGATCGAAAAACTAAAAAATACGTGTTCAATATTTTTTAAAAATCTATCGAATGATACCAAACGCGACCTCTCACGGAGAGGGGTGGGGGGTAAATTTAATATTTTAAATACGAATCCTGCGAGATTTCGCGAAATAAACATTATATCGGAAAACTGTAAAATACACTTATTCAATATTTTTGAAAAATCTATCGAATGTCACCAAACACGACCCCGCATGAATGTGGGGGGAAGGGTTACGTTAAAATCTTAAATAGGAGTCTCCATTTTTTATTGCAGATTTGGATTCCTTACGAAAAAATAAGTAACTTTTATTCGAAACATTTTTTCGAATTATGGATAGATGGCGTTATAATCGGAAAAAACGGTTGTTGGAAATGGAAAATTAAATTAAAAAATGGCAAACGCCCACTAAAATGGAAAACTTTACTTAACTTTTTTTGGTTTTAGGACCTACTCTTCACAACCCAATAGGTCCCGATAACGCTCGAATGACTGCACATTTAGCATACTTTGCTCCCCTACCATAATATATCTGATTAAAACAGTGAATTTATTACATGTTAATTATTTTTAATTTCTTGTGACGTATCTAATGTAAGCTTAGCCAATAAATTAAAGTTATGCGTTTACAAGAGCATATTATTTGAAAAATAAGGAGTACCATAATGTGTCATAATTATAATCTCCTTTATACAGGCAAAAAAATTGTTTAGTATAATGTATTTCTTAAATCCACACAATCATTGGAAAATGATTCATGGTATTTAAAAATATTTGTTAATGACACTGTTATCGACAAATTAGATCAATTTCAAACTTGTCATCATATTAGACTTTTGTTTATCGTTAAAAATTAAATGATGGTTGTGAATTGTATTTTTTGTGTTATTTAATATTTTAGCAAAATACATAATCAGCAAAAATGTTATTTAAAACATGCGAACCGTTGTTGGAATCACAATCAATGCAGTGTTTAACTTATGCTTGTATAAAGGTATGTAGAAATAAAATGCTCAGTGTAAGATATCTTTTTATGCACCCGCTTATGATCAAATTAGATGTTTTCGAAAGTCATACCGCTACGACTACTAGGGACTTGTAAAATATTTTTAAAACGTTACTAGTTACAAGTACGGAACTACCGATTTTAAGTTGCCTACTCAATTCAGTACAAGGAACAGATACTACATCAGTATTTTATAATCAGTACCACTTAGAACCGGTATCAAAAGTAACCGTTACATGTCCGCACTGATTTTGCCCGTCTCTATTCGCCACGTCGATGACCAGCGGTTGGGCTGGCTCGTGTTCAATATGCGGCACGCTTAAGCCGATTAACAAAGTCCAGGCAGGTTTGATGGGTTCATATCGTAATATTAATCATTCGTTTTAAACGATTTCGTGTGATTTACTAGGTCCTTATCCTCGCTCTCTGAAAGGAAATTCATATCTCTTTTTTGTAGTGGATTGGTTTACGAAATTTACTTTGGTCTAACCCTTATCCAAGGCTACCGCTCAATCCATTGTTAAGTTTTTAGAAAATCATATTTTCCTAATTTTTGGTGTGCCGCATATTATGTCCTGTGATAATGAAAAACAGTTCACTTCTAAGATTTTTAAGGATTTGATGTCTAAATATTCCGTATAGAAAATCTTCTATAATGCTAATTTTCATCCCAAATAAACCATACTGAACGGGTAAGCAAGTCTATTGTTACCGCTATTCGTTCTTACTGTCATGAAAATCATCGTACATGGGATGAAACCTTCTTCTCTATTCTATACGTTCTTTTCTTTATTTCAAATTGCATGCTAATTTTGACTATCTTACCTAGACTATACGACTAGCAATACCTATGCAATTTTGCATATTTGCCTACCTCTGATTGTTAAATAAGTTTAATTAAGGTAAAAAGTAAAGGTGATATAATCCTATCTCCTTTATTATTTACAATGTATTACAATTAAAACAATAAAAGCGTTATTAGTCCATTAAAATGTTACATTTAGGTTGCATTTCTTAGAGGAGTCAATTTTATTTTTTTAATGTGTAGGGGGGTTCAGTGGAAGCTTAAGTTCAAGTTTTTGGGGTCGCCACCCTTGTCCACCGGCCGCCATATTGGAAAAAGGGTTGCAAAGGGTTTTCGCGCTGTATCTTCTAATCTAGCAATCCTACAGAAAATTTAATTACACAATAAATGTAGCAAATTAAATTTTATACAATTTTATATTTATTACTTTTTATCGTGAAGTGACCAACAAAAAGTTATAAATAAAAATATGAGAAAATTTTGTAAGAAGTTTCCTTTTGGATGTTATAACTTTTGTTCCGTTCATTTCACAATAAAATAACATCATAGCGATTTTGTAGAGAATTTTTCAATGAACAATCTTCGATATAAAGTTGTATAATTTTATTTATTATCTAGGTTTTACAGCGCTCCAATCTTGACCAGATTCTCGAATTCTTATTAGTCTGGGCTGATTATCGGAGAATAGGCCATTTTTGGGAAAAGTTATTTATCAGCAATTTTATTTCTGGAATCGAATCTTATGATTGTATATATTAATAATATAGATATGCAAAGTCCGCAGATAGTGTGCTACTTTTTTTATAAACAAAATGGCGCCCGAAAATCGTGTTTTTTTCAATTTTTGCTTTATAACTCCAAAGATTTTAACTTTAGACCAAAAGCACTCAAATAAAAATTCACCGCAATTAAATTCTGCGTAGAGACGTGTTTTTTCCGATTTACTTTGACGAAAACTTTCCCCGCAAAAAGCGGGTTTTTCCAACAAAATCTTTAATTTTCAACTAAACTTTTAGATAAGTAGTTGTTAATCAATAATTAAATAACTTGGTAAAGTAAAATCCCTATCCGTATGTATTATAATTCCAGAAGCGGATGGAAATTGAATGAACAGTTTAGCAACAATTAAAATGTTAATTTAAAATTTACGGTCGCTATAATAACGACAATAACTATGATGCATAAGAATAGCTATGATTTTTTCATAAAAAGTCACTATACCTATCTAATGTACTTTACAGAATTGAAATTGGACTATTCAAGCGGCCTCAGGAATATTTTAAAATTATAAACAATTTTTTGGCTTAAAAACAAAATAGATTATTTCGGGAAATATCAAACTAAGTTATATTGTGAAAACGGTATTCGAAAGAAAGCGGCAGGACACTGCTTTTAAAAGAAAAAACGTTTAATTATGACGAGTTGTTCCTGAGATACAACCGGTCACATTTGACCAGAATTTACGGCAAAGATATAAACAACAGGATCATAATTTTCAAACCGTCACCTCTTTATTTTTGTCCTCTTTCTCCACACCAATTTTCATATCTTTAAAGTCCTCACAACATATATTATTATAACAAAAACTATCGATAATACGTGTGAAAATTGCCAAAAATAGAAAAATTCCAATCAAAAATTAGGTTGGAGGAAATGTAACCCTCAAAGTACAAAATCGGTATACGTTAAAAAAATGCATTTCTCGGCTTCCCATGGAGCAATTTCATTCTTTTTTTGTTCCCAAGTAACTCGAGTAGAGCCATCGAACTAACGCATTATTGAATGTCAAACTTGCTTTTGTTTTGTTATAATAAATTAGTTTATTTATTAGAACACAATATTTTAATTTGTTTAAATAAAAATTGTTTAAATAATTATACAGCTTTCAAATGAGAATATTTATGTTTTTAACTTTAAAAGGTACACTTGTAGTAAGTTTATCTAAAAAAGTCTACAACTGGAACAAATATGTAATTTTCTGTTCTTATAATAAATTAATCTATTATAACAAAACAAAAGCAAGTTTGACATTTAATAATGCGTTAGTTCGATGGCTCTACTCGAGTTATTAGGGAACAAAAAAAGAATGAAGGAAATTGCTCCATGGGAAGCCGAGAAAATGCATTTTGTTAACGTATACCGATTTTGAACTTTGAGGGTTACATTTTCTCCAACCTAATTTTTGATTGGAATTTTGCTATTTTTGGCAATTTTCACACGTATTATCGATAGTTTTTATTATAATAATATATGTTTTGAGGATTTTAAAGATATGAAAATTGGTGTGGAGAAAGAGGACTAAAATAAAAAGGTGATGGTTTGAAAATTATGATCATATTGTTTATATCTTTGCCGTAAATTCTGGTCAAATTTGACCGGTTGTATCTCAGGAACCACTCGTCATAATTAAACGTTTTTTCTTTTAAAGCAGCGTCCTGCCGCTGTATTTCGAGTACCGTTCTCAAAATTGAACTTAGTTTATATTTTTCGAGATATTCTATTTGTTTATAAACCAAAAAATTGTTTATAATTTTAAAATATTCCTGAGGCCACTTAAATAGTCCAATTTCAATTCTGTAAAGTACATTAGATAGGGATAGTGTCTTTTTATGAAAATATCATAGTTATTCTTATGTATCATAATTATTGTCGTTATTATAATGACCGTAAATTTTTAATTGACATTTTAATTGTTACTAAACTGTTATTCAATTTCCCTAGACTTCTGGAATTATAATACATACCGAAAGGGCTTTTACGTTACCAAGTTATTTAATTATTGATTAACAACTACTTATCTAAAAGTTTAGTTGAATATTAAAGATTTTGTTGGAAAAACCCGCTTTTTCCGGGGAAAGTTTTCGTCGAAGTAAATCGGAAAAACCAAGTCTCTATGCAGAATTTAATTGTGGTGAATTTTTATTTGGGTGTTTTTGGTCTAAAGTTAAAATCTTTGGAGTTATAGAGCCAAAAATTGAAAAAAATACAATTTTCGGGCGTCATTTTGTTTATAAAAAAAGTAGCACACTATCTGCCGACTTTGCATATCTATATTATTAATACATACAATAATAAGATTCGATTCCAGCAATAAAATTGCTGGTAAATAACTTTTCCTTGTATTTTGCTAATTAGCCCAGAGTATATAGGAATACAATAAAAAAAATACTTTTCTATCTATATATTAGTCGAACGGTAGCAATCTTTATGCCGACCACGAAAATCAAATTTAAGGTGAATGACCAATTTTGGTCTATTTTTATGTTTTCGAGGTCGCTGAATCCGAATATGAAGTTTATTTTTATCTAGATTTGGTGGAACATGTTCAAAAATCAAATTTTATACAAAAATGCCGAAAATCAATTTTGATGATTTTTCAAATTATTTCCTTTTGACAATTTTACTGTTTAATCTCTGAAGTATGTAGATAGCAATGGAATTTGTCCTTAATATTTAAACATATTAAAAAAGGAGTTGTTAGTTTTTAAATATTTTGTCATCATATTTCGTTAGTTTCATGTTTACTTAAAAAAGCTCAGTGACAAACTTTTTAGTTTATAATTTTAACCAACACAACAATAAAATATAATTCATGAAGAAGTTTTTTTAGAAATTTTAAGTCAAGATATACAATAGAAAAAAGTTATGTTACTTCATAAACAAGCGGCACACCCCAAAAAACGCTTATATCTCGAGATCCTGACCACGGTGTGGTGAATGGCTAATTTTGATCATATTTTATGATTTTGATAACAAAAATTCGTTTTTTGCTCTTCTTAAGAATTTTGCGTCATTCTTCTTCTGAACGGGCGAATTTGTCCTCAAACAACTTCTTGGGCCGTTTCTATATATGCTTCGGGTTATAAGTTTTATAGTGGGGAGAAAGGTCAAAAACAGATTAATAATAGCATAGGAATGTTAAAATCATAATAAATAATTGTATGAATAAAAAATATATATAGATAGAAAAGTAAACCTAACTTTTGTTTTTATTATATCACTATGTGCTTTCGAGAATCTGGTCAAGTTTGGAGCGCTGTAAAACCTATATAAATAAATAGAAATAAACAAATTTATAGTGGAAATTGTTCGCTGAAAAACCCTCTACAAAATTGCTATAATATTATTTTATTTTAAAATGTACTGAAAACAATTTATAACCTCCAAAAGGAAACTTGTTAAACATTTTTTACATATTTTTGTTTATATCTTTTTTGTTGGTCACTTGACGATAAAAAGTAATAAAAATAAAATTATAGAAAATTTAATTTGCTACATTTTATGTTTAATTAGATTTTCCGTAGGGTTAGTAGTTTACGAGATATAGCGCGAAACCCCTTTGAACACCATTTCCAAGATGGCGGCCGGGGGACAAGGGTGGCGACCCCAAAAACTTGAACTTAAGCTTTCACTGATCCACCTACACATTAAAGAAATAAAATTGATTCCTCTAACAAATGCAAGGTACGGCTAAAAATATGTAACATTAACAACCCTTTCAGCACCAGTGGACGTACGACGTACGTCCACTTACTATACTTCAGGACGTACTTCAAATTTATTTTATTACGTTTAAACTGTTTTTATTTGGATTTTTTGCTGACACTGAAAAAAAGGTTTCAAAATAAAAAATAATAATATGTCTTCAATTATTTATAGTCTGGGCAGATTATCGGAGAATAGGCCATTTTTGGGAAAAGTTATTAACCTGCAATTTTATTGCTGGAATCGAATCTTATGATTCTATATATTAATAATATAGGCATGCAAAGTCCGCAGATAGTGTGCTACTTTTTTTATAAACAAAATGGCGCCCCCAAATCGTGTTTTTTTTCAATTATTGCTCTATAACTCCAAAGGGTTTTACTTTACACCAAAAACACTCGAATAAAAATTCACCGTAATTAAATTCTGCAGACAGGTTTTTCTCGTTTTACTTCGACGAAAATTTTCTTCGGAAAATACGGGTTTTTCCAACAAAATCTTTAATTTTCAACTAAAATTTTAGGTAAGTAATTATTTATTAATAATTAAATACCTTGGTGACATAAAACCCTTTTGGTATAGATTATGTTTCCAGAAGCCGATGAAAATTGAATGAACTGTTTAGCAACAATTAAATTGTTAATTAACAATTTACGGTCGCTATAATAACCATAATAATTATGATACATACGAATAACTATGATTTTTGTATAAATAGGCTCTCTATACCTATCTAATATACTTTATAGAATTGAAATTGGACTATTTAGGTGGCCTCAGGAATATTTTGAAATTATAAATAATTGTTTGGCTTATAAACAAATAGAATATCTCGGCCAATATTCAATAAAATTAAATTATGAAAACGGTATTGAAAAAAACGCGACAATGCGCTTATTTTAAAACAAAAAACTTAAGCTTAATTGCGATGAGTGGTTCCTGAGATACAACCGGTCAAAGTTGACCGGCATGAACGGCGGAGATATAAACAATAGGATGGTAATTCTCGAACCATCGCCTTTTTGTTTCAGTCCTCTTTCTCCACACAATTTTCATATCTTTAAAGGACTTATAACATATATTATAACAAAAATTATCGATATTACTGGTGGAAAATGCCAAAAATACGAAAATTCCAATCAAAAATTACTTGCAACGATTTTTGATTTTAGGATTATTTTTTAAGTTTCTCCTTATAACTTTTTTATGTGATTGTGTGTTATGATTGAATCTTATTTTTTATAGGTAATACTTTGGATCCACTTGACTCGGCCGGGCAAACTTCAAAATATGGATTAATTCCAATATTTACTGTCAAAGCTCCTGCACCACAAGCTTTGCTTGAAAAAATAGCATGTATATGTACCAAAGGATGTACAAAAAACTGCGGTTGTAGGAAGATAGGAATTAGTTTTTCAATATTCTGCAAAGGGTGCATGTGCATGGGTACTAATTGTGGGACTCTAAGATAACTGAGGTGTCAGAGGAAGATATTGAAGCTAATGCTAACGAAGAGAAGGACTTTGATTTTGAAATTTTTTAAATGTCAACGTTTAAATAATTTTAACTAAAGTGATGTTTTCTAAGACAAATGTTTATGTAATTTTTGTAAAAGAAATAATTTTAAATAATACAGGTAAAAAAATATCAAAGGATCACTCGGTTTCCATTATTTAAATATAGATGATACACCATTTTAAAGAACAGAAAGTAAGCCCTCTTTATTCAGCAATATATAGTATATTCATGTAAGTACAAGAAAAAAAAAGTTATAATGAGAAATTTAAAAAATAATCCTAAAATCAAAAATCGTTGCAAGTACTTATTACATTTTGAAAAATAATATCTTATTCAAAAATAATCCTCGAATTTTTTGTAACACAAAATTTTAAAGTAAACAAAATAAGCTTTTTTTATTATATAATATAATATATACCTAAATGTAGAAGAAAAATGTTATAATGAGAAATTTCAAAAATAATCGTAAAAAATGTAAAATAATATTTTTTTATATTAGGTATTATATATTATATAATATATTATTATATTATATATACTATATATAATATAATATTATATAATATACAATATATCATAAAATAATATAATTTTATTTTTATATTATATTATAAAAACTCGTTAAAATTATAAAACTTTGAAAAACCATAATCTCTTTAAAAAAAAGTCGTACAACGTTAGACAGTAGACCATTTTAAAGCTAATTGACATCTATTTCTATTACATGTACCATTTCATATACCTAAAGTTACGTGGACAAAAGTTACAGAACAATATTTTCGAAATTACAAGGAAAATTGCCCAAAATTGCTGTGAGTGGCGAACTTTGAAAAATCATATTTCGAAAACTATAAATCCTAATTACCTCTACTACACAACATTTTAAAGAAAAAATATGTAGATTTTTTTTCTGTAAAGCAATGTCTATAACTATATCCTCGTGGACAAAAGTTATGGGACAAAAAACAAAATTTCTTTCTTTTGGGTTTCTTTGTGCTTTTTCTTTTGAATATATATTTGTAAAAAAAAGTATCATTGACTTTAAAAAGACAATATTTAAATAGGAAATTTAACCAGGAACAATTTTTATGTTGGTATGTTTATACCAAAAGTGCATAGAACTCACCCTAATGTAATCTGTGCCCAGGGACTAATTCACCCATTTCTCAAAAACGCACCCCTTTAAATGGTAGCACTCCGCGGTTTTTTCATATATAGATATCCAATGATCATATGAAATAATAAAACCCCGTTAACGTTGTAGTTCCTTTTAGCTATCTTATTTTGAATATAATCAATAGCCTAGTAGTAGATCTGCCGTTCTTAAACTTTAGGTAACTTCATCGATTCTGTTAGTGTTTTTAATTTACTCTTCAATATTTTCTTCTTCTTTTTTAAGTGCATTGGTCTTCCGGAACATTGGCGACCAGTCGCATGATTTTTACTTTGTCCACAGCTGCCCTGAATAGTGTCGTGGTGCTCACTCCTCACTCCATACCACTGGCGGAAGTTCCTAAGCCAAAATGTCCGGTGCCGCGCTTTCTCTCTATCCAATATTTTGGAGAATAACTCGTTATATTTTAGGCTAATTTACTTTAGAAAACTTATATATTTTATTATTTGTAGGACAACGCCAGGAGTAACCCCCAACATGTAGCTCTGATTGATTTCCAAGTAACGTGCCTTCATTCACCTATATTGGATATATCAGCCTTTCTGTATTTAAACCTTTCGAGTGAAGAATTTCCGCAGTTAAAAATTTTTTTGGATTTCTATTACAGCGAATTATCGTCTTATTTAAAAGAACTAGGCAGTGACGTAAATAAATTGTTTCCAAAACAAGTTATGCAATCACATTTAAAACAATTTCTTCATTATGGATTTTGTCTAGCAGTACCGTTTTTGGAAATAATGTATGTAGATAATGAAGATGCACCCCCTTTGATTGATGAGGAGACCAACGAGATAATGGGAGGTCTTAAGGACCTTAAGTTAAAGTCAAGGGATGAATATTTAAGACGTCTTGTTTCTATGGTGGATAGCTTTTTTAATAGTGGATATGTTAATTTGTAATACTAAAATATTCAATTACCTGTATAAAGGACTAAAGTCACTTGTGTTTTGACCTTCTTTTTATTTAGATGCCATGTCCGTGTGCAGTCATTGGCCATCATCATATTTACAATTTTCTGAAACCTTTAACTATCGGCTGCTGCGCGAAATAATTCTTCTGCTGTGGAACCATACCAGCTGCCTGAGAATTACAAGGTTGTATTATACAAAATGATGAAACTGAGAAAAATAACTTCGAATATTTTGACCGTTAGATTTCATATATAGCAAAGTTTATTTGCTTTTGTTTTAAACATAACAAGTAATTTGTCTAGGTTTTTACCCAAAGTAATCGAAAGTAGAACTGGAAGTCGATATTTGAATTTTTCGTGAAACTCTGCGTCGACTGATATACGATTTTATTAATTTTGAGTCATTTTTACTAAACTTTGGGTCATCATTGTTTAAACAGAAATTACTTCATAACCGGAACTAAAGATTCAAACTCAACTTTTCAATTCGCTTCGATTGATGTGTAACATGTACTATTTCTGAGACCATAATGACACTTCTAGTTAAAATTTTTAACCGGAATTGATATAAAAACCAAAATTTTATATTTGTTCTTATCTTGCTAAGGAACGTCGAATAATATCGCACGCCTAGTTCAATAGTGCCACAAGTGCAAAACACAAAAACACTTTCTTGATTTTTGCAGTTGTGGCCGTATTGAACGTATTGAATTACATCGGTTGTATTGTGGCAGTGTATATTATCGCCACATCTCCCAGTTATGGCCATATTGCATTTTCAAAACCTCCAAAAACCCTACAGTGAAATACCGAAGAAACTTACTTTATACTTATCCAAAATAATATTTTAGTTCAGGCTGTATTGCATTAGATGGGCCATTATATAGGCAATATTTTACAGCCTTAACCCAAAATTCGATTTTTTGCAGTTGTGGCACAATTGAACTAGGTGTGCGATATATGGTTTGTACTATTTCGATGACTTTAAAACAGTACTTACGGTTGCAACTCTAAAATCGGAAGTCCGATGTCAAATTTCTCATATTTAATATCACATCTTTGGGTTATGAGCTTTCATTCAATACCTCATTTGTCATTCTATCTGTATTAATAACGGAGGAGTTGTATTCGCGGACAGACAGACAGACGGACCGACAGTCATGAAACCGGAAGTATATATTTCTTCTCGTCTTGCGAAGGCGCGTCGAATAATATATCACTTGTACTATTCCGGTCACTTTAAAACAGTACTTCTGGTCGCATTTCTAAAACCTGTAGTCCTAGGTCAAATTTCTCACATTTAGTACCATCCTGGAATACTTAGCTTTCAGTCGACACCTTATTTGTCATTCTAGCTGGTATTTGACGGAGGAGTTATATTCGCGGTAGGACGGACAGACGGACAGACAGCCTATGACAAATTTCTTACCTTTGGTAGCATCCTTGGATTATAAGCTTTCATTTGACAACTCATTTGTCATTATGCCTGGTATAATGACGGAGGAGTTGTGTTCGCAGACAGACAGACGGACGGACAGACGGACTTGGATAATTCTATGTTTTCACATTTTTTCTAAATTAGTTGAAAACAATAGTTAAATGCCAACTACAAGAGCACATTTAAAAAAAAACGGAGAAAAATATTTAATATTTCCCATATTTTTATTGAAAAAGTAAGATAACAGACCTTTGCAACTCTAAGGAAAAACGGAAAATGCAAAAACATGAAAATAAGTCTTTGTAACATTATCTTCTGATCAGCAATGATCACCAATCTCAGTTTTTCTGTTTATGCTTAGACATATTGGAAAGCATATGGATATCCAAGTCTCTGTCTACTTCTGGCATCCACCTGTACATAGATTTCAGAGCTTCCACCTTCTTTTGTGCCAAGATGACTTTAATATAATTTTTATTTATTGATATGGGTACTTCGTCATTTCAGCAGTATGTCTCATCGCAGTTCGTTGTCTTAACCTTTGTCGAGCGGTAGAAATTTACACCGGTAACAGAGGCATAGGTACAATTGTACCTGTTACAACATTTTCTTAAGAAATCCTTAATCTAAAGGGAAATATTTTAGTCCATTAAAATGTTACATTTAGGTTGCATTTCTTAGAGGAGTCAATTTTATTTTTTTTTAATGTGTAGGGAGGTTCAGTAGAAGCTTAGGGTTTTCGCGCTGTATCTTCTAAACTAGTAATCCTACAGAAAATTTAATTACTCATAAAATGTAGCAAATTAAATTTTCTACAATTTTATATCTATTTCTTTTTATCGTCAAGTGACCAACAAAAAAGTTATAAATAAAAATATGAGAAAATTTTGTAAGAAGTTTCCTTTTGGAAGTTATAACTTTTTTTCCGTTCATTTCACAATAAAATAACATCATAGCGATTATTTTGTAGAGGATTTTTCAATGAACAATTTTCGCTATAAAGTTGTTTAATATTACTTATTATCTAGGTTTTAGAGCGCTCCAATCTTTACCAGATTCTCGAATTCTCATAGGAATACAATAAAAAAAATACTTTTCTATCTATATATTAGTCGAGCGGCAGCAACCTTTATGCCGACCACGAAAATCAAATTTAAGGTGAATGACCCATTTTGGTCTATTTTTATGTTTTCGAGGTCGCTGAATCCGAATATGAAGTTTATTTTTATCTAGATTTGGTGGAATATGTTCAAAAATCAAATTTTATACAAAAATGCCGAAAATCAACTTTGATGATTTTTAAAATTTACCTCGCTGTATCTTTGGTCACTGTAAATATTTCCTTTTGAAAATTTTACTGTTTAATCTCTGAAGTATGTAGATAACAATGGGATTTGCCCCTTAATATTTAAACGTATTAGAAAAGGAGTTGTTAGTTTTTAAACATTTTGTCATCATATTTCGTTAGTTTCCTGTTTACTTAAAAAAGTTGAGTGACAGACTTTTTAGTTTATAATTTTAACCAACACAACAATAAAATATAATTCATGAAGATGTTTTTTGGAAAACTTTAAGTCAAAATATACAATAGGAAAAAAGTTATGTTACTTCATAAACAAGCGGCACACCCCAAAAAACGCTTATATCTCGAGATCCTGACCACGGTGTGGTGAATGGCTAATTTTGATCATACTTTATGATTTTGATAACAAAAATTCGTTTTTTGCTCTTCTTAAGAATTTTGCAATATGCGGTTACGTCAATCTTCTTCTGAACCGGCGAATTTGTCCTCAAACAACTTCTTGGGCCGTTTCTATATATGCTTCGGGTTATAAGTTTTATATTGGGAAGAAAGGTCAAAAACAGATTAGTAATAGCATAGGAATCTTAAAATCATAATAAATTGTATGCATAAAAAATATATATAGATAGAAAAGTAAGCCTAACTTTTGTTTTTATTATATCCCTATGAGCATTCGAGAATCTGATCAAGTTTGGAGCGCTGTAACACCTATATAAATAAATAGAATTAAACAAATTTATAGTGGAGATTGTTCGCTAAAAACCCTCTACAAAATTGCTATAATATTATTTTATTTTAAAATGAACTGAAAAAAAGTTATAACCTCCAAAAGGAATCTTGTTAATTTTTTTTTACTTATTTTTGTTTATATCTTTTTTGTTGGTCACTTGATGATAAAAAGTAATGGAAATAAAATTGTAGAAAATTTAATTTGCTACATTTTATGTTAATTAGATTTTCCGTAGGGTTGGTAGTTTACGAGATATAGCGCGAAACCCCTTTGCACACCATTTCCAAGATGGCGGCCGGGGGACAAGGGTGGCGACCCCAAAAACTTGAACTTAAGCTTCTACTGATCCTTTCTACACATGAAAGAAATAAAATTGACTCCTCTAACAAATGCAAGGTACTTCTTAAAAAATGTAACATTTTAATGGAGTATTTGTTAGTTTTAAAATAATATTATTTATTACTAGCATAATTGGTTAAAAATTGTTTAATATTGCAGTAAATAAATAATAATATTCGGCAATTATTTGTTCATGTACGGATTTACAAACAAAGATTAGAAGCCGCTTTTAAGTTATCTATCGTAAATTATTGAAATTACTGCAACAGTAAACTTGGAAATAGTGGTCGTAAACAAATTTTAGGAAGAGTAGCATATAATTATATTTCAATTGGAGACAATAGATAATAGGTTTGACAATACGTGTATACCTAAAAATTATCATGAGTAATAAATATTTTGATCAATTATACAAATTATACTAAGATTTCTTTTTAATCTTATTTTGATCATATTTTAATACTAATTACCTATTCCACCGGAGACAAATCCAAATACACAAAAACTATAATGAACATACTATTTACTAAAAACTAAAAACACCGATATATTTTATTATATTAGAAAGATCTAACAACTATATTGCTTCTCAGAGGCTTTTTTCAGTGCGACACAAGTGACAGAAAAAAAGTCCGTGATACATAAACATTTATAACATTTATGCTTTTGTTACATAAACATTTATAACATTTATGCCTTTGTTCATAGATGGCGCAATAATCGAAATAATATCCACCGAGAACGGCAGTTCTCACCAGTGACGCACAACACCCCTACAAGCGACACTATATATACACGAAATTTTCGATTTCCTAAACCTGACTAAATTGAAAATTGGGCCAAATCCCATCTTAAAGTATAGGAAAAGACTTGTCCATCCATATGTTACATCCCCATTTTGGTCCAAGGGTGTGGATTTTACGGCCCTTCCCATTTAGAGTCTGTTTTTCGTTCTCGTCCCCAAAACTCCCAAATAGTTCAAAAACTTAAGCCCGACCTTTGCGGCTTCTGATAGCACCTTTCCAACGCATGTTTAATTTTGAAAATCGGTTATACCATTCAAAAGTTATCGAGCTCAGAAATATGACTCAATTTTTATTTAAAAAAAGGAAAATGTTTGTATGTATGTATGTATGTATGTATGTATGTATGTATGTGTGTGGAAAAGTTAAACCGATCTGAATTTTTTTTCTGTGTTTCAAGAGGGTGTGTGGGCCGATTAGGACCGGTCTCATTTTTGACTTCTGACTACCCGTAAACTAGCTAGAGGACTAGGTAGATACAAAATAGCATATTTTTTGGGCGTATATATCTTAGGTTCAAGGAGAGGCAGGAAAATCGCAAATACACCACATCAATAGGGTTGAGTTAAGCTTTCAAATGGTGCCTAAGCAATCAAGCTCAGACATATACTCAGACGAAAAATTGAAAAACTAAACTTTGAAAATTTTGGTTTTTCGACAATTACTCAAAATTTCAACATACGAATTGCGCCAGTAACTGAGCGTTTGTAGGAGGACTCAGGATGCGTCCAACGGTGTATATCTCATATCTGGGATAATTCGAATTTTTTAGTTATAGGCTTCATAAGTATGATCAAATCTATTTCTTATGGGAAAAACCGTTTTTCAAGCTCAATAATTCCTGTAATACGTTCAGTTATCATACTTGATCTTGGATGCATCGGATACTACTTGTCAATACGTTTTAAACTCATGTTTAGTGATCAACATCAGTTCAGCCGTTCAGAAGCTCCAAGCGTTATAGAACAAAAGTATAATTAGTCCAGGAACTGAAACTTTTCACTTCGCAATTTTTACAGAATTGATCGATTTGCTTGAAAATTTGACAATAAGTAGTGGCTAGTCCAAGGATCAAAATCTATATGATGCCGAAAGACGCTTTTACCATGGGGTGGTTGCCACCCCATCTCGAGGGTGGAAATTTTTTATTATATTTTGACCGCAAATGTTGGTAAAAACATTAATTGTAAGCAAAAAATGCTGTATATTTTTTTGATAAAATTAATAGTTTTCGATTTATTGGTTATCGAAACTTAGTTTATATCGAAAAAATCAATGTTATTAATCAATCATGGTTACAATGCTAAGTTTGATTGGGCAATCCGAGTTCATTTGCCGGCCATAATTACCTAATTATTAGGATGGCTGGGATATGAACACGGATTGTCTTATCACTGGTGTCGTAAGTACTAGATCATTTGGGAGAGAATGCGACCAAGCCGACCCCAGAAAACAGCAATTCTCGCTAGTGGCGCACAACCCCTCTACATGCGACACTATATACAGGGTGTTTCATTGGGAAACGGAAATATTTTAATTGTGAATAGAGGTCACCGAGGCGGTTCTAGGTATACTACATTTTTTGCCCTACCGACTTTTATAACGGACTTACAGGGTGTTTTATCAATTTTGCCAATTTTTTTCCCAAGCCATAACTTTAGAACCACCATGTATATTTTTTTGATATTTGGTACACATGTGTCTCATCCAAAACCCAAACGAAAGACATACTAATCACAAGAAAAATCCAGGTCCGGATTAACAAAAAATTATAAAGTATCTGTGACCTTAAAACAACACCCTGTATATTGAAATTCTGAAAATCTGTTTGCATATTTGAAAAGAGCACAAAAAACTAAGTCGAATCGTTTGCTTTAATTTTTCGGCCAGGCAATTTTATGACTTTAATTTTGAAATTATATTGAATTTTTTAAGAACTCTGACATTAAAAAGCAGGTATTATTAACTTTTAATTATAAATTATTAAAGCTATTGAATAAATACTCATTTTAAAATTAATCAATACTCATTTACCACATTGCAACGACCCAATTATTAATCACAAGAAAAATCCAGGTCCGGATTAACAAAAAAACATAAATTAATTTTGACCTTGAAACAACACCCTGTATATTGACATTTTTAAAATTTGTATGCATATTTGAAAAGACCACAAAAATCTGAGTTTATCGGCTTGCTTTAATTTTTTGTGAAGGAAATTTAATTACTTTACTTTTGAAATTAAATATATTGATACTTTTAAGAACAGTGAAATTAAAAAGCAGATTTTTAAAGCACTTTTAACAATAAATTATTAAAGTTATTAAATAAATACCCATTTTAAAAATAATTAATACTTATTTACGACATTCGAACGACCCACTTACAAATCACAACAAAAATCCAGGTCCGAATTAACAAAAGAATATCAAGTAATTTTAACCTTGAAACAACACCCTGTATATTGAAATTTTCAAAATCCGTTTGCACATAGGTATGAAAAGAGCACAAAAACTAAGTTTAATCATTCGCTTCAATTTTTTGGCCAGACAATTTAATGAATTTAATTTTGAAATTAAGTCGAAATTTTTAAGAACTCTGGGAACTCATAATAAAAAATTCGATATAATTTCAAAAGTAATGTCATTAAAAATTGTCTGCACAAAAAATAAAAGCAGGACATTAAACTTAGATTTTCGTGCTCTCTTCAGTTGTCCAAACGTATTTTAAAAATTTTAATATACAGGGTGTTTTTTCAAGGTCAAAATTACTTTGTATTTTGTTTTTTCCTTTTGTGATTTTCCTTGTGCTTAGTAAGTGAATCCTTCTAACGCAGTAAATAATAACAGATTATTTTTAAAATTAGTATTTATTCATTAACTTGAGTGATTTATTATTAAAGGCTTGTTTACACGAGTAGAGTTTTGAGGAGAGTAGAGTAGCGAGGAGAGTAGACTCTACTCGCTACTCTACCAAAAATGGCTTGATACCGTTCACACGCGGAGAGTACAAGAATAGTGCTGATGCTAGTATAGTGTGGAGTGGGTGTTTAGTGCAAAATGAATCCAAGAAAAAGAAAATTGATTCAAAATTGTTTAACTACAGTTGCAAATGCATTTGTAAGTGAAGTCGCTGAAGCTATCGATGATTAGGTAAACAAACAAAGAAAGGAGTGGATGAGAGAGTGGCTTAAAGAAGGAATACACACGGGGCCTCAGATCTTCTACTAAGAGAACTAGCCTTAGCCTTAGAGGATAAGTTGTACCTTTCATGATTGCTTCCATAGGAGTGAACCATTTCACGTTCGGAACGTATACATCCGCTGAACCTGAACCCGATTTTTTTGATTTTTGTATTTTTAAACACTCTTGATTATAAGTGCACCTTAAATTCTTAATTTTTTGCTTGAGCTCGTTTACTCCAAAGCCCCCCTTTGCCATTCTTTCGACGATTTCATCCTCCGCAGCTTGCCTCATACTTTTATTTCTGTAGTGTATACTACCTAAATTCCATAAAAACTGGTATTCGCCATACAGCTCTACAAGATTTAAAGTTTCATCTTCGGTGAACTTCATTTTCACTATTTACCACGCTATTTAAAACGCAATTCCAGCCGGAATGACAGCGTCCCTTTGTACTCTCCTACCTACTCTACTGTATCAGAATTGAGCGCGTTCCATGCGTAGAGTGCGCAGGCGAGTGTACATTTTGGCGATGGTGGTGGTAGTAGAGTAGAGTTACTTTGCCACACGTTGCTAGTCACTCTACTTTACCGCCTACTATACACTCTACTTGCTACTCTACTGTGCTGAGCGTTTTTACGGGTAGAGTAACTCTACTCTATCAAGTACTTGCATCATTACTCTACCTGTGTAAACAAGTCTTTAGAGTGCTTTAAAAACCTGCTTACTAATTTCAGGGTTCTTAAAAATTTGAATAGGTATATTTAATTTCAAAATTAAAGTTAATAAATTTTTGCACAAAAATCAAAGTGAACCGATAAACTTGGATTTTTGTGATCTTTTCAAATCTTCAAATAAATTTTGAAAAGTTCAATATACAGGGTGTTGTTTCAAGGTCACAATTACTTTATGATTTTTTTTGTTAATCCGGATCTGGATTTTTCTTGTGAATAATAATTGGGTCTTTCCAATGTGGTAAATAAGTCTTGATTCATTTTAAAATGAGTATTTATTCAATAACTTTAATAATTTATAATTAAAAGTTAATAATACCTTCTTTTTAATGTTGAGTTCTTAAAAAATTCAATATAATTTCAAAATTAAAGTCAAAAAATTGTCTGGCCGAAAAATCGAAGCGAACCATTAGACTTAGTTTTTTGTGCTCGTTTCAAATATACCAACAGATTTTCAAAATTGCAATATACAGGGTGTTTTTTTAAGGTCACAATTACTTTATAATTTTTTGTTAATCCTGACCTGGATTTTTCTTGTGATTAGTATGTCGGTCGTTTGGGTTTTGAATGAGACATATGTGTACCAACTATTAAAAAAATATACAGGGTGGTTCTAAAGTTATGGCTTAGGAAAGAAATGAACAAAATCGATAAAACACACTGTACCTCGGATATAAAAGTCGGTAGGGCAAAAAGTTTAGTGTACCTAGAACGGCCTCGGTGACCTCTATTCACCATTAAAGTATTTCCGTTTCCCAATGAAACACCCTGTATACACGTAATTTTTGATTTTCTAAATCTGACTGAACTAAAAAATTAAAGTTTGGGAAAAGACTAGCCCATCCATATGTGAACATTTCATTTTGGTCATAGGGTGTGGATTTTACGTCTACTCCTATTTAGGGTCTGTTTTTAATTCTCGTTCTCAAAACTACCAAAAATTTCAAAAATATAAGTTCGACTTTTGCTGCTTCTGATAGTACTGATCATTACATTTCCAACGCATATCTAATTTTGAAAAAAAAAATACCAGAGAACGGCAGTTCTCGCCAGTGGCGCACAACGCCCCTACATGCGACACTATAAATACACGAAATTTTAGATTTTCTAAACCTGACTGAATTAAAAATTGAGCCAAATCTCGTCTTAAAGTTTAGGAAAAGACTCGTCCATCCATGTATTACTTCTCCATTTTGGTCGAAGGCTGTGGATTTTACGGCCCTTCCCATTTAGGGTCTGTTTTTCGTTCTCGTCCCCAAAACTCCCAAAAATTTCAAAAACTTAAGTTCGACCTTTGCGGCTTCTGATAGCACTGATCATTACCTTTTCAACGCATCTTTAATTTTGAAAATCGGTTACACCGTTCAAAAGTTTCCGAGCTCAGAATTAGAACTCAATTTTTATTTAAAATGGGGAAAAATGTTTGTGGATATGTATGTATGTATGTATGTATGTGGAAAAGTTACACCGATCTGAATTTTTTTTTCTGTGTTTCAAGAGGGTGTGAGGGCCGATTCAGAACCGGTGTAATTTTTGACTTCTTACTACCCGTAAGCCAGATATAGAGCTAGTTAGATACAAAATGGCAAATTTTTGGGCGTATATATCTTAGGTTCAAGGAGAGACAGGAAAATCGCAAATACTCACATCAATAGGGCTGAGTTAAGCTTTCAAATGGTGCCTAAGCGATCAAGCTCAGACATACACACGGCTCAGTATAACCGAAAAATTGAAAAACTAAACTTTGAAAGTTTTGGTTTTCCGACAATTACTCAAAATTTCAAACTACGAATTGCGCCAATAACTGAGCGTTTGTAGAAGGACTCTAGGCGAATCTAACGTTGTTTACCTCATATCCGGGAAAATTCGAAATTTTAAGTTATACGTTTCATAATTATGATCAAATCTATTTCCTATGGGGAAAAACGGTTTTTCACGCTCAATAATTAAATGGTGGGTTACAACAACGTTATAAGCGACAGATTGGGTCAAAGTGAGGTTTTAATGCAATATTATTGTATATCCAATGACCAATGCGAGCATCTTTCAATCAGGCTAAAAACATTTTACCTTCCCCGAGTTTTTCGTACCGCAATATTGGTATCCGTATTGTCATAAATGACTTGTCAATAAGTTTTTTCCATCTCCTGCATAATCTTAATTCTGTCGCTTACAACATTGTTGTAGCCTACCATTCAATTTCTGTAGCAGCTTTGGTTTTCATACTTGACCGTAGATGCATCAGATACTACTTGTTAATACGTTTCAAACTCATGTTTAGTGTTCAAAATCGGTTAAACCGTTTAGAAGTTATTAAGCTACAAAAGTATAATCCAATTAACAATTATCCCCGAAATGGTTTATGTAGTTGTAGTGGTTACGACGCTAAATTTGATCTGCAACGGTCAATCTGTGTTCATTTACCGGCCATCCCAATATTTTTATTTAATCTATTTCGACTAGAAAAAAAATCTAGTGTACATTCGATGGACACTAGATCATTTGGGAGATAATGCGACAAAGGTGACCATTGATAAAACTTAACGTGTAATCGAGAAAAATTGCATTCACCTTTATACATTTAATTTGTATATAACTTGAAAAACTCCTGATACAAGAATAAAAAACCGCTAAACGTCGTAAAAATGAGTGGCCCATACAATATTCCAGCTACAAAAGATCTGGTATGAAAATTACGTGGCGCGAAAATGTATTTTCATTTTGATGCAAAACAAAATTCTAGTTTTACTTTAAAAGATTTTTCCATAATATTTGCTAAATTTGAAGTAAACGCGCCACAAAAGAGTTTCAAAATTCAAACGGTATCAAATTTACTCTTTTGTGGCGCGTTTACTTCAAATTTTGCAAATATTATGGAAAAATCTTTTAAAATAAAACAAGAGTTTTGCATCAAAATGAAAATACATTTTCGCGCCACGTAATTTTAATATCAGATCTTTTGTAGCTGGAATATTGTATACGCCACTCATTTTTACGGTGTTTAGCGGTTTTTTATTCTTGTATAATATACAACTATAACTCAAAGTTCTTCTCCGTCTTTCAAAGTGTCATTAATCACGTAATATATGATTTTAATAATGTACAGAATCATAGCAAGACCTTTTGGTTAAATCTGAATTCGTCAGAATCGAAATCATTAATTTGTTATAAAAACAAATCAATTGTGCTTATTTCATTTATAAAAACGTAGTTTCTTTGATTTAAATATTCTTATAAATTGTACAGATTATAGTTGTATAGATAATACATAAATCATTTCTTGTTCAATTATAGCGCAATCTATCAACAACTCTACTCCATCTATCGAACAAAGTAATCACCTGAATAAATCAAGATACGTCTTCAATATATAATACCTTAACTCACGCCCTTGTACACAACACCGATAACAAGGTAGGTATTCAGTATTTATTCTGGGCAGATTATCGGAGAACAGGCCATTTTTGGGAAAAGTTATTTACCAGCAATTTTATTGCTGGAATCGAACCTTATGATTGTATATATTAATAATATAGGTATGCAAAGTCCGCAGATAGTGTGCTACTTTTTTTATAAACAAAATGGCGCCCGAAAATCGTGTTTTTCAATTTTTGCTGTATAACTTTAAAGATTTTCACTTTACGCCAAAAACACCCAAATAAAAATTCACCGTAATTAAATTCTGCATAGAGACGTGTTTTCCTGATATACTTCGACGAAAATTTTCCCCAGAAAATGCCGGTTTTTCCAACAAAATCTTTAATTTTCAACTAAAATTTTAGATAAGTAATTGTTTATTAATAATTAAATAACTTTTTTTTTATAAAAAGACAATATACCTATCTAATGTACTTTACAGAATTTAAATTGGATTATTTAAGCGGCCTCAAGAATATTTTAAAGTTATTAACAATTTTTTGGCTTATAAATAAATAGAATATCTCGGGCAATATTAAATTAAATTATATCACGAAAATGGTATTGGAAATAAAGTGACAGGGCACTTCTTTTAAAAGGAGAAACGTTAAATTGTGATGAGTGGTTCCTGAGATACAATCGGTCAAAGTTGACCGGCATTTACGGCAAAGATATGAACAATAAGATCATATTTTTCGAACCATCACCTTTTTATTTTTATCATCTTTCTTCACACCAATTTTCATATCTTTAAAATAATGATAACATATATTATTATAATAAAAACTATCGATATTACGAGTAAAAATTTCCAAAAAGAGCAAAATTCCAATCAAAAATTAGGTTGGAGAAAATGTAATCAAAATGTGTTCAAAATCGGTATACGTTAAAAAAAAGCATTTTCTCGGCTTCCCGTGGAGCAATTTTATTCCCCAGTAACTCGAGTAGAGGCATCTAACTAACGCATTATTAAATGTCAACGTTGCTTTTGTTTTGTTATAATAAATGAATTTATTTATTATAACAAAATTTTAATTTGTTTAAATAAAGATTGTTTAAATAATTATACAGCTTTTAATTGAGTTTTCTTTTCGTATAAATAAAATAATCTATTATAACAAAACAAAAGCAAGTTTGACATTTAATAATGCATAAGTTAAATGGCTCGAGTAGTGTACAAATACTCGAGTTACTTGGGAACAAAAAAAGAATGAAGAAAATTGCTCCATGGGAAGCCGAAAAAATTCATTTTTTAACGTATACCGATTTTGAACTTTGAGATTACATTTTCTTCAACCTGATTTTTGATTGGAATTTTGCAATTTTTGGCAATTTTCACTCGTAATATCGATAGTATTTATTATAATAATATATGTTGAAATGGTATTTGGAGGACGAGGTACAACTACGAGGTATACCACAGATATAAACATATATTTGGTGGTAAAGACGTAGTATCTCTTACAAGAATAGGAAGACTAAGATGGGCAGGACATCTAGCAAGATCACAGCATAACAACCCTCCTAGAAGAATCCTTATGTCACAACCTGTGGGAATTAGAAATAGGGGTAGGCCAAAACTTAGATGGAAAGATGGTGTAGATGAGGATGGGAGAAAAATAGGCGCAGCAAACTGGCAACGGTTGGAAATGGATAGGACTGACTGGCGTAATAGACTTGGGAAGGTCGAGGCTCTTTCATAGGGCTGTAGCACCATTGATGATGATGATGTGATTATTTTAAAGATATGAAAATTGGTGTGAAGAAAGAGGATAAAAATAAAAGGTGATGGTTCAAAAATTGAGATCCTATTTTTTATATCTTTGCCGTAAATGCTGGCCAACTTTAACCGGTTGTATCTCAGGAATCACTCATCACAATTAAATGTTTTTTCTTTAAAAGAAGCGTACTGCCGCTTTTTTTCCAATAGCGTTTTTATGATTTAATTTAATATTTACCGAGATATTCTATTTGTTTATAAGCCAAAAATTTTTTATATTTATAATATATTCCTGAGGCAACCTAAATTATCCAATTTTAATTCTGTAAAGTACATTCGATAGGTACAGTGTCTTTTTATACAAAAATCATAGTTATTATTATGTATCGTAATTATTGTGGTTATTATAGCTACCGTAAATTTTTAATTAACAATTCAATTGTTGCTAAACTATTTGTTCAATTTCCATTGGCTTCTGGAATTATAATCCATAAAAAAAGAGCTTTCATACTACCAAGTTATTTAATTATTGATATACAATTACTTATCTAAAGTTTTAGTTGAAAATCAAAGATTTTGTTGGAAAAACCGACATTTTCCGTGGAAAATTTTTGACGAAGTGAATCGGGAAAATCACGTCTCTATGCAGAATTTAATTACGGTGAATTTTTATTTGAGTGTTTTTGGTGTAAAGTTAAAATCTTTGGAGTTATAGAGCAAAAATTGAAAAAAAAAACACGATTTTCGGGAGCCATTTTGTTTATAAAAGAAGTAGCACACTATCTGCGGATTTTGCATACCTATATTATTAATATATACAATCATAAGGTTCGATTCCAGCAATAAAATTGCTGGTAAATAACTTTTCCTTCTATTTTGCTAATTAGCCCAGAGTAATTGGTGTTATCGGTATTTTGTACAAGGGCGTAAGCTAAGGTATTTTAAAGAAATATTTTGATTTATTTACGTAAATACTCCGTCTGTTCGGTAGACAGGGTATAAAATAAATGTTGTAAATGACTTTAATCACGGACGTATCTTTTTTTATGTCACTTCCAACTTAATGGGTTAGAAAGCAATCGAAAAACTGTGACGCATTGAAAGATGCTTTTGAGAAGGAGTATAATTTCATTTTGTCCTGAGTGCTTACTTTATACTGTTATTTAAAAAAAATCACTTCCAACAATTATCCCAATGCCACCCAAAGGAGTAAATCTTCAATAATATATCAAAGATATGCAGTATAGTTTATCCTCGTTTAACTTATTGTGATTAAAATAATAACGATATTACTAGTTTTTTTCGGTGAGTTAAAAAGGGACCTATTTAGTATAAAAAGTTATTCTTGAATAATGTCATGCATCTGCAAAGATCCGTTGGAACAACTGTATTTGGATAAAATATTCCGTCTATTAGATCTTCAATTTTTTTTAATTGACTGAGCTTATAAAATTATTTTCATGGTCAGAAAGTCTATTAATAGTATATCTCGAATTATTTCAAGGTTGCCAAATTTCAGATAACTTTCAATTATTTCAATATTATCTTTATTGATTTAAAAGTGCCACAAACCATTTGTGTAGTGATCATTTACGAGATAATAATATTATTTTATATATTATTAGTATTGAGTAGTTTATAATCTTTCCATTTGTTAATTGTGTGTATTTTTTATGTTCGCGACAAATGACAATATTTTTATGGGATTTTGCAATATTAGTACGAATTTTTTGTAACGAATTTTAAATTTTAATTATAATGAATAATTTGATTCTGCATACCATTTAATAAGATTTATCTCAGTGCTATTTGGATGTTTTAAAATATAGGGCTCTCCTCTTGATGTGTAAGTGAACAGCTGTAAAAAGATTAGTGTGAAGTATTCTGCCAAAAGTGAATAAATCTCGAGATGTTTTCCAATGGTGTACTACAGTCTTGGATCCAGCGGTCAATAGGTACAGAAAAAAGTTTTTAATCTAAAACCCCTTTCACGCCATAGGACTTTGGTCGTCACGACACGCGGTCGTAACGACAGTTTGACGTACATTCCATTAGTCCAATTATACAGCAATATATTAGACCAGGAAGAATCTGTTTTTAGGTGGATGTGAGAGGTCACGGTTCTTAGACATTACTACGGTTGCCTAAATCGACTAACCAATGAACATTAAGGGTGAGATTACGTCACGAGAGTTTACTGTCATTTGAATCGTAATATGATTTTTTTCGAATCCTGAGAAAACCAAGTATTTTAGAAAAATTTAAACGCAGGATTCAAGATTACATTATTACCGAGGGCGGAAAGCCCCTTAGAATAAATAAAAAGTTTCTTTTGAATGAAATATTTGAAATTAAATATCACACTTCTCTTTTATTTTCAGCCCTGTAACTTATTAAAATAAACATTTTACAAGTTTTCAGGGACTTTCAGCCCTCGGTAATAATGTAGTCTTTCATTCTGAGTGTAAATGTTTCAAAAATATTTATTAGTTTTCTCAGGATTCGAAAAAAATGAATAAAATTTAAACACATTGAGAATTTTGACATGCGTCAAAATTTTGCATTAACTCAATGTAAAATTCTAAACTGTTGAATTCCAGCTTCCCTGATAATTATTGTACATCAAAAGACATTAGAAACTATTTGTAGAGGATTGAAATCTGTATTGGAAATAACTGTTAAAATTGGTCTACGTAATTAAACATATTCCAAAATTTTGTTAAAATGTAATACATTTTAGTTTTCAGCCCAAACTTAAGCCACACACAATGCAATAATGTTCACATTTTTTAACTGTCAATATTTTTATTTTATCATATATTGTTTAAAAACAATACAGTTGATAAGATACCCTCAGTTGCGGAGAAAGGATTAATAATAAAGATTTTTTTATTCAGTCAATGGTGTGAGCACTGTCAGTTAAATAGTAACGTGTGGCCTTACTTTTACACGCATACCTATTGTGGCAAATGTATCATATTTTTCAAAATTTTGGAATGCATTTAAATCGTAGAACAATTTTAACTTTTGATTTTAATACAGATTTTAATTCTCTACAAGTATTCTCTCATGACTTTTTATGTAAAATAATTAGGGAAGCAGGAATTCAACAATTCAGAATTTTACATTGAGTTTCCTATGGCCCTTTTTATGATTCACCACCCGGTATAAGATAAAATGTGTACTATTTGTCTAATTATTTCATAATAACACAAATAATACACATATATACACAATAACACACATTCAATGATCCAAAATCATTTAAAAATATGGGAATGTAAACTCTTGTGACGTAAAGTCAAAAATATAAGTCTCCCCACCACCGTCGGACAAGACAACCGTAATAAAGTCTAATAACCGTGGTGAGAGGTGGCATTCGGATTTTTGCGGATAAAGTTAGGTGATAACTTCGTTAATAATATTTGACTTATGCTCCTTCTCAAATATGCCCGGAACATTAATAAAAAAATAAAATATTTAAAAAATTCAAGAAACTTGGTTTTTTTTTCTATTTTCTTTGCTTATAACTTTAAAACGATTCATTTTGGAACAAAGTCGTATCAGAATAAAACAAAGATAATTAAATTTTCTATCAGATGCGATTCGTTAAAAATGTCTTAATTTAACACCGTTGTTGCAAAATAGCAATAAATTTAAAATAAGGGGCAAAACAAGCCTGTCTTTATTCACTGTTTTTCCATCACTTAGGTTACACTTGGAACCTTGCTAATTCGCTTAGAAAATTTTTGTAATGTGCTAAAACCGTTTACCAAATCTCATTAAAATTGACTTACTAGATTTTGCATAATAATTTTGCAATCTAAACTTTTTTTAAAAAATTAAATTTTTTAAAATCTTGCACAACAAAAACTAGAACATACAACAAAGATTTGTCAATTTTTTTACATATAAAGAAGTACTCTACCTATATAATGCACTTTACAGAATTCAATTCGGATTATTTAAGCAGCCTGAGCAATGTTTTTAAATTATAAACAATTTTTTGGCTTGTAAACAAATTAGTGCTGTGGCCAGGAGGGGGTGCTACGGGCTCCTTTATTTAGATAGACTTACCCAAGCTTTTTTATGTATTTTGACCCGTAGAACACGAATTTTTTGGGTAACAGTTGATCCGGATGTCGATAAGATTGTTATAAACAAAGAACTTGAGGAATTACATAAAATCGATTTTTCGCAAAGTAAAACATCTTTTTGTATTTCTTGGGTAATTCTAAGCAAAAAATGTTCCTACAAGTTTTTTCGTAGGATGCATAGTTTTCGAGATAAACGCGGTGGAACTTTCCAAAAATCGAGAAATTGCAATTTTTGAACGCGAATAACGTTTGATTAAAAAAATAAAATAGCAATTCTGCTGACAGCATTTGACAGTTTAAGTCAAATTATACCGGTTTTAATTATTTGCATTGCTAAAAATTAATTTTTTTATTATTAAACAAAGCTTGTTTATAAGCCAAAAAATTGTTTATAAAAAAACATTGCTGGGGCCCCTTAAATAATCCGATTTTAATCCTGTAAAGTGTATTAGATAGGTAGAGCACCTCTTTATACGTAAAAAAATTAGCCAACTTCTAAATGGTCTACTTTTTGTTCAGAAAGATTTTAAAAAATTTGAACTTTTTTAAAAACATTTAGATTGCAAATTTATTATGTAAAATTTATTAGGTCGATTTTAATGGAATTTGGTACACGACTTAAATATGTTACAATGAATTTCCTAATAGTCCAGAAAGCCACTGCGCATCCGCTAGGAAAAATATTCTAATTCGGATTTTTTGCACAATCTTACTCAAAAAGGACTCCTTTTAACAAATTTGCATGTTGCCAGAAACAAAAGGTGGTCAAAAATTTCTTAAACGTTTTTTTTTTGTTTTTTTCCTAAAATTATTTTTTTTGCACGGAAAAAAGTTTTTTTAGGGTTTTTGGATCATTCCAAACAGAAAAGGTCTTTAGTGACTTTTCTCTAAAAATGATAGTTTTTGACATATAAGCGATTAAAAATTGAAAAATTGCGAAATCGGCCATTTTTAACCCTCAAAAACTATGTGAAAAACTGAAAATTTGAATGTTGTCAAGGTAGATAGATATTCTTTAAACATTGATTGATGAAACCCCGAAGAGTTTTTTGCAATACAATATTCAAAACTCCTTTGTTTTTTAATTGATAATCAAGTGTGCGCGACACTATTTTCCACCGACAGTATGGTGCAAATGAAAGGAATAAATTCATTATTTCGTAAACCGGCAACTTTAAGGAAAAATCCCGAAACAGGTCGATTTTTATTTTTAAGTTATGGTATTGTGGCATATATGGTATACTAGTGACGTCATCCGTCTGGGCGTGATGACGTAATCGATGATTTTTTTAAATGAGAATAGGGGTCGTGTGGTAGCTCATTTGAAAGGTTCTTCAATTCTCTATTCAGTAATGTAAATATTTACATAATTATTTATACAGCGTGTCCTTCTACTTCTTTTTTTGTCAAATAATTTAATTTAATAAAAATTTTTTGGACATCCTGTATAAATAATTATGTAAATGTTTATATTACTGAATAGAGAATTAAAGAACCTTTGAAATGAGCTAGCACATGACCCCTATTCTCATTTAAAAAAATCATCGATTACGTCATCACGTCCAGATGGATGACGCCACTAGTATACCATATATGCCACAATATCATAACTTAAAAATAAAAATCGACCTGTTTCGGGATTTTTCCTTAAAGTCGCCGGTTTAGGAAATAACGAATTTATTCCTTTCATTTGCACCATACTGTCGGTGGAAAATAGTGTCGCGCACGCTTGATTAGCAACTAAAAAATAAAGGAGTTTTGAATATTGTATTGCAAAAACCTCTTCGGGATTTCATCAATCGATGTTTAAAGAATATCTACCTATCTTGGCAACATTTAAATTTTCAGTTTTTCACATAGTTTTTGAGAGTTAAAAATGGCCGATTTCGCAATTTTTCAATTTTTAATCGCTTATATGTCAAAAAGTATCATTTTTAGAGAAAAGTCACTAAAGACCTTTTTTGTTTGGAATGATCCAAAAAACCTAAAAAAACTTTTTTCCATGCAAAAAAATAATTTTAGGAAAAAAACAAAAAAAAAACGTTTAAAAAATTTTTTACCACTTTTTGGTCCTGGCAACATGCAAATTTGTTAAAAGGAGTCCTTTTTGAGTAAGATTGTGCAAAAAATCCGAATTAGAATGTATTTCCTAGCGAATCCGCAGTGGCTTTCTGGACTATAAGCGAATTACTAAGGTTCTAAATGCCACCAACGTGGTTAAAAACTATTGAATAACAACATACTTATTTGCCCCCTTATTTTGTATTTATTGCTATATTGCAGAAAAGGTAATACCTTAAGACATTTTTACCAGGCGTATATCATACAAAATTTAATTATCTTTATTTTATTTCTCTACGACTTTGCTCCAAAACGAATCGTTTTAAAGTTATAAGCAAAGAAAGCAGAAAAAAATCGATGTTTTTCGAAATTTTTAAATATTTTAATTTTTTTATTTATGTTCCGGGCATATTTGAGAAGGAGCATAAGTCAATTATTATTACTGAAGGTGTCACCTAACTTTATCTGCAAAAATCCAAATGCCACCTCTCACATCCAAAAATAGACGTTTTTTCGCAGATCCTTACTGGTCTATAGACCATTTAAGTAAGTTATAAGAATTTTCTAAACGAATTACTAAGGTTATAAGTGCCACCAAAGTGATTAAGAAACATTGAATAACAACAGGTGTATTTTGCCCCCTTACTTTGTATTGTTGCAATTCTAGATGGGTTCCGGGATTAAGAGAATTGTTACTCTGTTTTAACAAGTTTATTAAAATTCCTAATAAAGTAAAGTACAAAAATAAGTCCTCCAAAATTCAAACGTGACAAAAACAATTATTATGACAAAACTTCTAAATTGACAAATATATCTGTCAGATTCCTTATTAGTCTGACTTACTCCATCTACTTACACCTATGCTAGGTGATTTATAACACCGCCCCCTTCTTTCAGGCTGTTCGCCCCGAACAGTACCTAAATGGACCAGGTCGGTGGATTCTGCCCTTCATAAGGACACAGTCTCTCTAGGTGGACGACCTTCGGCTTACTTCGTGGCGTCAGTTGCACCCTATACACAAGGTCGTTTATCTTCTTAATGACCAGGTACGGTCCCCCCCAGGGCCGCTGCAACTTGGGACTTAGACCTTTCCTTCTCGTTGGTTGGTAGAGCCAAACTGCATCACCTTCCTTGAAACTAACAGGTGTGGATTTCTTATCGAACCTAACCTTCATCCGGTCACTGGTGAGTTGTAGCTTGTTTCTGGCGAAATCGTGGACCTTAACCAGTCGATCCTTTAGACCGCTGACATACTCGGGAAGTGTCTCTTGACCCGCCTCCCCGTCTGGTACATTACTATGTAGGAGATCGATGGGAAGCCTCATCTCTCGACCAGTTAACAGCATTGCTGGAGTGTAACCAGTTGCATCATGTTGGGAACTTCGGTATGCTAGCAGAAACAGAGGCACCAGTTTGTCCCAGTCTCTCTGGTTTTCGTCTACAAACAGGGACAGGTAGTTGTTGATGGTCCGGTTATGTCTTTCTACCATGCCGTCGGATTGAGGATGGAGCGGTGTTGTTCTGGTCTTCTTAATTCCTAACAAAGCCATCATGGTCTTCCAAACTGCCGATTCGAAGTTGCGCCCCTGGTCAGAATGAAGCAGAAGTGGAACACCATGTCGGGAAACGACATTCTCCAGCAGGGCTTCACCAACTGTGACTGCTTCTTGGTTGGGTAGTGCAACTACTTCAGGCCATTTGGAAAAATAATCCATAGCAACCATCAAATATTTATTTCCTGATGCTGTCTCTGGAAATGGTCCCAAAATGTCTACAGCAACTCGTTCCCATGGAGTTCCAGTAATATATTGTTGGAGTTTTCCCCTAAGTCTTGTTTTGGGTCCCTTCTTGGATGCACACAGGTCACATCGTTTGCACCATTCTTCCACATCTTGCCGACAATGAACCCAATAATATCTCTCACGGACTCTGGCCAGAGTCCTATTGATTCCAAAATGCCCGCCGGAGCGACTATCGTGAAGTTCTGCAAGCACGTCCTTAACACATGACCTTGGGAGAACAACTTGGGGCACTGTTCTTGTTCCATCTGGACTCTCCCATTTACGAGTGATGATGTCATCTCGTAGACACAGGGAGTCCCACTGAAGCCAATAGCCCTTAACTGCTTGCCCATATTTTGCAATCTCCTGCCACTGTGGTCTAGCTCCGTGGTCCAGCCACTCCCGAACTATTTTTAGATCTGTATCTTCCTTTTGTTCAGCCTGAAGGTTTTCTAGAGCTTCTTCGTCATTTCTACCCTCTATGGTTCTCAACTGTAGAATCTGGCCATCTCGTTCTTCTTGGCGGTCGCAGAATCGACAGTTCCTCCCGTTGCATGGTCTTCTCGAGAGACCGTCGGCATTCCCATGACTTCTTCCCGCTCTGTGACGAATTTCAAAATCATAAGTCTGTAGTTTCTCCAGCCACCGAGCTATCTGACCTTCAGGTGTCTTGAAATTGAGAAGCCATTGCAAGGCAGAATGATCGGTTCTTATCAAGAATTTTCTGCCATAGAGGAACGAATGGTAGTGTTCTACTGCTTTGACGACTGCCAATAACTCCTTTCTGGTGACACAGTAGTTTCTTTCTGCTTTTCCCAAAGTTTTGCTGAAGTATCCTATGACGCGTTCCTCGCCCTCTTGTACTTGGGAAAGCACCGTCCCGATACCATTTTGAGAAGCATCTGTATCAAGCACGAAAAGACCCTGTTCTTTCGGATATGCCAGGATTGGAGCCGTAGTCAATTTATGCTTGAGTGTGGTGAAGGCAAGCTGGCACTCTGGTGTCCAGTCAAATGACAGTTTTCTCTCAGTCAGATTATGGAGAGGTTTGGCAATCTTACCAAAATCTTTCACGAAGCGACGATAGTAACTGCAAAGACCAAGGAAGCTTCGGATATCGTGTTTGTTTCTTGGTGTGGGCCATTCCTGTACTGCTTTTATTTTCGCCTGATCTGCTGCAATTCCTGAGGATGAAATTACATGTCCAAGGAAACTAACTTTTTCTTGGAAGAGCTCGCACTTTTTGGCATTTACTTGTAGGTGAGCGTTCCTTAGTCTGGTGAAAACTTCTTTCAAATTGGCAAGATGTTCGTCGAAATCTTTTCCGATGACCATAATGTCGTCGAGGTATACCAGACAGATTTTCCATGTAAGTCCTCTAAGTACTAGCTCCATTAAACGTTCAAACGTGGCAGGTGCATTACACAATCCGAATGGCATCACTTTGAATTGGTAGAGCCCATTTCCAGCAGAAAATGCGGTCTTCTCTCTGTCTTCAGGGTGTACTGCAACTTGCCAATAACCGCTTTTGAGGTCCACAGTGGAAAACCATTTCGACTCAGCCAAGGCACTAAGTGTATCATCAATACGGGGTAGTGGATAGCTGTCCTTCTTGGTAACGCTATTCAGCCTCCTGTAGTCGACACAGAACCGCGTTGAGCCATCTTTCTTGGTTACCAACACCACTGGAGAAGACCAGGGGCTACTCGACTCTTCGATGACATTCTCCTTTCGCATATCTTCAAGGATGGCAAAAGCTTCTTTTTGTTTTGCAAATGGAAGACGTCTTGGTGCCTGTCTTATGGGGTTGGAGTTGTCAGTGTTAATCCGATGTTGGACTAAGTCAGTGCGGCCAGTTATTTCTCCTTTAAAGAATATGTCACTTTCGTTGTTGATGAACTCTTCTGCTTTTTGGTATTCATCTTCAGATAGATGTTCCCATGACTTCTTAAAATCTTCCAAAATTTCAGTGGAGAGTTGGTGTGTACTGCTAGCTGTTGGCACGTTTTCTTCTATTCTGGTCACTCTTACAACTGGCTCGCATATTCCAAGCACTTGGCCCTTTTTGAAAGTAATTTTATTGCCATTCGGGTTGGCCACCCTTACTGGAACGGTCTGCTTATCCCCATCTACCAAACATCTGGCCACAATGACGCCCTCGTGAATCTGCTCGTCTGGTTCTAATAACATGGCTCCCAAGCCACCAGATGCATCAATTTGTGCAACCACGATCTTTTCACTGTTAGGAGGGATCTTCGTGTCTTTTGCTACTAACATCTTTAGCCCATTGTGCTGCTTTCTGGAGGATGACAGTAGAATTTCTTCATTGCCGACGACTAAGGTCCTGTGTCTGACATCTACAATAAACCCATGTTCGGACATAATGTCGACACCTAGGATGAACTCGTCTACGATGTCGGCTACTAGGACCACTACTTCTATCTCGATGTGTCCCAGCTCGATTTTTACGCAACTGTCCCCATAAACAGTAATGTTTTCGCCTGTCGCTGTCTCTAGTATGGGAGATTTCGATATTATTCGTGTAGATGACTGGTCCAGTAAACGTTTACTCATAACTGACCTAGTTGCCCCAGTATCGATGGTAAAACTGCATCTGTCGCCATTGAGAAGTCCATCGGCAACTAAGCTGTCACTACTTCGTCTTATTGTGGATATTGAGAATCTGGGAGCTTGGGACAGGTCAGCCAACGTGCGCCCCTTGACGTTGACTTCTTTTAGTTTTCCGAATTGCGTTGATAATGTGGAGGTTGCCTACTGTCCTCTGATCTTGTACGTTGTCTGCAATCACGTTGAAGGTGGCCTATCAATCCACAAAAATAACACTTTAGGCGCCCCTGACGTTTTTGCTTCAAAGATTCAGCTATTGGGCCAAGATATTTCTCGAATTGGGCGGCCAACACCCGGGACAACGTATTTAGATCGCCTTCTGCCACTTCAGCAACACCTCTTATTTGATGGATTTTGCGTTGATGGCGGGACACATTCTTCACGGCTTCGTACTCCAATGCTGCAACAATAGCGTCCTTCAATATTTGGTAGCGCCCTCTTCCTAGTCGTAATGTTTGCTGGAGTTCTACATCGCGCAGGCCATCAAGGAAACATTGGATGGTAAACTGGTGTAGAAACTCTTCAGGGGCTTCGGGCCAAGCGAGTCGTGCCATCTTTTCTACTTCTGCTCCGTATTCTTGCACAGATTCGTTGGAGCCTTGGATACGCACTTTTAGTTGGCTCTGGTATACTTGCTTCAAATATTGGCTGCTGTATCTTAGTTCTAGAGCCGATACGACAGTCTCATATTTCTTTTGTGCGTCCTCTGGAATGTTTTGAAGGATTTCTACAGCCTTACCTCGAAGTGCTAATATGAGAGCAGTTGCCTTCTGTTCATTTGTCCATCCATTATTTTGTGCAGCAGCTTCGAATTGTCTTCTATACACTGGCCAGGATGTCTCGCCGTCAAATGTAGGAGGCTTAATTATTCCGTTGACAGGGGAACAAACCACTTCTGGTTTACCTTCAACTCTCAGTTTCTGGGACTTTTCAATTTCTAGGCGGATATTTTCAAGAGTTCTCGTTACCTCATCGTGCCTTTTTTCTACTAGGCCTCTTGTTACTTCAAGCTCTTTAATCATGTCTTCTTTTGTCTCTTCGATTTCTTTTTTCATATCTTCTTTTGTGTCTTCGATTTCTTTTTTCATATCTTCTTTTGTCTCTTCGATTTCTCTTTTCATATCTTCTTTACTCACTTTTGAAGTCTCTATTTTTGAGATAAGTGTCACGAGCAACTCTCGGTCTTCCTGGCGACGTAAATTTTCTATTTCTTTTTCTTCCTGGCGACGTTTGTCTTCATTTTCTTTTTCTTCCTGCCGACGTTTTTCCATGGCGGCAATCATGTCTCTAATTTCTTCCATCGTCTCGCTTCTTGTTTTCACCATACAAATTCTCTTAATCCCACTTTACTTCTGACACCAATTGTTGCAATTCTAGATGGGTTCCGGGATTAAGAGAATTGTTACTCTGTTTTAACAAGTTTATTAAAATTCCTAATAAAGTAAAGTACAAAAATAAGTCCTCCAAAATTCAAACGTGACAAAAACAATTATTATGACAAAACTTCTAAATTGACAAATATATCTGTCAGATTCCTTATTAGTCTGACTTACTCCATCTACTTACACCTATGCTAGGTGATTTATAACAGTATTTATTGCTATATTGCAATTTTAATATTGTAATTTTAATAATACCTTAAGACAGTTTTGACCAGTCGTATATCATACAAAATTCAATTATTTTCAATTATTCAATTCTCTACGACAGGGGTCGGCAACCTTTTTTGGATGGCGGGCCATGTTCAAACTAAAACTTTTTATGCGGGCCGCATATTCAAATGTAGCTTAAATGAGGCCCTTAGAGCACAAGGGGTGTAAGTGCCAAGTTTTGAGAAAACTTTGTTCAAAGTTCTAGACAAATTTAAAAAATCTAGGTACGTACTAATTACTTAGCATGTTTTCAATGACATGCCGTTTTTATCATTTTATTGTTAGTTTATGTGGAAAGTTTGAAGGCAACATGTTTTCTATGTATTTGGGAGTCCATTTTTGTATTTAATCCAATTGTCACTTACACCCCTTGTGTTCTAGAGGGCTCAAATAGTCTTTTTCTTCTTCTTCAGCCTATTTGCATCCTCTCCTGGACAAAGGCCACTCCAGGAGTTCTCCACTTCTCTCTGTTTTGTGATATTTAGTGCCTGTTTCTCCCCAGTTTTGCTTTGATATCTAGCAATCGTTTTTGTAGTCTGCCTCTACTACGACTGTGCTTGTCTGGTCTCCAATGTATACTGTTTTTCTTTCCCATTTCGTTGTTTTGTTATGCCACGAGTCCTACTCAGTTCCATTTCATTTGCACAATTCTTCCAATGACATCTTCCACCTTTGTCTTGCTTCACAGGTCCTTATTTCCCTATATATTCTTTCAGAGATTCTCCAAGCAAAGCTTAAAGCTACAAAGCAAAGTTTGATGGACCTCTGTGTTGTTCTTAATCTATATTCATTTTTCATCTACTTTAATAATAATATTTATTATCTTATTTTTGTCGTTTATAGTGATTCCATTTTTATCTTTTATCTGGTATATTTGTTATCGATCTTTACTATTTAGTGTTTTTAACAATAATTGCATACTTTTTGTCTTTCTCTAAAATATTTTCGGTTTGTTCGGTGTTGTTGTCCCTGATGTTTTGTCTTATTCTTTTTATTATTGCCTTATTACGGTCCTTATATTCTAGTTAATTTCAGCCCACGCAACTTCTGTCCGTAGTCGTCTGTTATGTTTCTGTCTTTAATTTATTATATTTCATAAGTTTGTTGATTTTTCGTTATATGATATTAGTGCTTTGTCGGGCCGCGGTAAAAGTTGCAAAGGGCCGCATGCGGCCCGCGGGCTGCAGGTTGCCGACCCCTGCTCTACGACTTTGTTCCAAAATGAACCGTTTTAAAGTTATAAGCAAAGAAAGCAGAAAAAAATTGATGTTTTTCGAAATTTTTAAATAACTTAATTTTTTTATTAATGTTCCGGGCATATTTGAGAAGGAGCATAGGTCAATTATTATTACTGAAGGTGTCACCTAACTTTATCTGCAAAAATCCGAATGCCACCTCTCACATCCAAAAATACACGTTTTTTTACAGATTAGTCCTGGTCTATACGTAGACTTTCACAAAGGACGACCACGGCTAAGGGCTCTATTAGTCTAGGTAACTGGTGGCGCAACTAGTGGCGCAACTAGTGGGCCCACCAAATTGTGAGCACGGGCAACTGGTGGCCGAGAATAGCCACCAGCAAAAATAATAAACTGAATTGCAACTGGAAAAATAATCAAATGCAATTGGAAACTTGTTTGTTATCAATTTTACGAAAAAAAGTTATTCTTCATAAAATGCTCTTAATAGTATAAAATATAAGATGCAACCATCAGATTCAAATTTTGTGAATTTTATACGAGGTATGTCAAAAAAGATGAATTTCGCTCAAGAGTAAAGTATTAAACAATATCGAAAAATGTTTTATAAAAAGTTGTTCGGAATTAAAATCTATGTTTGAATATGCAATTACATTCTTCTAATTGAAATATTGTGAACCGTAAAGGTACTTTACTCTTGGACGAAATTCATATTTTTTAACATACCTCGTATAGAATTGATAAAAGTTTATTATTATCATTGGATCTTAGATTTTATAGACCATATAAAGTTTTTTGTAAAAAATAACTTTTTTGTAATAAAATGATGTTGGGTATCTGTAATTTAAAAAAAATTGCATTTTTTTTCAATTAGAATGATGTAATAAAATTAATGCGACCCAAAACATAGTTTTTTTAATTCTTAACAACTTTTCATAATAACAATTTTCGATGTTGGGAAATCTAAAGGTACTTTACATACAATTTTTTTGACATACCTCGTATAACATAGACTATGCAGAGCATTTTATAAAGAATATTTTTTTTCGTAAAATTGATAAGAAAAAAGTTTCCCATATGGTTCCAAGTTACGCAGACATACTGTACCTTTATATAAAAGCTCATTTTTTTTTTAAATTTTCCAATTAACGTCACATTCGGATTCAGCATAATCAAAAACAAAACAGAAACATTTTTGATCAAGGTAAAGTGATTCACCGAATTTCTAAAATATAAAAAGAGCTTTTATTGTTTAAACAATGAATAAACAATCAACGGCTAAATCTGCGAGAAGAACTTTTTAATATAACATATTTTTAAATAAAAAAAAAAGGTTTTAGAAAAATATACGCTTTTTAATAGAAAATATAGAAGTTAATAGAAAAGAAATACGAAGCACTCGATTACAATACAAATGAACTAGTGGTGGCCGACACCAGTTGCTCAGTCTAATAGGGTCCATATAACATAATGCCCCGGCTTGGTGGTGCCACCAGGCCTGGTTACCCGGCTGGTGGACGGGTTCGGCCACCAGATCGACAACAATTTCTGGTGGCGCAACCAGTTGCCGTAGTCTAATAGGTCTCATTTACTTAAATGCCCCGTGACGTCATGAGTCACGGGTGGAGCAACTTGGTGGCGTCACCAGTTGCCTAATATAATAGCGGCCTAACTGTCTTACCGGCTGTCGTCCATAATATAACTGCAATTGACGACAGTCGTGTCGTGCCCTGCTATCAGGGAACCACGGCATTAAATAAATGCTTGCACTGCACACTTAACTACACAGTCGTGTAGTAAAAGTGAATCCAGTGGCAGGGATATAATGACAGAAAATATAGATGGTGAATTTTTAATTGCGCTGGTACAAAATAGACCGGTGTTGTAGGATAAAACAGATCACAAGTTGAGTTACAAAAATGAATATATTTATTTAAAAAATTAGTTCCTAACGCCGTAAACGCATTTTTAATTGTATTGTTTTTTATTTTTTTTGCTACATTTTATTTAAAACACAACAAATAATGTTTCAATTTAATAAAATATTTTAAAATACATAATTAAAACAGTAGGTATAAATAATTTAATTTAATGGGTACATTAGATTAATCGAAAATTCTTTTTTCATATTTTTGTCAATGTATTTTCTATAAAAATGTTGATGTTTTTGTTTATACAGTGATGAGCGCGCTAATAACCGGTAAAATAACGCAAAAGATGGAAAGCAAATTATTTTGTAAAATAAAAAGAGATGAAACTTCTAGAGCTGGAAATCATCGAAATAAACGTATAAATTCACATTACACTACATATTTTCTCACCTCTGGACGTCTGTGATAAGAGTATTTTCTTACAAATAATTGGACTTCGTAAGTCCTAGGTTTTCACCCAAAGTAATCGAAAGTAGAACTGGAAATCGATATTTGCACTCTTCGTGTAACTTTTTGTCGATTGATATACGATTTTACTAATTTTCAGTCATTTTTACTAAACTACACTCTACTAAACAGAAATTAGTTCAAAACCGGAACTAAAAATTCTAACTCGTTTTTTCAATACAGTTCGATTGAGTTGTCACATGTACTATTTCTGCGACTATAATATGGCACTTCCGAACCTTTAAGTGACCTTCAAGTTTAAAACTTTTTAACCGAAAAGGATATAAAAACCAAAAGTTTACATTTGTTCTCATCCTGCTAAGGCACGTCGAATGATATATCGCTTATACTATTTTGGTGCCTTCAAAAGAGTACTTCCGGTTGAAACTCTAAAACTGGAAGTCCGATGTCAAATTTCTCATCTTTAATACTAACCTTGGCTTATAAGCTTTCATTCGGAGATACCTCATTTTTCATTCTATCTGTATTAATAACGGAGGACTTATATTCGTGGACAGACGGACAGACGGACATACAGTCATAAAACCAGAGTATGTTTCTTGGTAGGTATATCACTTGTACTGTTATGGTTACTTTAAAACAGTACTTTCGGTTGTATTTCTAAATCTGGAAGTCCTGGTCAAATTTTTCATCATTAGTACCATCCTTGGATTATAAGCTTTGATTCATCATCATCATCACGTAGCGCTACAACCCTGGGTGGATCCTGGCTGACTGTACAACTTTCTTTTAATTTGTTCGGTCTTCCATCAACCTAGGGTAAAATGGGATGTTCATTTTTCGGAGATCTGCTTGGATGTTATTTCTCCATCGCATTCTTGAACGTCCGAGTGGTCTTTTGCCTGCAGGAATCTCATCCCATACCAGTCTTACAAGTTTCTCGTTATGAAGTCTGTGCACGTGGCCTGTCCATCTTAGTATCTGTGATTTAATTTCTTGGAAAATATCGGTGTCATTTTAACCCAGATATTACTACCGTCCTTTTAAAAGGCAGTGTAAATTATGCGTAATTTAGGTTAGTACAGCTACCAACTGATAGATGGCTCTAGATGGAGTGTTTTCAAGAGCCAGCATTCGACAAGTTTTAACGATTTTAGTGCGCGCACATGCTGTAATTGTGAGGTTATCTGTGTAAATTGCCAGGTTTTGGACTACAAAATGGATGCTTATAATTGGAGGTAAGTCTAGAATTAAAAAACTGTTATTTCACGGCATTGGCATGTGGATTATTGTATAATAGGGACTTATGTACGTATATTCTTGGCTCGAATAGTTGTCACGTTGTTTCAAAGGCTCGCCGCTTGGGATTTCATTTTGTTCTTTTAAAAGGACGGTAGTAATTAGTACTACCAACGTGCGTATTGTTTCAGGAGGCCTCTCAAATTGCATGAGCTATTAGAAGAGCTTGATTCTGATGAAATCCCAGTCCCTCCAGATGGTTTGATCATATTTCCCCCAGAAAATGCCAATGATGATGTCACCGATTGCGACTCCGGCGATGAAGAACTAACTACAATAAATAATTTACCGGGTAGTCAGTTGAGAAACGATGTAGAACTTGTTTTTGACAACGCGACTGAATTACCACAAGATTCTGTGTATTCCAGCCTACCAGAAGAAGATTCGGATGACGACAATATACCATTGGCTTTGTTTCTTTCCAAGGAAAAGCTGCCCCATCAATTAGAGAAGAGAATATCTGCACACTGGATTCAAGGAGACTTGTATCAACACTCTGATTGTACTTACTGGAAAACTCAATTTCGACCGAAAATGACTCAGTCGCCGATGGAAATTTTCAATTTGTTTTTTGATGATGAAGTCATCAATTTGGTTACCGAATACACTAACATCTACGCAGGACAAAGACATTTTTTGAACGACATTACTCAAAATGATATTCGATGTCTTATAGGCGTTCTTGTATTGAGTGGTTATGTGGTTGTGTCGAAAAGGTACATGTACTGGGAGAATCGTGACGATTCGCACAACGCAATGGTGGTAGCTGCTATATCTAGGGATAGATTTTCCCACATAATGAAAGTTTTGCATGTTTGCAATAATTTGTCATTAGATAAATTTGATAGATTTGCCAAGATGCGACCCCTGTTCGACGTAATAAACAAAAAATTTATACAATTTTCCCCTTTAGAACAACATCACAGCATAGATGAGGCAATGGTTCCGTATTTTGGTCGCCATCCCACAAAACAATTCATCAGGGGAAAACCAATCCGTTGGGGGTACAAAATGTGGGTAGGAGCCCTTCGTCTGGGATACATAGTTTGGTTTTCTCCTTACCAAGGTAATTCCACTACAATACCTGAACAATATAAAGTCCTTGGATTGGGTGCATCAGTAGTTCTATCCTATGCAGACACATTGAATGAAGTATGGCCTCAAAGGCGATTCCATCTTATTTTTGATAATTATTTTACTTCTATTCATTTACTGCATGAGCTAAAACAAAGAGGCATATTTGGTACAGGCACTGTAAGGGAAAATCGCACCATGAAATGCCCTTTACCCTGTTCATCTATTATGAAAAAAACTGAACGTGGTAAATACGAGTATAGTCTTGATAAAAATACAGGAATAGTGGTTTGCCGCTGGCATGATAATAATAACGTTTCTATTGCTTCCAATTTTGTACCAGTAATGCCTTGCTTCTCTGTAAAGAGATTTTCACAAGCAGAGAAAAATATATTCAAGTTCCTCAACCAAATATTGTTAGAATATACAACAACTTCATGGGCGGCGTTGATCGCAGTGACCAGAACATCAGTTTATATCGAGTGTCCATAAGAGGAAAGAAATGGTATTTTCCCCTTTTTGCTCATTGCGTTGATATGGCTATTCAAAATGCGTGGCAGATTCACAAAACTCAAGACGGTAAACTGGATCAACTTGAATTTAGAAGATCTATTGCAACTAATATTTTGGAAACTTTTAAAAAAGAAACAAAACGCGGACCTTCTAAGCGGAATTCGAATTCGGTAGCCAATTCAAGATATGACGGTATTAACCACTTGGTTCTTTATCAAGAAAAGCAATCGCGATGTGGATATTGTCACAAAAAAGTCCAGTTTTTGTGTGAAAAGTGCAAAATACCTTTACATCCAAAATTTTGTTTTAAATCCTTTCATTCTTTGTAAATTGATACTAATAAAATATATATGATATCTGGTACCGTATATTACTACCGTCCTTTTAAAAGAACATGTCAAAACTTGACAGGTATCGTCATAAAAAAATATATGATTGTGTTTTTTGGTTCCATATGCTATAATTTCCATGAAAATTCGAAATTAATTCAAAATGTTAACAATAAAAGTTTCAGTAATATCTGGGTTAAAGTTCTTTTAATTCGAAGTTGGTTCTGACCCTATACTGGTTTGTGTTAATGTCGTGGTGAGGTTCGAAAATTTTTCTAAGTATTTTTTTTTTCGTTCAAAGCGTCTGATCTTTTCTTCGATTGATTTGGTCATGGTCCACGTTTCGCAACCATATGTTAGTACAGGTCTGATGATGGATTTATAGATTTTGATCTTAGAACTTCTTGTAAGATTTTTTGATTTTATAAGCTTATCCAGTGCGAATAAACAGCGATTTGCTGATTGGATTCTGTCTTTTATATCTTCAGTAACATCGTTTTCAGCTGTCATTATGGCCTCCAGATACTTAAAACGTTGTACTTTTTCAAAATTGAAGGTGTTGACCGTCACAGTTTGTCCTATCCTGTCTCTTCGTGTTGACGAAGCTTTGATTCGACACCTCATTTATCCTTCTACCTGGTATAGTGACGTAGGACTTATATTCGCGCACATATGGACAGACGGACAGAGAGTCATAAAACTGGAAGTATATATTTGTTCCCGTCTTGCAAAGGTGCATCGGATAATATATCACTTGTACTATTCCGGTAACTAGAAAACAGTACTTCCGGTTGCATTTCTAAAACCGGAAATCCTAGGTCAAATTTCTTACCATTAGATCCATCCTTAGATTATAGGCTTTCATTCGACACCTCATTTGTCATTCTATCTGGTATAATGACGGAGGAGTTGAGTTTGCAGGTAGGTTTACGGACAAACAAATACACAGGCGGACGCGAATAATTCAACATTTTGTGATTTTTTCAAAATTTTGGTGAAAACAAAATTCTCTTTTCACAATAAGAGTTGCCATACTCCTCCGATACGTCTGAAGGTGGGAAACTATGTAATGTAATGTAAATTTATACGTTTATATCGATAATTTCCTCCCCTACTAGTTCATCTCTTTTTATTGCACAATGTATTATGCTTTCCATCTTTTGTGATATTTTGCCGGTTATGCCCATTCACATCCCGTCTGCTTAAGCAGTAAATTTCCTACTACAGTGGAACCCCGATAAGTCGGCCTCCGCTAACCCGGAAGTTCGGCTAACCCGGACCGATTTTCATCAGACAAAACAAACATTTTTTCACTTTGACTGAGTTTTTTACCAAGAAATAAACAATACTGTATAAAACTGTATGTAATTTAGATGTACCGTGCATATGTATTCATGTTTTTGCAACTATGTGTATTTCTGTTTATTATTTAAATGTATTTTATTAATTTTTACCCTATTCCCCGGCTAACCCGGATTTTTTAAAACCCGGATTGGCTGCGGTTCCGATTAGTCTGACTTATCGAGGTTCCACTGCATTAATTACTATGGGAACCATTCTCGGGTGAAATTTACCGCCTGAGCAGATGGCACGTGAATTATAAATTGTAAAATTCCCTCTTCAGAATCCGCATGGCTTGCATTTTTATGCCTCCACTACACATCGGCATCAGCATCACCTTTGAAGCATGTTATCGGTAACTGGATGCAAGCCGCACAAAATAGAGATAAATGGAAAGAGCTAAGGGAGACCTATGTCCAGCAGTGGACGCGTAAGGGTTGATGATGATGACTACACATCGGCAGATGCGTCTGAGGATGTATGCATATCACGTCGTCAGACGCATCTGTAACACATCCGATACTTGTCGGTTTTTTCAGCACAGATCAAAGGATTTCAGTGCCACAGACTGAACGACCTTCAGATGTGTGGTCACCCTGTTATCAAACATCCGCGGACGCGTCTGCCGATGTGTAGAGGAGGCATTAGAAGCATCGGATGGTGTAACCAGAGACGGTTTTCCATTGTTTTTAATCTGGTAGGATATAAAATTGTATTATTTTATGTGCTATTAGATTAAAAACTTTTTTATAGCAGACGTCGTTAAGACATCCATGCCATTACGTTCGTTGCAATCTGTGACTGCTCTCGGTGTATTAGGGTCCGTCTCCAGATGAGGGGTTAAGAAGCCCCGAAACCGGTAGAGTTACGTGTTGTACTCTCTGATTGAACTAGAAATATAAGACGACTGCAGTTTCGAGTTGCAACGAAATTGAAAATGATTATTCATTTTTAGGTACAGAAAACTTTAGTTTCACTGTTGAAAATACGACTCAAAAAGGTGAGGGTTACATAGGGGATCTATTTTTTGTTAAAATTGATTTACAACAACCCATTAATGAAAAAGACGTTCTTCATCTGGTCGTAAAGACAAACAAGAAGAATCCTGGAGCAGAAAAATCTGTTGCTATAGTGCAAGAGCTTTGCCAGAGAGAAGTGTTCTTTTACAGCACAATTCTTCAAGAATACCAGCAATTCCAACAAAATGATAAAAAGCTTACAGTTCTTTTCGACATAGTACCCAAGTGTTATAAAACGTTTTCGGAAAATAACAACGAAGTGATTATTTTAGACAATTTAAAGAAAGCAGGCTATATGCTACATCCAAGAGAACAACCCATGAATAATGCCCACCTGGAAATGGGCCTGAGATCTTATGCAAAGTTACATGCCCTATCTTTCGCTCTAAAAGATCAAAAGAAAGACATATTTGAAAGTGTTTCAAAGAACTGCAATTCTTTAATACAGGAGATGTTTTTAAATTTTCAAACAATTTTTGATACAAAGACAACGGCGTTAGTAGAAACTCTCAAAGAAGCTGGTAGACCTGATTTGTCGAGCATATTTGAAAAATATATAAACGAGAAAAGCATTTATCACAGATTTATGGAAGTGTGTAACACTATTTCCAAAGATCAAGCATTAATCCATGCTGACTGCCATAATGGGAATATGATGTTTCAATATAAGGTAAGGTAGTAAGTTTATTTTGTTGTTATCTGCTTAGATTGTTGATGCTTAGGTCATTGCTCCAATTTTTTGGGGAGATCCATGAAAATAATGTCCTACTTAGGACATTTATACCGAGCCATCATGATCACTCTTCCTTCTCTTTTTAGCATGTTCTTGTGATACTAGTTTTTTTGCTTTAACAAATAATATCTACAAATTTCGTCTCAAAGTGTGTCACATATTTTCGCCTCTTTCTCTCTTGAACTATTGTTCCAGATATTTTACGATGTATTTCCATTACTGTTATTTACAGTAGACTGTTGATTTTGAATATTCCTCTTTTAATTTATTCATTATTCCTTATTTAAGTGCCGTCTCTTAACATCACTATCTTTACTTATCATCATTTACTTTACTCTATTTAACTCTGCTTTGAAGAATCCTCTTAAACTGCTTTTAAACCATTGTCTTAAATGTTTCAACTATAACACTCTCCTTTCTCCTCTTATCTTTCATACTTTCATTGCATCATTATCAATTTTAACATTTCGTATCGCTGTTCTCTCACTATATATCCCATATATAGCCCGATCAAAGAACAATCTGACCCCCCCAAAAAAAATAAAGGAAGGATTAAAATTTGGGAATAGGTAGTTGAAATTGTTTATTATTATATAAGAAAAAGTTTACAATTCTACATCCTCTCCATTTTTCAAAAATAGAGGGGAATATCCCCCTCTCGGAGGTGAAATATATACATTCAAAATAAGTCCGGAATTGAATAAAATGACTAATTCTAAGCAACTTTTGTTCTATAGAGTTTTTTCCCTAAGTCAATACTTTTCGAGTTATTTGCAGGTGAATATGTTCATTTTTACCAGAAAAAAAAACATGTTTTTGGACGGTTTTTCGGAGATAACTAAAAAAATAGGTATTTCAGCGAAAAAAATATTCTTAGCAAAAATATAGCTTATAAAAAACTGAAAAAAAATGGTGTATGCTTGAGGTCTGTGGACCCAGTAGAAGCAGAGTTGTAGCTAATGAAAAGTAGGTTTTTCTTCATAAAATTCCAAATCGAATATTTCAATGTGAAATAACCCAAAAACGGAGCACTTTTCGGGGAAATTCATTTCAACTTTTTTAAAGTGTTTAAGAAAAGGATTATTTTCGTTTTTTAAAAAAACTTATAACATTAAAAGTAAGTGAGTTACGCTCAAAATATTGTTGGTCCCTTTTATTTTTTGATAAAAAAATCCGAAAATCACCCCCTAATTAGCATCACAAATAAATTTTATCATTACCACTTTACAAGTTACTTTGCTTATGTATTATTTATATGATCTGTAAGTTTCATCGGTTCAAAGTGCTTATTTTTGAAAAAGCTGAAGTTAAAATGGCTTGAACGAGTAACTAATCACGAGTTTAGGCAAATTTTGAACAACCATCGCATAATCAAGTATTTTTATAAGTATAATAATTATATACTAAGTAATTAGTATAAAAAGAAAACAAAAAAGGGAAAATATTCAGAAAAGCAAAACGTACATTTTATTACTCTTTAAGATTTTTGGTATTACTAATAATTTTTAAGTTAATTCCATGAACAATTCCATTTTCTTTTCAAAATTAAAAAAAAATGTTTTATTTTAAACCCAATTTTTTTCAAAACTGAGCACTTTGAACCAATGAAACTTATAGATAATATAAACAATACATAGGTAAAGTAACTTGTGAAGCGGTTACGATTAATTTTATTTGGGAAGCTAATTAGGGGGTGATTTTCGCGATTTATGTATGAAAAAATAAAAGGGACCAACACTATTTTGAGCGTAACTCACTTATTTTTAATGTTAGAAATTTAAAAAACTAAACAAGAATATACCTTTTTTTAAACACTTTAAAAAAGTTGTAATGAATTTTCCCCGAAAAGTGCTCTGTTTCTTGGTTATTTCACATTGAAATATTCGATTGGGAATTTGACGAAGAAGAACCTACTTTTTATTAGATAAAACTCTGCTTATACTAGGTCTACAGACATCACGCGTACACCGTTTTTTCAGTTTTTTTTCTTTCATAATTTTCAAAAGTTCTTTCATAATGTGTTTACTATTTCGTATTCCTTACCCATTTCTCGCAATACTTCCGTGTTCGTTTTCTTCTGTGTTCATGCTATTCTAAGCATCCTTCTTTAATACCATATTTTAAATGACTGGAGCTGATTTCAATGATTTTGCGTTAGTGTCCAGCTTTCAAGTCCATATATTGCAGTATCGAAAACACGTAGCATTTCAGAGCTCTTTATCTCAGTTATAATCTAAGGCCTTTATTACAGATAATTGTTTTATTTCTTGCTATTTTTATCCTACCCCTTATTGCTGTTGCTTGATCATTATTTTTGTATTTATTAACCCCTTCTATCGGTACATCTCCCAAATGTTTGTGTATTTGTTTTCTGTCATCAAATTAATATTTAGTCTTTATTATATTAATTTTAAGTCTGCGTTTTTATTCCATACCCATCCCTGCCCAACTCTTTTTCTGATTTCAATTTCTGAAGTGGGTTCGTTATCTATTACAATTTGTTCTCTTTGATTCCAGTAAATGTTTGTTGGTATTCGTAAGTCCGTTTTGCCAATGTTTTGTTGTTAAAAGAACTCAGTCTAATTTGTCATGGTCGATTTTGTCAGATGCTTTTTCAAAATCAACGTAAAAAACATTCACATCTCTATGCATATCCAAGCATCTTTCAGGTTTCATGTTAAAGGCAAATATTGCGTCTCTGGTTTCTAGTCCATTTCTGAACCCAAACTGATTATCATCTATTCCTTCTTCCAGTTTTTTATTTATGCAACCATATATTATTTCCAAGAATAATTTGAGATCATGACTTATTAATGATATGGTCCTGTATTCTGTAGACCTTAATGTTTCTATTTCTAGGGATAGCGCAAGTTGGAGAGTAACCACTTCCCAAGAAGCAATTGGACGTAATATTACGACATGGATTAAATGCCCCAACGTTAATACGCGACGTTGCGACGACGGTCAGAAAACCGCTATTTGCAGCTAAGTGGGGAATAGAAATACGGGTTGCCTTGACGTCCCCCTCTCAACTTCTCAGCTCGAGATATTTTATCGTCAAATTACGTTAGTTTTTAGGACTTTGGTCTTGTAAAGTAAGAGTATAAAGTTCTCTACCACAGAAGTACGGCCGACACACTTCATTTTTATCAAATAGGTTAAGAATCTTGGAGGATATTAAATCATCAGAAACTAAGATGCATGACGGCCTCTTGATACTTATTTAAGTAGGTTCCTACTCTATTCAGAATATAACCTAAGTGACTTGTAAAATTATTTTATTAATCATCTGCCTCATTGCATAATGCGGTCGAAAATTTACAAACGCAAGGAAGTGTACTGTTAAACTAGGTATAAAAATTGCTAAAAACTGAAAGCGCCTCAGAAATTTACAGGTTAAATCGAACAAAACGGTAAAAATAGAAATAACCGTGGTAATTAAAAAAAATTATTATGTCTAGACCCATACAAAATTATCCTTGATTTATACATAAACAAAATTCGTTAATTAAAATCAAATATTCATTAAAATCTAGCAAAAAAATTGCCAAACATTATGTTTTAAAAAATGGCTGAATCATGGCGATCTTTCATTAATGGCGGATTTGATTCGCGACCTAAATTGCACTACATTTTAACTGATTTGGACAAGGACACCCCCCGCCGACCTTTAGTATAACCTATTTTTACCTTGCACACCTCGAATTTACCTATTGGTATACCTAATACGTCCTAAAGTAAGCGCAAACAACCTGATCTTGACGACAGACTCCCGACGACCGGTCGTCGTCGTGAACACGCCTTAATCTGGTGTTCCTGTCTGCAGTAGAAATTGGTTGATAAAATAGTTATTGCACAAAATAACATCATAAAATGGTTATAAGTCTTTAAAATTTATTTTACGACGTTGGATAGTCGTCGACGTTTTTTAGTAAATTACAGGTATCTTATAAAAAAAAAACTTTGACGTCAGGTTAACGTATACAACTTTACTTAAGTACAGTCGAACCCGCTTATTGGAATAGCCTTCGTGCCAAGCAAAAGTATTCTTATAACCGGGGTTATTCTAATAACCGATCATTGGTGGCTAGTAGACCCGTTCAGGGACCGCAAATTTCTATTCCTTTAAGCGGGTTATTCCTTTAACAGGTATTCTAATAAGCGGGTTCGACTGTACTACGTTGTTATTACCTTACACGTGTTTTACCTTTACGTGTCTCGACAGCGTAGATCACTGACACAGGTTAATTAGAATAGATAGAGAAACATTTTAAATACATAAATATTGGTACAATTAATGTCAAATCAAAATTCTAAACTATATGTCTTCTAGATTTCGTGGTAGAGCTTAGTTTCATAAAGGTAATCAATAATGTGTTAAAATTGATCTGGCGAGCTGAGAATATTTTGTAGGTTACGATTCAAATCATGCTTTTCTCTGTTAGTGTAGAAATAAGGACAGTCTATAAGTATATGTTTAACAGTTATAGTCTATAAGAGAGTTACAACAGTGTGTTCATGTAGGTGGATCTTGGGAAGTCATCAAATGTTTATGAGTCAACCTTGTATGGCCTATTCTAAGTGGTCGAATTAAAATTCTGTTTTTCCGTGTCATCGAAGGAAACTCAAGGAAACTCCACGAAGCATAAAAGGAATTTTGGTCCAGTGATCTTGCCAAGCCATTAGGATAGTATTTTTAAAAAATCGACTGTTTGTAGATCTGTATGTAATTGTAGGTTTCCAGTTTTCTTATTAGAAGAATCCAGATCATGGTTATGGTTAGATAGATAGATATACATTTATTGTTTTTAAAAACTACTGTTTTATAACAATGAGTTTAGAATGTACAGAATATAACTAACAACTAGTCTAGAACATAAGTAACTATTAACTAATTTAAACAAAAGTTAATCGCTATCACTAACTGAAATGGAGGTCTTGGTTTTTTTAATAAACACCAATGAAGGAGAAACTGAAGCTTATTCATTTAAAACAAAAGATCTAAGTTTTATGATCTTCCAAATATATATTGAAATTGCTTTCACAGGTATTATAGTTACATTATTAAGACAACCAATAAGGTCGGTGCAATTATTAAGGGGGGCCATATTAACTGGTTTCATCGAACTGTAAATGGGACATTCAAACAGTAAATGTTCAAGAGTCTCCAACTTGTTTGTGTTACAAATAGTACAGATTTCGGATGGTCGTATATGATATGTTATACCATTATAGGTAAATTTTAGCACATGGCGATTAGATGTTCGAAGTTGCGCTATGGCACGAATGTATTTTATGGGAATTTGAAATTCCAGATATTTCTGTACTGAGGTATCTACGGATAAATGTTTGTACATAGTTGAGAATGTTGACATGGAAACTGCTTGAATGTCATCTTGATGAAGCATATCCATATACTTTTTTAACATGATTTTCTTGTTTTTTAATAGCCAATTAGAGATGTTTTCATCCCAAGAAAATTCATAGTCTAATATTTGAAAATATTGCTTAAGCTGTGAGACCCAATTGTATCTGTTCGTATTTATTGAATTATTTGCTGAAGAAATTTGAAGCTGACGCAGAAAATAAATAAGAGGAAGTCTTAAATCATGCATTTGCGATAGCTTGATGAGCCAATTTAAAGTTAGCTTGAAAATAGTAAAAGAAATTTTTACTCTTCCTGTCTCCAACCTAACAGCATAATCAGGTGTATTGATACTAAGATGTAAAAGTTTTTTAAAGAAAGTTATTTGTATTCTTTCTAACTGGTCAGGATATCTCATTCCCCAAACGGGCACACAGTTCATAACAAGGCCTTGAACTAGCGAATCGAAAAGTTGCACACGAGATGTCCAAGAATTCATTTTGGTTTTAGCCATTAAACCTATCACGTTACCAATTGCGTGTTTTCCTCTTTCCACTGTTGTATCGGCCGTTGCTTTAAAAAGTGATGTTGTGGTTAGGGTGACTCCAAGATATACACATTTGTTAACAACTTCTATTTTTTCGTTCTTATATAGGAACTTAACGCCTTTATTGCCGATTTGACCGCTTCGGGCAAATGGAAGAATTTTGGTTTTGGCAAATGGAAGAATTTTGGTTTTGCCAACATTTTCAGTTAGCTGGTTTTTGTCACTGTATTTTTCTAGATAACTTAAATTTTTACCGAGTTCAACTTCCGAGTCACAAAGAATGACCAAATCATCAGCATACAATAGCATTATTATTTGATTTTGGCTCTCAATGGAGATACCTTTTGATCCTTGACTAATAAAAAACTGTTCTATATCCGTAATAAATAAACTAAATAATAGTGGACTCAAAGGTTCACCCTGTAAGACTCCTGTTGAAATATCAAATGGTCTTGTGTAGCCGTTTGGATAAATCACTTGTCTTATTTCTCCAGTAATACGTTGTGTTTCTACTTCCAATAATTTCTTATCTATCTTCTCCAATCTATCCTCTATTTCCTTTTCTCTACATTCTGCATGTTTCTCCAAATTCTGTAGTTTTTTGGTAAGTTTTTCTAAATTTTGGCTAATTTCCTTTGTTTTCTGCTCTACTTCATGTTTCATCTATTGTAAATACATTTGTACCTCCCCTTTATGCTCTTCTAGTCTTTGCTTCATTTGTTTAAAAGCTAGATCTTGTCGTTTACTCGTTTCTTCTTTACGTTTTTCTATTCTTTCTGCTTATCTTTTACTGGTTTCTTTCTGTCTTTGACTACTATCATTTATTTTTTTATGTATTTCTTCTGTCTCTCTTCTACTGTTCTCTTCTTGTATCTGTAGCATTTGTAATATCCTATCCACAGTTGACATTTCTGTGCTACTCTTCTTGATTATTGTTTCTGCAATACTACTTTCTTCGTCTACATTTTGTATTTCTCCCTCGCTATAACGTTCTTTTGTTTCCTTTTGTTTTTTGTTGTATTTTGCCTCCATTTTCTTTCTTTTTATGGACTGAACAATGTGAAAGTACAAACCAACCGAACTATTATCCTTGCCTATTCCCCACGAATGTTGATCAAATCAAAATAATATCTGGTTATGTAAAAAAATACTCAAACCGAAAAAGGTTTGAAAAATAAAAATCAAAAATAATTTGTCGAAATTTGTCAGAGAAAAAAAATAGAAAAATCCCGTAAGAAAATAAAATATATTTTCCAGTGCACTTTTTCTGGGCATTGTTGTTTCTGCTTTTGCCTCACACTCTTGGGCGACAATTGTTTTGATTCTTCTTATTTTCTTTATGTAGTCATTTAAAAATTATACTTATATTTATTTTCAATTATTAATGTAACAAAACTTTTATTGGGCTAGCTCAAATTGATAAATTATCTCAGGGTTTTACGTCATCCAATCACAGAAATGCAAAACCAATACTCAGAGGAAGCTCATGGAAAAATAAAATTCAAAAGTAAAATATAACCGTATATTAAAACATCATTGTTTATACCAAAGAATCAAACACAAGTTTTAATGATAGAATAAATTGTAAAACAAACAATGTATGAAATGGTTACCTATGTATATAATTGTAAAAGAGAATGAAAAATACTGCAAATTAATTTAAAATAGAAAGTTACCCAGTATAGGCACAATAATGGTAAACAAAAATTAATTTAAATAATTTACGAAATAGTTTATGTAAAAGTTTATGTCAAATTACACTGGAGCCTTTATAAAGACGTCGATGAAGCCAAAGAAAGCCGATATCCTCGCAACGAACAATATCGATAGAGAGAAATATAGATCTGAATATCTTGGCACAACTGCTACCACTTCTCACTGAATTTAATTTTAAGTTAAATAAAAAATTTACTTAGTACTTTTTGTTTACGTATGCCTATAAGGCATTGATTAACGAAAACCGACACCTTTTACTTTTTTTACAACACAAACTGCTCCTTTCAGCTATCGGGAATACACTTCCTTTTTTTCTCTTTGCCAAAAACTGTCTTGGCTCAACATCCTCTTACATGAAAATCATACCTTCAGTTCTATTGGTCAAAACAAATATCCCTCCTTCTTCATTTTTCAACATCTCCAAATTTCCAGTCGTCAGTTCTTTTAAAATTTTCTAGAAAATCGAAATTCCCGACTTTTTTTAAATATTTCTTTTACCTCTGATAACAAAAACGTTTTTGTGTACTCGCTTTTACCCGCGAATTGTTCTTAGAAGCACTTTCTATCAAATTTACCCGCACGGATAAGATTATAAACATTTGTCCAAAAATCATAGAATTATTTTACCATTGTTAAAGAGAAGCTTAGTAAATATTGGGTAATTTCAATGTACCTATTTTACATGTTGAATGAAAAAAATAAATATTTTAAAACTGAACTATTTTAACGTAATACAAATTGACAAAACTTATGCATACAAATTATTTTACAATTAGACAGTTAGATTCTCTTCTTTTTCCTCTCTGCCTTTATTTATTTACGACAATACATTGTACATCCCAAATCATGATTTCCAAAGTTTATACATTGTAAATTATGATTATTGAGTGCTCCTAGTAGCATTTGACGTGTTTGTTTATTTCTACTGCAACTTGATTGTAAATTTACTAAATATATGTATGGCAACGATTTATAGCCTTGATGGTAACCTTAACCTTTGTTTAAATATTTGCATTTGTAGTGAGTGCTAGTTGCAAAAAATTGCACCAAATTTTAATTCACAATATCTACGGTACGCTTGATTGATTTCCTTTTTAAATTGTAGTTTGTCTTTTTGTCAGAACCCAAGAAATAACTAAAAAGGAACTAAAATCTATCTTAGATTAATTTCAGTTGCTGTTAGATGATAAAATTAATCAACTTTATATTTTTAGGATAATGATAAATCAGTTCCACATCACATGGTTTTGATAGATTTCCAAGCAGTTTGTCTTCATTCACCAGTAATCGATCTGTCCTATTTTATTTACATTAATTTACCACCAACTGATTTTCCAAAACTCAAAGATTTTGTGGAATATTACTATACTGAATTTTGCTCATACTTAAAAGAATTAGGTAGTGACGCTAACAAGGTGTTTCCACGAAGCGTTTTTGAAGAACATTTAAAAAAATACCTGCCATATGGAGTACTTATAACACTACCTTTCTTGGAGTTATTATACCTTGATAGTGATGAAACGCCAGAGCTGGTTGATGAAGAAAGCAATGAGTTCCTTGCAGCTTTCAATAAAAAATTAAACATAAAATCACGAGATGAATATTTGATACGTATAGCGGCACTGGTGGATAGCTATTTTAATGGTCCACATGCGTAAAGAAAAACTTACCCTGGATTTTTAATCAATATTATTAGTCCTCTATGAGTTTACAATATTTGTAACAATGATTTCAATAAAGTATTAATCTATTTTTCAACACTACCTGTAGTTTTGTTTTTATCCTAATAAAAATCTTTCTCTTGTAATTTTATCCAATAAAAATATTTTATCATGCTTTATTTGTCATAAAGTTTAATTTTATTTCTTTAAATATTTCGAATATTTTCGTTAAACTCGAATTAAATTCTATCCGTCTATAGTAGCATTAGACATGGCCATTTTCTCTCAACTCGTTCTCATTCTGGCGATATCAAATCGTTTGCCCTCCTCCTCGCCCTTTCTATTATTTCATTCACTTATCACTCGAAGTCATTCACTGCTATATTTGGCGAGATATAGCAGCAAATAAGACTCAGTGTCTCCAGTCTTACACACAGGAAACCCATGTAAGCTTCGACCTCTTTCACTCTTAACTTTAGAGTCCGGGTCCATGTAGCGACGGGTCAACCCCAAACCAATCACGGTTCCTGACCAAGGGAGAATGTCGAGAACGTACGAGAATGTCGTACATCCCTGAGCGGTGGAAGCAACGGCCAGATCGTGAGCCAATCTCTTCGTATCCACGTTGATATGGAGAACGCTCAACTCAAGATACCGATTTTTATTCGCAATCCCAGGTAAAAATTTCATATCTACCGCACCGTGTTCGAAGACCTACATTTGGCCTCCTCAACCAAACACCTAAACTTCGGGCACTCCCTACTCTCATTAGTATGACCTAATACGTCGCAATCAGTGCCCACCATTTTTAGAATTGCTACTATTTTTAAAAATATTTTATCTTGATAACAATGAGACACCTGCTCTTGTTGATGACGATAACGAGTTCTTTGGGAGTTTAATTAAGGAGGTTAAAATAAAATCACGGGATCAATATCTGCAAAGTCTGGTTGCTATGTTTTATTGTCTTCTTAATGGTAAATAGGCGTAAACTGGAACAATGGAGACAAGCTCTGGAGGAAAAAGTTTTAAAACTTAGTAGGACAAAAACAGAGTATTTGGAATGTTCATTTAAAGATAAAGTTACTACAAATAAAATGGCATCTTTGGATGGTGAAATGATTGTGAAAAGCAATAGTTTTAAGCACCTAGGGTCGGTATTACAGAGTCATGGAGAAATAGATGGAGATGCATGCAGTAGAATTAGGGCTGGATGGATGAAGTGGAAAGAAGCGAGTGGTGTGTTGTGTGATAGAAAAATTCCAATGAAACTGAAGGGAAAATTCTATAAAACAGCCATAAGACCGGCTATGATGTACAAAACTGAATGTTGGGCAGTGAAAAATAAAGAGGAACAACGAATGCATGTGGCGGAAATGAGAATGCTTTGAAGGATAAGTGGAGTGACAAAGAAGGAGAAAATTAGAAATGAGTATATTAGGGGAAGTCTAAGTGTGGCTCCAATTAATGCCAAAATGCGAGAGCATAGGTTAAGATGGTTTGGTCATGTTCAACGTCGAGCCGTTAGTCACTCAATACGAAGAATGGCAGAAGTGCAGATTCCTGGAAGGGGTAGGAGAGCCAAGATAGAATTGTGTGGAGAAATGCAATTATGGAAGCCGACCCCTCATAGGGATAAGGCAAAGAGAATGATAATGATGAGGCGTAAACTAATTTTTTAGGTATAATAACTAATTATTTAATTATAGATATTAAAAAATATTGAATAAATGTTGAATAAAATATTACTTTACTTTTTAGCGCAATTTTTTTCCTAATACATAGTAATAACAATTTTTGAATCTTTTCACACATTGTTATTTAATACACATAATCAATACTTAAAGTAGCTATATTTTTTCACAAAGGCAAAAAACTGGTATGGCATCTTCAGAGAATTCCTGAAAATAGTTGGTCAAGAAGCATGATACTATGACAAGAAGTCTTGTCATAGTATCATGGCCAAAAAGAAAATATAAAAATGAATCCGTCCACTAGAAGAAATCGCGGTAGACCAAGACGATCCTGGAGAGAAGATGTGGAAGATACAATGACCGCTTTCTTCTTCTTCTTAGGGTGCCAAGCATTTCTTTTTTACAGGAAATAATAATTCTGTTTTCAGCACCATTCCGAAACACTTCATAGCTTTGGATTCGCTACCCTTTTCAACGGAAATGCTTAGTCTACCACTACACCTTGCAAAGGAACGACTTATTGTAGTACTTCTACACTTTTTCGAACTAGTGCTATACCAGAAAAGAAAGTAACATACATTGTGCGGCAAAATAAACAGTAGTGAAATGAATATTGAAATGTTTTTGATTATGTATATATGATATGAGCTCAGAAATAGTGAAAGAGACTTGGAACAAAAACTGGAACAGTGGAGACAAGCTCTGGAAGGAGAAGGTTTAAAACTTAGTAGGACAAAAACAGAGTATTTGGAATGTTCATTTAAAGATGGAGCTACTACAAATAAAATGGTATCTTTGGATGGTGAAATGATTGTGAAAAGCAATAGTTTTAAATACCTAGGATCGGTATTACAGAGTAACGGAGAGATAGATGGAGATGCTTGCAGTAGAATTAGGGCTGGATGGATGAAGTGGAAAGAAGCGAGTGGTGTGTTGTGTGACAGAAAAATTCCAATGGAGCTGAAGGAAAAATTCTATAAAACAGTCATAAGACCGGCTATGATGTACGGAACTGAATGTTGGGCAGTGAAAAAGAAAGAGGAACAACGAATGCATGTGGCGGAAATGAGAATGCTTAGATGGATTAGTGGAGTGACAAAGAAGGATAAAATTAGAAATGACTTATGCCCGGTTGCACCAATAGATCTTAAGCTCCAGCTTAGCTAAGCTCTACTTATAGATAGGGCCTCCTTGAGTATCACTTACGTTGCATCATAATTTTATATTCCTAGCTTATTATTAATTATATCTATTATTATATTATGGTATTCTTATTGTAATATATTATAATTATATTATATTAATTCTTATGATATTCTCGACTTAAGCTTAAGATCTGTTGGTGCAACCGGGCATAATATACTCATTAGTCTAGGTGTGGCACCAATTGATGCCAAAATGAGAGAGCATAGGTTAAGATGGTTTGGTCATGTTCAACGTCGAGACGTTAATCACCCAATCCGAAGAATAGCTGAAGTGCAGATTCCTGGAAGGAGTAGGAGAGGAAGACCAAAGAAGACCTGGGGGGAGACGATAAGGCAGGACATGTTGGTAAAGGGAATTAACATTGATATGACCCAAGATAGAATTGTGTGGAGAAATGCAATTAAGAAAGCCGACCCCGCATAGGGATAAGGCAAAGAGAATGATGATGATGATATGAGCTCAGAGCAACAGTGGCCTAACCCACAAATTAAACATTGTTAGATCAATAAAAGCAGCCACATTAAATCTTCCTATTAACAAGAATCTACACAACCTACCCCTACATTTGGCTAAATGGAGCTACATATTTTTTAGCGCCATCCCATAAGCACAATATAAATATGAATGCAAAGATTGCATTTATCTCAAAACTTCGTTCTTGGGGTTAGGCCACTGTTGCTCTGAGCGCCTCAATATAGCCTTGCCAACTTTATTTACGACTACATTCTCGATCAACTAGATGGTAAAGATGCCCTCTGGCAGAAAAAAATATTTAATTCTAGTCCACAATTCTGGAATGTAACACTAGCTGGGGTAATTGCAGGGTGGATCGAGTAGCTCTGCGGTTACCACAGCCGGTCCTAAGCCTGGATAAAATGTGGAGGGTTGATTGGCAAGGTTAGCAACGTACCAATCGGAAAAACGAATACCGCTTAAAGAAACAATGTGAAGCCTCGGAACCGGATTGATCATATGAAGACACAGAAAAACATTGATGAGAATCACCACATGGAACATCAGGTCACTCAATACTAGAGATCAAGAAATCACTTAAGTATTAAAAGAGAAACAAATAGATATATGCGCTCTACAGGAAACAAAAAAGAAAGGAACAGTACAATCAAGATTAGGCGAATATATACTAATCTACAGTGGAGTAGCAAAAGAAAACAGGGCCAAAGAATGTGTAGCATTACTAATACATCAAAAATACCAAAATCACATCAAAGAGTCTCAATATATATCGGAAAGAATTGTCACAGCAAAAATTAGAATGGAAAAGGAAGAACTGAACATCATCGGAGTACACGGCCCAGAAAATAACAAACCTCAAACAACAAGGGAAATATTTTATGACGAATTACAACAAGTAGTATATAATGTTAGAGGGAATATGACAATACTGGGGGATTTTAAGGCTCGAATTGGTAACCAAATAATACCCGGAATTAAGCAAACACATAATGAAAATGTTTAAAACGAAAATGGAGAACTGATTATAAACTTCTGCACGAATAACGAACTTAGAATAAACAACACATTTTTTGACCACAAAGACCAACACAAATATACATTCAATAACACCCGTGGACAAATATCTATGATAGATTATGTTGTAAACAACAGAGATATACATCCATGAAAAATAATCGACGTAAGATACCTCAACTCAGCAGATGTAGGTAGCGACTATAGCTTAGTATTATGTAAAATAGGAATCATTATGAAATATTTCAGACCCAAGAGGGCAGCACTAACACAAACAAAAATCAAAGTCGAAGGACTACATACGGAATCCACGGAATACTTATACAGGAAAAGAATATCAGTGAAAGCTGGCAAAAGCTCAAAGACAACATAATCAACGCTGCAACAGAATCACTTGGAGAGAGAAAAGTAACGAATACTCACATATTAAAGAAGAAAATCCCGTGGTTTAAAGAGGAAGTTAAGATAAAGTGTAAAGAAAAGAAGAAAGCCTTTTTACAATACATAACGAAACAAACACAACAGGCATACAACCACTACAAACGAATCAGAAACGAAACGAATACTTAAGTGAGGCAAATAAAAAGGGAGCACTGGCAGTTTCACAAAACAGATGGAACACGACTTCTACGGAACACAAAAAGAAGTATGGAGAATGATCAGAGGGCAAAAAAAGGAGATGAACGAATTAATAAAAGCTAAACACATTCAGAAGGAAACATGGGCAGACTACTTCCGATCTTTATTTGCTAAAGGCGACGATAATGAACCACCAACACCTGAAGTTACAAAAAACGAAGAAATAAACATCGATGAGGGAGAGGTAAATGAAGCATTAAGAAAATTATAAATTAGAAAATCTCCAGGAGAGGACAGAATATCGAAGGAACTTCTAAAGTACGGAGCACAAGATTTAACTAAACAACTATTAAAACTGATACAAAAAATAATAGAACAAAACAGAATACCACAAGAATGGACGTCAAGCATCCTAATACCTCTATTCAAAAAGGAGACAAATCGGACCCGGAGATTTACAGAGGAATTAACTTATTAAACACAACATTAAAATTAACAACCAGATCGATAACAAACAAATTGAATGAAATTATAACATTAGCAGAAGAACAACAAGGTTTTAGGTAGGGAAGGTCATGCACTGACGCTATATTTATAATAAGGCAAGTTCAAGAGAAATCGTTGGAATACAACAAACCGGCATATTTATGTTTCGTGGACCGTGAGAAAGCATTTGACAGGGTCACATTAAAGGACGTTATCCATTTGTTATAGTCGAGAGGGATACCTATAGGAATAATTCAAACGATCGAAAACATCTACCAGAACAACACAATAAAAGTAAAAGTGGACGATGAATTAACTGACCCAATTGAAGCCGCCAATGGGATAAGACAGGGGGACTCCTTGAGTCCTATATTGTTCAACCTGATCATGGACGCAATAATAAAAAAAGTAAGAACTAAAAAAGGATACCAAATGGGAGAAAAACAACTTAATAATCAGCTATGCGGCCGATGCAATACTAATCTTTCAAAGTGAAGATGATTTACAACGTATGCTGCACACATTCAACATAATCGCCAGAAAATTTAACATGTTAATTTCCTCACAAAAGACAAAATGCATGGTTATAACAGCAGATCCAATAAGATGTAAATTGGAGCTGGAAGGTCAGATAATAGAACAAGTGATGGAGTTTAAATACCTAGGCATCACACTATTTAGCTACGGAAGGCTCGAAACAGAAGTGGAAGATCAAGTGAACAGAGCAAACAGAGCCGCAGGTTGCCTAATTGACACAATATAAAGAAATAAAAATATCGGAAAAGAAATGAAAAGCAGAATTTACAAAACAGTCATCAGAACAATAATGACATACGCGACAGAAACACGACCCGACACAGAGAGGACAAAAAGATTGCTCGAAACAGCGGAGATGAAAACCCTTCGAAAAATCGATGGTAAGACTCTATGGGAGGGAGCTAGAAGTACAGGTATACGACAAAGATGCAAGGTGTATAACATTAATAACTAGGTAAGAAACAAATGACAACAATTAGGATAGTCAGGACAGCGAGAGATGGTTCCCCAATAGGAAGACGATCAGTGGGATGACCACGAAAACGATGGAACGACAACTTACTAGAGGCACATTGAAAAAACAGACAAAGTCATGTCTATGCAAAAAGAAGAAGAAGAAGAATTTGGGAATGTGAGACGGTGGTTGGGTTTGCCCCCTTTAGCATCCCCCATATGAACCCAAAAGGTGGCCTTAGCTCTGGTAAGTAAATCTCCCAAAATGATCACGCAGTACTACATGAGACTCCCGGCCATGTGACAAGTTGCCCCGTCCTGCTGAATCCATTGTTGATTTTAAGGTTGAATCGTTTTCGCCACCTTTGCTGCATTACCGTAAATACTACTACACGATAATAGTTATTTATGTACCAAGTCAGTAAAGTGACTCTTTATCGAACGAGTCTTGATATTACGAGAAGAGCGAGCGTAGTGAGTGAGGCGAGTAACAGACGAGATCGATAAAAAGTCTTTACTGACGTGGTGCATACAAAATTTTATAGCCAACATAATTTGATTGGAAATCAACTTGGAATTTGAATTCCGATGATTCGCACCTTAAAGTTGACTACGTAAGAGTTTGGGCTCTGTAATAAATTAAAAATAATATAGAATTTATAAAATAAATTGAATAAAAACCTGTCATTTATTTAACTTCTTTAAAATCTCATTATAACACTACACATTTTTTTAATTTGATTATCTTCATTATTTCATAAAATTAATCTCCTTTACTTTTAATAATTCCTGAATAAAAACTGGAAAATGAAGTACTGAAAGCTTGACAGCTTGGATAATGCCAAAATATATTTTATCTACAATTTCACTTTCTACAATAATGTGATATTGGTTTTAACACTTACTTGTAATTTACAATTTAAGAACTTTTTAAAATTTAGACGTCATAATAATTTCATTACAGTAACGACAGATAACTCCACCATTGCCTGGTCCCAAGCCCAGGATGAGAAAGGAGGAGGGTTGTGCGTGAGGTTAGCGACCTCACCACATAAAAAATAATATTGCTAAAGAAACCTCTACAAGCCTCGGAAATAGGACGGATAACGCGACGACGAAAATGGCCATGGAAATGGATTTGAGAAAAACAACGTACATAGGATGTTGGAATGTCCGGACAATGTTTGAAACAAGTAAAACACATCAAGTGGCAAAAGAAATGGATAAAAATAACATTAGTATATTAGGATTATCTGAAATTAGATGGAAGGGATGTGGAAAAACAAGAATTGAACACGCCAAAACGGTTATATACTCGGGAAAATGTGGCGAAAAAGACCGACACGAGAGTGGTGTTGCATTCATGATTTCAAAAGAAGCAACAAATGCCCTAATAGAATGGGAAGCCATCTCAGATAGAATAATAATGGCTAGATTCAAAGCGAGATATAGAAATCTAACAATTGTTAATGTATATGCACCAACAAATGAAAAAGAACAGGACATAAAAGATGAGTTTTACCAACAGCTGCAGATGGCATACGATAAAATACAAAATAAATATAAAAAAGATATTGTGATGATAATCGGAGATATGAATGCCAAAATAGGAACGAATAATAGTGGAAGAGAAACTGTAATGGGGAAAGAAGGATTGGGACAAATTAATGAGAATGGTAACATGTTTATAGATTTCTGCACCCAAAATAGTTTAGTCATAGGTGGAAGTATATTTCAACACAAACGCATACATAAAGTAACATGGACATCCCCCGATGGACAAACACACAATCAGATTGACCACATAACCATAGATAAGACATGGAGGCACTCACTCTTAGATGTTAGAGCAATGAGAGGGGCAGACATAGGGTGCGACCACATGTTGATTAGAGCCAAAATCAAACTCAAACTAGCCAGAACCAAGAAAACGCCAATGGAACAACGAGAAAGATATAACGTTCAGTGGCTCAAAGACGGAAATGAAAGTACTGAAGAATATAACGATACATTTTTGGCAAAGTAACGTAAGTGACATTTTATGTTTTTCCATTAAACTAAAGCTATTATTGTTTAGAAGGTACTGCCAAAGTGTAATAAGCCTAGAATTAATTCAAACATAATATTTCTAGGCTTACAACACTCCGGCAGTACCTTCTAAACAATAAGAGCGTTTGTTTAATGGAAAAACATGATTCGCCAAAAATGTCACTTACGTTACTTTGCCAAAAATGTATCGATAAGACCAAGTTAAGAGAATTATATAATAAAACTTACAACACAGAAAATGCCACGATAGAAGAGCTGTGGGATAAATGCAAGTATGTATATACACAAGCAGCAAAAGAAACGATAGGAATACAAAAAATAAGTAATAAACCATGGCTATCGAGAAGCACGTGGGAAAAAATAAACGAAAGGAAACTACTTAAATGTAAAATGCTACAAAATGATCTAAGAGATAGGGAACAAATGAAGAGAGAATATAGAGAGAAAGATAAAGAATTTAAAAAAAGTGCGAGAAACGACAAAAGACAATATAACGAAGAACTGTTAATAGAAGCAGAAACAGCAGCAAAAAACAACGACATGGGAACTCTATATAAAACGACGAAAAAACTAAGCTCGCGCGGAAAAATGAATGTTGAGCATATAAAAGACAAGAACGGGAAAATGTTGAAGAATGAAAAGGAAATAGTTGAGAGATGGATCGAACATTTTAGAGAAGTATATGCCAACAGAATAATAGAACACGAAATAGAAAATGAAGAAATAAAGGAAGAACTAAGCTGCACCGAATCGGAATTCACAAAAAAAGAAGTAAGTAAAGCAATACAACAGCTGAAAAGAGGGAAAGCAGCTGGAATAGATAACATTACCACAGAACTACTGAAAGCAGATAGAGAAACATCGGAAGAAATCCTGTATGTACTAATAAACAGAATGTGGCAGGAGGAGAGAATACCTGATGATTGGAAAAAAGGTATAATTGTAAAGATACCCAAGAAGGGAGATCAAACGAATTGCAACAATTGGAGAGCAATAACACTACTTTCTACAGTGAGTAAAGTCATGACAAGGATGATACTAGAAAGAATGAAAGAAACTATAGACCAGTTGTTAAGACCAAACCAAGCGGGCTTCAGGAGTAATAAAGCATGCACAGATCATATTAACACATTAAGAAACATTGTAGAACAAACAATAGAATGGCAGAGCAAAATCTATATAAATTTCATTGACTTTAGACAAGCCTTTGACCGGATTAACAGAGAAAAAATGTGGGAAATACTAAAGAGATATGGAATTCCATTAAAATATATAAGAATTATCAAAATGTTCTATGAAAACTATACCGCACAAATCATGCACAATGGGAAACTCACAGAACCAATCAACATAGACAGTGGAGTCAGACAGGGGTGTATTCTATCTCCAACCATATTTTTGATCTTAATTGACTGGGTCATGAAGAAGGCAACGAAAAATAAAACAGGAATTAGATGGAATGCTTTCGGTCAGCTTGAAGATCTAGACTTTGCAGATGATATATGTCTGGTGTCCGAAAAAAGACAACATATGCAGAAAAAAACAGAAAAGGTGACAAAAGAAGCAAGAAAAATAGGACTAGAGATTAACACAAGAAAAACCAAACTTATGAAGATAAATACGGAAAGAGAAATGGGTATATTTATTGAAGGAGAAGAAGTAGAAAATGTACAGAAGTTTTGCTATCTGGGAAGCATAATTGACGCTAGCGGTGGAATAGAAGAGGAAATTAATGGAAGGATAACTGAAGTCCAAAATGCGTTCTATATGCTGAAGAAAACATGGGAGTCCAATAAATTAACAACCAAAACCAAAATCAGGATATTTAATACAAATGTAAAGAGCATTTTGCTATATGCAGCAGAAACTTGGAAAATAGAGAAAAAGATTATACAAAAGGTTCAAACATTTGTAAATAGATGCCTTAGACGAATATTGCAAATATATTGGCCAAATCGGATAAGTAACAAGGAACTTTGGAGAAAAACTAATCAAGAGCCGATAGCCAAAACGATAAACAGACGCAAATGGAAGTTTATTGGACACACATTAAGGAAAAATGAAGATGATATAACCAAACAAGCCCTGGATTACCAACCAACTGGAAAAAGAAAACAAGGCAGACCAATGACATCCTGGAAAAGAAATATTACCAGAGAGCTAGAAGACAATGGGTTAACATGGAAAGAAGTGAAAGCCCTGGCCAGAAACAGAGATGAATGGAGGGGGACTGTAGAGGCCCTATGTTCCAAATGGAATCAAGAGGAGTAAAGTAAGTAAGTAACGACAGATAACTTTTGCAATATGGCCGCTTTCGATGTTTAATCGATAGTTATCAATATTGAATAATTACTAAATCGGTAAGGTTTTAATTCTTTTTATATGAATATATTTACAAAATACTACAGAATTTCACTTTTTGGCATAAATTTAATTGTTAATAATGCGAATTGTGTACGATATTTTTAATAATTAAAGTAAATAAATTTTAAGTTCACTCAAATTCTCCCCATTCGATTACTGCCATCGACCACTTACATTCAATCTGGGTTAATTTGATTAATCGCGGCAGGTAAAGTGAAATTCTCCTTTCAGTACAATAAATAATTGTTACTTTACAATGAGTAAAATGAGTAAAATAATGAATGACTTTAGTGACGGTTGGCGATAAAAAATTTAACGCCTCTTACTGTACTTATTATTTCAAAAATAATAGTTTCAAGGTACCAATTCCAGATAACTATAGTTTTCATTATTACCTTGATTGCTTTGAAAGTTTGTAGTAAACATTTTGTGTATATAGACCAGGGCAGTTAGTACAAAATATATCGATTTTTAAATGCAGCACATATAAACTTGCAACTGTTTCCATTATGTTTAGAATGCCGTCAAGACAAAAGCATTGATTAATAACTACCATTGAGGAATATTTATAATCAATGACAAAAGTCTACCATATAAAAATAGATGGAAATAAATACATAGTTGCATTTTAAAGTGCAAAAAATGCATCCAAAAATGCATAAACATGTCAAACTAAGTGAACTAGGGCCATATTATATTAGTGAAGGGCATTTTGTGGTAGGTGAAGAACCCAAACCATCAGAAACCTTCAGAACTGACCACCGGTGCACCTGAGGCCTAGGTTCAGATTACTTGGCAGTTTTTGGGGTTGCTGAATAAGAATACGCCATCAGAACTGACCCCTGTTCTGGTGTTCAAAACCCATCCAAATTCTAGAAGATCACGTGCTTTAGCAGTGACCTTGGTTCCAGGTACTACGGGGTCAGGTCTAATGGCGTATTCATATTCAGCGACTTAAAAAACCGCCTAATAATCTACTTGCATGCATTCAGTGCCGAAAACCTGCAAAACTTTAGAAGATGGCGTTCCTAAGCCGTGGTCGTGGGCACCAGGTGCTCCAGGAGTTGGTTTTGATGATCTATTCATGTTTAGCAACCCCTTGTGTAATCGATTGCCTCAATTTAGTGCCGAAATCACTCGAAACTCCAGAAGATGTCGTGACCGTAAACACCAGGTGCACCGGGTGTCTATTTGATGGCATAATTGTTTTTAACAACCCCCAAAACACCACGAGAAATCTTTTTGCATCAATTTTATTTCGAAACGCCTCGAAACTCCAGAAGATGACGTGCCCTGGCAGTGATACTGAGTATCAGGTGCTTCGGAGGGCGGTTGTGATAAAGTATTTGTTTTCAGTGACCTCAAAAGCCCCCCGAGTAACAAAATCTGACCCCCTTAACATCGTATTTTGACATTTTTATGCACTTTTGGATGCATTTTTGTATTTTAAAATGCAATTATGCATTTTCAGACCTTTTCCTATAGCAGACTTTTTTCCTGACATCATCCTGAACACGATACAAAAGTTGCAAGTTTCTAGTTGCCGAATTTATTTAAAAATAGATCTATTCCAGTGTTATTAGGGTCAAATGCCTGGTCTAATAATATTTTAACCATTTACAAGAAATTATCTTTCAATCTGTTAATAATTGTCTGATTTATTATAAGCATATTATAGTAATAAATAACAGACACATGAAAATACACATAGTTTCAAAAGTTATGCATCATCTAAAAAGTACGGTCATTTTCAGGGTTGATTTTTTCGTGAACAGATTAATGCATTTTGTTAAATTATTTTTGATTTATGTTTGGTATTTACACAGGTTTGCAAAGGTTTACTCAAACTTCGTTTTTGAACTTATACCGGGTGGAAAAAAAAATGTTTTTGTTATGTTATGTTTGAGACATCCTGTAGGGAGGACGAGGTATAAGTATGGGTATGCATTGAAACGGCATTGTTGGCTTATGTTTGCTGAATAATATCGTGTTTTTTTAATGTCCTTGATTTTTTTAGAAACAAAGAAAATATATGATTTTATTCTTTAACATCACGTATTTTAACTGAACCAAAACTAAATTAAAAAAGAATAAAAAAAAGTTTACAATTATTTGAGAACGAAAAGGCATAAAACGTTACCAATTCTGGCCTACAACTTATTTATCGACCAAGTGAGCGGTATGCATAGCGCAACATAATAGAGAGGATATTGATTAATGGAGGCTATGTGATGTTTAGGGGGTAATGTACTTACGAGTAAATAAGGATTTGAAATATGAAATATGAAAGGATGATATATGAAATATTTTCATCTTAGTGTATGATAACACATGGAATCCTCACAAATAGCATGTCGTCAGTTAACGCACAGTCATATTGTAGAGTAAAACCGTATATTTTCTTTGTTTATTAATGATATCAGAGAAACTACAAAAATAAAATGTTCACAAAATATGTAACTACAACATTATTTCGATGTATACCCACTTTGTACCATTTCCTCCCTACAGAGTGTCTCAAACTTTTGTTTCAGTTAAAACACATCATGTTCAACAATAAAACCGTATATTTTCTTTGTTTCTAAAGACATCAGGAACATTTAAAAAAAATTAAATGTTCACAAAACATAAAACTATAATACGATTTTGATGAATATTCGCACTTGTACAGCGTCCTCCCCACAGGATGTCTCAAACTTAACATAATAAAAACATTACTTTTCTTCCACCCGGTATAAGTAGGGTAAAACGCCAGTTATTGGACACGAGACAGTTATTGGACATTATAGTGTTAACTTACGATTATAAGATTTCTGCAAGTGCTAACAAGAGTATATTTCACTAGGTGGCAATACTCGTTTCTATATTACGTACATTCTTATATCTATGTTCTGCCTTTAACGGGTTCTGTGATTTTGGCGGTAAATATTTTTAGGTTATGTGAGTGAAGTGACATTTAAGCATTGTGTTAAGCATCTGTTTTGACTTTGTTTTTCAAAACTACGTGTTATATTTAAGGTAAGATCGCATTTTTATTTAAAAGGGTGTAGTAAATAAAAGGCATTATAGTCCCTAAGGTAGATCGCGTACAGTAATAGGGATTTTAAATCGGATTTAATTACGCCTGTCCAATAACTAAACTAGAAAACTTGCTGAATTCTAATATGGGACACCTGTCCAATCACTAGATAACTATACTTACCACATATTTCTACAATTTTCAACGGGTTTACGTATAATTAACTGGAGATAGCGGTAAAATTAATCTAGTAATCGATTTGACAGTTATTGGACAGCTGTCCGATAACTAAATTTGATCGTCCAATCACTAAATTGATTTTTTAGGATTGTAGTAAAATGCCTAAACTTAGAAAATACGATAAGACTAAACTTATAGAAGCTGTTAAGGATGTCCAAAATGGCGCACTGAATCATATAGAACAGCTGAAAAAAAAATATGGAATTCCGACGCCCACTATAGAATTTAAATTAAGATATCCGGAACATAAAGATACACTTGGACCGTCTCCTATTTTAACTTGCGAGGAGGAGAATACTCTGGTTAGATACGTTCATTAAATTTATCTTAATCCATAGCATTATTTGACTTTACATTAAATATTTCAGATGGATACAAGAAATCGCTTCAAAAGGTTTCCCCAAAAAGGCTAATGATTTAAAAAGCAGCGTGCAAAAATTTTTAACCGAAAATCCGCGCCCCAATAACTTTAAAGATAATCGACCTGGAGATGGATGGTTAAAAGTAAGTCACCAAAAAAATGTATTTTAATCTGTATTTATCGTTCGATTTTTTTCAGGGATTTTTGAAGCGACATCCAGAGGTTTCTAAAAGAACAAGTGAAGATGTGATGGCAGCTAGCGCTTGTGTATCTGAACGAGACATCAAAAACTGGTTTAAAAATATTGAAAACTATGTTATGAGCCAGTATTTTAAATATGTCTATCTACTGGAAAAGTAGTTGCTATGAAAGGTTCAAAAAATGTTTATAATGTTGAAAAAAGCTGTTCAAAAGAAAACGTCACTGTGATGTTTACATTTTCAGCAGACGGTAAAATTGGGTCTAGGACGTTTCATCGCCGCCGTTTCGATGCCGCCAGTTCGATGCCGATGCCGGCCGATTCATCGCCAGTCAATTAATCGCTATCTGATATATTTCCGAATTTTCGACAGTTACAATTATTAGTTATTTTTAGTATTAATTAGGAATTCTAGGAAATGCGAGATATGACGGCGATGAAATGGACTGGCGATGAACCGGCGGCATCGAAACGGCCGGCGATGAACCGGCGGCATCGAAACGTCCCATTCCGGTAAAATTTGAGTGCCTATGGTTATTTATCCTTTTCAACGTATTCCAGAAAAAGTTGCAAAAGGCATTAATCCTAAATGGGGTGTGGGCAGAAACGATAATGGTTGGATGACGGCAGAGACATTCTGTGGTATTATAATATCACCCTGTACAAAATATGTTTAAAACTCATTCAAAGTCATTAATCCATGTAGTATCTGTTCTTGTACCAATAACCGCAAGTAACATTGAATTGTCATGTTTTGTTATTATTTAAATGTGTATATAAACATTAACTCGGTGGAGAAAGATTATTGTACTCAGTATTTAATTGTTGTAGTAGGTCGCTACTGATATATGTAAACAGATTGTTATGGTTAGTCATTGATGGAGTTGAGTGTAAATAATATAATGTATTTGAACTAAGAAGAGAGTTTTAATTAATTACGACCTAGAAGACAGTAACATCACACTATTTAATACATGGCTGATCCTGCAGACTAGAGGAGGTCTTCTGAAGGAGCAGAGATGGCGGTAAAAAATTGGAAACGGAGACGGCGAAGATAGACCAGGACGAAGATGCAGAGAACCCAGGGAACAAAGACAAAGTGATAAAATGTAAGTAAGAATGTCTATCTTTATTAAAAATGCTTCCCTCGTTTTTATATTATTATTGAAAATTGAATATTTATCTTTGCTGATTTTTGAATAATTTATGAAGTATCGATTTTTTTTTAAGAATATTTATGAATTTTGAAATATGAAGTGATTTTTGAATTGAATATTTTTATCGAAGTTTATTATATATGCTATTATTGAATTTTTATTGAATTTTGAATCTTTATTGAATTTATTTGAAAAATCTCTATCCGATTTCGATTTTTAGTACGGTTATTTTTAAATATTTTATGGAATATTGAATTTATTCCAAAAATTTCTATCGAATTTTGAGATATCAACTGATTTTGAATATTTTTATCTAACTTTTGCATATGCTATTTTTGAATTTTTATTGAATTTTATTAGCAGTTGTTTTTGTTATTGATCTTTTAGATACATTTTTATCGATTTTGTGTTACATTTTGTATGATATGAACCTGAATTAATATTTTTTGAGTGATAAATGATATTTTTTTAATGAATAATGATTAGTGATGACATACGCTGATATAAGAACTTAAGATAAACATTGCTGTAAGCAAGAAATATACTTTTAACGAACCGACCTGATGAGTCGAGATAAGGAATTTGAAAGAAGAACTAACAATATTATAAGCTAAATATTATGAGGCAACTTGAGACAATAAGAAACCCACTGCTCTTGTCAAATTGGGAAGGTACTAAGTGATTTATAGAAGCTTGAAAGCTTATTAGAGACCCACTCTGTGTTTTGAGAGTACCTATTTTATTCATGATTATTCGTGAATAAACAACGGCCTCAAAGCAAGGGATTGAGGTTGTGATATTTTTAGAAGAATTTGAACCGCATAAAATACCTATTTCGTGTTTTGAGTTAACTATACCACCTTAATGGTGCGTACAGATCAGGGCGAAAATTCGGGTTAATATTGGCGGAGAACTAAGACATCCGAGTGAAACCTCTTTTATTAAGGTAAAACGAAGGTATCGGAGCTAGTATATGAAGTGATGATTATGATGTTATATGAAATGATATATGAGATAAATGATATATGATTGTTATATGAAATATGTATATGAAGATGAATTATGTACACTGTAGAAGTGCTGTTATATGAAGAAAAATGAAGAAATATATAGTTGTAGTACCAGACAAGAAGAAGAGTAGAAAAAAAAAGAGAATTTTTAGTAAAATATGTGGGAAAAATGAAAGAAGACACATAAAAATTGCAAGAAAAGAAGCAAAATTAAGAATAATATCAAATAAGTAGCTAATCATTGAAATATGTCTAAGAATTAAAGCTGTAAATTTTTTTTCTCTAAAGTAACGTACATTATAAATAACTTATTTTTAAATGCATATAATGAATTCAGGTTAAATTTTCGCGGAAAATGGAAGTGTCTGAATTAAGGATAGACAATATCTTACAATAGTGTTAGTAGATAGTAAGCAAAGGGACACAAAAAGTGAAGTTCTTAGAGAGATTAAATCTTTATTATAGGTACAAGAGAGTTATTAGAAGTTTTTTTAGAGACACGTATTAAAAGTTTTAGAGAGATTACATTTCTATTATAGGTACAATATTTTAAAGTTAGTAAGGCGTATATAAATAAATCAAAATAAGACTGAAATAATAAGATGAAATAGTAAAGTAACGTTAAATTCTTTTTTTATATACCATTTAATAGAAGTTTAGGTAATATTTAGCTTAGCTTAGGAAGTATTAAAGTCGAGATTTTATTACAATTAGATTAGTTACGGCTTATAGGCACTAAAAGACTATTTAAAAGTTAGGATCAATTTCATTCACTGTGGACACTGTTTTGATGAAGTGAATTAGTGAACGGAAAAAAAAAGGACGAAAAGACACGACGTGAAAGTACGTGAACTAGTAATAGGTTGTAAAATACCAGTTTTAGTATAGGGAAAATATGAACTTTTGTGTAAAATAGGAAAAAGAATATACATGTTTAGGGAAAAATCGATTGATCTGAAATGTACGATGTTACAGTTAGTTAGCATAGTTAGGAAATTTAATTTTTCAAAATAGTATTAGGTAACCATAAACATTTTTGTAAAAGGGAAAGAGGAGCATCACAGTTTAAAAATATGTAATTTTAACAAAACGGGGAGGTGTGGTATTATAATATCACCCTGTACAAAATATGTTTAAAACTCATTCAAAGTCATTAATCCATGTAGTATCTGTTCTTGTATCAATAACCGCAAGTAACATTGAATTGTCATGTTTTGTTATTATTTAAATGTGTATATAAACATTAACTCGGTGGAGAAAGATTATTGTACTCAGTATTTAATTGTTGTAGTAGGTCTCTACGGATATATGTAAACAGATTGTTATGGTTAGTCATTGATGGAGTTGAGTGTAAATAATATAATGTATTTGAACTAAGAAGAGAGTTTTAATTAATTACGACCTAGAAGACAGTAACATCACACTATTTAATACAATTCTATCAGTATATTGCGAATGTTTTTTACCCCCGCCTAATCGAAAATAATATTAAGCATTCAGTTATTCTTTTTGTACATGGACACAAGAGTCACTTAAGTTACCAATTAAGTCTATTGTGTAATGAACTGCAGATTGAAGTAATTGCACCTTATCCTAACGCCACAAGGATTTTACAACCATGTGACGTGTCTATTTTCCGTCCACTAAAAGAAGCTTGGCGGCAGTCAGTGAGAGAATGGAAAGAACAGTATCCAGGAGGGGTAGTGAATAAGGTTGTATTTGTTTCTATATTGGAGCAAGCTACAAAAAAAGCTGTAAAACTGAAACAGTAGTAAATGGTTTCAAGGTTTGCGGATTGTTTCCATTTAAAGCAGATGCTATTGACTACACAAAATGTTTAGGTAAAGAAGTAGTAAAAAATTTAATCATTTTCAGATCATTAAAAGAAACTCAAGATGGACTATAATACTTTTGTAAATATCGTAGGGCCTGAAAAAGTTCATAGCTTAGAGAATTTAGAAGAAAATCCAAAGAATAATCTACCTATCGACGATAATTTGAATTTGTTGTTCAAAATTTGGAATTTTTTATAAACATGTTCCAAAATATTCGGATAACACAATGGTTCTAAAAAATAGAGACACAAACCTTAATATTATTCAAAATATAGCTATCACATCTCCTGTTAAAAAAACAAAGTGTTATTGAAAATGTAAATATTTCTGAGAGTAGTAGTACCAATGATATCCACATTCAGCAATATAAAACTAATGTATATGACCCTCTACAAGTAAAATTATTGTTAAACACGAATTGTTGGGTAATATTTTAACTATTCCTACTGTAACGGAAAGAAAAAATAAACGTAACACGGAACGACTTCCTTTTGCTATTACATCTGCACGACATCAAGAAATGTTACGAAAAAAGGAGGAGTTAAAAGAAGAGCAGGAAAAACAAAAACGAGAAAGGAAACGGAACAGAGAAGAAAAATTAACCAAAACCTAGTGTAGCAACAAAAATAATTCAAAAAAATTCAAATGTTTTATTTGTTCAAATGATATTCAATCGAATAAATTTAAATGAAGTGACTGTAGTCTTTATTATCACGAATGTTTTATTCGTGTTAAGCATAGACAGCATATACCTAACGATGGTGATCAATTTATATGTCACAACTGCTTCAATCTGTAGGATAGTGATTCCGATGCTAATAACAGTAACCAAGACAGTGAGGATGAAGACATTGACGAACTTTTCACTCAATACAAAAAAGCACAGAAGCAATTATAAAATTTAATTTTTTCAACTGTGTATAGGTACCTCATACCGCAGAGAAATCTTTGGTTTTCATGTAATTTTCATTTGTTTCTAGTTTTTTATTGTGTTAAAACAGTTGTCCAATAACTAATTTTGAGTGTCGTGTAACTAAATAAACTATCCAATAACTATGATTTTTTAACTATTTTTAATAAATATATATTGACAAAAAAGGTTTAACAGTTTCTTTAAATCCTTTCAGCCATATTGTAATAAACTGTTTAGACTACGTTTTGTATAAAGTTCAATTCAATCTGCAGAGAACAATGTGAGTTACGAATTTTTAAAGTTGAAATTTTCGTAGGTGTCCAATAACTGTATGGCTTACCCCACAAAAAAGAAAGTTGAGTAAACATTTGCCGAAGTGTGTATATACCAAAGGAAAATCTAAAATAATAAAAAAAATTAGCAGAATCCGTTCATCTGTTCATGAAAAAATCAACTATAAAAAATGGGCATAATTTTAGGTGATGCATAACTTTTGAAACTTTGTTTGTATTTGTGAGATTTCAAAAAATTACCACTAATGTGTCATCAATAGTTTTTTGTTTACAGATACATAAAATATATTATAGATAAAAAAACATTTATAGTTTTAGATAAGCCATAATTTGTTTTTGATGACAATTTGTTTTTGCACCCCAGATGATAAGCTTTATCTCAGTTATCTTTAGCCGATTTAAAATATCGGACACTACTCTTAAAGTTACTAAAAGTGCACCATTATAATAACTGTTTTATACAACGCAACGTGAAAAATGGCCAAGGTATTTAACAAAGATGCACTGCATTCTTGGATTCAGCGTTCCATATGTACAGAAAACTTCACTTTTAATGTGGAAAATACTACCCAAAAAGGAGAGGGTTACGTAGGGGAACTATTTTTCGTTAAAATTGATTTACAACAACCGATGAACGGCAACGACGTCCTTCATCTGGTCGTAAAAACAAACAGGAAGAATCCTGGATCAGATAGATCTATTCCTATAGTGCAGGATCTTTGCAAGAGAGAAGTATTCTTTTACGATACAATTCTTAAAGAATACCAGGAATTTCAAAATAACAAAAAGTTTCCAGTTCTTTTAGACCTGGTACCCAAGTGTTTTAATACGTTTTCAGAAAATGACAATGAAGTTATTATTTTAGAAAATTTAAAGAAAGAGGGTTATGTGCTACATTCAAGAGAAGAGCCCATGAATATTCTCCATCTGGAAATGGGCTTAAAATCTTACGCAAAGTTACATGCCATATCTTTTGCTCTGAAAAACCAAAAGAGAGACATTTTTGAAAATATATCAAAGACTTGTAGCTCCTTAGTGAAAGAGATGTTTCTAACCTCTAAAAAATTGTTTGATACAAAGACACATCTGTTAGTAGAGACTCTAAAAGAAGCTGGTAGACCTGATTTGTCGACCGTGTATGAGAAGTATATAAACGAAAAAAGTATTTATAACAGATTTATGGATGTAGGTGATACCGTTTCCAAAGATCAAGCCTTAATCCATGCTGACTGCCACAATGGGAATATGATGTTTCAATATAAGGTAAGTATGTCGTACAGAACGGTTTTTATTATTTACAATTTGATTTAACCGCAAAGGGTTATTAACATTGAACTCTATTGACATCAAATTACAAATTGCATGGTGAATAGATGAATTATTTTCACTTAAACATTCTTTAAATTTATTTTGTATCTGTTCTTGTGTTCTCGTTCTAGAACATAGAGGGGGTAGTTTATTATTATAAAAACATATTATGTTGCACTCCTATTTCTCTCTCACACATATAACACATCAGAGGAGATTTCGTCTTTATTATAAAGTCATGGGTGATCTTCGTATGACCAAATCGCAATCTGGACATGATCACTTGGTCTCTTCCCTTAGTAGGAAGTCTCGACTGCAATACACTTTATTTGATAGTTGTTAATGTATAGTTTGAATTGTTCCAATTTGTTTATCATTTTGTCATGATTTTGTTCTTAAAATATTGCTTTAGATCACTATGAGCGCAAGTAGTTATGATGTCTGTTAACGGATCTTCACTTGCATTTTTTGCTAATTTGTCAGCTTTATCATTTTCATTATTTCGCAATGTGAAGGTACCCAGAGGAACTGAACTAATCTTCGATTTTGATGGCATATCAAGAGCTTCCGCCTTGTTAAAAATTTTTTTCTTCTTCTTCCAATATTAGGCCTCTTGGCCTGTTCTTAACCGATTTTGAGCTGGTACTTCTAGCTCTGATGTTGACTGCCAACTATCTCTCGTCACATTCTGATTCCACTCTAGTCGTCTCTGTCTACCCCGCCATACAATATCTTGTTTGTTACAGAGATCTCTTATTCTGTCATTCGATATTCTGTCTCTCAGTGTTTTCTCAGTTATTGACCTCAACGTTCTCATTTCTGATATTCTCAGTATCCTCATGGTTTCAGCTATGTCACATCTTGTTTGTATCGCGTACGTCATTATCGGTCTTACACATGATTTGTATATGCGTACTTTCCCTTAAAAATAAGGCCTTAATTAAAAACAGGACAAGATGTTTTGGGTATACTTGCTTTAATTAAGCCTGATAATGGGCTAAAGGAATCGTTGATGATTATTGAGAATTTGATATCATGTATGTTGACAAACTTAACGTTAATTATTGGATGATAGCAAACAGTTCAGCTGAGAATATGGAGGTTTGGGAAGGGAGCTGGTAGGAACTCCTATAGTTATTTATTGTGAAAGCCGCTCCTACTCCATTTAGAGATTTGGATGCATCGGTAAAATATGGATGTAATCATTAAAACCATTTAATATCTCTAGTAATTTCTGATTGAAGATTTTTGCTGGAGGGTAACATTTCTTGAATGCAGACTGCTTTGTATTACAATCAGGGAGAGTAATTGTCCATGATAACATGTGTTGGCTGACTTTAGAAATATTGTAGGTGGGTGGAATTATTGTGTCTAAGAATTGTAACGTTGCTCCCACTCGACGATAAAAGGAAAGATCCAATCTTTTCCCACTATTAAATGTGGAAATCGATATGTACATGTGTTTTTATAAACAGGTACCTCTGCTCTGGGTTAGTTGATACTATTGAGGCATACATCATGATTCTAAGGTATCCTCTCCTTAGTTGAAGGGATGGTTCGCCTGATTGAACATATATACCTTCAACTGAGCTATATATTATTTTCTGATTTGCTGTTTCACAATTTGAATCCCTTAGTCCATTTACTCACGGTATTTGCTTCAAATTTTAAAGAACTGCTTGGATTGACCTGAAATTTGGTACATATACATTATACATATAACTAACATCTCATCGAAAAAAAGTGATATTGTGCTGATGTATGCTTTGCCCTGGGGATGCGTTTCGCTCCTTCCGGGTGGTGAAAATATATACGTTCAGAAAAGTCCGAAAATGGAAAACTGTAAACTGAATTATTTTAAGCAACTTTTGTTCTACAGCGTTGTTTTTATTAAGTTAATACTTTTCGTGTTATTTGCCATTGAATATGCACAGTGATGAGCGCGCCAATAACCAGCAAAATAACACAAAAAATAGAATACATAATACATTGTGAAAGAAAAAGAGATGAAACAGGTAGAGGTTGAAATTATCGAAACTATAAACTAACATTACATTGCATAGTTTCCTGCCTTTAGACGTCTGTGACAGGAGTAGTTTATAAAATTCTTCTGTCACAGTGACAGTTTTTGTACTCCTCCGATACGTCTAAAGGTGGGAAACTATGTATTGTAATGTTAATTTATACGTTTATATCGATCATTTCCACCTCTACCAGTTTCATCTCTTTTTACTACACAATGTAGTATGTTTTCTCTCTTTTGCGATAATTTGCCGGTTATTTGTGCGCTCATCACTGTACATTTTTCAACAAAAATAAACACGTTTTTAGACGGTTTTCAGAAAATAACTCAGAAAGTAAGTATTTTATCGAAAAAAAAAATCCTTAGCAAAAAATGTAGCCTATAAAAATCTGAAAAAAAATTAGTGCATCCATTAAGTTTCTAAGACCAGTAGAAACAGAGTTGTAGTGAATCAAAAATAGGTTTATACTCCTCAAATTTAAAATTTAATTCAACGTAAAACAACACGTTACTTCAACGTGAAATAACAAAAAGGGGACAACTCATGTCAACTTTTTTGAAGCGAATTCAAAACAGTTTATTTCTGTTTTTTTAATAAGTTTCTAGTAGCAAAAGTGAGCAAGACTCAAAATATAGTTTGTCCATTGTTTTGGTAAAATTGATTCGGGAACATCACCCCTTAACTAGCATCTCAAATAAAATAAATCGTTACCGCTTCGCAAATCGCTTTACTTATGTATGATTTATCTGGTCTGTAAGTTTCATCGATTCAGAGTGCTTATTTTTGAAAAAAAAATCATCATCATCATTTGGCTCTACAACTCTATGTGAGTCTTGGCCGCGTTTACTATTTCCCTCCATTGTTGTCGGTCCTGAGCAGCTATTTCCCATTGCTGTACTCCCATTTTGCGTAGATCGCTGGCTACTGCGTCCTTCCATCTGTTTCTTGGGCGACCAACTGACCTTTTTCTATCGGGCCTTTCCCAGAATGTGGCGTTTAGAAGTTTTTCGTCACTTGATCTTAGTACGTGACCCGCCCATCGTATTCTGTTTGATTTAATGTAGCGTACTATGTTTTCATCTCCGTATATTGTCTGGAGTTCATCATTGTGTCTTCTTCTCCATTCTCCTGTTGTCTCTTCTCTACAAGGCCCATAGATAGTCCGCAGTATCTTTCTTTCAAGTACCAGTAATTTTGTTGTTTCCCGCTGATTCAGAGTCCAGGTTTCGCTTCCATACGTTATTGTAGGACGAATTATTGTCTTAAATACTCTTACTTTTGCTGGTCTTGAGAGTATTTTTGATTTAAGTAGGGTCCTTAACGAGTAATATGCCCTGTTTCCTGCAATAATCCTGGCTGCCACGTCTTTTTCATAGTTATTTTCAGATGTTATGATCGCTCTCAAGTACTTAAATTCTTTGACGACTTCAAAATTGTATTCATTAATTGTTACGTTTTGTCTAACCCTTGGTCTTGGGTTCTTCGTAACCACCATGTACTTGGTCTTGTCCTCGTTGACCTTAAGACCAACTTCCTTGGCTCCGTTCTCGAATAGGGTGAAAACTTCTTTTGCATCTCTGGTGGATTGTGCAATTGTGTCCACGTCATCCGCAAAGGCTAATAGTATTTTTGATCCTTGGGCGGCAAATCCGTTTGTCAGTTGTGGCTGAGCTTTCCTTACTGCATGTTCAAGTGCGAAGTTAAACAGCAGGGGGGCGAGAGGATCTCCTTGTCTAAGTCCGGTGTCAATGAGGAATTCCTCCGTCGTGTTGCTGCCAACTCTGATTCGTGCGGAAGCGTTCTCCGTGCTCACCTTTGCTAATCGTACCAGTTTTCCATGTACTCCCATTTCTACCATAGTCTCCTACAATGCTTCTCTGTTAACAGAATCGTAAGCTTGTTTGAAGTCCACGAAGATTTGGTGTACATCGCGGTTGAATTCCCAGTTTTTTTCCAACACCTGGCGTAGGACGAAGATCTGGTCTATAGTTGACTTTGCCGGTCTGAATCCGCTTTGGTAGTCGCCTATTATTTCCTCTGCGTATGGAGTTAATCTTCTAAACAGTATTATGGATATAATCTTGTATGTTGTATTAATTAACAATATTCCTCTATAGTTCCGACATATTTGTTTGTCTCCCTTCTTGTGAATAGGTATTATATGGCTTTAATGCCAGTGTTTCGGTATTTCTTCTCTTTCCCAGACTTCTTTTATAAGATGATATATCTCAAGATGTAGTTTGTCTCCCCCTTTTTTTAGTAGTTCTGCCTGTATGCCGTCTGGGCCTGGGGCTTTATGGTTTTTTAGGGACGAAATTGCGGACTTTACTTCAGCTAGTGTGGGCCCTGGTATTTCAGGTTCGGCTAACTGGTACTGTCTTTGTTGCCCTGTCGTTGTGGGGTTTTCTGTATTTAAGAGTTGCTCAAAATACTTTCTCCATTTCTTCGTCGTCAGTGAGCAATTGTCCTGCATCGTCTTTTATAAATCTTGGGCTGTTGATCGTGTTGCCCGTCATTGTTTTTATGTCCCTAAAAAACTGTCTAGACTGATCGGTTCTGTGTTCCTCCTCGAGTTGCTGTATTCGTGCTTCTAGGTACTGTTTCTTTTTTCTTCTCAAAAGTCTTCTCGTTTGAGTCCTTACTCTGTTGTAGTCTTCCCTGTTCTCTTCTGTAGGTCGCGTTAGTAGATCCAGCCTCTTGATTGCTTTCTGCTGTAAGCTTTGTTCGCACTCCTGGTCAAACCACTGGTTTTTCTTCTTGTTATTCTTTTATTTCCCTATCGTTTCCGCTGCGGCGCTTTCTATGGAGTTTGTTATATTTTGCAATTTCTGGTCTATGGTCAATTCTGGTGTTGATGTCTCTTCTTCTTCCATTGTCTGCAATTTATTTTGGATCAGTGACTGATATTGGCGTTCATTATCAGGTAGATCGAGCCTTGAAATGTCCCATCTGTTTCCTTGTTGGCGTTGCTTTGGATGTCTCGTGTTTAGCCTTGTTCTCATTTTTATTCTGATCAGGAAGTGGTCAGAGTCACTTTCTGCTCCCCTTAAACTGTGTGCGCCGATGATATTGCTAGAGTGTCTTCCGTCGATGAGCACGTGGTCTATCTGTTTTCGTGTGATTCCGTCATTTGACACCCAGGTTACTTTATGTATATTTTTCTTTTGGAACTGTGTAGTTTTCACTACCATATTGTTGGCTACAGCGAACTCTGCCAATCTTGATCCGTTATCATTGGTGTTATCGTGTAAGCTATGTGTACCGATCACCGCTCTAAGACGGTCCTCTTTACCTAGTTTGGCATTGAAGTCTCCCAGTATGATTTTGACGTCGTGTCTGGGTGCCATTCTGTACTGTTGTTCTAGAATTTCATAAAATTCCTCCTTGTCGTCTTCATTTGCTTCTTCAGTTGGTGCGTGGGTTGAGAAGAGGGTTAGGTTAAACGATTTCCCTTAAAACCATTTTCCAAAAAAAAAGTCGGTTTAAAGTAATTTTTTTTAATTATAATTTTGAAAAAAATGCCTTTTTTCAAAATAACTTAAAAATTATTAATGATACTACTCTGGATTTTTTGTTTTTGTATAAGACAAAAGTTGGTTAATAAGGCGGTTCAAAATTTGCATTCACTTGTGAGTAGTGACTCGCTCGATCCCTTTAAACTACAGCCCTTTCAAAAATAAGCACTTTGAACCGATGAAACTTATGCAGCAGATCTTATAAACAATACATCCACGAGTAGAGTAATTTGTGAAGCGATAACGATTTATTTCATTTGGCATGCTAATTAGGGGGTGACTTTCACGATTTTTTACAACAAAAAGAGACCAACTTAATTTTGACAGTAAGTTGCTTGCGTAACTTGCATACTTTTGAAGCTAGAAACTTTTTTTAATAAAGATTTTTCAAACGCTTTAAAAAAGCTGTAATGGATTTTTCGCAAAAACTGCATCATTTCTTGGTTATTTCTCGTTGAAATATTCAATTTGAAATTTGATGAGTGTAAACCTATATATTTAGTTAGCTACAACTCTACTTCTACTAGGCCTGGAGACCTCATGCATACACCATTTTTTTTTAATCTTTTATAAGCTACATTTTTGCTAAGAATGGTTTCTTCGATAAACTACTTACATTTTTAGTTATTTGCGAAGAACCGTCTAAAAACCTATTTTTTTTTATTGACATATTCACTCACAACTAAAGGGATATCCATGATAGAGTAGAAGGTGAAAAATTATCACAGATTAAATGAAACATGTTCTAACAAGAAACTTTACGCGTAAATTGAATCATTTTTATGAATTTCCGAAGTAAACAAATTATCCTATGCCTATGCATTTGAGTTGAGTCGCTTCCCGTATCAAGTTATCTTTATATTATATTAACCAACACAGCAATAAAATATGATCCATTAAGAAGTTTTCCAAAAAGAATTAATTCAAAATATGCAATAGGAAAAATATTATGTGACTTTATAGACGAGCGGCACACTCAAAAAAAGCTTATTTCTCGGGATACTGACCACGGTGTGGTGAATGGCTAATTTTGGTCACACTTTATATTTTTGATGGTGCTGAAAACGAAAATAAGGGTTGTTTTAAATTTTGCGTGGGTGAACATTGTCAGAATCGCAATTTTACCCTAAAAATAAAAGAAAATCACGTTTTTTGCGTTTAACTCGCTACAACTCAGTTCCATTTTAATATTTTATTCTGAAATTTTTATAGTATATATTTCTCACCTTTCTGAAGACAACAGGACCTGTCTCAATCTTTCTGTCTTACTATAAAAAAAGTTATAATTGTTTGAAGTAAAAGGTGTAGATTCTTGAATTGCGCAAAGTTTAATCGCAAAAGTTGAGTGACAAAATTTGAAATTTAGCTGTTTAGTCAAGTTTATGTTAAAATCTAAAGTACAAAGAACAAAATGGTTTATAGAAATAAAAAATGGTGTAACTTTTAATTTTAAGAAAAACGTGATTTCATTTTTTTTGCTTTTAGTGTAAAATTGCGATTTTGACAATGTTTCCCCATTTAAATTCAAAATAATTCCATTTTCGTTTCCAGCACCATCAAAAACATAAAGTAAGACCAAAATTAGCCATTAAACACACCGTAGTTAGTATCTCGAGAAATAAGCGTTTTTTTGGGGGAGTGCCTCTCGTATATCAGGTCGCGTAACTTTTTTCCTGTTGCATATTTTGACTTGAAAATTTCCAGAAAACTTCTTCATGATCTATGTTTTAATGCTGAGTTGATTAAAATTATAAACTAAACAGTTTGTCACCCAACTTTTATAAGTAAACATGAAACTAATGAAATCTGATAAAAATTGTTTAAACAATTTACCAACCGCGGTACCTCTTGGTACCCTCTGGATTTGTTATAAGGAACTTTTTTTTTGAGTAAGTTTGTGCAAAAAATACGAATCGGAATAATTAATCTGACGGGGTCGACGATACAGCCTGGACTACACACGGATTCAAAATAGAGCGCCCGGAAAAAATGGCCTATACTTATCGGGTTCTACTGTACCAAGTTTACTAATTTTTTTATTTATGGAATGGTACCACATTAAAGTAATAACATTTATCTTATTTTCATAGCAAAATTATCCAAAACAAAGCAGCTAATGGGATGTATAAACCTTTTTTGAAGTGGAGTTTTTATTGTTATTTTTTAAATTTATTTATTTAAAATATAATTCTACTAAATAAATGTGCAACAGAATATTATTCATAAAATTCAAGTTTCTACCAAAATATATATAATATTAAGCTTCAAATCCGGTATAATCTCAATGTTAAAAATGAGCTGCAACGGTCTAGCGAATGGTAGTGCGCGAATTTATTCTCATTCGGCTACGCCCACTATTTTTTTACTTTAGTCGGAACGCAAAATACTCTTTGTTTATAACAGTCCTGTTTAAACAATTTTTAACATTTTTTCTTGCTAAAAACTTTGTTAAAAACTTTGACTTTCTTATAAAAGATTGGTTAATTTCAGCTCTTAGTGTTGTTAATTAACGTAACAGTGATTTTTCCAAAAAAATGGACCATTTCAGACCCCAAGGGTCGTAGGACCTAAAAATTTTTTAGAAGTTAAAGATTTTAACCGGCTTTCCGTATTTTTTATTGTCATTTAATTTGATCTAATTTCTATATAGTTATTGTAATTGTCTATAAGCTTAAAAACTGCTATTTATTAACAAATAATTTTGTGTACGTGCATGTAATTTTTTTTACTTTTTTTTTCATAGGCTGTTAGTATACATCTTAACGAAGAAAATGAGCACCGGATTATTGAGATACAATCAGCCAAATTAACTGGACCAGCCTCAGAAATTAGCTCGTTTTTCAAAAAATTTTAAAAACAAATTCAATTTTGCAAAAATTATTAAACAGATGTGGACCATTTTTTGCACACCATTCACACACCATAATGCCCTCAAGTTTGGGTATATTTAAACATATTTTAATAAACAGTAAAATTGTTATTAACAATATTCAAAAACAACGATTTTGTTGTCCGTTTTGCAATAAATTTTTTGTTTATTAACCGATTTTCATTTAACGTATCTCATTCGATGTATCTTTTTTTTCTGAAAAGTTATGAGCACAAAACTAAGTTTGACGTTTTGATTGTTTATTTAAAAATTGGTCCACTAAAAAAATGATGAATCCCAAGATGGTAGTCTTTTTCTAATATCTCATACTACACATTTCAACTGTCAAACTTCGTATTTTCCATTATGTCGAAAAACGGCTTATTTTTTACTAACTTGACTGATCCAATCCTAATGCGAATAAACAACAAATTTTAAAGTGGGCATGTTGCAATTAATTGGTTTTTCCTCTTCGCTGTAACTAATATTTACAATCAAAATATTTGCGTCGGAGTTTTTGTGTTGACAAAAAATTTTAAAACAAAAATTTTAGTTACAAAATCTTAAATAAAAATAAGTGTTTAGCATTTGTTTTCTCTAAAGGATTGATGTTCTACATGAACATTCCTACTTATTCTACTGTTATTAAAAAAAAAAGAATGTGTGTGTACTTTGTACGCACGTAAGAAGTTATACTTCTATTATATGATTTAAACGAAATTAATATACTTTTTATTTATATTTTGTTTAAATATTAAACTAATTTATACTTACTACTTCTCAAACATTTTTATTAGAACAGTGCCAAAATTTAAAATAATAAAAGAATAAAACACACACAAACACATTAAACAAGCCACAAATGATGTCTGAACATTAATTGTCGAAAAATTTTTTAACTAAATACGTATTTTCTGAAAATACAATTATATAATAAATATACTTACAATCATAAAATGTATTAAAAAAAACAAAAAAGAAAGTTTCTATTGAGACTCGAACCAGCGCTGATAAGCGCGGTTGGTATTGAAATTTATTCGCCTTCAACGCTTAGCCACGGACACTATGTGTCATTATTTACGAAGATCGACTAACTAAACGGATTAAACTTGTGATATTTTGATATTTTGAAAATTGATCAAATTATTTTAATTTTGAATTGAAATGATTTAGAATTGAAAAAATACAACAAAACATAGAGTAAGAAAACAATGTATTAGGTGAATATTGATAGAAATTTTGATGGTAATCAAATTATATAAATAAAAGTATTACATACTATGTATTTTGGCAGATCAAATAGGTAGGTTTATAACCATGATACATTAACAATTATTACGTACCTGTTGCTTTTAAAAACTATTTAAAAGTCACTACAATATTATAAACTTTTTTGTTTCTGTCCTCACAACAATAAAACTAATATATTATACATTTGTTTACCTTTACCTTTACCTCCAAACCACAGCTGTCCTACAGCTGCCATATCGGATAATTTTTGACATGTCATTTGAACATCCAATCAGAACAAAGTTATAATGCGCATGCGCCGGGCTGATAGGTTTTAACATATAAAAATTCACCCTCTATCGCCGGTAAAGAAGTATAACTTCAAAAACTAATATCATTTTAACTTAACTGAGATCTGTTTCAATTGATTATTAATTAATTTTTATTTTTTAGACCGACGATAAAACTGTTCCACTTCGCATGGTTTTGTTAGATTTTCAAGCAGTTTGTCTTCACTCACCAGTAATCGATGTGTCCTTTTTTCTATGGAACAATATATCACCAAGTGAAGCTCAGAAAATCAGATATTTTGTAGAATATTACTATACTGAGTTTTGCTCATATCTAAACCAACTAGGAAGTGATGCTAAGTATTTCCCCGAAGCATTTTCGAAGAACATTTAAAAATATATCTGCCATATGGATGGTTTTTTACACTAGCATTTTTAGAATTATTGTATCTCGACAATGATGACACACCAGCTCTTTTTGAAGAAGAAACCAACGAGTTTTTTGGAGGTTTATCTAATGACCTAAAAATCAAATCACGGGACAAATACTTGAAACGTCTTGTGGCATTAGTGGATAGCTTTTTCAATGGTCCATTTGCGTAAACAAAAAATGATTCTGGATTTTTGGGTAATACCGACTATTACAGTAAAAATATTTTTGTAATAATTTTATTTATTTAGCGAATTTATTGTTACAATACGATAAAATACATATATAAATATAATATGGAAATCTTCTTCTAATGGCACTACAATCCTTTGTGAGTCTTGGACTGCTTAACAATGCTTTTCAATTCTACCCTGTCGGATATTTTCCTTCGCGCACTGCCTGATGTTCATGGTTTTAAGATCCCCTCTACATCGTCTATTCATCTTTTACGGAGCCTTCCTTCTTCTTCTTCTTCACGTGCCATCTCTGCGACGGAGGTTGGCAATCATCATGGCTATTCTGATCTTAGATGCTCCTGCTCTAAACAGTTCGGTTGATGTGCATCCGTACCATTCGCTCAAGTTACGCAACCACGAAATTCGTCTCCTTCCTACACTTCTCTTGCCCTGGATTTTCCCCTGTATAATCAACTGAAGTATGTTGTATCTCTCCTTACGCATAACATGCCCCAGGTACTGCAGCTTTCGTGTCTTGATGGTTTCCAATATTTCCAGTCTTTTGTTGACTCTTCTCATGACTTCGTTGTTTGTTGTATGCTCGGTCCATGATATCTTCCGGATTCTTCTATACACCCACAGTTCAAATGCTTCCAACTTTTTAGTAGTCGATGCCTTAAGAGTCCATGCTTTTATCCCGTAAAGCAAAGTCGAGAAAATGTAACACCTTGCCAGCCTAACTCTCAAGTCTAATTTCAGTTCTCTTGCACAAAGTACCTTTCTCATTTTATTGAAGTTTGTTCTTGCTTTCTCTATTCGAACTTTGATTTCTTTGCAGTAATCGTTTGTGTGATTAATTATTGTGCCAAGATAGTTATAGTTTTCTACTTGTTCTAAAGTTTTACCTTTAATTGTCAGGCTCTCATCATTATTTTGGGTTTTTGATATCCTCATAAATTTAGTTTCCTTGATGTTTATTGATAATCCATATTCTTCTCCATACTTAACTATCTTGTTCATTAGCTTTTGTAGGTCTTTAAGGTTGTCTGCTATTATGATAGTATCGTCCGCATATCTAATGTTGTTAATTGGCGTTCCATTTACCTTTAGTACTGCTGTTTCTCCCTCAAGAGCTCTTTTTATAATTTCTTCAGAGTATGCATTGAATAGTAGTGGTGACAATACACACCCCTGTTGCACTCCTCTTTTAATTTCGAACTCTTCTGATGTGTGTTCGTTAATGCGTATGTGTGCTTGCTGTTTATAATATAGATCTGTTATAATTCGAAGGTCATTGTATTGTATTTGTTTTGCTTTGAGGACGTCCATTAGTTGTTTGTGGCGGACTTTATCGAAAGCCTTGTTGTAATTTATGAAACAGACGTACATATCCTGGTTCACGTCCAAGCATCTCTGGATTAGTACGTTGAATGCAAAGAGAGCTTCACGGGTACCTACGCCTCTACGGAATCCAAATTGCGTTTCTTCAATATCCATATCAAGTGTTTGGTAAATGCGTTTATGAATGATCTTTAAAAACATTTTAAGTGTGTGAGACATCAGGCTTATGGTACGGTGGTCGGTGCATTCTCTAGCATTTTTCTTTTTTGGGAGACAAATAAATGTTGAGGTCAACCATTCATTGGGATGTTACCCGACTGATAAATTTCATTAAATAGCTTTAGGAGGACATCTATGTACTCATTTTCTATTATTTTAAGAATATTAATAGGCAGTTGATCTGGCCCCGGGCTTTTTCCGTTACTGGTGTTTTTTAGTGCATACGGAGCCTTCCGCTTGTTCTATTTTCTTGGGGCTTCCATCTCTAGACTACTTTTACAGCTCGATTATCTGGCATTATTTGTAAGTGACCAAGCCATTTTAGTATTTGAGACTTTAAAAATCTAAAAAAATCTGCGCTCTGCATTAGCTCATCCGGCTCGTGGTAGGGATGGGAAAACCTACCTGTTATAACCTAAAACCGGTTTTTTTAATTCGAAACAACCGGTTTTACCGGTTGTTTTTTTGTCCCGGTTATAACCAGTTTTTTCTTATTTAAGTAATAACCGGTGAAAAACCGAATAAGTTACCTGTGGAAAAAAATTAATTTAGAGAAAAAAACAAACATTAAGGTATAAAACAAACCACTTAACTCAACAATAGGTATATTAAAGCAACGATTGAAACCAAAGTAAAAGATAACTGGGCACTATCAGAGGCAGCAGAACTGCAGAACATAAGCAGAACCACAGTTTTTTTGCTGCAGTTCGGTACCTAAGGTACCTAAGACATGCGATGCTTTAATTATGTGTCAAGTTGTTGTGTTTCTTCCCGGAAACTGTGACATAATTCTTACAGTTTTCGCATCTTCAAAATGATTCTCTTCTAATCTCTCCAAAAGCGTACGATCTTCATGAGCTTTGGTCTTTCGAGAGTTTCTTGTTCTCTCCATCTTTTATTAATATTAAAAAATGTTGTTCTGCTTACGTTAAATGGTTCGCTACGGCAGCTAGTGACAAACCATCTTCTAATTTCGTTACAATTCTTGCTTTTAGTTCTTTGCTAGCATGTGGAGCAATTTTTTGAGGTTGAACAGAATAAGTTATCTGAAATATTTTAAGATTTGGCAGTGACAGTGACAGTAAATAATATGTAAGTATTTATCCTTCAAAATACACCGCTAAATTTTCTACAAAATACGCTTCAAGAGTCGTATCAGTTTTTTTAGGAATCAGCTGTACCTACTGAAATTTTTTGATGGCAATAAAGAAGTAAATAATGAATTGGTTTATCGAATTTATTTTTAAGTAAAATATAAGTTATTTGGATATTTTTTTAAACTCGATAGATCCAAAGGATATTTCGGTAGATCGGAAGGATCATCACTTTTTTGGAATATCCCAATTATTGACAACGCAATATACGCCGACGCCGTCTACAACGAGCGACGAATCAGAGATTGGGGTACTTTCGCCCATTTTTAGGGTAATTTGAAAGCGCCTGGGAAAATTTTTATAGGTTGAAATAGTTGGGGAATTTTTCGGGAGGAAAATTGAGCAAACTAAAGTGCAACATAAATGAAGATCGAGTGGATAAAGGAGATAACTAACATGTTTTGAAGAATAGACTTTTCCACACGGTTGAAAGGGGCAAGTGACAATCTAGCATATAGCACCTACTTCAACGCAAAAATATAAAGAAATAGAAAACTTTCAAAATCATAAAAGTGGTAAGAGACATTATTTTAATTAAAGCTCACGGATAAAAAAGGTAACTGCAGCAGTTGCCTCCTTAATTCACTTAAATTTGTAGATACCTCTCTTATCCAATAAATGACACTATGTTTTTCTCAACATTTTTTTATTGAAAACTTGTTACCACTTGACGTTTTAAACAGAAACTTATTTGTTTTACAAACAGAATTAACTTTTTTTAATAAAATGTATGTATTTAGCTCGTTTATTTTATTTTACCTTGACTTAACACCTTTAAAAAAAACTAGTAGTTATAGTAAAAAAATTTCAATGGATAAAGGAGGTAAGTGTAGTTTTTTCAAAATTTTGGGTTTTTAAAACAAAAAGCGAATTAACAAAGTTGTACAAATAAACTGAAAGACTAATATCTACTCACCGAAAATATTTAAAACAAAACGCACAGTTACATAATGCAACTTCAACATGTTTAAAAATTAAAACTTTAATCTGCTTTTTCTCCATTGTATAATTTTGTTAGTTACCTCCTTTATCCACTCGAGTCTTCAAATGAAACATTATAACCTATTGAGTATTTGCTTCTGATTAAAAAACCGAAAACCGGTTTTTGGAACAACCGGTTTTTTTGACTGGTTATAACCGCCAGGTTAATCCGTAAGTAAAAAAAAACCGGTATAACCGAAAACCTGTTTTTTGTTCAACAACCTCCATCCCTAGCTCGTGGCCTATTTTAATTCTCCACGAGCCATCGCTGCAATGTGTTGTTCCAAATATATTCCTTAGTATTTTGCGATCAAATATTTTCATTTCATTTTCATCAGTGGTTGAGAGGGTCCACGTTTCACAACCATATGTGACCACTGTTACTGTTCTGTAATAAATAAGCTTGAGCTGAATCATTTATGACCGAACAGTCTTTTTTCTTTTTTTTTTCTCAAAATACTCTTTTTAGCGATTTTACAATAATTCCGTATTTATTTTAGAAAATTGTATATTTTATCATAAAGTATCAGGGGAAAAAACAATTTTATTAGAATGGACTCAAAAATATACTTTTAAAGAGTTCTAACAAGAAGTTATTTTGATTCAGAGACCAGTATTTGATAAAATTTTAGTGTAAAGTAAAATAAGATTTGTTACATTTTCTTCCATTCCCAAAATACCTCATCTTCACTTTTGTTGAAAATTTGTCCACATATAGCGAAGCACAGGAATTTAACTAGTCAAAAGGACATATTTTACAATACAAAAAAAGTTATCCGCAATGATATCAGAGTCAAAAATATAGGCGCCTACTGTAAGTACCTACAATAATTATGACCTACGAAAATATCGAGCTCACGACAAAAAGTGTTTAACAAAAAGTTAAATATTATGTCGCAGATATTGAACAAACACAACTGCTATAAAACCAATCAGGACTTACGCTCGGGCCTTTACCGCATACGTACTACCTTAAATATTGATTTTATACCATAATATACCATATATACGAGATAATTCAATAATTATGGTCTGTCACTATTTTGTCCCTTAACTTGGAAAATATCGACAAAAATAAAAATAACAAAAAGAATTTGTAATAAAAGAAATTATAGGAAAGCGTATTTTCAATAATTTCAGTCCTTGAATTTTTTGTGGAAAAGTTGAAAATGCTGAAGATATTGAGCAAAAAGAATTCTCCTTAAAAATCAAGATGGCGGCTAACGTAACAACGGAATTTATTATCGATTTTAAATTTATATACATACTTTTTACCCGCCTAAAGATTAGAAAAATAAAATTTTAGGCAGCTCGGCATGCAAGGTCAAATGCTATCCCAACTGTACTATTATATACTTTTGAGTCTGATATTATTACAAAAATATAACTTTTTTTGTATTGTAAAACTATAAAAATCCTTTTAACCATTTAAAGTCGAGTGTTTTGGCTAAACTACCTTTGTACTACCTTTTGTACGTGAATAAATTTTCAGCCAAATCGAAGATGATCTATTTTGGGAATGGAGGAAAATGTAAAGTAGTATTTCGAAGAAAGTATTTCGAGAATTACGAAAAACCATTTAAAATTGTATCTGCCATATGGCTTGTTTTTAGCACTAGCATTCCTAGAACAATTATATCTTGACAATGATGACACACCAGCTCTTTTTGAAGAAGGGACCAACGAGTTTTTTGGAGGTTTGTCTAATGATCTACACATCAAATCACGGGACAAATATTTAGAACGCCTGGTGGCATTATTGGATAGCTTCTTCAATGGTCCATTTGCGCAGACTAAAAATTATCCTGGATTTATGGGTAATATCGACTAATGAAGTACAAATATATATAATAATTATATTTATCGCTAACTGTCACTAATGTAATTCATCATTGTACTCATTTGCGGCAGTAAAGTCACACTTTATTGTATTGAAAGAAGAAGAAATTTACCTGCCGTAAATATTAATTACGTTAACCGAGATTGAATGTAAGTGGTCGATGGCAATAATTTATTATTTATTTAAGTAAACTTAAAATTTATTTACTCTAATTATTAAAAATAAGATACAAAATTTACGTTATTATGAAATAAATTTACGTCAAAAGTTAAATGCTGTAGTATTTTGTAATACATAATTATATTCATATAAAATAAATCAAGATTTTGCCGATTTAGAAATTTTTAAATATCAATCACTATCGGTTAAAAATCGAAAGATTCCATTATGCAAAAGTCATCTGTCATCACTGTCATATGAAATTTTTATTTTATGTTTGTATATTTGTACCATAGACATACATATTATCATAGACAGAGTGTCATGTTGAGCAAAGTGACGATAACATCTTTTTTCGTGGCTCTGTATTGGGACCGTGCAAGTTGCGCAAAGCGACACCTATTTCTACGCTCTGCACTTTTATTCGCACTTTTAATTGTATTGACCAATTACGTTAGTCCTGGTTGCTGGATAATTGTCAAGGCCATAGCCCAAAAAAATTATAAGAAGAAAAAATAAGATGCAGGTTATGTAATGAAAACGTAATCAATTGTATGTAGTAAATAAAATTAATTATTAAAATGCAGTACTGCAAGCAAAATACAATTAATTAAATTTACCTTTATATAATAATTGCATAGCATATCAATATTGTGGAGCAACATATAATTTTTCTTGTTCAATGACAGTAGATATGAAATGTACGTCAATTTGACAATTTCAATTGACAATATGAATTATTTAAGAAAGTTTCAATATTTCTCCGCTATTCGCGCACGATCGTTTCACGTATCCCTTCCAAGTACTTGCACACCGCGAATACCCTTACAGTGCCTATACACCCACTCAGTTTCATGCTAGTTTCTCGATACAATGTGCTAGAAAGAGACACCGCAAACGTGTCAAAGAGATCTTGTCGTCAGGAAGCGCGGAAGGTAGGGTCAGTCTATGATAATATGTATGATGTATGTGTATGGTTTGTACAATAAACAGATTAAACAAAATATGACTATTTGTTAATATTTTTTATGGTTGGCGATAAAATTTTGTATGTGCCATCTCGCTTCTCCTCGCTTGCTCGGCTCGTAATATCAGACTCTTTCGATAAACAATCACTTTACTGACTTGGTACATAAATAATTATTATCGACAACCTCTTAGTAAAGTTATTCATTATTGTACTCATTTGCGGCAGTAAAGTAACACTTTATTGTACTGAAAGCAGACGCTGCAAAATATTAATGAAATTAACAGAGATTGAAGTAAGTGGTCAGTGGCAGTAGTCAATTATTCACAATAGGGATGTTCACTAATTTTTAAATATAGTTAAATTCAATAGATTACAAGGTATATAAAAACGTAACAATCATAAAACTGCTTAAAAATGTATATTTTTTAAGATAAATGAGTTCATAATGTTGATTTTCTTGGAGGCTAGAAAAACGGTACCCTGTAGCGAGGCTACGGTCTGTGACGTCAGCAGTCGTAACGTCTTTGATCGACTACTAGTTTTGTATACTTATTTACGAAGTGTATTTGAATGTGCGCAGTTTTTTACGTACTTGATTATTAAAAATGAAGCCAAATAAGTGGTGTTTTGTTCCTGGGTGTGTAAATACATCAAAAAACAGTTCTGATAAGATTTTTATGACCGTTCCAGACAATTTAAAACAGAAAAAGAAATGGTTTGTTGCAGCTATAACTTAAAATAACTAACTTAAAGAACTAACTTAACAAAATAAACACTATAGAAGTTTTCCAGAGACTTTCGGCCCTTGGTAATAATGTAATTGTTCTTTCTGCATTTACATTTTTCAAAAATACCTATTAGTTTTCTCAGAATTCGAAAAAAATTAATGAATTTAAATAGAATTAGACCAAGATTTTGCACCTACCCCCTTAAGGAGTAAATGAAAAAGTTTCGGGACCTCAAATTTGTATTCCTTAAACTGGGATATTCCTAAAAACGGGATTCTAATAATACATACAGTAAAAGTAAACCTTGAAATAACTACATGTGGATGTAGGTATGACTTTATATTATATTAAAATCATTAATAATTTAGTGAAAAGATTGGTTGAAATGAAAATGTATATAACCCAAGTTCAAAAATATTTTTTACCTTGGAACAGTTGTCAACTCGAAATACGAAACAACCGAAATAAGATCTAGAGTTGAAAAGGACAGAGCAACATTTAACAATATGCATGAGAAATATTTTCACCCATTGCGACATAATATCCCTTTCACTAAAAATGCGGCTGCTAAAATGTTATTATTTCCGGTCTTGCTATATGGCGCAGAGGCCTGGACAATAATGGAAACATTAATGAAAAAGCTAGAGGCATTCGAGATGTGTGTGTACCCACGTATCCTCAAAATATCCTGGCGACCCACACCAACGTACAGGTATTGCGTCGAATGGGAAAACAAAAAGAAATCTCTTTTACAATTAAGAAACGAAATCTTAAATATTTCGGTCATCTCATGAGGCATGATAAATATCGTATACTCCAACTGATAACGCAAGGTAAAATAGAGAGCAAACGCGGACCCGGAAGAAAAGACACTCATGACTTAAAAACTTACGCCAATGATTTGGACAAAAATCGATCGAGTTATTCAGAAACGCCGCAAATGAAATTAAAATTGCCATGATGATAGCCAACGTCCACAACCGACAAGGCACATGAAGAAGAATAAAAATAGTTTTAATACACCTAACCAAGGTAAGGTAATAACCAGACAATGTATGTATACAATATGCATGCATACAATGCATGCATACAACTTTCTCTATTTTTTTGTGGAGTATTAAGCATTTATTTTTTTAGCTTAAAGAAGACATGGAAAATTGTATGGAATATATACTCAATAAAGCTGTGGTAGATTTATTTTTTTACAAGATGCCAATAAATCATACACCATTGTTACATCTACACTACAGTCAGTAGTTTATACGAATCGGCTTTCTGAAAACCTTCCATTTTATTTGTTTATTTTTGTACCACCCAAAATATGTTCTTACAAACAGTCTATCCACTTTAAACTAAACAAATTCACTATAAAACTCCACTTTAACCCTGATAAAACAAGAAGAGAACAAAATAAAATGACCTGAAACGTCAAACAGGTAAACAATAACACTATGAGAATGGCGCGCGCTTGGGGTATGCAACTAGTGACGTCAGGCCAATAGAAAAGCGTTCTTGAAATTTAAAATAATGCTAGATTTCTAATAAAGATTTTTTATAGAAAGACTTTTTCAATTTTGTTGAAATTTTGGACAATTATTCCTAGGGTGTTTCTTAATCGTTTTACATGTTTGAAATGACTTTTTAATTTTTTGTGAACATCCCTATTATTTGTATTCACAAAAAGTGAAATTCTGTAGTATTTTGTAATCATATTCATACAAAATGATTTAACAACTTGACCGATTTAATAATTATGCAATATTGATAACTACCGGTTAAAAATCGAAAGTGGCCATCATGCAAAAATCATCTGTAATCACTGTCATAAAAGTACGTCTAAAATTTAAAAAATTCTTAAAAGTAAGAAAGCAAGTGTTAAAACTCAAGGTCAAGTTGCATGGTAACTTTGACATTGACAAATGAAATATGTTACCGTGACGTCACCCAGACGACTCAGAGTACTAATTTGTTTGAAAACACAATAGGATGTGTACTTTCGAGACTATATTTTGTTGTTAAATATCGTTAGTGTAGTGTTCTAATTTGTGTTTATATATTGAGATATAATGTGTCTATCGAGATCTTTAAGTGTTTTTTGATACAATACCTTGAACCCAAAACTCTTATACAAGTGTTAAGATACATTACAATCTGCTTAGACTTATTGAACAATATCTAAGTCTATCTATATGTAATAGTTTCATATATTATCTATATGTAATAGTTTCATATAATATATTTAAATCATTTAACCTAACCTAATCTTTAATTGTGATTAAAAAAAAATCCCAAATAAAAAAAAATAGCCCTAGATGTCTACGATACCACAGAATAACTAACCATACAGAAGCGAAACTCAGGCCCAAAATGGTAACATAATTTTCATGCTCATGTGTCAATGTAACTGGTATAACCTCACTTTTAGACTGACAGTGACAGTTGTTTTTAGTTAAATTTTATATTTATAGGTATATGTTTTATTTTATAGTTTATTTATATTTTGTAGTTAAATTTTATATTTCAAAATTAATTAATAACTACTTGTCAAAATATCACATCATTTGTATTGGTCTATTCCTTAGAACATCAAGTTCCATTCTGTAACTAGGGCTCAAGGTCAAATATTTCGGTTTCCACACAATCAATGGAAACGACAGTCAGTTTCGCTTCTGTATGGTTAGTTATTATGTGACGATACATAAAAGGACCTCATACTTTGCCCAAGTTTTAGTTTAACTAATTTTCTGTTTTCACTCTCAATTTCAACACTCAGTTATCTATAACCAATCAACCTATATATGATTATATCATATCAGTCTTTTCCCTCGACTTATACTATTATCTTAATTTCAACACTACATTGATATCAGATTTCCACATACTACAGACTCTCTAATTTACTCTGACAATTGGTGCAATTAAACCAACAACCCCCTTTTTAATTCGTAGTAAATTAAACTTTCATTAACACATTCAAACTTACTTTAATTTTTTATTCATTTTTGTATACGAACCACAATCATCAATCTATTCATATAAATAAACCATCTTAGCAAAAAAAAACTTCCACTGAATTATTTGGTCCCAGATGTTCTTTAACATAAATGGATCCATTATTCGCTAATTAATTCAACTTCATTTGCATTATGTATAGATGGCTGCATACATTCTGGCTAATTCTCTATTTGCCTTTAACTGTAATTACAAAATCATTTTGTTTGTTACCTATTACTGTTGAAAGTTAAAAAAAAATCTTTTATTACAATTGGTTGGCTGTAGTAATACAAGGTAACTTCTACGTCACATTTTCGGTTTGATTTTTGACACCTTTCAGAAACATCACTCAATTTGCATCTAGTTGCCATTAAGTCATTGGAATGTAAACAACTCAATTTGCATCCCACGTGCTGGGAAATTCAATACCTTACCTAAGGGCATTATCCTTGTTGCCATTTATCCATACTAAGGCATTTTATTTAAGTATGCACCTTTAATGCATCCATATTATATTTAAAGAGTTTTTATCCGAATATTTCTTTGGTGGCTCAGCTAGCATCCAATCTGTAAGTATAACCAACTTGCTTTAACTTTAGTCAAAATTTTAATATCAACTTTACATTCATTAAAACGGTTATACTTACTTTTAGGTCTAACACTGATGATGATTTTTTATAAAATCGAAAACGTTTTGTTGTGATGTAGCCCTTAAAGGGATTTTAATAAAAAATTTATACCTTTTACAAAGGATTTTTGCAAATTTTTAATCATTTATAAATTCAACCAGCCCATAAAAAAGTATACCTATACTAATCAAATGAATATACAGGGTGTTAGTAAATAAGTACGAAAAACTTTAAGGGCTAATTCTCAATGAAAAAATAATGCCGGTTTGTTCTATAAACATATATCCCCAAATGCTTCGTTTTCGAGATACGGGGTGTTGAAATTTTTATTTCAAACTGCCAATTTATTTATTGCTCTAAGACCAGTTGAGCTACGAAAATGAAATTTGGTGAGTTTTAGGAGGCAGTAATTGCGCATTTTTTAACATATAATTAATTGCAATTATATTCAACGATTTTTGTGACTCTGCCACGTTTTTTAAAGAATATATGAAATAAATAGTCATTAAAAATCCAAACGTATTTTTTTTCAATATACATAGATTAATATATTTTCAATCATTTCTACTTTAAGAGGTCATTTCAATGAGTCAAGCGAATGAATTTGAATGCAGCATTCTCGGTGACGTCATTCCCGCCATTATATTCTCGACGCTGATTCGTGGAAAGTTACCAGACAAAGTTAAAACCAATATCAACTTGTACATGATGGTGTTTGGTAAAAAATGGACCATAGCTTAACCTCCGGTTCCTGAGGTTAAAATAGGACAAAAAAAAGGATAAAAATAGGATAAAAAAGTTGATAATAACTGAAATACAGAGCGTCAAAGTTAAACGTTTATTTTATTAATTCTTGAGTATTGCCTAACAGGCATGTGATAATAACACGAATGTTGGTAAGCATGGGTTTTTCGGGACGACAAATCTAAATTTGCGACCAAAAATGATCTGTTACCCAGAGGGCGCCACTGACGCCTTTCAACGCTTATTGAATAGGTTTACTCCGTTTTATTACCTACTCTACATACTTTCTGGATCAAATGTTTCATTCTCCTAATATTTTTACTTAAAAAAGATATACTAAATTCATCTCGCTAAACTCAACCGTTTTCGAGATAAACGCATTTTAAATCTGCGCTGCGCGGCAACATAATTTATTGCATAATGCAATTCTAGTTATACCCGAAGAATATCTTAAACCTATAAACATTTACGAAAATGTATCGTAAATTTATTCAAATGGAATTTGCGATGCAATGACATATAAGAACTGGCACAAATATTATGGTTTTAAGTTTATTTTTTGGGTCTAACTACAATGATATTATGTAAAAATTTATGTTGTATTACAGATTTAAAATACGTTTATCTCGTAAACAGCTGAGTTTAGCCAGATAAATGTAGTTTACTTTTTTTAAGTAAAAATATTAACAGAATAAAAATTTTGATTCAAAAAGTATGTATAGTGGTTGATAAAAAAATTAACGTATTAAATGAGCGCTGAAAGACGTATGTGGCGCCCTCTGGGTAATACATCATTTTTGGTAGCGAATTTAGATTTCTCATCCTAAAAAACCCCCACTTACCAAATTTCGTGATGTCATCCCATGCCTGTCAGGAAATATTCAAGAATAAATAAAATAAAAGTTTAACTTTGACACCCTGTATTTCGGTTATTATAAACTTTTGTACTAAGGTACATTAGCTTAAATCGACCTATTTTAAGATCAGGAATCTACGGTTAAGCTATGGTCCATTTTTTACCAAAAAAATTATGAATTACGTTATCAAACCCAGATGGATGACGTCATTAATTTGCGATATTTGCAGCAAAATTGTAAATTAAAAATAAAAATCGACCTGTTGCGGGAATTTCTAATAATGTTTATTTAGCTAATAATGAATTTATGCATTACTTTATCGACGAACTGTATACATAATATAAGAAAATGTTATTACTTTAAGTATAACATTGTTTCAATGTGTTAATTTTTTAAATGATGTTTTTTAAATGATGACTCAATTACTATATCCAATTGTTAATTTTTTGTTATATTTGTTAAGCCGATTCGTGACACAATGTATTTGTAAGATTTCACAATATTTGGTAGAACTTTTTATCAATAGTTTTAGGTTTATAGATATTTTAGCAAAATATACAGTTTTAGATAAGACAGATAATATTGGTTTCTACATAGCAGACGAAAAGATATTAAAATTTTTCAGTGATATTTTACTAATTCAAAATATCGACAACTATTGTTGATGTGCCTAAAAGTGTACAATTCTAAGAAGTTTTGTGAAAAATGGCTGCGGTATCTACCAAAGACCAACTACATTCTTGGATTCAACGTTCCATTGGCACAGAACACTTTACTGATTATGTTCAAAATACGACCCAAAATTACGTAGTGGATATATTTTTTGTTAAAATTGATTTACAACCGATTAATGGAAAAGACGTCCTTTATCTGGTTTTAAAAACGAACAAGAAGAGTTCTGGACAGGAAAAATGTGTTTTTGTAGTACAGGGTCTTTGCAAGAGAGAAGTATTCTTTTACGGTACAATTCTTAAGGAATACCAGGAATTTCAAAGTGACCAAAAACTTCCAATACTTTTGGACATGGTACCCAATTGTTATAAAACGTTTTTAGAAAATGACAATGAAGTGATTATTTTAGAAAATTTAAAGAAAGAGGGATATGTGCTGCATTCAAGAGAAGAGCCAATGAATATTCTCCATCTGGAAATGGGCTTGAAATCTTACGCAAAGTTACATGCCATGTCTTTTGCTCTGAAAGATCAAAAGAGAGATATTTTTGAAAATATGTCAAAGAACTGTAGTTCCTTAATCCGAGAGGTGTTTGTAAATTTAAAAACAATGTATGATACAAAATCATCTGCATTAGTAGAAACTCTAAAAGAAGCTGGTAGACCTGATTTGTCTATTGTGTATAAAAAGTATCATCATTCTCTTTGCCTTATCCCTATGCGGGGTCGGCTTCCCTAATTGCATTTCTCCACACAATTCTATCTTGGGCCATATCAATGTTAATCCCCTTTACCAACATGTCCTGCCTTATCGTCTCCCCCCAGGTCTTCTTTGGTCTTCCTCTCCTACTCCTTCCAGGAATCTGCACTTCAGCTATTCTTCGTATTGGGTGGTTAACGTCTCGACGTTGAACATGACCAAACCATCTTAACCTATGCTCTCTCATTTTGGCATCAATTGGTGCCACACCTAGACTTCCCCTAATATTTCTAATTTTATCCTTCTTTGTCACTCCACTCATCCATCTAAGCATTCTCATTTCCGCCACATGCATTCGCTGTTCCTCTTTCTTTTTCACTGCCCAACATTCAGTTCCGTACATCATAGCTGGTCTTATGGCTGTTTTATAGAATTTTCCCTTCAGCTTCATTGGAATTTTTCTGTCACACAACACACCACTCGCTTCTTTCCACTTCATCCATCCAGCCCTACTTCTACTGCATGCATCTCCATCTATTTCTCCATTACTCTGTAATACCGATCCTAGGTACTTAAAACTATTGCTTTTTACAATCATTTCACCATCCAAAGATACCATTTTATTTGTAGTAGCTCCATCTTTAAATGAACATTCCAAATACTCTGTTTTTGTCCTACTAAGTTTTAAACCTTTTTCCTCCAGAGCTTGTCTCCACTGTTCCAGTTTTTGTTCTAAGTCTCTTTCACTATTTCCTACTAACACGACATCATCAGCATACATTAAGCACCATGGAATGTTACCCTGTATTTTCGCTGTTATCTGGTCCAAAACTAATGAGAATAAATACGGACTAAGCACAGAACCTTGATGCAATCCTACTTTCACATGAAATTTATCAGTCTCTCCCACACCTGTCCTAACACTAGTCGTTACTCCCTCATACATATCCCTCACAATCTTTACATATTCACCAGGGACTCCTTTCTTATTGAGTGCCCACCACAGAATCTCTCGAGGAACTCTATCATATGCTTTCTCAAGATCAATGAATACCATATGAGCGTTTGTTTCTTTACTCCTGTATTTTTCCATCAACTGCCTTATAGTGAAAATTGCATCTGTTGTTGATCTACCCTGCATAAAGCCAAATTGATTCTCGGATATTTCGGTCTCTTCACGTATCCGTCTATCAATTACTCTTTCCCATATTTTCATGGTGTGGCTAAGCAGTTTTATAGCCCTGTAGTTTGTACATTGTTGTATATCTCCCTTGTTTTTGTAAACAGGTACCAGTATACTGCTTCTCCATTCGTCTGGCATTTGTCCAACTTCCATAATTCTATTAAATAGACCTGCTAGCCACCTTGTTCCTGTCTCTCCCAATGCTCTCCATACTTCCCCAGGAATATCATCTGGTCCTACCGCTTTTCCTTTCTTTATTTTTTGAAGCGCTTGAGCCACTTCCTCATTGGTTATTTTGGTGACCATTGCTGCTACTGTCTCCGTTGACTCTACAGGCTGTCTGTCAAATTCTTCATTTAATAAGCTGTCAAAGTACTTTCTCCATCTCTTTTTGACATCCCTTTCGTGAACTAGTATTTTATTATTTTCATCTCGGATACATCTAATCTGATTAAAATCTTTTGCTTTCTTTGCTCTCTGTTTGGCTATTTTATATATCTTCGTTTCGCCTTCCCTGGTATCAAGTTGATCGTATAGGTTTGAATACGCTTCTGCTTTAGCTTTTGCTACTGCTACTTTCGCTTCCTTTTTGGCGACCATATAGTTTTGAAGATCTATGTCCGATCTGGTTTCTTGCCACTTTTTATATAATTTTCTCTTCTCTTTTATCTTTCCTTGTACTTCATTTGACCACCACCAAGTCTCTTTATCTTCAAACTTCTTTCCTGACGTTTTCCCAAGTATTTCAATAGCCGTCTCTCTAATAATATTGGCCATTTTTCTCCAAATTGTGTTAGGGCTTCCTTTCATGTTCCAACATATTTTTTCTACTATTCTTTCCCTGAATAGACCTTCCTTCTCATCTTTTAGCATCCACCACTTGATTTTTTGTGGTCCTCTCCGATATTTTTGTTTAGTTTCGCTTTTTACTTCGATGTCCAGAACAAGCAGCTTATGTTGTTGGCTTACTGTCTCACTAACTATTACCCTGTGTATAAAAAGTATATAAATGACAAAAGTATTCATAACAGAATTATGGAAGTGTGGGATACTATTTCAAAAGATCAAGCATTTAGCCATACTGACTGTCATAATGCGAATATGATGTTTCAATATAAGGTATGTTATAAACAGTTTTCCGATTTGGTATAATATAAAAGATTGAACCACTATGTTTCTTATTTATGCATTTTATATTTTCTATACAATATTTGCTATAATGAGTCTTTTGTTACTAGGGTGCAAACCTATTTAAATTTAAATTTTGTTTGACATTTTTTGTTTTAAACTTTGTCATCTTGGTGTTATCACCAATGGACTAATAGATCAGTCCAAATTCTTGCATATGCAGATGACGTGGACATTATAACAGGAACCTGGGCGAGAACTGCGGAAATCCTAACCGATCTAGTAGCAGCAGCAGAACTAATGGGGTTACATATAAATCAAAATAAAACAAAATTCATGGCGACCAACACAAACACAAGAGCTGGAAATGTTGGTGCAGATCTAATCATCAATGACCAAAAATTCGAAGCGGTCAAAGAGTTCATATATCTAGGGACATCGGTTAACCCCAAAAATGACACATCTGAGGAAATCAAAAGGCGAATAATAATTGCAAACAGGTGTTATCATGGTCTATCAAAGTACTTATCTAACAAAGGTCTGTCTCAAAAAACTCGTATAAGGCTGTATAGAAAATTGATAGTCCCCATTCTCACATATGGTTCAGAGGCATGTACGCTAACTAAAACATATGAATCCGCTCTATCACTTTTTGAAAGAAAGGTACTACGCAAGATATTCTGAGCGGTTTGTGACAACGGAATATGGAGGCGTAGATATAACTTTGAACTGCAGAATATCTACAAGCAAACGTTTGGTGGAAAAGATATTATCACTATAATTAAGCGAAATCGCCTGCAGTGGGCAGGACATGTAGCCCGAGCCCCTGAATCGAACATGATAAAAATGATTCTAACAGCTCAACCCGTGGGAATGAGAAGACGGGGTAGACCAAAGTTGAGGTGGATGGACGGGGTAACACAAGATGCCGAGAAGATCGGAGTCGGCAACTGGAAAGTGCAGGCAAGGGACAGAACAGAATGGCGTAGAACGCTTGAGAAGGTCGAGGCCCTCTAAGGGCTGTAGCACCATGATGATGATGACGACATCTTGGTGTTATTTTAAATCATCTCTTTTTTACATAACTGTATCTTTTTCTTCTCGTGGCACTACAGCCCATGGTGGATCTTCGCTGACTGCACAACTCTCTTTAATCTCGAACCGTAGTCCATGATAGTTGGGTCAGTAGATAGGCCCATTGTTCTTAAACATGATTATGTATTATCTCTCAATCGGAAGCGTTGATGTCCAAAGGGTCTTCTTTCAGTCGGGGCTTCCTCTAAGATTAGCATGGCAAGACGGTTATTAGGGAGTCTATGGAGATGGCAGCCCATTTTAGACGTTGTAATTTATCTCTTTGACTAGGTCGCTAGCCCCTTTGTACCCTTTTTACTACAAAAATATGCTTACGCCAGTCGAAATGTATGTCGTCAGAGCACTGTCAAAATTATATAACATGACTCTTCATCATGGCCATATTTCTTGTACAGTACATTATTACTTGTCGGAGATATATTTTTTTGTTAGTGTTTACTGTACAAATAATATAAATATACAATCCGACAAGCGAGAGCTGGCGGGTGACCTTAATCGCGAGTGTCACAAATGCTTGGTTGCCATATCAAAAAGTTAGTTGGGACATGAAAATCATTAGTAGATATTATTCGCTACGATGTGAACACCTAGTCGAAAGACAATAGTCAGATAGGCAATAGACATGACCAAACCCTTTTACTCTTCGATTTATTCTACGCGCAACCCGCTGGCACTCTCTTGTCGGATAGTACAGTGAACACCACGCTAATAGACACACGGGTACCTATTTTCTATGCGTGGACTACTCCGACCCGTTCTCACCTGTGAATTTTTTTTTCAGACACGTGTCACATAACACGCCGTTCTGGCGTGTTATATAACTGTCATGAAACTATTCACAATTATTCAGCCAGTTTAGTTTAGTGTATACTACACTACCTAAATTTCTTTTTGTAAGCAGTTATGGATTAAGTGCTAAAAATAATCCTAAATACCTCAAAAGGTATTTATAAGTCAATATGAGCAGAATCATTTGGAAGTTTATTTTGTTCTGCTGAAACTTTTAATGGAAACAACCAAACATATCAATATTACTATACAAAAATTTGATAAGATCGATCTTAGACTATGGATCTATTTTTTATGGCTCAGCATCAAACTCTGTACTCCAAAAAATCGAGAGGGTCAAAAATAAAGCACTTAGGTTATGCACTGGTTATCTTCGTAGCACACCCATATTGTTCATGGAATGTGATCTTAATGAACCTCCACTTTCATTACGCAGAGAATACCTAAGTGAGAAATTTATAGTTAAAGTAGCGGTTAACGGTAAACTGCTATTAAATAAAATTTTTCATTTAATCACCTCATACCCAACTCATTATTACTGGGAAAAAAGAAACTGCTTTTAGTTGTGGAAAGCTTTCTCAACGGTTCCAATTCCATTGGCGACATACACCAAAAATAGAACAAAGCTCGTGTCTAAAATTAAATTATGAAGATTATTTATCTCCAGGTAACTGTCATTTAAGTAATATTTGTGCGACAGGCTTCCTTACTAAAATAGACCAACGTCAGTGTGTACAAAACAACTGGGGGAGTTATCAGAAATTGTATACGGATGGTTCAAAAATAGAAGGAAAAGTTGGATATTCTATATATTACCCACAAAAAAGTATAAAAATAAACAACAGATTACCTGATAAAATGAGAATTTTCACAGCTGAACTCATTGCAATCAAAGAAGCATATAAAATATGTATTAATCAAAAATATCTCAATTATGTTATATTTACAGACTGCCAAAGCATTGTAAAGAAACTGAAATATATTGTACATAATTTTGCAGAAAATTATATCATCAGTGACATCACAGCAATGAACAGTGAAGCTTTGAAATCGGGCAAAAATATAATAATGTGCTGGATAAAAGCACACATTGGTATAAAAAACAACGAAATAGTAGATGATCTGGCTAAAAGAGCAACAATCAATGAATCAAACCTATCAACTTCCTATGGGAGACATAATTTCTATTATCAGATCTATCAAACGGACGAAATGGCAGGAACAATAGGTACAACAATTCAGACAAAGGAAATTATTACAAAAAAATCCAGCCTACACTTCCCATCAAGACATGGTTTAAACAAGTGTCCAACAGAGGCTTTGTCAAAACTATTTGTCGAATTAGAAGCAATCACTGTCTGACTCCAGTTTACAAAAGAGAAATAGGACTTGTAGACCGGTCTGATTAGACTCAAAAATAGGAGTGAGGCTACAATAATTACCATCAAGCTGAAAATTGGCAAAATTGTTCAAAATACCATCATAAATGAAATCTAAAAAGTCCTCATAAATCCGACCCGTGCTAAAAAATTTACGCGGGGTCAAAGGTCACCAAATATGGTTTTTAGCGATTTTCAGCGAAACGGTAAATTTTATCGTAAAATTAGTTCTAACAAAAAATGTAGGTTAGATAATTATCTATAAAAAATATTTTAATAGTTTTTTTCCTAAGAGCCACTGTTTTTGAGATACAACGATTCAAAGAGTTGTGGATCGTCATAATATATGTATTAGTACACCAGGTATATACACCACTGAAGTTGTAATACAAGTAAACATAATATTCTATCGGTCAACTTAACTTATATTACACATACACATAATAATATAAGATTATAAATATGATAATGTTTCTACTATACAGCTTGCGGTCTGCCGAGAGATGCAGGGTTAAATTAAAACGCGCTGACAAAGTAGCTCCTTTTTAGCTATGAATAGTACCATAAAAGTTCGCGATAAAAAAGTACCTGTTGACCCTGTATTATTGTTTCAACGAGTGAGTATTACTGCGGCATTTTAAGATGAAATTGAAGAATATTTTGGCTATGAATTGGCTCCATAACCTTTATCATTGTTTGACCACATTGGAATGCGTAAAACACAAAAGTTTGCCATTTACGATTGTTTTCAGAAGGTAAATATTCATATTAACAACATAAAAGCGACATACATCAATTAACAACATAAAAGCGACATACATCATTGATGGAGGATAATAATAATATCGTATGGCATTTTTGCCGGGGAGATCCTTTCGGATAGTTCCAGCGCCAATTACATCTTTAACCCTGTTTCAAGTAACTAGTGTCGATGTACACTAGCCCAGGGGGACCGACGGCTTAACGTACTCTCCGAGGCACGGTGAGACGGCTCGTGTCATTATTGGAAATGAAAATGGTTTGTCTTTGGCAGGGATCGAACCCACGTCTACTGGCGTATGAGGCCAGGGTTTATGCCGTTACCCACGGCCGCTCACAATTGATGGAGGATATCTTTACATCGCATTGTGTGAGATAGCGAAGAAACATTCAACGTTATCTTAGATAAATACGTTCAGTATGTACGGCGTCATTTTGGTCCCAGAGTTACTGTCGTATTTGATGGCTATAATGATTTTACGAGAAATATTAAAGCTGCAGAACAACGTCGTAGAACTTCAGCAACATCTTTATCTTCTAATATTTTATTTGATCAATCTATGACAGTATCTACCACTCAACAGAAATTTCTTGCAAATGCTCACAACAAATCTCGGTTTATTTCAATGCTGAAAGATAAGTTTATTGCTGAAAATATATCGGTAAAACAAGCTAATAATGATGCTGACGTAATGATAATTGAAACAGCCTTAGAGCAATTCAATTTAACAAATACAACTATTGTTGTAGGTGAAGATGTAGACTTGCTCGTATTACTCACTGGTAGAACTCCAATCGAAAAAACTATCTTTTTTTTAAAACCTGGAAAAGCTCAACACCAATCGGAAATATATTCATCGAAAAGTTTATCTACTTTTGCAAAATGTCAAAATCATATACTATTTTTACACGCAATAACTGGCTGTGATACGACATCTGCATTTTTCAGGAGGGGTAAAACCACTGTTTTTAAAATGTTTGAAAAACAAGATTTACTTGAATGTGCTGAAGTTTTTAAAAAAACTAATTCAACTCCACAAGAAGTTATTTCCAACGGAATTAGCTTTCTTCTCTCTATGTATGGAGCGCCTAAGAAAACTACGTGCTTAGATAAGTTTCGATATGCATGTTTTTTTAAAAGTACTCGAAACAAAAAACAAGTGCAGTTATCTTGTCTTCCTCCAACCTCAGCGGCTGCTCATCAACATCTTTTTCGGGTATATTACCAAGTTCAAGTGTGGCTTGGTTATCAGCTAGATCCAAAAGACTGGGGATGGAAATTAGTTGACAGTTCATTAGAACCAATTCAAACTTTACTCCCCCCTGCGCCGGAAAATCTCCCGACACAATTTTTTGCAACTGTAAAAAGGGATGGTGCGCTAAATGTGGTTGCAAAAGTTGGACTGTTTTGTTCGGTAGCATGCACTAATTGTCAAAACCGGTCGTGCTCCAATGTTGAATCACCAACAATTGAGGATTCATTTGATTCTATCGAGGAGCCATGCGATGTGTCATTATTGGGAAAATTTACTTGCACCCAGGATGAACAACAAGAAGAAGAAGAAGAAGAAGAAGAACAAGAAGAAGAACTATAAGATGAAGAAGAGGAAGAAGAACAATGAGAAGAAGAACAAGGGAAGCAGAAGTATTAGAAAATTATGAACCAGTTTGATAAATTTCCCTTTTTTTAAATTTATACCGCTTTATATAACTTTTATAATTTTAACCCTTGCCAATATCAATTATTAAATAGCTTTAAATTAAACAGAATCATAACAGATCCGTGGAATAGGTCTACTGGTGAAACAACGTTAAAAAAACGCGCCAAGTACACTACCTCAAAGGTGGTGTGGAAACGTGTGCGCCTAATATGACCATTACCACTTTTTGAATCGTTATATCTAAAAAACGGTGGCTCTCAGAAAAAAAAGTAACAAGGAATTTTTTATAGATAATTATCTAATCTACATTTTTTGCTAGAACAAATTTTACGATAAAACTTACCGTTTCGCTGAAAATCGCTAAAAACCATATTTGGTGACATTTGACCCCGCGTAAAATTTTTAGCACGGGTCGGATTTATGAGGACTTTTTAGATTTCATTTATGATGGTATTTTGAACAATCCTGCCAATTTTCAGCTTGATGGTAATTTTTGTAGCCTCGGATGCGTAAGTTGACCGGAGTATTGTAGATAATGATGAATGTTTATGTGGAGAGCTAGCCGATCTACAACATAATTATGCTGTTAGAATGTCCTTTACATTTTATTTAAATATCAAATTTCTGTACCAATCTAGTCCAAGGTAATGTACAATTTCCTTTTAATCTTATATACCTTTTACAATCAAACAATCTAGATGTTTATAAAATTTTATACAACCATGTTAATTGTTTAAAATTAAAACTGATAAAAAAAATAATAAAATAAAATAAAAAATTACTAAGAAGATCTAAACCTCCGAGGTATTGAATCGGGTTTAGGTCTTAGCGTAGTAAAAAATATACAAAAAAATTCATAAAAAACAAAAGAAAAAATATATATAATAAAATAATAGAGTAAAAAAAAACGTTTAATAATATAATAAAAAAAAATAATAAAAGAAGAACAGAGTAAAAAAACTTAGTAGTAGTAATAGTTCTAAATTTAGTTACTAAGCATATCTTTTGTGAAAGAGAGACTTAAAAACACATTGACTGGCCAGTTGGTTGCTTAAACCAGTGCCAATAAAACACAAACATACACGCACACACACACACACACACACACACACACACACACACACACACACACACACACACACACACACACACACACACACACACACACACACACACACACACACACACACACACACACACACACACACACACACACACACACACACACACACACACACACACACACACACACACACACACACACACACACACACACACACACACACACACACACACACACACACACACACACACACACACACACACACACACACACACACACACACACACACACACACACACACACACACACACACACACACACACACACACACACACACACACACACACACACACACACACACACACACACACACACACACACACACACACACACACACACACACACACACACACACACACACACACACACACACACACACACACACACACACACACACACACACACACACACACACACACACACACACACACACACACACACACACACACACACACACACACACACACACACACACACACACACACACACACACACACACACACACACACACACACACACACACACACACACACACACACACACACACACACACACACACACACACACACACACACACACACACACACACACACACACACACACACACACACACACACACACACACACACACACACACACACACACACACACACACACACACACACACACACACACACACACACACACACACACACACACACACACACACACACACACACACACACACACACACACACACACACACACACACACACACACACACACACACACACACACACACACACACACACACACACACACACACACACACACACACACACACACACACACACACACACACACACACACACACACACACACACACACACACACACACACACACACACACACACACACACACACACACACACACACACACACACACACACACACACACACACACACACACACACACACACACACACACACACACACACACACACACACACACACACACACACACACACACACACACACACACACACACACACACACACACACACACACACACACACACACACACACACACACACACACACACACACACACACACACACACACACACACACACACACACACACACACACACACACACACACACACACACACACACACACACACACACACACACACACACACACACACTTTTGAATGGTATAAGCGATATTTTAAAAATTAAACATGCATTGGAAAGCTAATCGTCAGTACTATCAGAAGCCGCAAAGGGCGGACTTAAAATTTTGAAATTTTTGGGAGTTTTGAGGACGAGAACGAGAAACTGAACCTAAATGGGAAGGGTTGTAAAATCCACACCCTTGGACCAAAATGGATGACTGACATGTGGATGGGCGAGTATTTTCCAAAGCTTTAACCTCCCGTAATTAACGTTCGGTCTGTGAGACGGACCACTTAGAGTTTATACGATTATATCCAAATTGTCCATTATGTATCTTCGATGTTTGACGTGACATACTCGATGAAAAAATATTTATATTACCGAAAAAACGTGCGAACAAGTGCTGATAATTTAGTAAACCAATTGTAAGAAGTAAAAGGTGAAGCTAGGTACAAAAAATGGCAGTGGAAATATTGAGCTTGTTTTTGCAAATGATATGTTATATAATTGTTTTTATTTTCGCTGGTATTTTGCTAATGTTGAAGAGGCTTAATAAATTAAAAATAGGTACCATTCTTGTTTAATTTGAATCCTTCAAGAAGTAAACACTAACCTACGCTTGAAAGATTGTCAGTGGAAACATTTTATGTCGGTTTCTGAGACCGATGTTAGCTTTAATGTTCAGAAAACCTGTTACTTTCGGAAGGTTAATATGGGATTTGGCCCAATTTTCAATTCAGTCAGATTTACAAAATCGAAAATTTCGGGTATATATTATAGTGTCGCATGTACGGGGGTTTTGCGCCACTGGCGAAAACCGCCGTTCTCTGGGATATTTAAATCTATATTTAGAAAGCGCACATTTGAATTTAAAAGTTGACGGGTCTTAGAGTTTTTTATATCTTTTTTAATAAGGACACATACAATTTTACTCTAATATATCAGTGGTTTGCACGCTTTGTAATTCCAAAATTTCACCCTGCAATCTTCATAATAGACCACACATGATATAGTTATATTGTTTACATTTTGTAATACATACAATATAATATACTGTTTTAAACTCACCGAAATAGTACAAGCAATATTTTGCTCGACGCGCCTTAGCAAGACGAAAACAACTCCTATATATTTCAGGTTTCATGCCTGTCTGCCATCTGTCCGTGAATATAGCTTACATGTTATAAAATCGAATAGAACTCCAAATTATATGAGCTTATAACCCAACGATGGTATTAAAGGGGGGTAATTTGACCCAGGACTTCCATTTAACGTCGTCGATATAGAACAAGCAATGTATTATTCGACGGGCCTTAGAAAGATGGGAAGAAATGTATACTTTTGGTTTTTTTATAATTTCCGGTGAAAAGTTCTCACCGGGAGTGTCATATTTTCGTCGCAAAAATAGTGCATGCGATATATTGATAGACGCGTATTGAAACTATAATGATCGGATGGACAAAGGGTCATGAAGGCTGAACCAGAAGGATCAGGACGATATTATCCTTAGATGGAATAAGGAATGACCGAAAATGGAAAGGTCCAATCGTTTACATTGACGAAACCATGGCCACGTTGCTCAGTCGGAAGAGATGTGGGCGCGGTTCTTTGGGTTAGGCTTCTGTTGCAAAGAAAGATGTTAAATGAATAAATAATGATATGCGAATAGGGCTAATGAAACGAAGATAGACAAAAGATAAACAGATAACATTAACTGAGGGTTTGACACTTGGAGTCTAAGAAAACGTAAATACTGAATACACAAACGAAAATATAGGGCGCCAGGTATTTTGACCAACAAATACTCAAAGGAACAATTAACGATACATAACACAACAATAGAAAAATTAGGAACACTGCTACGACAAAACAAAATTGTTCAAGTTTTGGGCTGTAAATAATAATTAAATAAAAAGCGACATCGTACACTTTAATAAAACATTTATTAAAATTCTCAACGAATTGTTAATACTCACATAATATATGCAAATGAAGCGTAAAAACGTCAACCACAAAAACAAAAATTACACAATAATTATTTAAAAATGGTTAACAAATTGCATATAAATTGGTGTATTCAACAACTCAGTAAAACTAACAAAATACGAAATGTTAAATGTAAGTGAACGAATAACTATTATTCACAACAACAAAAATATAAACTGAATAGTTACCCAAAAAAAATAAAAAGTCGATACTCTAAATAGAACTTAAAACTCTGACCGTTCACTTACAACAAAAAAAAGAGCTCTTTGTTTATTTATATAAATCTAATAATACTCAATATTAATACTCTAAAGGTACCCAAAAAAATTTACATGATGAAAATGTCTTTTATTTAAATATTAAAAATAAAAAACAAGTGACAGGCATATACGTAAATGTCACTATTAACACTAAATGAGCTAAAACTGTAAGTCAATGAACTTATCCCACGGAAGAAACACAAACATAAGGTCCTTGCTCTGGACACGCGAGAAGACATCTCTAAATACTTCTAATAAAGAATGCGTAACTTACGTGAAACAGATGTAGGGGATGCCCTTACAGGCATTCCTTATCTAGACCGGGTCATACCCAGCGGCAAAGTCGAAATAAAAGGAGCGACAAAGAATAGCTTTGACCACAGTGTAATGTGGATTCAGATACTAGCGATAGGTGAAAATTGGGACTTGGGACCAGCCCTGTGAACAAAATTAATTATTCACAGCGAGTGTTATATGAAGAAAAAGGGTTTTTTAACGACTTACCAGACTAGTCCAGGCTGTTCCGTTCCATCACAAAACAACTAACGTTCACCACATGACTTAAACAACTCAACTTACTGCAACAAAGTTTAACTCACGAATGCCCAGATTTCAAAAATTTCTGCTTAAATAATAACTGACAGCGTGGGTACGCGACTTTGTCAACGACCGTGAAAGAAATGCAAAAAAAGTGCCTTATTAACACCCGTAAAAAGCTTAGCAACCCCAATACTTAAAATAAGTTATGAGATGCAAGGCCAATATCTTTCACAAAAAAGCTATTAAAGTCTAACATTTTGCGTGAGAATCGCATCTATCGATAGCGACACATGTGTTTCTAAGAAAAACACGCCGATAGAGACTCTAAAATCTAATCAGTTAAGCCAAAAGTCGTGAAGGTATGGGGGACCGGATTAAAATCTACACTGGGAAAACTTAAACGTTACAAAAAGTTGAGCTTGATTCTTTAGTTTCGGTTTGACGTCATTTTCGGTTAAGAAGTTATGACCAAAAGTGTGGCAAAAATGACTCAAAATTAGTGAAATCGTATATCAATCGACAGAGAGTTACATTAAAAGTTTAAAAATCGATTTCCGGTTCAACTTCCGGTCACGTTGGGTCAAAACCTTGGACTAACAATGTTCAATTATTGCTTGTTTAAGAGTAGCGCGTCATCAATACTTTTGATTTTCGAAAGTTCTGCGAACTTTCAACAATGCGGCAACAGTGCGTCGGCAGTACGAGAGTGACAGTGACATTTAAAGTGACTATCAAATACAATAATTATTATAGGTACTCATAGGCGCGCTAAATGTTGCCAAATCAGTCAAGTTCGATTTCTCGTTATAGATAATCGATTTTTAGTAGTTCCAATGTGACACACACTCTAGGCACGGAATAAAAAGTTTATTTGAAGAAAGTGTATTTTTTTGTTCTTGTTCTTCTTAACCCTCCATTAGTCGCTAGGATAAACGGAGCATCAAGAGTCGCTACGGTGTCAGAGACCGAAAATTAAAAAAAAATAGTTATTGCTATAAAATTCATACAAATATTTTATATTGTGTATAGGAATGACTAAAAAATATTTTTGAAAATGTTTTATTGAAAAACAACAGATATAAAATGAAAAACCCTAGTATAACAATATACATATTGTTATTGGTAATATAAAAATATTCGCTAGGAACCATTTCCATAATTCCAACAGACGTTTTTGTTCGGCTTCAAAGGACATCATAAATAAGATTTGACCAAACTTACCGATAAAATGCAATAATCAGTTACTAAATCTTTACCTGAATGCAAGTTATGCCAATAAAGTAATAACCACACCGTTAGTCGCTACGGAGTCTTGCACCGAAAATAGCTATAAAACTCGCACAACTGTACCCAAGTAGGTAAGAATGTATACTAACACGAGGTTAGTTGATAGGAAGAGGTACAGAAAGTGGCGATAGAAAAAAACCAGTTATTTTGTAAATCCCAAATGAATAATTCTGTCGTCGGTGTGTGACACCGATAGCGACTAACGGAGGGTTAAGGGCGGTACAGGCTCATTTTTGAAATATTTTGTTTAATTATGGATTAATTTCCACATATTAACATATTTCTGAAACTGGGCTATGTACCGCCATTATTCAAAATATTACGAATATATGGTCAAATATCTCGACAAAATATTTAAAATTAAAGCCGCAATCTTGCAACGCGTTTCCGCTCGCTAATGTTGCCTCTTAATATTATAGGTCTGGATCCCGCGTATGAAAAAAAATTGATTAATAGCAAGCTGAAAATTTGTTAATAGCTTAAGGGTGACTAGTCGGATAAACTTTGATATATGGGAACACTGTAACAGGGGCAGTTTTAATTGTGGAACAGGTTGAAAATTTGGAACGGTCAGACCACGAAAACGGCACATTTATTTTGTCCGACAGAACAGACTTAAACTCTCCGAACAGAGATTAAACTCTCATGCAAAAATCAGACTGCTATTTATCACTTGTCATAATTCCTGTCATTTGACATATTCTACATGTTCCACTCGTTAAAACGCCCCTTTGGTGATAAATAGCAGTCTGATTTTTGCATGAGAGTTTAATCTCTGTTCGGAGAGTTTAAGTCTGTTCTGTCGGACAAAATACATGTGCCGTTTTCGTGGTATGACCGTTCCAAATTTTTAACCTGTTCCACAATTAAAACTTCCCCTGTTCCAGTTTTCCCATATATCAAAGTTTGTCCGACTAGACACCCTTAAGCTATTAACAAATTTTCAGCTTGCTATTAATCAATTTTTTTTTATACGCGGGATCCAGAGCTATTAATATATTTTTTATCAAATAGTTAATATTTTCTTTGGTGTGTTATAAATATTACAACATGTAACATTGATTCTCAGGAATCTAATTTTATAATACATTAACATTATTTTTTTATTTAGGACATTATTTAACCGAATATAAAAAAATAATAGGCATCTAGGTATTGTTTAGAAATTCAACTCCAGCTATTTTATAAAACTTTTATTAGGTTTTAGGTAAATAAAAAACCTCTCACTATTAGAGCATAATATATTACCAATAAAATTATTACACAGTTACATCACAATTACAATTTCTTTTAAATGTACATTTTTTAATTTTGAGGTATCTGCACAAAGAAATATAGAATAACTTGTTCAAACATGATAAAATAAAAAATACTTATGTCATTGTATAAAAAAGAAAATAATTACTTGTGTCATTATTTTGTAAACAATGCGTGTAAATTATATATATATATATATATATATATATATATATATATATATATATATATATATATATATATATATATATATATATATATATATATATATATATATATATATATATATATATATATATATATATATATATATATATATATATATATATATATATATATATATATTTATTTATTTATTTTATAGCGATCTTAATTTTGATATATTTATCTACCTGACTAAATTAACTAAAGAACTAAATATTGGGTACTAATCCATTAGTATTCCCTATATATCTGTAATGTTAATATGTAGTTGCATATCCTTGTATATTAATGTGGCTTAGGACGCTAAAACAAAATAAAATATTACTTATGCGTTAATAATAAAAAAAAATATAATTAAAGGTCCAAATAGGGGAGTCAGTATAGAACGAAAATCTGCATTGTTTCGGAAAAAATCAAACAAGCTTATATTTTTCTAAAACTTTTTTTTAGGTTTTTATATATGTTAAAGTAAAAAGTTCTACTCACATAATTAGCCGCTAATGGTTTATTAATTGTTTAAATAATAACAATTATTTTGTAAAAATAATTTTAAAAATATCGTTGAATTCATCATTTTATTTTGATCAAAAATTATTTTATTTTATTTTTGATTATGCTAAATCTGAATTTGACATTTCAATTTGAAAATTAAAAAAAAATATATTTTTTTGATCTCTTATATTATAGTATTAAATTTTATCAATTGTATACGAGATTTATATTTCAGAATATCAAAAATTTTTGTTATGAAAAGCTGTTTGGAATTAAAAATTATGTTTAAATAATATGCAATTACATCCTTCTAATTGAAAAAAAAATAAAATTTTTCTCAAAATACGAACAACTAACATCATTTTATTTCAATTATGATAACTATTTTATTGTCAGTTTTACGAAAAAAGTTATTCATCATAGAATGGTCTACATGGTCTAGAATCTAAGACGCAAACATCAGATATCAAATTATTTGAATTTTATACGAGGTATGTCAAAAATTGCGAATTTCGCTTAAGAGTAAGTATCTTTATAGTTCACAATGTTTCAATTAGAAGAATGTAATTGAATATTGAAACATAGTTCTTATAGTCTAAGCGCTAGTGAACCCTCCGAGTAACGGTCGTCCTGTAAGGCTAGAAATTTGTCTAGTGATGATTCATAGCACACCAGGCTAAAAACCATGATCTGACAGGCATCAGCCGTGCACGTGTATCTATCTACCAGGTGAATCGAAAAGTGCAAATTTAGGGGGTAAAACAAACTTTCTCCTGTAAAGTTTAAATTTAAGTATGTGTTTGCGTAAGTCACTTAGAAGAAATGTGTACAATGACAGGCGATTCTGAAGAGCATAAGACCTTGCCAGGCGAGGGGAAAGATTATGGGTTTTTCCTAAATTTATTTTTTTTTGCATCGAACAAAGTGTTTTTAGGTTTTTTGAATCATTCCAAACAGAAAAGGTCGTTGGTGATTTTTCTCTTAAGTTAATAGTTTTTGTTATATAAGTGATTAAAAATTTTAAAAACTGCGAAATCGGCCATTTTTAACCCTAAATCGGACATTTAACTAAAAGTTTCAATGTTGCCAAGGTAGGGAGATATTCTTTAAACATTGATTGATGAAATCCAGAAGAGTTTCTTGCAATACAATATCGAAAACCCCTTTGTTTTAATTGCTAATCAATCGCGCGTGACACTGTAGTATAAGTTAGGACGTTTGAGTTTGCATAAATTCATTATAAATTAGAGTCTGAAGACACAATAAAGGGATTGAACGATACCTAGGGCAACATGGAGAAGAAATGAAAAATGATAACGGAAACAGAATCTAGACCTATGTATAGCAAATGATATGGTTATAACGAATTCAAAATTTATGCACAAAGACATACACAAATATACTAGAGAAATCCAATCGAGAAAAGAAAAATCCATAATAGACTATTTCCTAATAAAAAGAAAAGACCTAAAGATCATAAAAGACGTAATGGTAAAAAGAGAGGCTAAAATAAGCAGTGGCCATTACTTGCTTATAATGGAACTAAGGGTGCACACACATAACACAACAGAAGAAAGAAAGAAGATAACTAAAGAAAAGATAAAAAGCTACAAATTAAGAGAAATGGATAGTAAAGAGGAATACCAGAAGAAGTTAACCAAACAGTTCGAGTCTATAAAGGCAATTAACACAGGAATAGAAAATAAATGGAAGCAATTTAAGGAAATCATATTGAAAACAGCAAAAGAAATATGCGGAACAACTAAAATCACAAACATATATTCGAAGAAAAGTAAATGGTGGACAGCAGAAAATGTATGACACTAACGACACTAAACAAGAATCTAAAACGGCAAAAAAGAAGTCTTGGGAAGATTTTGGACACAAAATGAATGAAAACTATTTTAATCACCAGAAATTGTTCTATGGTACATTGAAACAGCTAAGACAAAAGAAAACATATAGATTAAGAAATATAAGAGATAAAGAAGGAAATATATTAACTACAGAAAGAGAAATAATGCAAAGATGGAAGCAGTACTTTGAAGAACTAACAGAATGGAAACAATATCAACAAGAAAGAGAGGAACACATGATCGAAAATACAGAGGAAATGCAACAAATTACAAAAGAGGAAATTGCAGAAGCCATTGACAAATTAAAATTGGGAAAATCTCCAGGCCAAGATGAAATCACAGCTGAAATGTTAAAGTACATGAGTGAAAATTCAAAAGAAAAATTCCGAGAACTACTAAATGAAATAATCACAGCAAAGGAAATACCATCTGATTGGAAAACAGATATAATAGTACCACTGTTTAAGAAAGGAGACGCAAGAAATTGCGAAAATTTTAGGGGTGTTACATTGACAAGCGTTCCTGCCAAAATATTCAATAGAATATTTAAAAAAAGGCTAAGGGAAAAACTAGAAATAAAATTAGAAGAATCCCAGCATGGCTTCAGAGAAGGAAGGAGTACCCAAGATTTGATTTTCATATTGAGACAAATAGGAGAAAAATTATTGATGAAAGGCAAAGAGATACATATATGCTTTATTGATCTGAAAAAAGCTTTTGTTATAATAAGAAGAGAAGATAATATATGGAAATGTTTAAAGAAAAATGGAATAGAAATAGATATGATAGAAATAATTAAAGCCTTATATAAAAATAAAATAAAAATAAGAACGCACAATCAAGAATCTGATGAATTCCAGGCAAAGATAGGACTAAAACAAGGCTGAGTATGGCAAAATTTGCCGAGTATGGCAAAACAATTAGGTTAAAATAGAACAGCATGGAAAAGAATATCAAAGAAGCACAACAAGATTAAAACATATGGACAAAAAGATGGGTCAAATAAGTAATTTATATTCATTAAAATTGTATTGTTAAAATAAGTATTGTATAATTATTAAAATGTATTGAAATGTCGATATTTAACTATACTAGTTGTAAACAGCCCAACACCGAAAGGTACGAATGGGCGTAACTGATTAAATAAAATAAATTCATTATCTCGAGAGAGGGCAAATTTAAAGAGAAATCCTCAGACAGGTCGATTTTTATTCTTAAATTAGGACTTTTTGGCATAATATATAATACTAGTGACGTCATCCGTCTGGGCGTGATGACGTAATCGATGATTTTTTTAGATAAGAGTAGGGGTTGTGTAATAGCTCATTTGAAAGGTTATTTAATTCTACATTCAGCAATTTAAACATTAACATAATTATTTTTACAGGGTGTACAAAAACAATTTTTTTATTAAATTAATTTAGACAAAAAGAAGAAAAAAATTGTTTGAACACCCTGTACAAATAATTATGTTAAGGTTTATATTAATGAATAGAGAATTAAATAACCTTTCAAACGAGCAATCACACAACCCCTACTCTTATTTAAAAAAATCATCGATTACGTCATCGCGCCCAGATGAATGACGTCACTAGTATTATGTATATGCCAAAAAGTCCTAATTTAAAAATAAAAATCAACCTGTCTGAGGATTTCTCTTCAAATTTGCCCATTCTCGAGATAATGAATTTATGCAAACTCAAACGTCCTCATTTATACTAGAGTGTCGCGCCCGCTTGATTAGCAATTAAAAAACAAAAGGGTTTTCGATATTGTATTGCAAAAAACTCTTCGAGATTTCATCAATCAATGTTTAAAGAATATTTGCCTACCTTGGCAACATTGAAATTTTTAGTTAAATGTCCGATTTAGGGTTAAAAATGGCCGATTTTCTAAATTTTTAATCGCTTATATAAGAAAAACTATTAACCTAAGAGAAAAGTCACCAAAGATCTTTTCTGTTTGGAATGATTCAAAAAACCTAAAAAAACTTTGTTCGATTCAAAAAAGATAATTTTAGGAAAAACCCCTAATCTTTCCCCTCGCCTCGCAAGGTCTTATGCTCTTCAGAATCGCCTGTCATTGTACACATTTCTTCTAAATGACTTACTCAAAAACATACTTAAATTTAAACTTTACAGGAGAAAGTCTATTTTTTTCCCTAAATTTGCACTTTTAGATTCACCTGGTAGATACACGTGCACGGCTGATTCTTGCCAGGTCATGGTTTTTAGCCTTGGTGTGCTATAAATTATCCCTAGACAAATTTCTAGCCTTACATGACGACGGTTAGTCGGAGGGTTCAGTAGCTCTTAGACTAATAATTCCAAAGACATTTCTTAATATCAATTTTCGATATTATGAAATATAAAGGTACTTTACTCTTGAGCGAAATTCATATTATTTGACATACCTCGTACAAAATTAATAACATTTGATATCTGATGGTTGCATCGTCGGTTCCATACGACGCAAAACATTTTATGAAGAATAACTTCTTTTCAACAAAAAATTGATCATAAAGAAGTTTTCAATAGGTTCCAAGTTACGCAGACATGCTGTATAACATCTCAAAAATATGTTTTTTGAACATTTATTATTGTTTAAGCTTATTATTAAATGTTTCGTAGGTAAGTTGTACAGATAAAAAGTTTTGATGGCTTTGTATAAACATTTTTTAACTGATAATTTTCGTTACATTTTATTATCTTTTTAATTTTCTCAACAAGAAGTCGATTATTTCATTTTAAAGTAAAATAATTTAGTGTATTTTAAAGGACGGGGTCGAGTTCGCTCACAATGGTAAGAATTTTACCTGAACTAAAAAAGGTAGAGTCCGAATTGGCTCCCATAGACAAAATTTATTTTACCTAAACATGTCGAAAATATCACCCAGCGTTGTCACTTCTTTCAAATTTTCTCTTTTTGTTAGAAACAGGTACCTTCCTAGAAATATCTATGGGAAAGGAGGAAGACCTAACCCTTCGGTCCTAACTTAACTTTCGGGTATTAGAGTGTAGAGCGCAAACCGGCCGATTTCAGGTAAGAGAGCAAAACGGTCGAGCGCATACCGGCCGACACCGATAATTTGTGTTAAAATTGCCACATATGCCAATGTTGAACTAAAACAAACTCTAAAAGTATTTGTCTAAACGTATAATTTTCCTATAAAAAGTCTATATCACTATGTTAATTTCCTAAGCAGTATAAATATTACACGAGTTGGCAACAATGTCTAATGTTTCCGCTGTTATATGAGAGCGAGCCAATTCTTACCCTTCTAAAATATACCTGAACGAAGCGGAGCGAACTCGACTTCACCCATTTTAAAGAATAGATCTTAATCTTTAAAAAACATTTTTAAAGAAAAGTAAGCATTTGAAAATTTTCAAAAATTACATTTTTTGAGACGTCGTATTATTTGAATTAAATTTTTAAGATATTTTTTGAAAAAAACATCATTTAATAAGATGTTTGAAAAGTAAGGTATGCAAATTCTAGAGTTTTATAGGTAAAATTGTATTACACATTTTTAAGTCATTTTTAAACAAAATTCATGTAAGTCTTATTTCCCGCACACGCCGTACTTATGCCCATATTTTTTTTATTACTGTAAGATAGCTGTAATGTTCTTCTTTCATTTCCAATTTATAACATTTAAAACAAAAATGAATAACAATTTTCAGATTCGTTGCAACACGAAACTACAGCCGCATCATTATTCCAGTTCAATCAGAGAGTGCAGCAAGCACCTCTACCGGTTTCGAAACTTATTAGTCTCTCATCAGGAGGCCCATATGCTACTCTCTCTGACCCAACTAGGACCAACCCCGGCGTGCAGTCACGGATTGCCACGAACGAAATGGCACGGATGCCCCAGCGGCAACTGCTAGCAAAAAAACTAAGTTTTCAATATAATAGCACGTAAAACAACATCCGAAAATGTTATTCTACATCCTACCAGACTGAAAACAATGGGAACCTTCTCTGGTAACACCTCCGAGGCTTCTACAATTTGCAAGCCATAACGGATGGCCCACAGACACAAACAAAATTCCAGATTTGGTTGATTTCTGTGTGACTAAAGGAATACCACTTAAATCCCAGACAGCACAATCTTGTTTCGATCTTTCATCCGACCACTCTCCTGTCTTGGTCATGATATCTACGAATATCCTCGAAACACAACCTCCACCATATCTAAGTAGTAAATATACCAATTGGATTAAATTCCGGGCTATCCTTGATGAGAGACTGGACCTAAACATCCCACTAAAATCGGATGGCGAAATTGACGAAGCAGTAAATCAATTAAATAGGATAATTCAGGAAGCTGGCTGGCAGTCAACACCTAAACAACCAAGAACAATCATACACAAAGATTTACCCAATGAAATAAAAGAAAAAATCGCAGAAAAAAGAAGACTAAGGAAAGTATGGCAAAGAACCCGTGCACCCCAGGATAAAAATAGATTAAACCAAGCTACAGCGCGACTAAAAACTTTGTTAAACAACAATAAAAACAACGACATAAAACGATATCTACAAAATCTATCTGCTACGGAAACCTCCGAATACTCGCTATGGAAGGCAACACGAAAGATTAACAGACCACAACTTTCTAATCCGCCTATCCGGGCCAGTAACGGACGATGGGCTAAAAGTAACAACGAAAAAGCTACAGTCTTTGCCAAATACCTGGAGGAAGTGTTCCAACCACATGCCGAAAACAACAACTCTGATGCAGAAGATAATATTCAATTGTATTTAGAATATCCATACCAACTAGAAGCACCGTTGGAGAAATTCACAGCTAAACAAGTTTTCAACAAAATCCAAACAGATATGAATCCGAAAAAGTCCCCAGGGTTCGACTTAATCACTGCAAGAATTTTAAAAGAACTTCCCAAGAAAGGCGTGCAATATTTGACACAGATTTTTAACGCAATCTTAAGAACTGGTTACTATCCCCTTTTGTGGAAAGTGGCACAAATCATCTTAATACCCAAACCAGGCAAGCCTGTAGAAGAAGTTAAGTCCTATAGACCTATCAGTCTACTTTCAGTGATGTCAAAGGTTTTTGAAAAACTCTTACTAGACAGATTACAGCCAATCCTCGTGGAAAAGCAGCTAATACCCAACCACCAGTTTGGATTTAGACAACAACATGCTACCACCGAGCAAATTCATCGAGTCTGCAATTCCATAAACAAAGCCTTAGGAGAGAAGCAATACTGCTCTGCAGCCTTTTTGGATGTCTCGCAGGCTTTTGATAAAGTCCGGCACACTGGCTTGCTATACAAAATAAGAAAAGTCCTTCCTCTCAACTACTTTCTAATCCTCAAGTCCTATCTCTCCGACCGCCATTTCCTTATAAAAGTTAAAGATCAGTGCACTAACTTATATCCAATCAACGCTGGAGTACCTCAGGGTAGTGTCCTTGGACCAGTTCTCTACCTAATCTACACAGCAGATCTTCCTACAAGCCAAAAAATCATCACAGCCACATATGCAGATGACACAGCAATCATTGCAGCTCACTCAAACCCGTACATCGCCTCGCAACTGCTCCAGACAAATCTCGACAGTATAAATATCTGGTTACAAACATGGCGAATTAAAGTAAACGGAAGCAAGTCAGTACATATAACGTTCACTAATCGAAAAGATACGTGCCCAACCGTCTCAATAAATAATCAAGTACTACAACAAAAGGATGACGTAAAATACCTAGGTATGCACTTGGACCGCAGATTAACGTGGAAGAAACACATATTCACGAAAAGAAAACAGTTGGGTCTGAAACTCAATAAAATGTACTGGCTGATAGGAAAAAGGTCACAACTGAGTTTGTACAATAAAATTTTAGTATACAAGGCAGTGATTAAGCCAATATGGAGCTATGGTATCCAACTGTGGGGATCTGCGTCGAGATCCAATATCGACATCCTGGAGAGATTCCAATCGAAAACCTTGCGCATTATCACAAATGAACCGTGGTACATGCCCAATGAACACATCAATCGTGATCTACAAATGAAGACTGTCAAAGAAGAAATTGCCAGTTACGCCCAGAAATACGACATCCGACTACAAAACCAACCCAACAGGCTAGCGAAGAACCTAATGAGACCCCAGGCAAACAGAAGGCTAAAGCGCCACACTCCAAGCGATCTACGAACAAGATTTTAAATTTTAAATTTTCAAAAATATTTTATTTATTATAGAGTTTTATTTATAGGGTTTTATTTATTAGTCACAAATAATTTTGTTAAGTACTAAAATTATGATTTTATAGGTTATTGTCACTGGACAGTCTCCTGCAAGTCTCTTTTAATTGTTAAACAATTTACTTATTGTAATCATTATTACAGATTGTAAATAAATGGGATGTTAAAAAAAAAATAACGGATGCTGAACGAATTTTGCATGAACGAATTTTCGTGACCGAAATTGAAAATCGTTATTCATTTTTGATTTACATGTTTACTCTGATTGGAGTACCAAGGGAACCATTCTCATTGGGACTTTACCGCGCTGAGCAGATGAGACGTGAATTATAAATTGTAAAATTCCCTCCTCTTCCTTAGTCTCAGCATCCGTTATGGCTTGCAAATTGTAGAAGCCTCGGAGGTGTTACCAGAGAAGGTTCCCATTGTTTTCAGTCTGGTAGGATGTAGAATAACATTTTTGGATGCTTTTTTATGTGCTATAAGATTGAAACCTTAGTTTTTTTTATAAAATTTAAGTTGATCAACTGGTTAAAAAATTATTGTAATAAATTAACTCAAACGCGCTCTGCGTCAAACGCTGCTGTTCGGTGCGCCAATATTTGTGAGAGAGGTTACTTGAATATTATAAATAAAAAATTGTAGAAGCTGTAGATTTAATTTTAAAAAAATCTTTTTACAGGGTACATAATTAATTAGTGGGATAAAGTTTGTAAAAATTGTACCCAACTTTGAGCTTCACATTACAAAATTAGTTTCACATTAGAATGTTACAGGGTATTCGATAACATAGCGGCAGAATAAACTTATATTTTTTTAAATGGAACACCCTGTATTTTATTTTGTATTAGAGATCTTCTTAACTTCTTCATTACAAAGATATAAAGGTTTGGTATGTAAACACGGGGTATTTACAAAGCTATAACCAATTCTATATGAAAATCGTAACAAGTTCAACTCCCTGTATAAATAAAAAATAAGCACAACAGCAATGGTTCATTGAAGCCATAGTTTTTCATTTACTGTCAAAATTCTCATAAATGATTAATATTGCTAATTTTTTTATATTGAATACTGGGTGAGTAAAAACGCAAGTATCTCATTTTCTCAGTATTTTTAAATGAAACGCCTTGTATTTTATGTCACTATCGAAAATTAGCGTTACCGAACTTTTTTTTTTATTATGATATCGCATCGACCACGCAGGGTCATTAGCGCATTTAGGTTAATATAACAATAATTTATATAAACAATGTATATACATAAGTTAATGATGATATGTTAGTTACAATGTGGGTTTTAGATCTTTTGAAGTATTTGACAGTCTTTAAGGTACGAAAATATTTTTTTAGTATCTGTATTTTCTTCTAGGGCCTCTTTTACGGAGTTGGGTATGTTGTACTTCCGTCGTTCACTGTTATATTTCGGACATTGGATTAAAAAATGTTTTACCGTTAGATCACTGTTACACATTTCACACACTGGTTGATTTATGCGTTATAGTAAGTAGTCATGAGTAAGTCTTGTATGACCGGTACGGAGACGGGTAAGTATCACTTGTTCTCTTCTGTCTTTTATTCTTGGTTTCCAAAGATGTGGGTGTTTGTTGATTTCGTATAGTCTTGATGGGGTGTTGTTCCAAGTTTGTTGCCATTTTTGAATTATTTTTTGAAATTATTAATTTTAACATTTCTAAATGGGTATAATACCCATTTATATTCCATTGAATTAGAGAGTTGAAGATGATGTATTAATAAGTATCTGTAGATGCGTCACTGTCTATGTCAGTTTGAATGTCTTGCTTTAATATTTTATTTCTTATTCTCGTGCATTTGCCTTTAATTTTTCGATCCTTCAAGTAAGGGTATATGTCAGATAATAGATCTATGACTTCTGTTGTCTCTTCTGTATACATTTTTGCGATACTCAAAGGGTCTGCTGCGTTCTCGCAGTTTTCAAAAAAGTCTAATAACTGTTTGTAAGTTATAGGGTACTTGGAGTTTGGGTTGTCGAATAATATTTTAGTGTAATTTAGCATTTCCTCCAGTGTTTTTTTTGTTGCGATATTTTTATCTGATTTTTTTTTCTCTCTATTTTTTGGTGTTACGAAAGTAGGTTCCTCTATAGATGTAGTAGCTGTTGGAGAGATTTGGGAGATTGTGCGTTTGTTTTGTGCTTTGTCTGTGTTTATATGCTGTGTCTTATTTTCTAGGTCGATTTTAAGAGTGTTTGTCTGAGTTTTTTGGATGGGTGGATTAGTTGTTATTTCAATCGGGTCTGTGTTTGAAAATGTATTTTTTGATGTTGGATATCTGTCGCTTTCAGTTATTGAATCTTGGGATATTTGTGGTTGTGACAAAATCTGTAGTTCTGTATTTGTTTGTAAGGAAGTAGTTTGGTCGTTTGTGGGTGATGTTAATTTGGGATTTAGTGTGGTGTTAGGTTCCGGTTTCTTTAATATCTGGGTACCTTCTTCGTGTTCTGTCCGTGGTTGTTCTTCTAGCTGACTATATTCTTCATTGGCAGAGTTATGTATGTTCGCTTGATGGTCAGTTTCCTTTTGATTAATTGGACTACTTAATGATGATAAAGAAGGACAGTCAGAATCTTGATGTCCGACCGTCTTGCATCTGGAGCAGTTTAAACCGTCTATGGATATGTATATTCGATATGATGTATGGTCGAATGAAATTAGGAATGAATCAGGAAACGATGCATTTTCTAAAGGACTTATGAAGATTTGCCTTCTAAAGCTGAGCACGTGACTGTATTCCGGGTCTTGCATGCCTACTCGTAGAAACGTCATGTTGGAGACGGATTTTATACCCATGGTTTTTAGGTGCTCTTCAATTATGCTATTAGGTATAGTAGGAGATACACTAGATATTATTAATCTCTGGGCAGGAGTTATTAGTGTTCTTACTTCAATTTGGTTGCCGTCAATAATTACATGTTTGCGGGAGCTAAGAAATTGGTCAACTATATATTTAGACGAGAGGTAGACGCAGATGCGGTTGTTTGCGATTTTGGATGCCCAAATAACATTTTTGGGCTGTACTATTGATCCAACAGCTTTTACATATTCAAAAACTTGTATTCCTTGTATGGTTGAGAGTATGATACCTTGGTCTTGTGAAGGATGTTTAAAACCGTTTAATGCTTGAGAGTAAGAGATATGTGACGTAGTCGGTGTATTTCGTGAAGTAGTAGTCATCTCCGGTTCAGCCATCGTCTCGTTGAAAATTTACATGTATTGGAACAGTGGATCCGAAGCCGGACCTGGCCACTTGACGAAATTTGACGGCAGCCTAATTACTTGAATCAGCAAAAAGTTGTTGTCGATTATCGATAAATTGGATTGAAATCGATAAAATATTGCCTTTTAACTTCTGATTTTATGGTTAGATATAAATAATGTAATTTTGTACTCACAGAATCGTTGGTTTTTTAACACACTGTCACATTTAAACTTTATCTTGCAAACAGTATAAAAATTAAATTATATTTCAACTTTTAACTACTTGAATTTATAAATTTGTCGGGAACGATTTAAAACTGTAAGATTTGCTCGCTATCAGGGCCGGACTCCTTACCGAACTTTAATAATTTGTATACAACATTCCCCATGTCTGAATTTATTAGTTTTCGATATATTTTCATTTTTTCATGGACCAGTAGCGTTGGTAGCCACCCAAATTACCAAAATTTAATAAACTGTGCCGAATTTTTTGGGGTTACTTTAAGAATGAAAGTTATAAAATGCTTCCAGCAACAAGAGATGAGATGAAAAATAGAATACAAAGTGTATTTTGAAGTGATAATTTACAAATGCTTCGTAGTGTAAATAACTCATTCAATGACCGTTTTTAGGCAGGAGTTTACCGCATAAATAATGTGTTAGGTCATTTTGAACCACTTATGTATTTAAAAATTTAAAATATTTTATTAAAAGTAACTTTTAATTTTTTCAAAAATGTTTTATTTTGTGTTCTTGTTTTTTTTTGTAAAATTTTTTACTGATAAATTATTTTTCGTTCTTTATTTGTTACAATGTTACATTTACATACAAAAGTAGTTTTTAATTGTTTTCACAAAATGTTATATTATGTGTTTGTGTTTTTTTTTGTAAAATTTTTAAATAATAAATTATTTTTCCTTCTTTATTTGTTACACTTACATACAAAAGTAGTATTTAATTGTTTCAAAAATGCTATATGTTGTGGTTCTGTTTTTTTTTGTAAACTTTATCACTAATAAATTATATTTCTTTCGTTAGCTACGTTGTAACACTGATTACCGGATTGATAATCAGTAATCGTAAATTGACAGTTTTAGACAATTCAGTCAGTTTACTTAAAATTTGAAAGATTTAGACCCGTAATTAATAATTTGCTCTGAAAAATTAAAATATCTCGAAAACTAATCAATTTAGACATAGGGAATGTTATACAAAAATTAAAGTACGATAATAATACTTTTCGATAGTCATATAAAATACAGGGTGTTCTACTTAAAATTACTGAGAAAATAAAGTACTTGCGTTATGACTCACCCTGTATTTATAGCCCGACCAGGGAACGCAAAATTTTACGAAAACCAAAAAAATAAAGAAAGGATGAAAGTTTGGGAATAGGTAGTTGAAATTGTCTATTATTATATAAGAAAAAGTTTACAATTCTACATCCCCTCCATTTTACAAAAATTTGAAAATACGAAGTGAAAATATTTTTCTCGGGGCTGAAAAAATATACGTTTAAAATAAGTCCGGAATTGGATAAAATGACTAATTTTAAGTAACTTTTGTTCTATAGAGTTTTTTACTAAGTCAATACTTTTCGAATTATTTGCGAGTGAATGTGTTCATTTTTAACCAAAAAAAAATGTTTGTGGACGGTTTTTCGGAGATAACTCAAAAAGTAAGTATTTTAGCGAAAAAAGTATTCTTAGTAAAAATATAGGTTATAAAAAATTGAAAAAATGGTGTATGCGTGAGGTCTGCAGACCCAGTAGAAGCAGAGTTGCAGCTAATTAAATGCAGGTTCTTCTTCGTCAAATTCCAAATTGAATATTTCAATGTGAAATAACCAAAAAACGGAGCACTTTTCGGGGAAAATTCATTACGACATTTTTTAAGTAATGAAAAAAAGGTTTATTTTTGTTTTTTAAAAAAACTTATAACATTAAAAAGTAAGTGAGTTACGCTCAAAATATTGTTAGTCCCTTTTATTTTTTGGTAAAAGAATGGCGAAAATCACTCCTTAATTAGCTTCTCAAATAAAATTAATCGTTACCGCTTTACAAGTTACTTTACTTATGTATTCTTTATATTATCTATAAGTTTCATTGGTTCAAAGTGCTCAGTTTTGACAAAAATTGGGTTTAAAATAAAACATTTTTTTTTAATTTTGAAAAAAATCGTAAATGTTTATGGAATTAACTTAAAAACAATTAGGAATACGAAAAATCTCAAAGAGTAATAAAATGTACGTTTTGCCTTTCTGAATATTTTTGATTTTTTGTTTTCTTGTTAGACAAAAATTGGTAGTGCTATGGCTGTTCAAAATTTGCCTAAACTCGTGATTAGTTACTCGTTTAAGCCATTTTATCTACAGATTTTTCCAAACGAAGCTCTTTGAACCGATGAAACTTACAGTTCATATAAATAATACATAGACAAAGTAACTTGTGAAGTGGTAATGTTAAAATGTATATGTGATGCTAATTAGGGGGTGATTTTCGCGATTTTTTTACCAAAAAATAAAAGGGGCCAACAATATTTTGAGCCTAGTTCACTTAATTTTAATATTACAAGTTTTTTTAAAAAACAAAAATAAACCTTTTTAAAATACTTTAAAAAAGTTAAAATGAAATTTCTCCTAAAAGTGCTCCGTTTTGGGGTTATTTCACATTGAAATATTCGATTTGGAATTTGACGAAGAAGAACCTACTTTTCATTAACTGCAACTCTGCTTCTACTGGGTCTACAGACCTCACGTATACACAATTTTTTTTTTTAATTTTCATGGGCTATATTTTTGCTAAGAATATTTTTTTTTGCTAAAATACTTACTTTTTGAGTTATCTCCGAAAAACCGTCCAAAAACATGTTTTATTTTGTTAAACATGAACATATTCACTCGCAAATAACTCGAAAAGTATTGTCTTAGTGAAGAAACTGTATAGAAGAAAAGTTGTTTAGAATTAGTCATTTTATACAATTCCGGTCTTATTTTGAATGTATTTTTTTTCATCTTCGAGAAGGGTATTTGTGAAATGGAGGGGATGTAGAAATGTAAACTTTTTCTTATATAATAATAGACAATTTCGACTATCTATTCCCAAATTTTCATCCTTCCTTTATTTTTTTTTGGGTCAGATTGTTCTTTGATCGGGCTATTAATATAAAGAAAATTAGCAATATCAATCATTTATGAAAATTTTGACAATAAATAAAAAAAATATGGCATCAATAAAATCTATTGCTTTTCTGCTTATTTTTATTTGTACAGTGAGTTGAACTTGTTACGATTTTCATATAAAATTGGTTATAACTTTATAAATACCATGTATAACACAACAAACCTTTACATTTTTGTAATGGAAAGTTAAGAAGATTTCGAATATAATAAAAAATATAAGGCGTTACATTAAAAAAAATATAAGTTTAACCTGCCACTATGTTATCGAAGACCCTGTAACATTCTAATTAATTTTTATATATGAAGCTCAAAGTTGGCTACAATTTTTGTTATTGCTAACTATTATTGCTATCTATTACTATAACGGATCTAGGGAGCTTTACCCCACTAATCGATCACCGTGTATAAGGTTTTTGTGTAAAATTTTCTGAATTTTTTAAAGGTCAAGTCAGTTTTTTCCGAAAATTTATATTTTCTTAGGTATTTAAAAAAAGAACTAATTTCGCAGTTCATTTGTTTAATAAAAAGTGAAACAGCCACTTTTGGAGTAGAACTTTTTGCTATGTTGTTTATTAAACATTTCTTAATGACATTACAAAAAGTTCTAACTGGTTTGACCTATTCCGTAAGGAAAAACTCCATTGACTTCCCTAAAAATAATAAGGTCAGGGTAGTATAAAACCAAATATAACAAAATTTTACTGAAAACATTCATAAAACAGACAACACAATCATGATAGAATTAGAAATACCTGTAGTATGTACGCTCGTTGTGTATGGTAGGTACGGAGATCGGCTAGAAAAGTTAAACCGAATATAACAAAATGCAGTTTGGCAACATTGTGTGAATATCAAGTCTTCTAGGATATCAACAGAACCGTAATTTAGTCCACGCAAATTATTATATTTTTTTGCCAACAAAAATAAGATGTTGCTTTTGCTCTGACGGTAATTTCACCCCTTCTTGGGGGTTAAAAAATATACAATCAAAATAGGTTCGGAAGTGAATAAACTGACTAATTCTAAGCAACTTTTGTTCTACAGCGTTTTTTCACTGTCAATACCTTTCGAGTTATTTACGAGTAAATATGTTCATTTTTCAACAAAAAAAATTTTAGACGGTTCTTCGCAAACAACTCACAAAGTAAATACTTTATCGAAAAAATATTCTGAGCAAAAATATAGCTTACAAAAAAGTGAAAAAAATGGTGTAAATATCAGGTCTCTATACCCATTAGAAGCAAAGTTGTTGCTAATGAAATTTAGGTTCATATTCATCAAATTTCAAATGAAATATTTCAACGTGAAATAACCAAAAATAAAGGACTTTTTAGCAAAAACTCATTACAACATTTTTAAGCCTTTAAAAAAGATGTCATCAAGCTTAGCATCAAAAGTAAGCAAGTTATGCTCAACTTAGAGTTGGTCCCTTTTATTTGGTTAAAAATATCGCGAAAATCACCCCCTAATTAACATCCCAAATGAAATTAATCGTTACCGCTTAAAAAGTTACTTAACTTATGTATTATCTACATGATCTGTAAATTTCATCGGTCCAAAGTGATTATTTTTGAAAAAATTTGATCTTAAAGTAAAAATTTTTAACAAAAAAATTTTTTCCAAAATATTTTACAAATTAATTATTAGCTATATCAAAAATTTCAAAAAGTAATATAATGAAGGTTTTTCTTTTTTTTTTCTTTTTTGAATATTTTGGATTTTTGGTTTTTGTGTAGGACAAAAATTGGTTTACATAAGGCTGTTAAAAATTTGCATGCACTCGTGATTAGTGACTCGTTCAAGCCCTTTCAACTACAGTTCTTTTAAAATTAAGCACATTGAACCGATGAAACTTACGATCATAAATAAACAATAAATACACGAGTAAAGCAACTTGTGAAGCAGTAACGATTAATTTCGATTAATTTCATTTGGGATGCTAATTTGAGGGTAATGTTGAGGGAACTAAAAGAAAAGACAAACTTTGTTTTCAACGTAACGTGCTTACTTTTTATTCTAGAAACTTTTGGAAAATCCAAAAAAGCTTTTTTAAACGCTTTAAAAAAGTTGTATTGAGTTTTCCCCAAAAAGAGCTCCACTTCTTGATTATTTGACGTTGAAATATTCGATTTGGAATTTGACGAGTATGAACCTATTTTTCATTAGCTTCAACTCTGCTTCTACTGGGTCTTAAAACCTCATGCATAAACTATTTTTTTTAATTTTTCATGTGCTATTTTTTAGCTAAGAATATTTTTTCGATAAAATAATTAGGTACTTTTTGAGTTATTTGCGAAACACCGTCTAACAACGTGGTTTTTTGATGAAAAATGAACATATTTACTCGCAAATAACTTAAAAAGTAAGTGAAAAACCCTGTAGAACAAAAGTTGTTTAGAATAAGTCTCCTTATCCATTCCCGGACTTATTGTGAACATATATTTTCTTACCCGCGAGAAGGGATGACAGTCATCCCCAGGTCAAAAGCGCTCGTCGGCACAATATCACTTTTTTTATTTGGCATGTAAGGTATGTGGATGCCAAATGTCTTGTCAATCCAAGCGGTTCTTTAAAAGTTACAGCTTTTCAAATATTTTACCGTTTAGGGAAGTCAATAGAGTTTTTGACTTGGAGAGATTTTGAGGAAAAACTCAAACAAGATCAGAACTTTTTGTAATTTGATTAAAAAATATCTAATAAAAAACATATCAAAAAGGTCTACTCTGCAAAACTAGTTGTATTTTTAAGTAACTCCGAAAATATAAATCTTCTATTAATATATTGTAATATAATAAATTATTATAATAAAATAATGTATAATAATATACATTAATATATAAATCTTATTAAAAAACTGACGACCATTGAAAAATTCTGAAAAATTTACAAAAAAAAACCTTATATAAAGATTTTTCTAAAGTTAAATCTATAGCTTCTATATTTCTTTAATTAAATTTCTCGCTAAAATTCTCACAAACATTGGCTCACTGTAAACTAGCGTTCGGCGAAGTGCATGTTTGCGTTATTTTAATATAATTCTTTAACTAATTATTCAAATGAAATTTTACAAATTGGACATGAAAGATGAATGACGAAGCTATCTTATGGTTCTAATAAAAAGAAATAAAATATATAGGCATACGTAGGTACTGTGTGGGCGGAAAATGAATCTTACATGAATTTTATTTAAAAATGATTTACAAATGTGTAACTAATAAAATTTTACCTATAAAACTCTCAAATTTGCACAAATTATCTTTCAAACATCTGACTAAACGATGTTTTCTTAAAAAAAAATCTCAAAAATTTGATTAAAAAAATATGACGTCTCAAAAAATGTAATTTTTGACAACTTTGTAATTTTACAGAATTACTACCATTTTAAGGCGGCGTTACTGAAGTTTAAACAGATTTATTACAATTTTATATGTGTTTTTTTAAAGCTTAGGATCTTTAAAATGCACTAAATTATTTTACTTTAGAAATGAAATGAACAATTTCTTTTTGAGAAAATAATTAAAACAGATACAAAAATGTAATACAAAAACCGAAAATTACCAGCTAAAAAAATGTTTATACAAAGTGATCACAATTTTTTCTGTAAAACTTACCTCAAATACATTTGATAATAAGCTTCAACAATAATAAATGTTAAACAAAAAAATTTTTTTGGAGCTTTTATACAGTATGTCTGCGTAACTTGGAACCTATTTTAAACTTTTTTATTATCGGTTTGACGAAAAAAACTTATTCTTTATAAAATACTCTGCATCATATAAAATCTAATATGTAACCATCAGATATCAAATTTTATTAATTTTATACGAGGTATGTCAAAACATATGCTTTCACTCAAGAGTAAATTACCTTTATACGAGTAATTCACACTATCGAAAATGGTGATTAAGAAAAGTTGTTTGTAATAACAAAACTATGTTACAATGTTCAATTATATCTTTCTACTTGAAATATTGTGAACTATAAAGGCACTTAACTGTTAAGCGAAATTAATATTTATTATATACCTCGTATAAAATTGAAAAAGTTTGATATCTGATGGTTGAATAGCAGATTTTAGACCACGTACAGCATTTTATGAAGTATAACTTTTTTTCGTAAAATTGATAATACAATAGTTATCATAATTGTAATAAAATGATGATGGGTATCCGTAATTTGAGAAAAAATTGAAAAAAATGTTTTTCAATAAGAAGAATGGAATTGTAAATTAAAACATAGTTTTGAATTCCAAACAACTTTTCTTAATAACAATTTTTGATATTCTGGAATATAAAGGTACTTTACTCTTTAACGAAAGTCATATATTTTTGACATATAAGACCTCGCATAAAATTGATAAAATTTGATATCTGATGGTTAAGTTTTAGATTTTAGACTATGCAGAGCAATTTATGAGGAATAACTTGTCTTCGTCAAATTGATCATAAAAAAGTTTCCCATATGGTTCCTAGGCACGCAGACATACTGTATAAGAGCTTCTGTAGAAGAATTTTCAAATTGTATTGCCGTATTCGGCATTATCATAATCAAAAACAAAATAGAAACATATTTGATCAAAGTAAAATGATGAATTCAACGATATTTTTAAAATTATTTATACAAAAAACTTGTTATTGTTTAAACAATTATTAATAAACAATTGGCGGCAAAATCTGCGAAGAGAACTGTTTACTTAAACATGTATATCGTCGGCTTACTGCCAAAACCAACCAACTCCCTTTTTAAAAGTTTTGAGAAATCTACCTTTTAAACTTTAATTTGAAATGAAAAATCGTCTGAATTTAAATAATGATTTAAGAATTGAAAAATATGACAAAAATATTTTTCAGTTATTAAATAATTTTTTTAAATTCAGTCGATTTTCAATTTCAAATTAAAGTTTAAAAGGTAGATTTCCCAAAACTTTTAAAATGGAGTTGGTTGGTTTTGGCGGTAAGCCGACGATATATACTAACAAAAAAGGTTTAAAAAAATATAAGTTTGTTTGAATTTTTCCGATACGATGTATGTTTTCGTTCTATATTGATGAATGGACTACTAACTAATTAATATAATATTATTTTATGTATTCAAATGACCTAAAATACTTACAGGACATTCTTTCTTATTATATTTTCTTCTACACTCATTAAAAACCAATCTTTCGCATTTTTTACATTCAGGTCTTCTCGTAGGTAAAGTTTGGAAGAGATTGCCATTTTTATCAACTATTATTACATTTTGATCACTGCTACCCCAAGTATCAGTAAATAATATCACAAAAATTAATGTTGTAGCTAAAAACACCTTCATGAGCATTATAGATGAGTAAGTTGAGAGCTAGTGAAAACCTAAGAATATTGTGAATATGTTGGATATTATATTAAATACATGTAATGTGATATTTTGTTTACATGGAAATATGTAGATAACTGAATGAAAGAATTTATCGAGTATATTATTTTTTTCTATAGAAAACTTCCATTTTCTGACACATTTTTGCACAGAGATGGTTTAAGGTATAAATAATTTGAAAATCGGTAAAAATACCGTGTTCAACTAGACAAGTAATTATACAGGGTGGGGCACTAGTGCGACAAAGTCCAATTGCCAATTACCCGTTTGTCGTAAGAGATACGAGAAAAAGTTGTTTAGGTAAAAGTTAAGGTACAGATAGGACTATCACCTAAAAATATTTTTAAGTATACACTGTTTACAAATATACATGTTTTTTTAAATGGAACACCCTATATATTTTTTTACATTTTTGGACTTTTGTTGATGCTTCTTTTAAAAAAATATAGGGTTTTGTAGTATTATACGAGGTAGTTTAAAAGATAATTACGTTATTTTGTTAATTTCCTAGCAATATTTACACCCTGTAGAGTAGAAATGTAGTGATGTGATATCAAAATGTATGTGTATGTTTAAATGATTTTTAATATAATGTAGCCTGCTATTGTTAAATATTTACCAGAGAACAGCAATTCTCGCCAGTGGCGCACAATACCCCCACATGCCACACTACACACGAAATGTTCCTACTTTTTTATTTCCTAAGCATTTATTTCATAAGTGCTTTAATTTGTGAGTTATTTGTAATTCTTTAGGCCAAATATTAATTGCAACAAAAAGTGACGTGAAATTTTATTGACGTGAAAATACTCAATCAAAAATAATTTTTCAAAAAAAAAATACATAATTTGAGATATCAAAATACAATAGTCAAAGAGCTAGTGACTAACGGTCGTCCTGTAAGGCTAGAAAGGACATCGCACACATCTTATGGAAAATATAATGTCACTCAAATTCAATAAAATTTATACGAATAGATTCGTTTTAAATTAACGGTCAAATCTTATCATTGCGCCAACTCCATATTTTCAATAATAAGAGCAGAAATTGATATAAATAAATCTGAAATCAAATGGATACGTATTGCCAAATTGTCGGTACTCCATAAATCAGCGGATTAGTTTCACTAATCCGCTTAGGCCCAGTGGGGTTTAAGCTCTTTTGAATAGCACCCAGAGCAATAGTGATTGTAACTGACACTTTTACTGACTAAAAAATTTGATTTCGATAAACTTTAATTGCAATTTGCGCCGTAATTAATCATAATTAAGAGTTGGCGCAATGATAAGATTTGACCGTTAATTTAAAACGAATCTATTCGTATAAATTTTATTGAATTTGAGTGTCATTATATTTTCCATAAGATGTGTGCGATGTCCTTTGTCTAGTGATAATTCATAGCACACCAAGGCTAAAAACCATGACCTGGCAGGCATCAGCAGTGCACGTGTATCTACCAGGTGACTCGAAAAGTGCTTTAGGGGGTAAAATAAACTTTCTCCTGTAAAGTTTAAATTTAAGTATGTGTTTGAGTAACTTATAAGAAATGTGTACAATGACAGGCGATTCTGAACAGCATAAGACCTTGCCAGGCGAGGGGAAAGATTAGGGGTTTTTCCTAAAATTATCTTTTTTGCATCGAACAAAGTTTTTTTAGGTTTTTTTAGTGACTTTTCTCTTAGGTTAATAGTTTTTGTTATATAAGCGATTAAACAATTTGAAAATTGCGAAATCGGCTATTTTTAACCCTAAGTCGGACATTTATCTAAAAATTTCAATGTTGCCAAGGTAGGTAGATATTCTTTAAACATTGATTTTTAGAAATTTAGATCTGAGGAAAAATTGACGGAAATGAGTTCAATTTTTACACTTGGGGGGTCTTGGATGTCACTGAACACGAATTTCATGTTCTCCGAGGTACCTGGTGTCCCGGGTGGAACTCATCGCCTGGGACGCTCGAATAATTCGCGAGATCAAAATTGGATCGAAAAGCTAAAAAATACGTGTTCAATATTTTTTAAAAATCTGTTGAATGACACAAAATACGACGCCACCACTCCACCCCCTGGAGGTGGGGTGGTGGTAACTTTAAAACCTTAAATAGAAATTCCATTTATTATTGCAGATTTGGATTGCTTACGTAAAAATAAGCAACTTTATTCAATACATTTTTACAAATTGTAGATAGATGGCGCTATAATTCGAAAAATAACGACATATCGTAATACCATAGGTAAATTATTATAGAAACGGTTTATTATTTCGAGAAATATACTGCTAAATAAGAAACCAAAAAATATGTTTTTATTATATTTTATGAACCTATTGAATAACATCAAACGCGACTCTCCACTCCATCCCCTGGAGGTGAGGTGGGGGTAATTTTAAAATCTTAAATAACAGCCCCATTTTTTTTATTGCAGATTTGGGTTCGTTACGTAAAGTAAGTAACTATTATTCGAGATGTTTTTTTAAATTATGGACAGATGGAGCTATAATCGGAAAAAACACTATTTATTAGCGCCATCTATCAACAATTCTAAAAAATATTTCGAGTAAATGTTACTTATTTTTTCATGTAGCGCTACAACCCTGGGTGGGTCCTGGCTGACTGTACAACTTTCTTCCAATTTGTTCGGTCTTCTATCAACCTAGGGCCAAACGGGATGTTCATTTTTCGGAGATCTGCTTGGATATCATCTCTCCATCGCATTCTGGGACGTCCGAGTGGTCTTTTGTCTCTAGGAATCTCCTCCCATACCAGTCTTACAAGTCTCTCGTTATGAAGTCTGTGCACATGGCCTGCCCATCTTAGTCACTGTGATTTAATTTTTTGGACAATGTCGGTGTCATTGTAGAGTTATTTTAATTCGAAGTTGGTTCTGATCTTATACTGGTTTGTGTTAATATCGTGGTGAGGTCCGAAAATTTATCTCTCTCCCTTGGGCTTTAGCAGCTTTGAATTTGGCTTTAGAATTCCATGGGTCTTCGGCCTCGAGCACCCTTTGGCCCTAAAATTTTTCTTTTTTTTTGTTTTATTTTGAGTTTACATATTGGTCCCACGAGTAGCTTGGTCTAAATACTAAGGGGTACAACCTGTTGTCCCTTGTCCCAAAAAAACCGTTTGCGACACTGTCACTCTGGTGCCTTACAACCTTCACCACGGTATTTTCTCATGGCTTGGCTTGGGGATTGTTTGTCGACTAGATCCGCTAAGTTTAATTTCAACAGGCCTACCACGAGAAGGGTGCAACCAAAGATTAATTACACATCTCCAATCATTGATGGAAGTACCTAATGATCTTGTGATGTTTTAAGGAGTTTCAAAGTCCTAAGACTCTCCGTGAAAAACTCGTCCCCTGAGATTAGTTTTTTCCCCACTTAGCTTTCCGCCGATTTGAAAAAGAGCGTATCCGTCGGCCACTCTCGAGATATTAGACCGTTTCTATAATTTATCTAGGGTACTATGTCCTTGGGCATCCAGATGTAGAAGAATGTGCGGTAAGAATTGGGGGCTTAACCCCAAAATAACTCTATGGTTATAAACAAGGGTTATTACACCCATGGTAACCTATTGCTCGGTGAGGTGATGGACAAAGACGCAGCAAGTTGGAGCGATAAGGCTGCTAGGCAATACAAAAATCTAGCACTCCTGTGTATTACGGGGGCCATAAAAACAACTACTACAGCAGCTTTTGAAATCCTGCTGAATCAACCACCACTTCATTTCTTTGTTCAGGGCGAAGCCAGATCAGTGATGCACAGCTTAATGCATAGTCAGCTACATATAAGCCCGGTGCATGGTGCTGACAACAGAAAGCTAATTGAGGAGCTCAAAGCCGATATTGTGATGGGGCAGCCTATCGATGCAACAGCTATGAGATATAGCTTTGACAATAAGTTCAAAATTAATATACCAGGCAGGGAAGACTCGAAGGAATGTGTACCCATACAAGCTGTTGCTACCTGGTACACTGATGGCTCAAAAACATCAGAAGGTGTGGGAGCAGTTCAGTTGCCATCTTCACAGATAGTCAGGAAGCGCTTAAGGTACTCAATTCTGCATAGGTCAATTCTAAGCTATTATGGGATTGTGTGTGAGTCCCAAATAAACTAGGAGACCGTAGCAAGGTTACGATAGCCTGGGTACCGGGGCACGAGGGTCATAAGCGCAATGAAAAAGCCGATGAAATAGCCAAACAAGGATCATCAATGCCATTCGTTGGACTGGAACCCTTCTGCGACGTTGCAAAGGCAGTAATAAAAACGGCTACAAGGAAGTAGGTAGCTCACAAATTTTTGGAATGGTGGAGGAATTCACCAGGACAAAGACAGACGAAACAGCTCATTCCAGAACATTCGCCAAAATTTACGGCAGACTTAATAAGCAAAGACAGGAAAACAGTCAAAGCCATAGTAGGTCTGCTAACAGGGCACTAAAAGCTGAATAGGCACTTAAAGCTGATGGGATTATCAGATGATGACCTGTGCAGATTCTGTCACCTGGACGAAGAAACAGCAGAACACATTCTATGTCAGTGTGACAGTCTGGCAAATGTGTGGCTCTTTGCATTTGGAGAAGAAAATCCACCGGTAAATAGCTACACGGAGGATTCAGTCTCGAAACTATTAGACTTTTTAAAAAGGGTCAGGCTGGAGAATGTTATATAGGTCTAGTAGACCACAATAGATCTGAAAAGGTTGCAGTGGAGTAGGCCAGAGACGGCCGCCTCTTTAAATCTATCTATCTAATATCTCGAGAACTATATTTCCATGTGAAATTCCAAAACAACACGTGTTCAATATTTTTCAAAAACCTATCGAATAACACTTAACACGATCTCCACTCCATCCCATGGAGATGGGGTGGGGTAACTTTAAAATCTTAAATAGGAACCCGGTATTTTATTGCAGATTTGGATTCCTCATGAAAAAGTAAAGAATATTTATTCGAGACATTTTTTAGAATGGTTTATTTATAGATGGCGCTGTATTTGGAAAAATACGATTTATTAGCGCCATCTATCAACAAATCTAAAAACTGTCTCAAATAAATCTGGACCTTGGAGGTAAACTACACTATGTCATTTTAAGCAACTTTCAGTAAAGGACTTTGAATATTTTAAAAATCTTATATATCTCATAATTAGGTATCTTTCGCTCTGAAAGACAATGTGATCGTGTTTTAATAATAACATATAACTAGTTTGTACAATCCAACTAATAAAAAGTTAAAATTTGCCCTAATTACTGTAAATAACGGTAATTTACAGTGACATAGTGCAGTTTTCCTCTAATAGGTTTGATCTATACTTATAAAATATTTATTGAATTTAAAGTTATTGAAGCCTAAAAAAATTAGCTAGTTAGTTCTCATGAAACAAATTATTATTTTAGTTAAATGTTATTACAGTAAAACCTGTGTTAACGGCCACCTGTTAAAATCGGCAACCTGTACTAACGGCCATTTATTTAATACGGACGCGGCCAGTTAATCTCATTATTTTTAAAACCCATTTTACAGAAATTTACCAGTTAATATCGGCCAAAATATTTTTGTACGGGTACTTGTTGATAATACCCAATATTGCGAAATACCCAATACTATTTTATTACTTATCGTATTTATCTAAAATGAGATTAAAAATAACCTGCATATTAATTTGTTAGGGTCGGTGTCGGAGAACACGAAGTTCTTAAAGCTCTATAATAATATATCGTAAAATAGGAAACCTTTGTCGCTAAAAAACATAATAAAAACATAATAGCTGAGAAAGTGAAAAGTCTGGTTTAAATTTACAAAAGTTTGACGACAAATATAGTGTAGTACAATTATGAAGATGTAATATAAAATAATAAAAATAAGTTGAAGCATTTTTTAAAACGCTTCACTAAACGCTAACATCAACATCTGATAATAATCTGAACAGATTCTGTTTTTTCCGTAGTAAACAGTCTCTGGCCAAATTATTAGACGCACTATAACGATTAAAAAAATGGTTATTATGAGGTATTACCATTATAATACTAAATAGGTATTTTGTATGTACCAGACACAAAATATGTTGCTTGGTTGTTCATTTAATTGTCTATACTTTATCACAAATAGAATATTATTACTAATGAACCAATATGTATTTATTGACTCTTGAAAGAAACCAGAAATAACAAAAATGTTGGAATTTTGTTGCTGACATATTGTGGCTCAACAAAATAATAATGTTTAATAATACTTATTGTTATTACTGTTCTTTTATATATATTTTTGTAATTTAGCATAATTTTAAGTGTTGCATAACTTTGGAAACTTTGTGTATAATACCATTCGAAATAGAAACATTAATTTTTAAGAGAAGGTGCGCAATATTTGTTGATTGTTTATTACCATGTAATAACCATGATTTTTATAAAAACAACAACGATGTAACTATAAAAAAAGAATACATAAAAACAAAGAGATTTATTTCTGTTAAGAAGAACAGTTACCTATGACCCGTTTGCCGCTAGGTGCTTAGTGCACTAAGTCAACATAGTGTTGTTTGCCATCAGCACGCAGTTAGTAACTGTAAGGTTAAAACACCCATGTTTACATGACGCTTTTTACCTCTCAAACTATTTGAACAGAGTGTTCTATTTTTTTGGTAATTTCGTTTACGTGGTCATTAGTACCAAGTGTAGTATACCTATAGAAAGATCTTGGAGAGCTGAGTGAGTTAAAGGAATAAAAACAAAACAACGCCATGTCGACATATTGTAGTTTACCTCCGAGGTCCAGAAATGTTACTTACTTTTTTATGAGCTATTCAAATCTGCAATAAGAAATGGGGGTTCCTATTTAAGATTTTAAAGTTACACCCACCCCACCTACATGGGATGGAGTGGGGGTCGCGTTTAGTGTTATTCGATAGGTTTTTGAAAAATATTAAGCACGTATTTTTTCGTTTTTCACTTGGACGTGTAGTTCCCGAGATATTAGGCCGTTTCTATAATTTATCTACCAGGGTATTACGATAAATAGTTTTTTCCGACTATAGCGCCATCTATACACAATTCGCAAAAATGTCTTGAATAAAAGTTACTTATTTTTTTATGAGGTATTTAAATCTGCAATAAAAAATGTGGGTTTCTATTTAAGATTTTAAAATTACCCTCCACCCCACCTCTAAGGTGTGGAAGCGGGTCGTGTACGGTGTCATTCGATAGATTTTTGAAAATGGTTGAAAACGTATTTTTCAGTTTTTTGATGCGATGTATAGTTCGCGAGATATTCGATCGTCCCATTACTTTTGGGACACCCTATATAATTATTACTATATTTATCTATTTATCTAATATAGTAAACATCTATTTTTATGTAAAATCGTCCAATAAATACGATGGTTTATTTATTTTTCCGCTAGCTGCTGTAGTTTTCGAGAAAATTGCGGAAAATCTCTATTTTACGATTTTTTCGGATTTTCTAACATTTTCTCGAAAAAAAAGACATACATATTTCTGTAAAACCGTCCAATAAACACGATGGTGTGATTATTTTTCCGTTAGCTATTGTAGTTTGCAAGAAAATTGCGGAGAATCTATATTTTCCGATATTTCTGGATTTCTCGGCATTTTCTGACAAAAAAACATCTAGGTCTGGATCCCGCGTATAAAAAAAAGTTGATTAATAGCAAGCTGAATATTTGTTAATAGCTTAATAGTGTCTAGTCGGACAAACTTTGATATATGGGAACACATTATGACAGGTGATAAATAGCAGTCTGATTTTTGCATGAGAGTTTAAGTCTGTTCGGAGAGTTTAAGTCTGTGTACCGGGCACCGTGCACCGGGCTTATATGTACATAGCTTAAGTCTTAAGTCTTTTGCATGAGAGTTAATCTCTGTTCGGAGAGTTTAAGTCTCTTCTGTCGGACAAAATAAATGTGCCGTTTTCGTGGTCTGACCGTTCCAAATTTTGAACCTGTTCAACAATTAAAACTGCCCCTGTTCCAGTGTTCCCATATATCAAAGATTATCCGACTAGACACCCTTAAGCCATTAACACATTTTCAGCTTGCTATTAATCAACTTTTTTTTCATACGCGGAATCCAGACCTAATCGCTTTTTATGTAAAATCATCCAATAAACACGATGGTTTAATTATTTTTCCGCTGGCTACGTAGTTTTCTAGAAAATTGCGAAGAATCTCTATTTTACTATTTTTTCGGATTTCTCGGTATTTTCTCGCAAAAAAAGACATACACTTTTATATAAAATCGTCCAATAAACACCATGGTGTGCTTATTTTTCCGCTAGCTATTGTACTTTTCAAGAAAATTGCGGAAAATCTCTATTTTACGTTTGTTCCGGATTTCCCGGCGTTTTCTCGCAAAAAACATATATTTTTATGTATAATCATCCAATACACACGAGGTTTAATTATTTTTCCGCTAGCTACTGTAGTTTTCAAGAAAATTGCGGAAAATCTCTATTTTACGATTTTTCCGGATTTCCCGGCACTTTCTCGAAAAACCACATATATTTTTATCTAAAATCGTCCAATAAACACGATGGTTTGATTATTTTTCCGCTAGCTATTGTACTTTTCAAGAAAATTGCGGAACATCTCTATTTTACGATTTTTCCGGATTTCCCGGCATTTTCTCGCAAAACTAATTTTAGATTCGGATTACTGAGGGTGGTAAACGTGTTTGCAAAATGTTTTCGTCTTCTTTTTCGTTTTTCGACTATTAGTGACAATTATTATTTGTGTATTATTACAGAATTGAAGAACGCTGGAGAGCGTTTTTCGGCGGAGAAAAAATGAGGCGGAAAGAATTTGTAAATTTAAACTTAACTGAATGGACAGATAGACAGACTACACACAGCAGCTCTGTTTCAAGCTTCTAAGCCTTTATAAGCGGCTTTTTACAATTTATTTTGAGATTTTCAATTAATTTTAAAATATATTAGGAAATAATCAAAACAAATATTTTGTTTTTAATCTCCTGTAAAATTTCAATATTTTCAGTTGCTACGGTTTAGAACAGGATGTGCAATATTAATATTTACATACTAAGTATTTCTTAATGTTTCCTGTTATGTACTTTTTTGTTTAAGAGCTACCGGTTTAGTAGTATCATAATATATTATCTTAATACTTTTTATTACTAAAATATTTGTTTGACCTTTCTGGGAAAAGTTTAGACTAATAATCACTATGTTTAACTAACAACAGATAAATAAATGACGAAGTAGTTTTCAATCCTAATAGTAAATTATTAATACTGAAAATATTAAAAATATTACTAAAAGATTTTTAAATTGAAAACATATTGGTACACTTTCCTGGTGACACCTCCAAGACTTCTACAATTTGCAAGTCAAATGGATGCTGCAGTTAAGACGAGAGGGAAGGAATTCTACACTATGCAATTCACATCCCCCGTCTGCAGCTGGTAAAGTTCCAACGGAAAAATGCACCTAGTTACTCTACGGAGTAATACGACTATAAAATAAAAATGTATACCATTTTTATTCAGTTGCAATGCGAAGGCAAAACAATCTTACTTTTCAATTAGAATACGGAGTGCAGTCCAGTCCCTTGAATCACCAGGTGTCACCAGGAAAATGTACCAATAAGTTTTCAATTTAAAAATCTTTTAGTAATATTTTTAATATTTTCAATATTAATAATTTACTATTAGAATTGAAAACTACTTCGTCTTTCAATGCCAGATGGCGCTAGCCACCTACTATCATCACTTCAGTTGCAATAGGTGGGAGAACCTCTCGATGCGAATCAGTTAAAATATGGAGAACAGTGCCTACGTTCTTTCCGATGAAGGCTCCAATAAGGGCCGAAAATCGCGATTCAAGGGACTGGACTGCACTCCGTATTCTAATTGAAAAGTAAGATTGTTTTGCCTTCGCATTGCAACTGAATAAAAATGGTATACATTTTTATTTTATAGTCGTATTACTCCGTAGAGTAACTAGGTGCATTTTTCCGATGGAACTTTACCAGCTGCAGACGGGGGATGTGAATTTCATAGTGTAGAATTCCTTCCCTCTCGTCTTCACTGCAGCATCCATTTGACTTGCAAATTGTAGAAGTCTTGGAGGTGTCACCAGGAAAGTGTACCAATAAGTTTTCAATTTAAAAACCTTTTAGTAATATTTTTAATATTTTCAATATTAATAATTTACTATTAGGATTGAAAACTACTTCGTCTTTCAATGCCAGATGGCGCTAGCCACCTACTATCATCACTTCAGTTGCAATGGGTGGGAGAACCTCTCGATGCGAATCAGTTAAAATATGGAGAACAGTGCCTACGGTCTTTCCGATGAAGGCTCCAATAAGAGCCGAAAATCGCGATTCAAGGGACTGGACTGCACTCCGTATTCTAATTGAAAAGTAAAATTGTTTTGCCTTCGCATTGCAACTGAATAAAAATGGTATACATTTTTATTTTATTAGATAAATAAATCTCTCCGGAAAATTATGATAAGGTCGTGGCGTGAAATTTCTATTTCAAGGTTTGTTTTACTGATACTTAACAACTTACCGGAAGCTGTATTAAAAGTAGCCGGTTTAAAATTTTGCAATTTAAGTACTAGGTTGTATATTTACGATTAAGCATGACCGCTCCGTGTGCAATAATTTTTGATTTAGCGCTAGAAATTGTAGACAGACAGTATCTTTGTAGTAGAATAAACAACATACCGCACCTCCGCTCAAATAATGTCACAACTCAAAAAAATAGAAACGGTTTTATTGCACCAACAGTTTAATAAAACTACAAAATCTTATCTGAAAAATGTTACGTTTATAGTTCAAGTATTTTTCATTAGATGACACTAGAGTCATTATATGATAAACCAAACTCAACGAATAACCGAACATAAACAATGTCACATATCGACTTGCGCAAAGCTTTTGTCCATCTAGTCCAGGGTAATAAGGTTTTTCCCATGACACTCGAGCAGCCAGGGTACTGAAGCGTTTTTTCGACAGGTAATGCCTATAAGGTAATGCCTAAAATTTCTATTTCAAGGTTTGTTTTACTGATACTTAACAACTTACCGGAAGCTGTATTAAAAGTAGCCGGTTTAAAATTTTGCAATTTAAGTACTAGGTTGTATATTTACGATTAAGCATGACCGCTCCGTGTGCAATAATTTTTGATTTAGCGCTAGAAATTGTAGACAGACAGTATCTTTGTAGTAGAATAAACAACATACCGCACCTCCGCTCAAATAATGTCACAACTCAAAAAAATAGAAACGGTTTTATTGCACCAACAGTTTAATAAAACTACAAAATCTTATCTGAAAAATGTTACGTTTATAGTTCAAGTATTTTTCATTAGATGACACTAGAGTCATTATATGATAAACCAAACTCAACGAATAACCGAACATAAACAATGTCACATATCGACTTGCGCAAAGCTTTTGTCCATCTAGTCCAGGGTAATAAGGTTTTTCCCATGACACTCGAGCAGCCAGGGTACTGAAGCGTTTTTTCGACAGGTAATGCCTATAAGAAAAAATTGTAACTATTTCCTGGGTAGGATCTGGCGGCCATTTTTATTTATAAACAATTAAGTGTCAAAAAATGGCATTTTTCCCTTTTTTTTTCAAATCAATGGAAAACAGTGAATCTTATGGTTTTTTTAGTACAAATATCTTTCAGATTATGGAAAAAGCTTTAAAATGACGTATTACAAAGTTTGATACCTATACTCATTTATTGTTAATATAATGGCGAAAAAAAGTTGGAATTGCAAAAAAAATTAATTTCGCAATATCTATTGTAAAAATTAGTGTACAGCTTTGAAATTTTTGTCATATAAGTTTTATTTAGTGCTTAATATGTGATAAAAATTTCAAAGCGATTCATTCAATTGTTTAAATTTTATTCAAATTGTTTATCCCAGAGACCATTTTTTTGCAATAACATAAGTCAAAAAAAAGGACGATAGAACCATTCCACAGGTGTCAAATGAAAGAGCATGAGCTATATTTTCAAGTTGATTAAAAAAAGCGAATAAAAAATACATTTATTAGTAATAAATAATTATGCAAAAGTACCGTAAATCTTAAATCTTTCCTTATAAACTTTTTATTTTGTTATACAAGAAATTATATATATTTATTAGAATTTTTTATCAATTATGATATAAATAACATTACTTGGTAGTTGTGCACTTAAAACAAGGTAAAAAAGTTAATTTTTTTGGAAAAAGTTATCCAAAAAGTTTATAAGGAAAGATTTACGATACTTTTGCATAATTATTTATTACTAATAAATGCATTTTTTATTCGCTTTTTTAAACCAAGTTGAAAACATAGCTCATGCTCTTCCATTTCACGCCTGTGGAATGGTTCTAACGTCATTTTTTCCTGACTTATGTTATTGCAAAAAAAATGCTCTCTGAGATAAACAATTCGAATAAAATTTAAACAAGTGAATGAATGGCTTTGAAATTTTTATCACATATTAAGCACCAAAGATCCCTAATTTGACAAAAATTTCAAACCTGTACACTAATTTTTACAACAGTTATTGCGAAAATATTTTTTTTGCAATTCCAACCTTTTTTCGCAATTATTATATTAACAATAAATGAGTATATCAAACTTTGTAAAATGTCATTTTAAAGATTTTTCCATACTCTCAAAGATATTTGTACTAAAAAAATCATAAGTTTCACTGCTTCCTATTGATTTGAAAAAAAAGGGAAAAATGCCATTTTTTGACAGTTAATTGTTTATAAATAAAAATGACCGCCAGATCCTACCCAGGAAATAGTTACGATTTGTTCCTATAGGTATTATTTGTCGAAAAAACGCTTGAGTACCCTGGCTGCTCGAGTGTCACGAACAGGGTATATTTTTGTCTTATTACCCTGGTCTAATCTAAGATGTGTATAAAGCGTCGTTTGTCGGGTTAAGGCAGTATATATATGATTACTTTATATAAAACAATCTGCGTACGTGATCAAGAAAAGTGACACATTTATCACCAAAGTAAAAAGTATGAGTCTCTTAACCGGAAAATAATTATATTATATTCTGTACTGCAAGAGCCTCTTTTAATAAATATTATTTCATAAAGTTTTCGTTGTTTTATCTGTATAGTGTCACAACTCATAGAACATATTTTTTTTAAATATTTTTTGCAGAATTAATACACTATTTTGTAGAGCTTCAAAAACCTTTCTTACTGGCTAAAATAGTTATTATACTAATTTTAAAAGTTTTTGAATTAAACCCGGAAAAGTTCTAACACAAACTTTACTTTAAACGTCATTTTCTCGATACTTTGCTTTTTTGACTTATGACACTGTTTGAACGGAGGTGCGATATTGTTTTTGTATTACTATTTCCGCATGGTGAGGCTAACACATTCATTAATGATATTTTGAGACATTGCTTTGATTTTAAGGCACTTATCCACTATGTTCGCGCACCTCTTATACTCCTCGCTCCCTGCAACTGCTCGGATGGATACGGCCTGCGCTCCTCTACGTATAAACCGCCACCGATTGGAGCGCTGAGGGAGACACGGGGGCACTGATCCGGGAGCCCGAACGTATCCACTATGTGGAACAGTTGCAGAGATCCCTGATAGCGAGAGGTTCGCGAACATAGTAGATACGCTTTTATATAGATTTATAAAGGGTGTAACAAAAATACAGGTCATAAATATAATCACATATTCTGGGACCAAAAATAGTTCGATTGAACCTAACTTACCTTAGTACAAATGTGCACATAAAAAAAGTTACAAAAGTTGAAGTTACAAAATGAAAATCGATTTTTTCCAATATATCGAAAACTATCAGAGATTTTTATGGAAACTGTGCATATGGCATTCTTATGGCAGTAGCATCTTAACCCGGCATTGATCACTAGGCTGGTTGTTACGCGAGTGGTCGCGCGTGAGATTTTCTCTCACATATCCAACTTTTGCCTACCTTTACAAAATTTTACAAAAAAGATGAGGTTTCATCAACGATAAAGCCATTTGCTTTAAAACGACACGACGTTTTTCTGTTTTATTATCATTATCTTTATATAAAATGTGACTATTGGTGCCGCCAATATTTAACATTGAAAAATATGTGGTAAGTGACCATCTACAACTAACCCGTGAAACAGAATATACGATTTTCATATCATCGACCACATCCACGCCACCTTTTATTACATCATAAAAGGATATTATTTTAGGTTTTAAGGGGAATAATCAAATTAATTTTTATTAAACTGGCGTCACCAACTGTGACGCCAGTGGTCGCTTGATGAGAGAATCTCTCACATGAAGCGCACTGACTCAACAAAATGGTGATACTAAGTAAACTGAGTCACTATCTGAGCGGACGAATCTATTAGATTGTCGAGGGAGGATAGTTAGGAGACTAGAAGGAACTACAGCGCGTATAATTTCCCAGAAAAAAAGTTGTGCGCAATTTTCTGAAACCCTGAGAGAAAATCTCATATAGCAACCACTCGCGGGTTAAGAAAAAAATATAGTGAAATTTTGACACCCCATAAAAATTTTATGGGGGTTTTGTTCCTTTAAACCCCCTCAAACTTTTTGTACGTTTCAATTAAATTATTATTGTGGTACCATTAGTTAAACACACTGTTTTTAAGACTTTTTGTCTCTTAGTACCTTTTTGAAAATCAGTTTTTTGAGATATTTTGAATATTTGTCAAATCCACCACTAGAGTTGCATAAGTTTGATTTGAATGTTTGAAATTGACTTGAGTTTAACCTAATTTCAAGTCAAACTCAAAGTCAATCCTTCTAATAAATAATTCAAGTCAAGTCAAACTGGTCAATGGTTACATGTTTCAAAATTCAAACTGTTTCTCAAACTAGTTTGAAAGTTTGAAAAATAATTTAATTTGTAGATATGCTTTTTGTTGAGATATAAATGTTAGTTGCTTATTAAGATAACAAAATTAAAAATACAAAAAGCCATATATGAAACTAACTTGATACGGGAAGCGATTAAGTCAATATAGAAGTCGTAAATTCAAGAAACTGATCTATTTACCCGTAACATTGATTGCTGGCAAGTTTCGGTTTATCGGTAATCGTTGATAATTTTATGCATTCAATTCACTTTTTTATATTTTTATTTGAGTGTTACGAGATTACAACAAAAAATTCGTTGGATGGTTTTTTTTATCGTACCATAATGTAATCTACTTCAACAAAAGTTTATGAAGGAACAACAAAATATAAATATATTTTGACAGAGTAGGTTCTATGAATCTTTTGTTACTTTTCATCAGATGTCGTTTTAAAGAATTAGTTCGAGTCTTATCATACGAGCCGACGAGTAAAGACGTTAAATTCTAATTAATATTCGCTTACAGTTTTTGCAAAAGTTAAAAACGCGTTTTGTGAATGTGTTATTTTAACGATAAACATTGGTAAGGTGACTTTATTTAAATACATATTAGACGACTTCAAAAATAGGCCAGTATTTACTGGTCCCAAATAATTGATATTTTGGCATACAAAATATCAATTTCTACATCATGGCATCCTCATCTACGTCAACCAAACCTACTTCTACACCAGACCAACAATCTCTAGAACCTAAAAGCTACTCTTCCGTAACCAGACAACCAACCGCTAATGTTTTTCCATCAAGAAACCAAGCAATTGTGTTCGACGCAATTGACAACACCAGAATTGAAGATTACCTCCACAGTTTAAGCCAAATTATTGGACCAATAAATATTATTTTCTGTTCAAAGCTATCCAACAACAGAATGTGCATTTAATTAGCAAATGAAAAATTAGTGGACGACTTTATTACCAACCACGGAAAAATCAAAGTTAATCAACAACTCTTACAAGCACGACGACTAATCACACCCAGCCAACGACTAGTACTCTCAGGCGTATGTCCATCTATTCCACACTCAATCTTAAAATCCGAATTGCAAGCACTTGGTGTCAACCTTTTGTCACCCTTATCATTTCTCCGTATAGGGACTTCCAGTCCTGAGTTCCAGCAAATATTAAGCTTTAGGCGACAAACCTATATATCCCCTTTAACCAACCATACCTTACCCGATTCTTTTATTATAACCCACGAGGAGACATCATATAGAATATGGATATCTTTAGACAACCAGACTTGTCATATATGTAAAAACACCAAGCATTCAGCAAAAGACTGTCCAACAAAGGCATCTGCATCAGGTGACACCACTTCAATTCCTCAAAATACAGAATCAGGTGAAAACTCTATTGAAAATAATTACAGTCAGGTGACTAAAGAACTAACGAGTGGCATCCCACAAAATAAAACCGAACTTAACGATCAAGTTGTACAAAATGAAACACTAAGCACAGAACTCCAAACTAACCAAATAGAAACAGATCCAATATCACAAAAACGCACAGTTTCTGAGCGTTCTCCAACTCCTTCATCAGAACACGCTTTTGAAGTACCAAAAAACAAAGAGAAAAAAACTAAATTAAACCAAGGCAATAAACCAAAACAGACACAAAAAATACTTTTTTTTTTTTTTTTTTTTTTTTTTTTTTTTGAAAAAAAAAAGTAGCCAGAGACAGAGAAATACATCTACTATTCGTTGATCTAACTAAGGCATACGATACCGTACCACTTTGTAAATTATGGCAAGTCCTGGAAAAATCCCCTATTAATATAACTTTAATAAAATCAGTGCAACAATTCTATAACAATATCCAAGCAAACATAAAAATCAACAGCAGATTATCCAATAGCTTCATGGTGAATAAGGGACTACGACAGGGATGCAGCTTATCGCCAACACTGTTTAAAATCTATATAAATGAGGTCTTGCATAAGTGGCGCAAATCGTGTTCTGGAATGGGGATACAGCTAAACGACGACTCAACATTATACACACTGCATTTTGCTGACGATCAGGTGGTGATTGCCCAGGATAAAGATGATCTAATATTTATGACAAACCGGCTGTTTCGAGAATACAAAAAATGGGGCCTATACGTTAATATGAAGAAAACCAAATATATGTGTATAGGAGGACAGAAAAGTGAGTTACATCTAGAGGATGATATGGTTATCGAGCCAAGCTCTGATTATGTATACCTTGGAACGAGAATCCAACAAAGTGGAAGGACAGAATTCGAACTAGAGGAAAGAATTATGAAAGGAAAGAAGGTAATAGGAGCTTTGAACTCGCTACTTTGGTCAAAAACCATATCAAAAGAAAAGAAAACACAGCTTTATAATAGCATCTTTAAAAGCGTGGTACTGTATGGATGTGAAACCTGGCAACTGAATAAGCGAACAGAACAGAAGTTGCTTGCACTGGAAATGGACTTCTGGCGAAGATCGGCCTGCATCTCCAGAGTCTCACATATAACGAATGAACGGGTACGAGATGTTATGAATAGAAAAACAAACATAATTGAAGAAGTCCAACAAAAACAACTTTGTTGGTATGGCCATGTACAAAGAATGGAGGAACATCGACTCCCAAAGCTAATAATGGAATGGCAACCCCCGGAAAGAAGGAAAAGGGGCAGACCGAAAACAACCTGGATAAGTGGAATCCAGAAAGCCATGTCTGAGAGAGATCTCCGACCAGGAGATTGGACAGATCGACGCGGCTGGAGAATAGGAACCGGAAGGCGCAGGACGCTATAAACCGGTGTTATATATAATTCCAGTTATCCCTTAAACTATGATCAACTAATAGATTTTTTCGAAAATTGTACAGGCTCTTCCGACCCAATAAGCATTACAAAAATGTATACCAATGAAATTTCTAAAGTTACAGACCTACTGACAAAAAATTATCCTAAACTAATTGACCGAAAAATTAAAAGTACATGCACCCGAATAAGAAATAAAATTTTAGGACAGATTGATCCGGACTTCCATACCGAACCAGAAAGCGACACCTCTACGGACACCTATTTAAATATCAATATCATTCACTAGTTTAATTCAATGGAATCTGAATGGGTGTTACACCCATTTAGAAATATTGCAAATACTATTCTCAAAATACAGACCAATGATTCTATGTTTACAAGAAACTAATTTTAAAAACAACACTGCACATAAACTAAAAAACTTTAATTGTTTTTTAAAAATCGACAACATGCTAAAATCGCCAGTGGAGGAGTAGCCATATACATAAAGGACGACATTAATAGCACAGCAATACCACTAGAAACAAACATTGAGGCAATTGCAGTCAGAATCAAAGACGTAACTAGTTTTTCCGTATGTAACATATACATCCCCCCCAATCAAGAACTTAACCATAACGAAATATCGGATCTTTTAGAACAAATACCTACTCCACGATTAATTGTCGGGACTTCAACGCACATAATCCTTTATGGGGTTCAAAAAAATTAACACATCTTGGTAGAAAAATAGAAGTACTTCTGGAAAAACTCAACCTAAATTTACTTAATGATGGACAAGATACCCGTTTCGACATAAGAACGGGCGAGGGTTCTGCTATCGACCTATCTATATGTGAACCATCAATAACGCATACACTTTCATGGGATGTATTACCAGAGCCATACGACAGCGACCATTATCCTATTTTAATCCATAACGAAGATGCATCTACAGCTATACCAGAAGCAAAATGGAACTTAAACGCTTTTTTGGATTGTTGTATTACTTGTCGACATTCATGGTTCCACCAAGGAACTGGATGGAATTTACTATTGAAGTTAAGTTTTCCAATATTTTTATCTGCTGAATCTATTATTAGTTTTGTAATGAAATCTACCTCTTCGTTCACATTACTATTTTCATTTACTGCATGCAAGTTGCGTTCGATATGATTTTGAAATTTCGTCCAATCCGCATTTTTTAAATTCAAACGACAGAAAAATGAACAAAACTCTTTAGAATTTAAACGATTAAGAGCTATAGCCAGATTTACTATCAAAAAAGCTAAGCGCGAATCTTGGAAAACATACGTTTCAACAATTGACAGTTCTACTCCAATGACAACTGTATGGAAAAAATTAAAAAGAATATCTGGTGCAAAATCACACAAGTCAATAAATCTGTTAGAGCAAAATAATATAATATATAAATCCCAAAAGGAAATATCAAATATACTGGCATTAGTTTACGAAAAAAATTCAAGCGACGCAAACTATTCACCAAATTTCTTAAGGAACAAAAGAAATGAGGAAAGATATACCATAGATAATGAAGATCAAAATAATAGTGAAATAAACTTTCCAATATCGATGGATGAATTAGAAGCGGTAATAAAAAACTGTAAGAACTCGTGCCCTGGACCAGATAATATACCCACTATTTTTCTAAAAAACCTCACCTACCCATCTAAAGAACACTTACTCAGCATTTTCAACTTAATCTTCTCGAAAAGTTTATTTCCAAAATCTTGGAGAAATTCAATAATAATTCCTATTCCTAAGCAAAGTAAATCAAGATCAGATCCCGAAACATATAGGCCAATATCTCTTACTTGTAGTATGGGCAAAATGCTAGAGAAAATAATAAATAACAGACTAATGTGGTATCTGGAATCACAAAAATTAATTATACCAGAACAGAGTGGCTTCAGAAAACATCGTTCTACTGTAGACAATCTTATTGACGTAGAATCGGAAATACATGAGGCTTTTGCAATTAAACAACATTGTATCGGAGTATTTTTCGACATTCGTAAAGCCTACGATACAGTGTGGAAATTATCAATATTAAAAACTCTTAGCGAATGGAAAATTAGAGGTAATATACTCAAATGTATATCAAACTTATTAGAAAATAGACAGTTTCAAGTCAGAGTAGATGGCGTATATTCCTCAACAAGAAATCAAGAAAATGGTATACCACAGGGCTCGAACCTTAGCACAACTCTGTTTCTTATATCTATGAACTCTATTACCGCAAAAATTAAACATCCTGTAAAAGCTAGGCTATATGCAGATGATTTGGTTATACTTTGTAGAGGATAGAACCCAACAACCATCCATAACCATGTCCAAAAAGCCATAAATCATATTGAAGAGTGGTCATCCACAAGTGGACTTCAGTTTAATACCCTTAAAACCAAAGCGGTGTGTTTTACGAAAAGTCACCAAATACAACTGAAGAACCTATACTTAAATGGAGCACAGGTTAAATATGTAGACGAAGTTAGATTTCTCGGTATGATATTTGATCAAAAACTAACTTGGAAAATACATTTAGAACATTTAAAAACGACATGTCAGCCTGGAATAAATTTGTTACGATCACTTGCAAACAAAAAATGGGGCGCCTACTCGTCTACATTACTACATATCTACAAGGCCCTAGTACAGCGTTTCCCAAATGGTGGGTCGCGACCCGGTACCGGGCCACGAAAGCTGTTGGGACACTAGAATCTAATACATACACTAGATATGATACGTTGTTGTGGGAAACCATATATAGTTTAGTTTTACGATTAGTATATTATTTTAAGAAGTTGTCAAATAAATTAATAAGAAAAGTCACACTTTCACGTTTCTCTCTCGGCATAAAATATAAATAAAACACACAAGAAATTACATTATTGGAGCTCCCTGCAACCCACCAAAAACACCTTGAACTATATTTTCTTGTCCAATTTTAGTTAACCCTAAATCTTCCGCGCATTTTGTAGTTATATAGGAACGTTGCGAACCCGAATCTAGCAGTGCCCTTACTGTCATTGACCTTTTATTATCAGAAATAACCCTAACATTGATCGTTTGCAGTAAAGTTTCAGAAGCGACAGTTGTTAATGTATTTTCTAAAGATTCTGATTTTTGCAAATCTCTATTTTTGTTTTCTTTTTCATGCAAATCAGGACACATTAATGTAAAATGCTTGCGAGCGCATTTTATACATTTGACAGTTGTTTTGCATGTCCGAAAATTGTGAAACTGCTTTAAACATGAAAAACAACTCCGTTTTTTACTTATAATTGATTTTTTCTGCTCTAAAGTCATTTTCTGAGCTTTAATGCAGTCCTGACTGGCATGTGTATTGCTTTCGCAAAAAATACAAGAAAACTTTTGCTTACCCTTGATTTTTAAACTCTCTGTATGTAAGGTTTCTACAGTATACTTATCGTCAATACTTTTTGGAACTGTGAAACTAGACTGAGCAAGTTTTACACGCTCTTCGGCCTCCACTTCTGTTTTCAGGAACTCTAGTAGACCCTGCAACTCATTATTAAATTTTAAATTATTAGAAGCCCTATTTCTTTCCCAAATTTTAAGCAACTCATAAGGTAGCGCGGATTCAACAAGTGGCAAAAGCATCGCTGCATACTTGTCGCTAGTAACACCTAGTGTTCCCAAAGCCCTAAGCTGAGTCTCCAACCTATCATACAAAGTAGATAAAGCCATACCTGGGTCCTCCTTTGAGGTTTGTTGATTTAGAATTAAATTTAATAACTCCCTCGTATACCTCAATTAAAATTTCGTCCCTTGCGAATCTATTTTTCAGTTGGTCAATGGCTATTTTATAATTTTCAGCGGAAGGTGGGAAGCTTTCGACAAGGCTTCTGGCTGGCGTGCCATCTTCTGTTGATTGGATCAGGTATTGGAACTTGTCTTCGTTTGGAAGGTCTGCGTCTTCATCGATTTTTCTAAACTGGCCCCAAAAATTTATCCAATTTTTGACATTTCCATCATATTTCTTTATTTCAAGTTTTGGCAGATGTAAATTTTTGACAGGTTTTTCATTTTTTGTACCTTTATTTTCTTGATCTTTCAAAGTTTTTAAATTTTTGATCAAGTATTCACATTCTATTCTAAATTTTCCTACCTCGTCACGAAAGTTTTCTTCATCATTTAATTCCTTGCTAATAGTTCCCGTGCTGGTTTCTTCTGTAAATAGAATGTCTTTTATGCTGTTGTCTAGAAGAAATACTCGCTCTGCTTTATCATCAACTTGTTGCAGGAGTCTTTGTATTGTCTTCTCGTCACTGGGATTCACCTCTTCAATTTCTTTAAAAACTTTTTTCAGGGATCCTTTTATTGCTTCCCTCTCTAGCTTTAGGTTCTGCATGTTTTACAATTAACCAGGGATGCCAATAATGTAATTTCTTGTGTGTTTTATTTATATTTTATGCCGAGAGAGAAACGTGAAAGTGTGACTTTTCTTATTAATTTATTTGACAACTTCTTAAAACATTTTACGTAGACAATTGTGTTTCTAGCGTTAGGAATGAAACAGAACTTAAAAAATGTATTGATGAGTCAACAGAAATTCTAAAGAATGCAAAATTTGATCTTAGGGGGTGGACTTTTAATGAAAATAACGATACGTATGTTTCTAGCGTCATTGAAAAATTAGAAAATAAGGTTATCTCTATTTTGGGTATACAGTGGAATTACCAAACTGACACTTTAGCGTGTGATATAAAAAATTTAGACAGTCTTGACGAGATTCCTAGAACAAAAAGAGGCATTTTATCTGCAACGCAGAGAGTTTTTGATCCTATTGGTTTCACTGCTCCATTTACGTTAATACCGAAAATCTTATTACAAGAGACTTGGAGCTTGAAATTGACGTGGGATCAAAAATTACCTGACGATATCAAAAAACGTTTCGAAATTTGGTTAAAAAGTGTTAAATGTCTCAATTTTTGTAACATACATAGATATTTAGCATATCCAGAAGAAGAGAACCTAATAATAAATAAAACTCTTCACGTTTTCGTTGACGCTAGTAAATACGCTTATGCCGCTTGCGTTTTTATTAGGCTAGAATTTCAAAATTCAATTTCAATCAAACTTTTGTTAGCAAAATCGCGTTTAAGTCCAGTTAAAACGATTACTCTCCCTAGGTTAGAATTAATGGCTGATGTGATAGGTGTTAGGTTATTAGAAACTGTTAAAGAAGTAACAGACTTTACAGAGCTTAAAACGTACTACTGGAGTGATTCGATGGTTGTCTTAACATGGATTAAAACAAAGGGTCTTTGGAATACTTTTGTAGGAAACCGGGTAAAAGAGATTAAAAAATATTCTGCAGTAGATCAGTGGCGCCACGTGCCAGGTGATATGAATATTGCAGACGTTTTATCACGAGGATGTAGCGGGAAACAACTTTTGGGAAAAACAATGGTGGAAGGGCCCTCAATGGCTCAAAGAACCAGAAAATATGTGGCCAAAAGGAGAAGTAAGCGCTACAGAAGAAGAAGCAATGAAAGAATGTATGAAATTAGTTAATACTAATCTAGCAGAAAATTCGGAAGAATTTTGTCAAAAGTTAAATTATTTTGGAAAGTATTCAAAAGTACGGAGATTAGTAGGATGGATTCTTAGATTTTACCACAATGTTAGGAACAAAAGAAGAAGAACATGTGTAGAAGCTAAGACAAGCAACAAATTTGATTATTTGAATGCTCAAGAACTAGAAAGAGCTGAAACATGCATAATAAAATTTTCCCACACTCAAAATTTAACAGAAAACATAAAGGGATTGAGGAAGTTCGAAATATTTGAAGACAAAAATGGAATTTTAAGGTTAAAAACCAGACTTGCATATGGCGATTTTTCACAAGAATTTAAGTACCCAATAATTCTTCCAAGCAAAAATACAATAGTAAGAAAACTTTTAGTTGAAGAACATGAAAAAAGTTGTCATGCTGGTCCGAAAATACTTTTAGGAATAATCAGAGAAAATTTTTGGTTAATAAAAGCCAGGAAAACTATAAACTCTGTAATTTACTCATGCGTCACATGTAAAAAGTTAAACGGTAAACAAATTGAAACACCTTTTGCTCCTTTACCTGCTAATAGAATAAACGATGCTGGGGTTTTTGAGATTGTAGGTATAGATTTAGCAGGGCCCTTATATTTAAAGGGAGGTGAAAAAACGTGGATAGTTTTATTTACGTGTGCAGTATACAGAGCGCTTCATTTGGAACTGGTGAAATCTCTCATCATCTCATTGTTTGATTTGCTTGTGTAGAAAAATGCTTTAGAAGAAATGCGAACAATGTGTGTCCCTGTTTAGGATTTTGTCCTCTTCAGGGTTTGTGGTGAATGTTTAGTGTTGGCAGCAAAAGCAAACAGTCCGAAAAACACACTGGGGCAAGCGCCGTGTCCTGGTGTTCTTGGATCCTTGGTTATGCCGGACGGTGGTGTCCAGAAGGCTAAGAAGACAACAGAGAAGAAAGTTTGGTGGGTTGTTGTTGGTTCCATAGACATTTACGTGTACTGTCCGTGCTTTGCTCTCGACCAGTCTCCCTAGAAACCATTGTACAACGACAGGCGAACCTGCGTCCCTCGTCGGCGGTCAGGAGGTGGCTTTGAGCGCAGCGTGGACAGTGAGCGTTCGAGTGGAGAAAATAGTTGCGGCTATTTTCTTGGGACGAACAGGTATAATTGTGCAATGAAGTTGGGAAACCGCAAAAAACCAACTTCTCCCTGTTCGGGGTAGGGAAGAGGAAATGTTAGAGGTGGGTACGGTAGGCTAACGGGGTAGCCTCAAGGATGTTTTCGTACTCCACCGGGAGTTCGTCAATGCATGTTTGCATTAGAGCGGACGGTACATGAATCTTTTTGCGTTTGGGCTTTCGGTGGAGTACGTGGCCGGAAGATGAACAGGAACATTTGAGAGATTCTTGTGTGTCGGAAGGGGGGCCGTTGATTACTTTGATTGTGAAGTTCCTGTTCAGAGAGTTTATTCTCTCGGTGATTTTGGGGGTGTTCGAGATGTTATGGATTTCGTTTGAGGGATATCGCCAGTGCTCATAGTTACATCTACGCAAGATTCTCCGCTCTGTCCTCAACAACCTCTCTTGTTTTTGTCTTGAGCAAAGAGAGTAGATACATGATTTGTACTCCATGACGGGTCGAATAAAGGTCTTGTAAGTGTGAATGAGAGTCTTCTTGTGTGTCTTGCCAATTTTTCCCGAGAGAGCGTTAAGAAGTCTGGCCCTGTTCCTTACCCTATCTAGAGTTGCCTTTAGATCTGCGTCCCAATTGAGAGTCCTGGTAAACAGTACTCCCAAATAGTTCACAGTCGGGCTAACAACAAGCCTTTCTCCCAACAGACTCAGAGGATGTTGGTCGTCATCATTACAAATGATTCTATTTGACACAGAAGGGGCGCGAAACACAATTGTTGTTGTTTTGTTCGCATTCAGCGTGACTCTCCACTTACAACACCATTCGCCGACGCCGTCCAACAGAGCCTGGGCTCTTCTGAAGAGGAGTCTTGGGTTGTATCGAGAGGTAGTTGAGAGCAGAGTCGTGTCGTCCGCATAGAGAAACAGCCGAGTACCTGGGATATTTTGGTTAGTGATGTCGCTGTTGTAGATGATGTACAACAGCGGCGCTAGGACTGAACCCTGGGGAACTCCAGCTTGTGGAGTGAAGGGGGTGGACTTTTGATCGCATATTTTCACTCTGACAGTACGATTGTGGAGGTAGGAGTGTACAATTTTGGTAAATTGCAATGGAAGCCCGATGTCCAGAAGTTTCCGAACAAGCCCGTCGTGCCAGACCTGGTCGAAAGCCTTCTGCACATCCAGAAATGTGGCTATGGCGATTGAACCATCGTTGATGGTTTGAGTAACTTTGGTAGTGAAATCTATTAATGCATGTTTAGTAGATTTACCTGACTGGAATCCATATTGAAATTTTGGTATGATATTGTGGTTTTCGAGAAAGTTATTGAGCCTTTCTTTTAGGATTAGCTCAAGAACTTTACCAAGAGTATTGATTAGTGAGATTGGTCTATAGGATTCCACGTCGGTTGGGGGTTTGCCTTTTTTCAAAAGCATGATGGTGTTGGCCACTTTCCAAGGAGTAGGAAAGTGGCTGTTTTTGAGACATGCATTGAATATTTTAGTTAGAAGAGGAATGATACTCTCTGGAAGTTTTTTGAGGCACCTTCGGTTGATGCCATCAGGTCCGGGAGCGCTGTTTTTGCCGATTTGGCAAAAGCTCTCCGTTTCCCTGTCGGTGAGGGGGTCCATGATAGGATCATAGACTGGAATGTAGTGGTTGAGAGTAACATTTACTATGTATTCTGTGTTGAATTTAAATATGCGATCAAAGTTCGGGTTATCTGGCGTTTGAAAATTGTTTTGAAGCGAATTTCTGAATGCTTCGGCTTTCCCTTCTGGGGAATTGACTATGTGATTGTTGACCAACAGATGAGATGGTTGAGATAATTTTTGTTTTGTTAGGACTTTGAATTTTTGCCAGAATTTACCTCCGTCTCTGTAGTCCAGTTTTGAGGTAGCATCTTCCCATCGGCGAGCCGTTAGGACAGATATCTCCCTCTTTATCCTGGCACAGATCCGGTTGCACTCTGTTTTGATTAGTGGGTTTCTGTTGGCCTTGTATTGACGTAGAAGACGTCGTTTTTGTTGAATTTTGGCAATGATGTATTGTGGAAGTGCCGGTGATGTATAAGTTATTTGTTTGAGTGGAATTGCGTGCGTGATCGCCTCAGTGATGAGGTTCTCGATATCGGTTGCACTTGTGTCGATACTATCGTTAGTATCGAGTTCGCCTAACATTGGGAGATTTTGTGTGATGAAGTTTTGGAATTCAGTCCAGTTAGCGTGACGATAGTCTCTTATAGATCTTGGAGGGTTTGGTTGTTTTGGAATGAGTATGTCGGTGTCGACAAGAAGAGGTAAGTGGTCTGACGTAATCGAATCGCCAATGTGGCATCTATCCCCGAACCGATCCAGAATGTTACTAGTAACTAGGATGTGGTCGACAATAGAAGCCCCATTGGCGTTCAAAAACGTGAATTCAGTGTTGGTGATTCTTGAAATAGGAAGGTCTAGTAGATAATCCGTGAGGCGGATGCCTTCTGGGTTTTGACGATGATCACCAAACTGTGTGTGTCTACAATTTAGATCGCCCATCAACACAGCCTTGCCGAGCCTCGAAAAGTACTCTAGCAAATGCCTGTTGAGTGGTTGATCCGGGTGTTTGTAGTAAGAGACTATCGTGAGGGTTTCGTTATTGGGGATGTGCACGTCAATTGCCAGGAAGTCCACATCAGGTGGACGAAAATTTTGTGGGAATGTGTGTGTGTTGTGCGGTATTCCGTGTTTCACGAGAATACCATTCCCACGTGAAACCTGACAACGGCTTCGATGGATGATCGAATATCCTGCGAAGTGTGGATCGTTTTTCGACAGAGTATCTGTGAGTGCGAGGATCTGGATGTTATGCTTCGACAGGATATTCTTGATGAGGGGTCTCTTTTTGGAGAGACCCTGACAGTTGACTGTGCCTAGGGTGAAATCCATAAAGGGAGGGTGTTTAGTGGTTGGGGCGGAATGTCACCGTGACATTGCTCCCGTACCCGTGGACCACTGTGGAGTGGTCGTAGACTTGGCTAATCAGATTAGCCGTGATTGCAGCGATATGCTCGCGAAGTTCAGGCAACAAGTTGAGCAACAGAGCAGTCTGAATAGACAAGATGTTCTTTGTTTCTGTAGGGAGTTCGAAAGGGGGGAATGATCTTTCGATCGTAAGTGGCTGTATTTCGTGTTGGGCGGAGGGGATGGTGTGTCTTTGTGGACACTTGTTGGAGTATGCGGGGTGGTCACCGCCGCAATTCGGGCATTTGGGTTCCTGCTGTTTGGTGCAGGCGCTGGACTTGTGGTTACCGCCGCAGTGGGGGCAGACGAATGCTTTTTGAGGGCATTCGTCGATGGAATGTCCGTTGATGCAACATTTGCTGCAATATTTTGGAGTGGGGATTGTAGGGTCGGAGCCATGAGGGAGTTCGGCATTGTAGATTTCGCCATCTAGAGTTATGCCTCGGCTCAGTGCTGACGTAAATCTCTCCAAGGATTTGGTCACCACCTTGATCACTTTAGAGTCTTTGCCTGTTTTATAGGCTTTGACTCTCCACAGTCTTTCGACCGGGAATTGCTGTTCTGTGAGCAAGTCGGTGACCTCCTGCTCGGAGTAATCTACGTCGATTCCGGTAATGCAGAGGAGATAGGTAGGCTCTTTAGCGGAAGTGTTTGCATTTCTGCTACGGCTATGGACCGTAACCATGGTTTGGCCAGTTGCTGTGTGGATAGCTTTCTCGATATCCCCTGCATTTATAGGATTAAAAAGTCGAAGATGTGCGATTCCATGTGAGAGAACTTTACAAGAATGAATTTTGTTGGACAAAAGAGTGGTGGCATTTATTTGCCGAAAGAAGGTACGTTTGTTACAAAGATCTTTTGGGAGATCTTTGATTAGATATTCGGACAGTGTGGGATCGTTTATGGCGTTGATGACGTTTTGATTTCTGGCTTGGGTTTTGGGGCGTGGATTGGCTGCGGCATTGGCGTAAGACATTTGTCTTATTTGTCTTCTTTGGAAGACGAAATCGTTCGGTTCAGGATTGTTTTCAGTGCTGATGGTTGCTTGTGGTTGAGAAGAGGGTTGCTGTTGAGAAGATTGTTGTTTCGGTTGTTTGGGTGCTTGCTTTGACGGTTGAGTTGGGACTTTGGGTATGGCACCGTGAATATTCCGAGCGCTCTGTCGCTGAGGACCAGCCTGTGCTGGTGTTCTTAGAGGCGGAAAATCATTAGCATATCGCTGCAGAAGGGGGTTGGAGGCGTCGTCCTGCTCGATGCGAAGGTAGGCCTCGCGATACTTGTTGCGGACGATTTCCATCTCCGCGCTAAGCGTCTCGAGGTCTAGCTCCGCCGTGAGCCGGTTGTAACCTCTGGATGGGGGTACAGTGCCTTCCTGATGTAAGGAAGAGAACTGGTTGGCAGTAGTGGTGGCTGTAGTGGTGGTGGTGGTGGTGGCAACGCTTGTCGAGGTCGTCGTCCGAGGACGAAGCGACCGGGTGGAGCTGACTGACCTTACAGAAGAAGGCATTACAAATGGGTGAGGATGCAAGTCGAGCGATCGGAGGGCACCTCAGCCTCAAGGTGTTCTGGGGGGTAAACCCCAGGGATAAAGGTGGCTTGTCCACCCCTCCGTGCTTTTCCGGCGTAAGACAGTGACTCTAATTACCTGATGGGTGCAGTTTACCCTGCTGCTGGTGGGTCCCTCGTTGAAAGCCTTTTTCGCAGTTAGTTTGGCCCCCTTACTCGCACTTGTTCTTGTAACCGTATGTGAACACTAGGTAGAGTTCGGGGCGAGCGAACTCGCTCGAGCCCAGGGCCAGAGTATTCCTCTGAAACCCAGTAATCCGTCTACCTTTTTGGTTTACACGGCCAAGCGTCGTTGGTTTTTCACGCTGGTTCCAAACTAATAGCTTAGGGCTAACCGTGCGCCGCTTCTTCAGCACTTGGTGCTCTCAGGCTTCTCGCTGTTCGTCGGTAAGAGTGGGGTGTGCTAGCAGTGACCTTACTCTTCGACGTCCGGGACGAGAGTGAAATCTCTCTCTACTGAAGCATTTTTATACGCTCTTCGTCGCTTTATTAGTAGAAGGGGGAGGCCTAAAATCATATATTCGGACAATGGGACAAATTTTAATGGGAGTGACAATATTTTTGGAAAGTTAAATTGGGTAGAAATAGAGCAATTTTCAGGTACAAGACGAATAAAATGGATTTTTAATCCACCCTCCGCTTCTTGGTGGGGCGGGTGGTGGGAGAGGTTAGTAAGAGTAGTAAAAGAACTTTTGCGCCGACAACTGGGGAAAGCATCGTTGCATTATGTAGAGCTGTACACAGTGTTATGCGACATAGAGTCGGTGATATATCAAAGACCACTTACCTATGTTTCTGAAGTCGATGAGTTTGAGGTTTTAACCCCATCAAGTTTTTTAAAGCCATTACAGGGTAATTCCGATGAGGTTGTTGATTTAGATATCGTGGATTCAGAATTTTTTAAAGGTAGGTTTCGTCATATTCAAAATTTAAGGCAAATGTTACGCGACAGATTTAGGAAAGAATACCTTGCGGAACTAGTAAATTATGGTCAAAGAAGAGGAGATTCAGTGAAGGTTGGTGATGTAGTAATGGTTGGTTCCGACAACGTCAAAAGAATAAACTGGCCCATGGGCAAAATCATTGAAGTATATTCTGGGCAAGATGGCATCCAAAGGGTCGCAAAAGTAAAGACAAAAAATGGTGTATTGGTTCGTCCATGCCTACGACTATATAGAGTTGAACTACCTATCAATGATATTCAAGAAAATTTAAGAAAAGACAAAGAAGAATCAACAGAACAAGATAAGTCAGAAAAGGGTAAAAAGTCAAGGTATGGAAGAACATTGAAGACTCCACATAGATTCACTGCCGCCTGATTCCTGGGTCCGGAGAATGTTGGGACACTAGAATCTAATACATACACTAGATATGATACGTTGTTGTGGGAAACCATATATAGTTTAGTTTTACGATTAGGATATTGTTTTAAGAAGTTGTCAAATAAATTAATAAGAAAAGTCACACTTTCACGTTTCTCTCTCGGCATAAAATAAAAATAAAACACACAAGAAATTACAAAAGCAAAATGCCGGGTCGCCTGGCTTTGACGAATAGGTTTTTTTTATAAATAAAAAGAGAGAATTAATTAATGGCTACCATAAAGAATATGTTTTTGAATTTTCTCAGAACGCTCAATCTGAAAACCTTGTACGTACTGGCTTCTTATGAAATATCAAAATAATTGCTGAAATAGGTTATCCACACACAATTGCCAAGAAATTAATAGTTCTAGCAATGAACATAGTAGCATCTCGGATAATATGTGATGAAAAGCAGGAAAAGCAAGACGTGAATTCGCTGGCTCTATCAAATAACATATTGAAGCGTAGGATTGTGGAGATAGCAGATAATATTGAAGAAATTATTATGTCACTTAGGACTATAACTATTGTTCCTTGTAACTTGATGAAAGTACAGACATATCAGATAATGCTAATCTAATATGTTTTGTAAGACACGATTTTGAAAATACTATTCACGAAGAATTTCTATTTTGTAAATCTTTGTCAGAACAACAGCTGAAGAAATATTTAATCTAATTGCTAGCTACATTAGTGATAATGGAATTGAATAGAATAAATGTGTGGGACTTAGTAGCGATGGATCACGGACAATGGCAGGCACTGGTACTGTACTTTTTCCGGGGATCAAAGCCTTAGCACCAGAATGTATTTGGGTGCATTTAGCATCGACAGAGAGGTATTAGCTGTCAAAAAAATGCCACTGATTTTAACCGAATCTATGAAGGAGAGTGTAAATTTTTTAAACTTCACAAAATCTCGCCCACTGAACTCACAAAGTATTCTCTGCTTTGTGCAGAGAAATGGGAAGTGAACATGAAGATCTGATTTTGCACTACGAAGTGCGTTGGCTATCAAAAGGGAATGTTTTAGAAAGACCTATTGAATTGAAGAAAGAAATTTCAATATTCTTAGAAGCACATCCACCAACGGCTAGGGATGCAATATTTCAATTTAAAGACAGTTTTCATGATGTCAATTGGTTAATCAAGGTAGCCTACCTTTGTGATATTTTTGACTTCTTGAACAATTTAAATATGACATTACAAGGTAGCAATGTAACTGTTTTTAAAGTACAAGAGAAGGTGGAAGCTGCAACAAAAAAAAAATTAATTTGTAGACACGTCGCGCGAAACCAGGAAACTACAAAGTTTTTACAAAGCTAACGGAACTACAAAAAAAATAAAATTGTAAATTCATTGTCGGATGAGATTTCAGCGGCTTTCAAGAAACACCTGCTAGGACTGGAGGTCCAAAGCAACAAAGCGTGGATAAGGTATCCATTTACAATCGACGTATGTTGAGTCAATAATTGAACTATTGTGTGATAAAGCACTCAAAGACATATTAGAAAAAATACCACTGATAGATTTTTGGCAATTTTGAGGCCAGGAGTACTCAGTTTTAGCAGAAAAAGGGATAACATTTCTAATTCCTTTTGTTATGACCTATAAGTGTGAGGTAGGGTTTTTAACACTGCTTTTCCTTAAAAATAAATATAGGAACCATTTGGAAGTCGAACCGGACCTGAGGATTAAATTAACATCTACTTCTCATTAATATTTGATTATTATTTTGTTTTATTACATTTGTGTTTGAGCAAATGATTCTTTAATAAATATTTAAATACGTTTTCTTGTAGACACACCAGGCTACGCAAAAAATTAGTGGGTCACGAAGGATAAGCACAAAAATAACCGGGCCACGGAAAAATAAGTTTGGGAAACGCTGCCCTAGTACGTTCCAAACTTGACTACGGCTCAATCGTTTACAACTCCTCAAAAATGACGCACTTAAAAACAATAGATGTGATTCAAAATACAGGTCTTTGAATTTCTTTAGGAGCACACCACACAAGTCCAATACAAACTCTATACTGGGAGACTGGAGAGATCCCACTTACGTTTAGAAGACAATATCTAAGTCTTTCTTATGCCTCTGCAGTATCCTCTAATCAAGATAACCCAGTTATGCACAACGTATTTGCTGACCGCTTTAAAAGCTGTTTCCAAAACTCAAATAGAACTGATCACCCTTTCTATTATCGCATACAAACTTACTTATCAAAAATAGGTATTCATTTTCCAGACACCTACGATATTTCCGCAATCCAAACCCCTCCTCCTTGGACAATTCGCCTTCCCTCTACTGATACCAGCTTATTGCGACTAAACAAATCAGAAACGCCTGCAAGTCAAATCAATCAAGAATTTCTTAAAATATTAAGCAAATATGGTAGCTGCTTCAAAGTTTACACCGATGCCTCCAAAAACGAAGACGGAACTGGCGCAGCAATCTACTCGTCAGATTACACAGCAGCTTATAAGTTACCTTCATATACAACAACGTTCTCCGCTGAACTGTTTGCTATTCTAAAAGCATTGGCTCTGATAGTTAACAAAAATAATAAGAGAAACATCATTATCACAGCTTCTCTCAGCTCAATATTGGCATTAAAACAACTCTATTCTGATCATCCACTACTACTTTTCATTAAAAAGGAACTGAAATATGCAGAAAATATGAATATTAAAGTTAATTTTATTTGGGTACCATCTCATACTGGAATCGAAGGTAACGAATTTGTGGACAAAATAGCAAAGAATGCACCTAATAACCCAAACGCAGAAGAGAACATGAAAACCCTACACACCGACCTGAAAGCATATTTCAAAGTAAATACTTTTAAGATATGGCAGGATACATGGAGGGACTCATCAACCAAGCTATACGAAGTTGACATTAACCACAATCAAATTCCACAATTCAAAAACAGAAGAGAGCAAGTAACCTTCACTCGTCTCCGGATTGGCCATACTCGATTAACCCATGACTACATACTCCAACGTGCCGATCAACCTGTGTGTGATTTGTGTAGAAGTGTCCTTACCGTAAAGCATTGTTTATTGCAGTGTCCGAAGTATAAAGTGCAACGAAAAAAGTGCAAAATACCACCAACATTAAAAAGTGCACTCGGAAAAGACAGTGATACAAAAAGCATCTTCACATTCCTCAAAGACTGCAACCTCTTACCAAAAATATAGTATTTTACTTTACTTTGTATAGATTTAGAGCTTTTTATAATTTCCTATTGTTATGTTTAAAATCTATTTTTAATTTATAATTCTGTAACACAATCCATACACGCTAATAACCCTGCGTGGTTGATGCGTAATGTAAGGAAAAAAAAGAATTAGTTCCATTATTTGTCACTTTAAAACGCTTTTCTTCATTTTTAGATAATATGCACTTTGCAGTTTTCATTGTTTTGCAATTGCCTGTCGCAACATCAAATAAATCACTATGTTTCTTTTTCTTAATTAATTCTGTTTCGTCTACAGATTCTTTTCTCTTAATTTTTACAGTGGGAATTCCTTCAAAATCAGATTCAATTTGTTCTGGTACGTATTCTGAGCCGAAAAAGGTTCATTATCGCACAAAGCACACACTTCAAAACAAACGTAACAAGCAAGTCAAGCATAATATGACGTATACTGCTAAATATGAATTATAACTAATTTGTGGAGTAGCAGTGTAAAACAAAAGGCTCTCAATTAGAATTGGATATAAACACGTTGCGAAATATGATATTCAAACTTCAAACTGTTTGAAAAAGTTTGATTTCAAATCAATCCTAAAGATATTGAAGTCAAGTCAAGTCAAACTTTTTTTCAAAAAAGTTTTGGTTTTCAAGTCAAGTCAAGTTTGTTGTAAAATTAAACTAGTTTGACTTGATGCATCTCTATCCACCATATATTTGTATATGGTTAACACATTCACGGACACGCTGTCATTGTATATGTTACCGTTAAAACCCGATTTCAGTTAAAACCCGAATTTACTAGGAAAAACTAGTTTTAACTATGCGGTTTAGACAATTCTAATTTTAACTAGTCAAAACTAGATTTGACTGTTACATTCAGTTAAAACTAGAAATCCCGAACGGATTTCATTTAGGGTAGTTTATACTAGTTCAAAGTAGCTTTTTTGGAATTAGTGGCGAATACCAGTTAAAATTGTTGCAAGAGAAAAGTATGTATTACGGCTTGTTCGGGGTAGTGTTAATGACGAAAGCGGCCGGTCGGTAGAAAACTAGTGTGTGAAACTGTTGATTGTTTTCATCGTTTTTATTGGTTATATTACACCACTGTGTATTATTCACCATTAGTAATAATATCGAAGATCAGATTGAGAGCAGAGGTATAAGAACGTGTTTTGGAAATGATTTTACAAATGGAAGAGACAGATAAGAAAGAAAGTCACTACAATGTTGTGACCAAAAGCATATGTAAAAAATTAATGGTCGAAGTACAAGATGCGGAAATGTCTGCCAAGAAAACACCATTCCAAATCAAACACTAAAATGATTTAGAATTGTTGAAGTTGGCGAAATAAAAAAGTTAGCTTCTAAAATTGATCCCATCAAATATTATGTACCTGTCGAAAATATTTTTGGCATAATTGAAGGCCCATATTGCTATTTTTCATGGAAATCGGGATAGGTTGAAGACTGAAACCGCCAGGAAATAAGCAAATATAACTTTTTATTGATATGATCAATACTTTTATATTTATACCAATGTGTGAAACCTGCCAACGGAAGAAGAGTAAAAATATAAAAACGAAGAGAGGTCTTGTGTCCAAACCTATATTGCATTCAGAAATGAATAGTCGCTGTCAGATAGATTTGTTCGACATGCAATCATAAGAGAATCGCATATAAACTACTCTAAATGAAATCAGTTCGTGATTTCTAATTTTAACTGAATTTAGCAGTCAAATCTAGTTTTGACTAGTTAAAACTAGAATTGTCTAAAGCGTTTAGTTAAAACTAGTAAATTCGGGTTTTAACTGAAATCGGGTTTTAACTGAAATCGGGTTTTAACGGTAACATATACACGTATTGTTATGGAGTAAATGACTTCATATATGCAGTCATGACCGTGAATGTGTTAAGTACGATTATGGAGACTTGGTAATAATATGAAAATTTATTTATAATTGTACATTTTTAGGTATATTTTGAACCATAGTAAAAAAGAAGCCACATCTCGATAAAAGGTGCGTTCTCGAAAAAATACAAAGAGGCAAAAAAGTTTTAGAAACACTGTGTTTAACTAATGGTACCGGAGTAATATTATAATTGGAACGTACACAAACATTTGGGGGGTTTAAAAGAACAAAACCCCATAAAAATTGTATGTAAACATATTCAGAAATAAGCCTCAACTCGATAAAAACTGCCTTATCGAAAAAATAATGAGAGGCAAAAAAGTTTTAAGACTATTGGATTCAACTAATGGTACCACAAAAATTATTTAATTGAGACGTACACAAAAGTTTGGGGGGGTTTAAAGGAACAAAACCCCCATAAAATATTTATGGGGTGCACAAATTCCACTATAATTTTTTTTTAACATATTTTTGCCATAAAAATGCCACATGTCCATTTTTAATAAAAAATCTCCAATAGTTTTCGATATATTAGAAAAAATCGAATTAAATTTTGTAACTTCAAAGGGCTGTAACTTTTTTTATGTGCATATTTGTACTAAGGTAAGTAAGGTTGCTTCGAACTATTTTGGTCCCATATTATGTGATTTAATTTATGATCTGTATTTTTGTTACACCTTGTATAGGCTTTTATATATTATTTTTATACGAATATAGCGTTCGCAGACAGGTCGGCTCGCATATGTGTACCGACCTTTACAATAAAAATTCCACAGCGACCAATCAATGGCATTGAAAAGTTTTATTAGTCACATGAGAATCGTAAAAAATGGCAAACCTAGCGCACTGTTTATGTATTTAACTACTTTATAGCAACTGACTTCATTTGAGGCAAAATGCAAAAATTGAGTACGAAAGCTGTGGACCAAGAATCCAACGTCGGAAAAAAAGTATTTTAAGACAATTGGCTCTTTAATATATTATTCCCTATGCTTCCTCGAACACCGTACCGGCCATCTGGCTACTGATACAGGTTGCGTTCATTACTGCGCAGCACACTTGTACAGGTAAATATATCGAATTTAATAGTTATTTATGATATAAGTGTTAAAAGTACACATTTAAAGGCACGCATGTGAAAGTTTGCAGAATGAGCGAAGAGAGTTCTGCAATTCACAAGAATTCCTTAAAAATGTACTTTTTAACACGCATATCATACAATATTTTTTCTACAAACGTAATTACAGGACAATATCTACAAAAATTTTACTTGAACTTGACTGACATTCCATTTTTATATTTTTTTGATATTACATCAAAATTGGTGCTCAAAGGGTACTCCTAACACATTTCATCTTGTAGTCTGGGCTGATTATCGGAGAATAGGCAATTTTTGGGAAAAGTTATTTACCAGCAATTTTATTGCTGGAATCGAATCTTATTATTGTATTTATTAATAATATAGGTATGCAAAGTCCGCAGAGAGTGTGCTACTTTTTTTATAAACAAAATGGCGCCCGAAAATCGTATTTTTTTCAATTTTTGCTCTATAACTCCAAAGATTTTAAGTTTACACCAAAAACACCCAAATAAAAATTCACCGTAATTAAATTCTGCATAGAGACGTGTTTTTCCCGATTCACTTCGATGAAAAATTTCCCCGTAAAAAGCGGGTTTTTCCAACAAAATCTTTAATTTTCAACTAAAATTTTAGATAAGTAATTGTTAATAAATAATTAAATAACTTGGTAATGTAAAAGCCCTTTGTGTATAGATTATAATTCCAGAATCCGATGGAAATTAAATGAACAGTTTAGCAACAATTAAATTGTTAATTAAAAATTTACGGTCGCTATAATAACGACAATAATTATGATCCATAAGAATAGCTATGACTTTTTCATAAAAAGACACTATACCTATCTAATGCGGAATGGGACGTTTCGGCGTCGCCGTTTCGGCGTGGCCATTTCGGCGTGGCCGTTTGGGCGTAGAGCCGTTTCGGCGTAGGCCGTTTCGGCGTAGGCCGTTTCGGCGTCGGCCATTTCGGCGTCAGAAATTTTATTTTAGTTGACTAAATACCTACATTGAGGTTTATTGGTCAGGCAATTTTTTGGAAAAAAATCTTTTAATATAGTTATTTAAATACATTGGAGTTCATTGGTCACACAATTTTAACATTAATGGTCAAGTAGAAAAATAAACTAAATATATTTCTTTTATAAACATTTTGTTATATTTTATTCTGCAAATACCTATATTGGATTTTTTATTAATGCATATTAATAATAATTGCTGTTCTCTTAATTGTCCCAGAGCTAATTAGATGATAACTGACATTTTTCAACTTTAATTAGACATACATTATATGGTATATAGACGGAGAATTTTAATATTGTTAAAATATCTTTTTTAAGCAAAAATATTTGCAGAATGTATATTTTTAAAAAAAATTAAATTATACAATATTTTCTTGAAAGGAATCTGCTTTTAAAATATTTACCATTAGTTAGTATAATAATAGTTATCCCTATATTTATTGCAGTTTCTTCGAAAATTTAAATACAAAATTCTATAAATCACATAATAATGTTATTAACATTTCCTCGAAAACTTAGGTAAAACTTCAGGTAAATTATGGCCCTCCCTGCGGTCGGGCCATAAACTTTACCTTCAGGATTAAATGTACTACTTCAGTCCCGCGGTATATAATGTACTATTATTAGGAAATACCTCGAACAGAGATCAGTTTAAGAGTTTATGTAGTGTCTTATAATATTTCATAGTAGTATTTATACGATATACAGACGAAGAATTTTTAAGCTATGGAACGAAAAATTTTATCGACCAGAGGAAGAGAGAAATTTACCACTGATGGTTTCATGTATGTTTTTGACGCTGTTAGTAAAAGCGATGAATCCCTAAAATTTTGGAGGTGTGAGAGGAAACAAACGTGCAAAGCAAGAATACATACAAGAGATGGTGAAGTCATCAAGAAAGTAAATGTTCACACTCACGACTCCTCGGCGATGGACGTGGAAGTAGCACAAGTTGTTACAAAAATGAAAAAGCGTGCTACAGAAACAAACGAAGGGACAATAGTGGTAATCAATGAGTGCCTGAGAAATACAAGTCAAGCTTGTCATGGTCGGCTCCCAAACACTGGCGCGATGAGAAAATTCATCAGACGAAAACGTAACGAAGTTCATGCAGCCCCATCAAATCCGACAACTGTTGAAGAGTTAGTAATTCCCGAGTCTTATCGTGTTTACACGTTACAAGATGGTGTAGAAGAAAATTTTTTATTAGCAGATGATGGAGAAGGATTGCAAAGAATTTTGATTTTCGGGAGAGAATCGTGGCTGCAACATCTACAGACCTCAGATGTGTGGTATGGTGACGGTACATTTGCTATAGCACCATCTCTATTTTTACAAGTATACACAGTTATGGCCACAAAATATAATGGAGTCCATCCAATATTTTATGCCATGCTGCCGAATAAAACAAGATCCACATATACCCGTATGTTTGAATTGATCAGACAAATTGTACCAAATTTGCAACCCAGAGCAATCCATTGCGATTTCGAACAGGCGGCATTTAAGGCAATGGAAGATTGTTTTCCAGGCGTCGACATCAATGGATGTTTTTTCCATTTGGCACAAAATATGAAGAAACAAGTGGCTGCTATGGGATATACGAGAGAGTATAATGCTGATCCACAATTCGCTTTAAATTGCAGAATGTTGACAGCATTAGCATTTGTTCCTATCGAACATTTAGATGATGCCTTTGCCGTTCTAGCGGAAGCTCTACCTGCTGAACACCAACCACTTGTAGACTGGTTTGAAGACTACTATATTGGACGTATGAACAGAAGAGGAAATGGCAGAAGACCAAGTTTATTTCCCCAAAGGATGTGGAACCTCTACCAGAGAACTCTGGATGGAGAAGACCGGACAAATAATCACGCTGAGGCCGCCCATAGAAGACTCAAGATGGAATTGGGAGCAGATCATCCAACCATATGGAAATTTATAGATGGCCTGCGTCAGGTGCAGAAAGGTCGAGATGTCTATTTCGAGCAACTTGTGGCAGGTAATCTCCCACCATTGAAATTAAGAAAATACAGAGACGCAGATGATCGCATTTCACGGCTTGTGGGAAATTTTGATGCAAACGGGGATGTTTTAGAATTTTTAAGAGGACTAGCACATAATTATAATATGTAAGTAGGTACTTTATTTTAATTAATATTTCGTGAATAAGTTTTGTAGGTTAAATATAAATGTCTTGTATGTAAGTATAAATGTTTCAGAATTTTTAATTGGACTAGCACATATCTAATTATAACATGTAAATAATAACTAAAATAAAATATTCATTTTTCCAAAATCTTGTTTATTCATTTATTTATATATAATATCTACAGCTAGAAGCCAATTACAGATATTACATTAACTATGAGCTAAATAACAAGCACACACACATAAGTATAAAATTGACATATACAAATCTACCATTAATATTAAAATTTTGTGATCAATGGACTCCAATGTATCTACTTAAATAACTATATTAAAAGATTTTTTTCAAAATAATGTCTTACTAATAGACTCCAATGTAGGTATTTAGTCAACTAAAATAAAATCTCTGACGCCGAAATGGCCGACGCCGAAACGGCCTACGCCGAAACGGCTCTACGCCCAAACGGCCACGCCGAAATGGCCACGCCGAAACGGCGACGCCGAAATGTCCTAGACCCTATCTAATGTACTTTATAGAATTGAAATTGGACTATTTAGGCGGCCTCAGGAATATTTTAAAATTATAAACAATTTTTTGGCCTATAAACAAATAGAATATCTCGGGAAATATTAAACTAGTTTAAATTATAAAAACGACATTCGAAAAACAGCAACAGTAAGCTTCTTTAAAAGAAAAAATGTTTAATTATGATGAGTAGCTTCTGAGATACAGCCGGTCAAATTTGACCGGAATTTACGGCAAATATATAAACAATAGGATCATAATTTTCGAACCATCACCTTTTTATTTTTTTTCTCTTTCTCCACACCAATTTTAATATCCTTAAAATACTCATAACATATATTATTATAATAAAAACTATCGATAATACGTGTGAAAATTGCCAAAAATAGCAAAATTTCAATCAAAAATTAGGTTGGAGAAAATGTAACCCTCAAAGTTCAAAATCGGTATACGTTAAAAAAATGCATTTTCTCGGCTTCCCATGGAGCAATTTCCTTCATTCTTTTTTTGATCCTAAGTAACTCGAGTAGAGCCATCGAATTAACGCATTATTAAATGTCAGACTTGCTTTTGTTTTGTTATAATTAATTAATTTATTTATTATAACAACATTTTAATTTGTTTAAATAAAAATTGTTTAAATAATTATACAGCTTTCAAATGAGAATATTTATGTTTTTAACTTTAAAAGGTACATTTGTAGTATGTTTATGTAAAAAAAAGCCTACAACTGGAAAAAATATGTAGTTTTCGGTTCTTATAAATAAATTAATCTATTATAACAAAACAAAAGCAAGTCTGACATTTAATAATGCGTTAGTTCGATGGCCCTACTCGAGTTACTTGGGAACAAAAAAAGAATGAAGGAAATTGATCCATGGGAAGCCGATGAAATGCATTTTTTTAACGTATACCGATTTTGAACTTTGAGGGTTACAGTTTCTCCAACCTAATTTTTGATTGGAATTTTGCTATTTTGACAATTTTCACACGTACTATCGATAGTTTTTATTATAATAATATATGTTATGAGCATTTTAATTATACGAAAATTGGTGTGGAGAAAGAGGACAAAAATAAAAAGGTGATGGTTTTGAAAATTATGATCCTATTGTTTATATTCTTGCCGTAAATTCTGGTCAAATTTGACCGGTTGTATCTCAGGAACTACTCATCATAATTAAACATTTTTTTCTTTTAAAAGAAGCTCCCTGCCGCTGTTTTTCGAATTCCGTTTTTACAATTTAATTTAGTTTAATATTTCCCGAGATATTCTATTTCTTTATAAGACAAAAAATTGTTTATAATTTTAAAATATTCCAGAGGCCGCTTAAATAGTCCAATTTCAATTCTGTAAAGTACATTAGATAGGTATATTGTCTTTTTATGAAAAAATTATAGTTATTCTTATGCATCATAATTATTGTCGTTATTATAGCGACCGTAAATTTTTAATTAACAATTCAATTGTTGCTAAACTGTTCATTCAAGTTCCATCGGCTTCTGGAATTATAATCTATACACAAAGGGCTTTTACATTACCAAGTTATTTAATTATTGATTAACAATTACTTATCTAAAATTTTAGTTGAAAATTAAAGATTTTATTGGAAAAACCCGCTTTTTACGGGGAAAGTTTTCGTCGAAGTGAATCGGGAAAAACACGTCTCTATGTAGAATTTAATTGCGGTAAATTTTTATTTGAGTGTTTTTGGTGTAAAATTAAAATCTTTGGAGTTATAGAGCAAAAAATGAAAAAAACACGATTTTCGGGCGCCATTTTGTTTATAAAAAAAGTAGCACACTATCTGCGGACTTTGCATACCTATATTATTAATACATACAATAATAAGATTCGATTCCAGCAATAAAATTGCAGGTAAATAACTTTTCCTTGTATTTTGCTAATTAGCCCAGAGTACTTGTAACATCGACTAGGAGTCGCTATAAATACCATATAATTATTATGTAAACCATAATTCTCGATGTAACCTTTTTCAAAAAGTTGCTAGTTTCTTGTACTAAGCAGAACGCACTGAGGATGATCTGATCCAGATTGAAAACGTTTTGCAAATCCTTTTGGAGGACTTTTAATGTTTTTTAATAAAACTTTTTTATACCATTATACAAAGGAAGTTTTTACTTCTGTATGGTTTTTTTTATTAATAAAAAAATTAAAATATTTAAAAATTTCGAAAAACTTCGATTTTTTCTGCTTTCTTTGCTTATAACTTTAAAACGATTCGTTTTGGAACAAAGTTGTAGAGAATTAAAATAAAGATAATTGAATTTTATATGATATACAACTGGTAAAAAATGCTTTTACATTTAACTACACGCGCTGGCGTATTTTGTACGTCAGATACAAGAATTCTACTGCAAATATATTTAAAAATTTAATTTTTGACCTTGTTTATCTCTCTAACCTATCACTGGAATGTGCTTTACAATTTGGTTTTAGTTTCTTTCGGAAGGTCGTAATATATGGTTTATTATTTGTTGTTTCCGGTGGTAGACAATATACGCCACGATTATATTAATTTAAGTAGTAATATAAGTACATATTTCAGTTGTTTTTTAGTCATTATGGCACAAAATATATGTTTCTTTACAAACAATACTTTTTCTCCTGTAAAAAATCACATTTAAAAAAAATTTTATTAGTAATTTTATTTATCATGGAATCCAGTTATTCCATGATTCTAGTTATAAATCCCAATTGGTTTACTGAGAAGGAACTCCAAGTATTTACTGATGCCGAATAAGATTTATAACAAACAACTAAGTGTATTTTTTCAAAAACCACCGCGTTTATCTTGAACACTATGCATCCTACGAAAAAACTTGTAAGAACATTTTTTGCTTAGAATTACCCAAGAAATACAAAAAAATATTTTGCGAAAAATCGATTTTATGTAATTCCTCAAGTTCTTTGTTTATAACAATCTTATCGACATCCGGATCAACTGTTACCCAAAAAATTCGTGTTCTACGGGTCAAAATACATAAAAAAAACTTGGGTAAGTCCATCTAAATAAAGGAGCCCGTAGCACCCCCTCCTGGCCACAGCACTAATTTGTTTAAAAGCCAAAAAATTGTTTATAACTTTAAAACATTGCTGAGGCTGCTTAAATAATCCGATTTCAATTTTGTAAAGTGCATTAGATAGGCGGAGTACTTCTTTATATGTAAAAAATTGCAAAATCTTTGTATGTTCTAGTTTTTGTTGTGCAAGATTTTAAAAAATTTAAATTTTGTAAGAAAAGTTTAGATTGCAAAATTATTATGCAAAATTTAGTAAGTCAATTTTAATGAAATCTGGTGTACGGTTTTAGCACATTACAAAAATTTTCTAAGCGAATTAGGAAGGTTCCAAGTGTAACCTAAGTAATGGAAAATCATTGAATAAAGACAGGCTTGTTTTGCCCAGTTATTTTATATTTATTGCTATTTTGAAGCAAGGGTGATAAATTAAGACATTTTTAGCCAATCACATCTGATATAAAATTTAATTATCTTTGTTTTATTCCTATAGGACTTTGTTCTAAAATGAATAGTTTTTAAGCAAAAAAATTTGAAAAAAAAACGAAATTTTTTGAAATTTTTAAATATTTTCTTTTATTAATGTTCCGGGCATATTTGAGAAGGAGCATAAATCAATTATTATTAACGAAGTTATCACCTAACTTTATCCGCAAAAATCTGAATGCCACCTCTCACATACACCTAAAAACAGTACCTTACTAGTCTATCAAAAAGTGAAACGAGCACGTAAGTGACATTCAAAATCGTTGGTCGTAGGTTTAAGGGGGGGGGGGGGTAATGGTTTGAAATCACCATCTCAAATATATTTTTGTAATTTTTTTAAACTGTGGTATGTATGTACAATTATTTTATTTTAAATAAGCTTAGTTAATAAGAATATTCAAATAAGTATATTTTGAAGGAAAATATGGAAAAATGAGCCAACGAAGACCAGATCTTCTTGACGCTGTTCAGTTTTTTTATTTCACTTGGAAGTAAAAAAAACGAAATTATTTGTTACAAAAGTGTGATATTCAACATATTAGTATAAAAACAAAATATATATCCATAGTGTTACCTCAAGAAAGTAATGTACAAAGAAAATCTATTGAAAATTTCGGATTGATTTGTCCAGTATTTTTGAATTACTTGAATTATTTATTATCTAATTATTGAATTATTTTTGATTTATTTTTGAATTTGAGAGCGTCAAAGTGAGTCGAAAGAAGGAATATTCCACATGGTGTATCTTCGGTAATTCTACTTCGATGAACCAGAAATTTTTAGAGAGTATTCTTGTAATTGTGCAGTCTTATTTATTATGTTAAAAAAATAAAAATTTAATGCCACACCACCCTTTTTTAATCTTTTTTTATTTACATACAAAGTGTTAATCAATATTTCTGTTCAAAATTATCTCAGTTTTTTTGTTTGAACTTTCCTTTTCACGGCATGTCGTAGCGTATAGATTCTTGGCAAATCGCTCTTTTTCGTTTCCCATCCTAGGAGGGACTTTTAGGGGGAGCCCGAGAATAGGTCTAGTAAATATTTTGGCATATTTTTTGAGGTTCCATAAATAACATTCTCAAAATTCAGCTTGTTCGTATAGCCGGACTCAAACGACTCGTGTACTTGGCGAATAATCGTCACTTGCGTATATAGACGGAGAGGCAGCGCTGAAAAATCTCTTTGAATTTACTAAAGCTAGATTTTTCACAGTTAATTACTGTGAGTGTGTAGAGAAACATACTGCGGTCGGTCAAGCGAAACGTAGAACAGGGCTTACTGAGAGGGTATCAAAGTTGCTTTCCTACGAAGGTAATTATTTTCATTTACTAAGGCTGAAAATCAGTACAGACATTCTAAATTAAATATAAATGAAAGTTATTATAGTTGGTCAGCTGTATGACGGGACAGAGCCGGTCGGTCGGCCCCAATAGTCGATTGAGGAAATAAAGCATTTTGGCTCGCAATTTTCACAGAAGCTAGGGAATAGTCCAAGGATAATTTTCTATATCATGCCGCTATCATACGCTAAAACCTTGGGGGTGGTTGCCACCCCATCTCGGGGTGGGAACTTTTTATTACATTTTAACCATGTAATTCCACGGAAAAGGTGAGTCTAAGAAAAAAATGTTTTTTACATTTTCTTCGTAAAACTAATATTTTTCGAGTTATTCGCGCTTGAAAATAACAGTTTTTCGACGAAAACATCTACTTTTTTAGAGGGCTTTTTGGGAATACCTCGAAAATATGCATTTAATCAAAGAAACTGTAGATATCAAAATTGTATCTTTTAGTAACAAAAACCAAATTCTTTTCCAATAATATTTTTAAGACCAATACAAACCGAGATACGGCATGTTAAAAGTTAGCTTTTTTCGTCAAATGCATAATTTGAAATAGTCAAAGCCAAATAATGGGAAAAATTTGCATTTTTCGAGGAAAACTTAAGTAGTTTTTTTTTTCAAGTATACAATTAGACCTTTCAAAAAAAATAACAAAAAGTTTATAGCATGAAAATTTAAGCGACTTATAATCAAAAAAATGTCGGTACCTGCTTTTCTCTATGAAAAAATCAGTGAAAACAACCCCCTAACTACCTTCCTAATTCACAATTGGTCTCCACCTTTCTGTAGTTCCTTTTATACTATTATATTATCAATACACTCAAGGAGTTTGACCTATTTACAATGCCTAATTTTGGAAAAATATTATATCTCACTCTGTACTGATTTTCAGCCTTAGTAAATGGATTTAATTACCTCTTTGTAGGAAAGCAACTTTGATACCCTCTCAGTAATGGGACCCCTCAAAAATAATTTTGTAGGATTTTTAAAGAGCTATAAGACTGTGTAAATTAAATTCCGTAAGGTGCTTAGTTTTTAATTGGGGCGGGTTTAAAGGGCTCGAATAAGGGGGTGTTTGCTGGTAAATAGAGGTTTTAAACAGCTATATCTGGCTAACTATTCACTGTAATGAAAATCTATGCACATGGTAATTTTAGTCATTAAAAAGCTACAAGTTAGTAGTTTAAAATTTTTTTCATATCTTCAGTATTTTCGGAGATATTTTGAAATAAAAGGTGAAAAATACCAAATTGCAAAAAATAAATTTTTCTTTAAACTCCAATTTTTCCAAAACTAGTCATTTTAAATGGATCAAACTCCTTAAGTGTATTGATAATATAAATATAAAAAATACTGCAGAAAGGTGAAGACCAATTTTGAATTAGGAAGGTAGTTAGGGGTTGTTTTCACTCATTTTTTCGTAGAGAAAAGCAGGTACTGACATTTTTTTGATTATAAGTCGCTTAAATTTTCATGCTACAAACTTTTTGTTATTTTTTTTAAGGTCTAATTGTATACTTGAAAAAAAATTTATTTAAGTTTTCCTCGAAAAATGCAAAATTTTCCCATTATTTGGCTTTGACTATTTCAAATTATGCATTTGACGAAAAAAGCTAACTTTTAACATGCCGTATCTCGGTTTGTATTGGTCATAAAGATATTATTGGAAAAGAATTTGGTTTCTGTTACTAATGCAATTTCGATATCTACAGTTTTTTTGATTAAATGCATATTTTTCGAGGTATTCTCAAAAACCCTCTAAAAAGTCGTTTTTTCGTCGAAAAACTGTTATTTTCAAGCGCGAATAGCTCGAAAAATATTAGTTTTACGAAGAAAATGAAAAAACATTCTTTTCATAGAATCACTTTTTCCATCGAATTTCATGGTTAAAATGTAATAAAAAATCCCACCCCCGAGATGGGGTGGCAACCACCCCAAGGTTTTAGCGTATGATAGCAACATGATATATAAAATGATCCTTGGACTATTCCCTACCTTCTGTAAAAATTTCAAGTAAATCAATGCTGGATGAAGAAATTGCGAGCCAAAATGCTTCATTTCCTCAATCGACTTAAGGCCGACCGACCGGCTCTGTCCCGTCATACAGCTGACCGACTATAATAACTTTTATTTATTTTTAATTTAGAATGTGTGTACTGATTTTCGGTCTTAGTAAATGGAAATAATTACCTTCGTAGGAAGGTAGCTTTGATACCCTCTCAGTAACCCCTGTTCTACGTTTCGCTTGACCGACCGCAGTATGTTTCTCTACACACTCACAGTAATCAACTGTGAAAAATCTAGCTTTAGTAAATTCAAAGAGATTTTTCAGCGCTGCCTCTTGGTCTAATACTTGCCATGTCGTCTGAGTGGGTTACTCGTATAATTATTCGTCACTCGTTGCCACTCGTTCGTCTTCCAACTGTTGTCGGTAAAATGACCCGAGTCAAAGGGATCACGATTATTCGCACACTTGCGAAGTACATACTTGTCTATACTTGCAAAGGCGGTCAAACGAAATGTATAAATAATAGGTATTTACTGCGACTATTCATTTAGACCAGTGCATTTAACACTAAAAACACCGGAATAAATCGATTTTTAAATACACCACCTAGAGACTTGCTAGTTTTGCATTGTGTTCAGGATGATGTCAGGAAAAAAGTCTACAATAGAAAAATGGGTGGAAATGCCTAATTAATAATTGCTTTTTAAAGTTCTTAACATGCATTAAAAAGTGCATAAATATGTCAAAATAAGCATATTAAGGGCCAAGTTTTGTTACTCGTGAGGTTTTTGAGGTCGCTGGACATGACTACGTTATCAGAACCTACCCCCGGAACACCTGGTGCCCAGGGTCACTGCTAGGCCACGTCATCTAGAGGTTCGAGGGCTAACGGCCCTAAATTGATGCAATCAGTTTACTTGGAGGTTTGTGGAGTCGCTGAATACGAATATGCCATCAGAACCGACCCCCGTAGCCCAGTGTCACTGCTGTAGCACGTCATCTTCTGGAGTTTTGAGGGATTTTGGTACTAAATTAATGCAAACAGATTATACGGGGGTTTGGGTGCTGCTGAACACAAATACTCCATCAGAACCAACCCCCGGAGCACCTTGTGCCCTTGGTCACTTCTAAGGCACGTCAACTTCTGGGGTTTTTAAGGTTTTCGGCACTGAATGCATGCAAATAGATTAACAACCCATTAACGCCCAAGTTTTTTTTTATTTAAAAATCTTTACTTTTAGGGTTAATTTGATGAAAATGTTAATAATTTAATCCAAAAAAACAAGTTTCTCAGTTTCCTGTCTTTTTTTAAAAAAATTATATGGAGTTACCATATGGTAACGCTGGGCGCTGAAGGAATTTTTAGGATCGTTGAAACCAAAATTTTTATTTTTTTTTAATATTTATTTGAGAATATTTTCATCGTCTGGTGTGGTACCCTATAAAGCAATTAACACACAATCCAACATTGCATTTTTTACACATTGTTCGTCCAGATGTTGTACATCTGTCTCCAGCACATCGCCTTCTACTGCTTGATGTACCAAATGGTCGAAGCGATCAAAACGAAGATCTGGCAAGTTCTGTCTATGTAGACTAGGTCTTCCTATTTATAAGGGACGACTTCCATATCTTGCGAGAAGAACTTGGGCCAATTCTCTCCTAAACGATAGCAAGGATATATATTTTTTTTGTAAATGCCATGAGTTATGGACTGCTACATCTAACAACCATGTTACAATTTGCCAGTACCATTTTTTACTGCAAATTTCTACTAGGTAGGTTGAAACACCTTGATCCATCCAGTCGGTACCCACTATATTTTGTTGAATTCAGCAATATAGTGAGGCCGACTTACGTGAATGTGGCCTTTTTCTTCATGAAAAAATCTTTTTACCGTGCCCAATGCTGAACCATCACAACTCGTAGATGCTATTGTAACAGCAGAGTTATCTTTTCATCGCACCAGTAACACTATCGCTTCTGCTAACAAAAATCCACGACTGAAAAAAAAATAAGATTATGACTCCGTAAGCGCCCACCGCAACCATATGGTAACGACGTACTTTGACTATTCATACCGAATTCGCTACATTTAATTGTTGATAAAATACAACAATTTATAATAAGTTAGGGTATAATAAACTTAGTTTTTTTTTTAAATGTGCAAATATAGTTACTAGAAGACTATCAAAAATTGCTTACGCAAAACGGACGTCCATCTTTTTCTATAAATTTAAATCACACTGTCATATGATTATCTCTTGACGGTTGAGAAAAGGCTAAAATACGAATCCGTTACGTTTTATGGGTGCCTGAAGTATTCCTAGAAACGGTAGTTCTCAAAATATGTTGCTGACTAATTCCATGGGCATACCGCAGAATTTTTAAAAATCCTGTATTTTACGTTACCATATGGTAACGCTGGGCGCTAATGGGTTAAGCAGGCGGTTTTTGGGTCGCTGAATACGAATACGCCATCAGTACCGACCCCGACCACCTGGTGCACAATGCTAAGGCATGTTATTTTCAGGAGTTTGGAGGGTTTTTGAGCATCAGGTGTAACGGGGGGTCGGTTTTGATGGCGCATTTTTGCTCAGCTACCCAAAAACTCCCGAGTAATCTGCTTGCATAAATTTTGTGCCGAAAATCCTCTAAACTCTAGATGACGTGCCTTAGCAGTGAACCTGGACACCAGGTGCCCCGATGGTATTCTGTTGGCGTATTCGTCCCCAGCGACCCAAAAACCCCCGAGTAACAAAATCTGGAACTAATACACTTATTTGGACATGTTTATGCATTTTGGATGTATATAGTGCACTTTAAAATGCAACTATGCATTTCTAGTCATTTTTCTATTGTTGACTTTTTTACTGGTGTCATCCTGAACACAACGAAAAAAGTTGTAACTTTCTACGTCCTGTATTTAAATATCGATTTATTTTTTCCTAAATGTCCTGGTCTATTTATTAGTAATCACACCCTGATTCATTTGTCAAGGTCGTTAAGCCAAAAGTTTACGCTCGCGTACTTGTAAATTGTACACGTCATGTGAGTACCCTGTTTGTCATTGCAATCGCAAACTCGTATACTTTCCAAGTAGGCGTAGTCCTTTCTTTAGCGGTAAAATATTGCAAAACCTCTAAATTTTAAAGAACAGCTGGGATTGACATGAAATTTGGCATACCCATAGCTAACAAGTCAAAGAAAAAAAGTGATATTGTGCCGATATGTGCTTTTGCCCTGGGGGTGGGTTTCACCCCCTCTTGGGGGTGAAAAAATATTCGTCCAAAGTAAGTCAGGAAATGGATAAACTGGCTAATTTTAAGTAACTTTTGTTCCATAGAGTTTTTCACCAAGTCAATACTTTTCGAGTTATTTGGCAGTGAATATGTTAATTTTTTTCAACAAAATAACCACTCTTTTAGACCGTTTTTCGCAAATAACTCAAATAGTAAGTACTTTGTGGAAAAAATATTCTGAGCAAAAATATAGCCTGTAAAAAATTTAAAAAATGGTGTATATAGCACGTCTTTATACCTAGTAGAAGCAGAGTTATAGCTAATGAAAAATAGATTCATATCCGTCAAATTCCAACTGGAACATTTTAACGTGAAATAACCAAAAATGAAGCACATTTCGGAAAAAACTCATTACAACTTATTTAAAGTGTTTAAAAAAGCTCCATTTTTATTTAATAAAAAAATTTCTAGCATCAAAATTAAACAAGTTACACTCAAAATAAAGTTAGTCTTATTTTGTTTTGGTAAAAAAATCGAGAAAATCACCCCCTAATTAGTATCTTAAATGAACTAATCGTTACGACTTCACAAGTTTCTTGACTCGTGTCGTGTATGTATTGTTTATATTATCTGTAAGTTTCATCTGTTCAAAGTCCTTATTATAGAAAAGGCTGTAGTTAAAAGGGGTTGAACAAGTCACTGATCACGAATGTATGCAAATTTAGAAACACCAAATCTTAATCAATTTTTGTCTAACAGAAAAACAAGGAAATACGTGATATTCAGAAAACCAATGCTGACTTTTTTTGTTTTTAGAGATTTTTGGTATCTCCACAATGGAGAAAAAAAAAACATATTTTTCAAAATGAAAATTTTTAAAAATTTTATTTTGAAACCAAATTTTTTCAAAAATAAGCACTTTGAATCGATGAAACTTACAGATCACATAAACACAACATAAGTAAAATAATTTGTGGAGCGGTAACGATTAATTTAATTTAAGTTGCTAATTAGGGGTGGTCTTCCCGATTTTTTTTTGCAACAACAAAAGGGACCAACTTTATTTTGAGCGTAACTTGCTTAAATTTAATGCTAGAAACTTTTTGTAAAAACAGAAATAAATATTTTTTCAACACTTTAAAAAAGTTAAAATGGGTTTTTCCCAAAAAGTGCTTAATTTTTTGGAAATTTCACGTCGAAATATTCTATTTGAAATTTGGTGAATATGAATCTATTTTTCATTGGCTATAACTCTGGTTCTACGAGATCCAGAGACCTAACGCGTACACCATTTTTTTACTTTTTTATAGGCTATATTTTTGCAAGGAACGTTTTTTTTTCGACAAAATACTTACTTTTTGAGTTATTTCCGAAAAACCGTCTAAAAATGTGGTTATTTTGTTGAAAAATTAACATATTCACTCGCAAATATTTCGAGAAGTGTTGACTTGGCGAGAAAGCTCTATAGAACAGGGCTTCCCAAACTTATTCGTACTGTGACGCCCTTGAGACTTTGGAATTTTTTTGCGACGCCCCTCAACCCAACCCCCAATAAAATTTACCAATTTTAGTAAGTACTGGCTTAGTAATTGGTTATAGTTATAACAAAAAAAAACTATTTGAACATTTATATTTTTATTAGAAATTAATACGAAATCAAAAAATAGGCCCAAAAATAAAAAGAGATATTTTTTATGTAACTGTCTGGTTAACGAGACGGATGTGCTTGGTTTTTTAAGCACAGCTTATGAAACCGGGGCTCCAATTTGGAAATTGCCACTCTCATTTGTACTTGTTTTTAATTACTGTCACTGTAGAAAATTCCATTTCGCACAAGTACGAAGTCGCAAATGGTAATAAAACCTTTAATGTTGCAGTGCTGGTGGCATGATATTCATGAGAAACTGAGCACCAAAATTCAAACAGTGTGTCCTTGTCGTATTGAAGCTTTAGGCTGGAATCACAGGACAATTCTGTCAGTTGTTCTTCTTCCTCTGTTGAAAGTGTCGATAACGTGGATAACTGGAAAGGGTTTCTGACCCAGTCATTTTACTCCAGATCTTCGGGAAAATATTTCTCAAAGTGTTGGGAAAACAGTCAATTTCTTGATCTTCTAATTTTCTCTTCCATAAAAGCAACTTATTCTGAAACCCAGTAATTTTATCTGCCAATTGCAGGATATGAGTATTGTAATAAATATATTTTCTGTATTAAAAGTCCGCTCTGACAGGCGACGCTTCTGGAATAACTCGGCGACGCCCCAGGGCGTCGCGACGCACAGTTTGGGAAGCCCTGCTATAGAACAAAAGTTACTTAAAATTAGTCAGTTTACCCATTTCCGGACTTATTTTGGACATATATTTTTTCACCCCCAAAAGGGGGTGAGAGTCACCCCCAAAGCAAAAGCACACATCGGCACCATATTACTTTTTTCTTTGACATGTTAGCTATGCGTATGCCAAATTTCATGTCAATTCAAGCGGTTCTTTAAAATTTAGAGCAAAAACCGTGAAAGAATGTACTAGCGAATAATTCTGTACTTACGAAGTACACGAGTCGTTTGAGGCCGGCTTATGATTGAGTCGCATGTTCGTTTCTGACTGGACTATATCCAAAAATAAACAAACAACAAATAAGATAGTTGGCCCTGAATGAATCACCGAAAGGCGTGTTTATTTTGGACTGGACAAATTTGAAAATTTTTTGCAGTAATTATTAATAGTTTATATTTTATAAATATACTGCGAGTCGTAAGTTAGGGATATAGAAAGTTATGCTCATTTTCATAGTTGATTTTTTCGTGAACAGATTAACGGATTCCACTATTTTTTTAATATTTTAGAGTTATTTTAGTATTTACAGAGTTGTGCAAAGGTTTACTCAAACTTCTCTTTTGTACTTATACCGGGTGGAAGTAAAGAAATGTTTTTCTTATTTTAAGTCTGAGACACCCTGTAGGGAGATTAAGGTACAAATGTGAGTATACCAGAATATACCAGTATATCAGAATCGTATTATAGTGTTATGTTTTGTAAAGAGTTTTTCAATCTCCCTGATATCTTTAGAAACAAATTTAGTTCAATATGTGTTTTTAATTGAAATAAAAATTTGAGACATCCTGTAGCAAAGAAAGATACATCGATATTACATTGTAGTTTCATATTTTGTGAATATTTTATTTTTTTAATTTCTCTGTTATATTTAATAACAAAGAAACTAGACCGTTTTACTCTTTAATAAGTATTTTAACTGACGACATGCGATACGTGAGGAGGCCATATCTTATCATACCACTAAGATGAAATTATTTCCTATATATAGTGCGAAAGCAACAGAGTGCTGAATGAAAAAAATCTGTGTAATGTACCTCTTGCTATTTAAATAGCCTCCACGTAGACATCAAATCCGTACTTACTCTCACGGAAATTCCACCACAAAACATAGCCTCCATTAAACAATCTCGTCTCTCTTATGTTGCGCTGTGCATACCGGTTATATTCTCTACAAATAACTCTGATTGGCACCGTGCAGGCACCTGGTTTCATAGTCCAGCAACATTTTTCGCATTTTTAATTATATTATTAAATAAACAATTGTATACTTAAAAGCTAAACAATTGTATGAAGTAAAAAAATTAATTAATTAAATGCAGTACTGCAAGCAAAATACAATTAATTAAATTGAATTTTATATAATAATTGCATATCATATCAATATTGTGGAGCAACATATAATTTTTCTTCGTCAATGACAGTAGGTATGAAATATACGTCAATTTGACAATTTCAATTGACATTATGATTTATTTAAGAAAGTTGCAAGATTTCTTCCGTATTCGCGCACGATCGTTCCTCGTATCTCCTCTAAGTACTTGCACATGGCTAATAGGTGTCGATAAGAACTGTTTACGTTATGTGCCTTTCTGTTTTTAAAGTTTTGTTAACTGTTATTTTTTATTTTTAACACGTTGAGGACAGTGCGTCAAATGTATAAGCAAGTGTTGTGACACTATATGTATGTATTTTGCAAAGAGAATAGAGAAATTCTTAATTTCTTTTAGCGCTTATAGTTTATGGAAACAATTAGTTTTTTAACATTTTTTGTCAACATGTGGACCACGACAACGGACGTCGTGTCACATTTCATATGCATCTGTAGATCTAATGTGACCTTTTTTGACACCGATTTTTCGCTACAACTCGATAATTTTAGAAATGTCGTCGATAGACGTTGTGTCACGTTACATCAATGGAAATTAGATGTCTATAGACGTTCTGTCCGTCAACGTGTAAATTCAATTATGTTTCAGTTAAAACCCATGTTAATGTTTAAACGGGACGAGTTGAGTTCACTCCCAAAATATGAATATTACCTGACTACGTAAAAGGTAATGTTTGAATTCACTCCCAGGCGAATCATTCGTTTAAAAGTATATTGTTCTTATTATACGTTCTTGCACATTAACATCTAATTGGGTTGATTTTTAAAAATGTAACTTGGTAATAATTAAAGATAACAAAGTTTCATTGTTAGGTTCTTGTTAATATTTGGTCACTAAGTTTCATTGAATACATACATTAGAGTAAATATGAAATTGCTATAACTGCCCCGCTTACTTTTTTTTAAAACATATATGATATATTTTTTATAAATTCAAAATTGGGAAGGCCGTTGTATTGTAGTTATATCAAATTCTTATCTTTAAGTTTGTTCTCAATATCACTTTTCTATCGTACACTTTCACAACGGTATCTATACTTTTAAGTTTAATATAAGTATCTCATTGAAAATCTTGAAGAACATAAAAAAACTGGTTAAAATTTGGATGTGTTGTATAATGAAGCATTATAGCGAGAGTGAAAAGACTTACATGCAGTGGCGGCTCGTGACATCTGCTATAGGGTGTGCTGCATGAACCACGGCCAATATAAAATAATAGAAATAGAATAACATACGAAAACAAAAACAATAAAATTAGCTTTAATACTAATTAATAGTAACTAATAACGACATGCTATAAAAATCTGATTAACTTACATTTATTGCATTTTTCTAAATTGGAAATTAATACGCCGGTCCTTTTTTGTCGCAAACTTTTCGATTACTTTATCGTTAAAGTTCGGTATTGAAGCGATGAACTTTTTTTCTATCGAGAGTGTGGAAAGGGCTGTTAATCTGTCTTCGCGCATTGAATTTCTTAAAAATGTTTTGATCCGTTTTAAAGTTGAAAAACTACGTTCAGCTTCTGCTGTGGTCATTGGCGTAGTCACCAGAATTTGTATCAACTTTTTGGTTTCTGTTAATGTGTCCTCTAAATTATTAGAAATTATAAATTTTAGTAAAGGCACTGCACCTTTTAATGTTCTACACTCGATATTGGAATACAAAACTGACAGTTCTGTTCGCAAACGGTTTTTATCAAAGAAGTTATAAGCTGTACAAGTTAAATCCAATTCATTTTCAGGAAACTTATTATTATATTTTTCGAAATGTTCTGAAGATAAAAGTGTTGCGGCAACTAGATGATTTGTATATGCAAACCGTTCTTTTGCATTGTTTATAATAACATCACAAACTTCTAGACAGGCAATACGGTGATCCTGTTGGCTGTTATTTGGGCGTTTCCTTTTTTGGACACTAGGCGCCGCATTTAAATTTGAAGCTTGATGTATGATAGGGTCTATTTTATTTCGGACATTGTTAATACTTTGCTCAAAAACATGTATAGCTTTCTGTGCTTCGGTTGGGTCCATGTTCTTTTTTTGAAGATTATTGTACAAAACGTCAACATGTGGCATAATATAATGAAAAACAGTCAGCCAGAAAGTAAAATTTTGATCTTCCAGAATACGTCTAAGTCCTCTTGCTTCCTTGGAAGTAATAGCATTTGACTCTTCTTCTAGTTGCTCCATACACTCAATAATAAAGTCTCTATATTCGTAAACGACATTTACTGTACAAATATTGAAATTCCAGCGTGTAGGGATTGAACGAGGAATATTTTTTCCAACTATTTGATTTAAGACAGCTATTCTTTGAGGTGAATGACTAAAAAATCCAGGTATATCATGTAAATCTCCAAAAAATACGCGTACTTGGGAATTAATAGAACATGCTCTTGACATTATTAGATTCAATTGATGGGCGTAACAGTGCACAAAATGAGCAGTTTCATATTTTCTCTTAATTATTGTTTGCACTCCGCCATGTATCCCACTCATAACAGCTGCTCCGTCATAACTTTGTGCAATGAGCTTATTTTTGTTATTCTTTAATATTGGGTCTAAAACATTCAAAATTGTGTTAGCTAAGGTTTCAGCATCATGTTTTTCTGGAAGCAAAAAAGTCCAAAACCTTTCAACTGGAGCACCGTTTTTTACATAACGAAAAACAATGACCATTTGAAATTTCATAGAAACATCCGTTGTCTCATCAGCTATCACTGCTAAAAATGGGGCTTCATTGATTTCGTTTAAAATCTCCTCAGCGTATACTTCTAGCATGCAATCCAAAATATCATTTTGTATTGTTTTTGAGGTACCTTTGAAAATTGTCGCATTTGTAAGGTGTTCACTAAGTGTTTTATCAAGTTCAGCAGAAAAATTCACTAAACCACGAAAAATTCCAGGGTTATCTGATGTTTCAGATTCATCGTGTCCTCGTAAGGCGAGCTCAAAAGCCCCACAGAATTTTATACAGTCAATTATTTTTGACAAAACATACCTGTTTTTCGTCACCTCTTCATTGTGTTTTTGTATATTTATCCAATAAGCAGAGTCAAGTTGGGCCTGTATATTAAGTTTCCCAAATAATGCAAATCGCATTTCATTGTTCATATGAGTTTGCGTGTTTTCATGCTTCTTTATTTTTTCACTTAAATGCACTAGATCCCGCACTCCTGTCTCGCGCCACAATTTTTCCTCTTTATCTGCGCCGAATAATGCACACGGAAAACAGAAAAAAGCATTTTTTTCGGAACATCCACAAATCCACTGATTTCGTAGATACATGTCTTTATTAAATTTACGCGTATATGTTTTTCCACGGCTTTTACCGGACACTTCAATATTAAGATCAGGCATAGGACGGCCACGTTCTTTTATAATCAACTGTTGTTGATAGTGAAGTTTTTGAAATTTATTTACACCTAATTTAAATTGAAACTCCATTGTTTTAAACACGCTCGAACAAAACAAATTAAACAAAATTGTAACCTAAGAATTTCTAAACACGGCAGAGATGCAACGGTCACGAATAACTGTCGTGAATTGCAGCTCGCAAACACATTTCCGAGGCCGTTAATCAGCCGATTGCCGAAGCACATCGGCTAAGATCGCCGTTTGCCTAATAAATGCATTTTACCGCTGCCAGTGTTTCGGTTGTTATCGACGCGGCTTCACTGGAGCAGCAAATACGTAAAAAGATTGCTTCACTGGAGCACCAAATACGTAAAAAAATTATACGGTTTCACTAGAGGAGTAAATACGTAAAAAAAATAATATTAATCATCGTTGTTGGTGAATTATTATTAACAGTTGATGTTTAATATGATAATATGGCAGATTTGAAATAAAACTATATTAATTATTCTTTAATAATTAAGATTTGCTATGGTTGTTTGGTAGTTCTGCAGCTCAGCAGCACATAAAGAAAAGCCGCCACTGCTTACATGCATTTGTTGTTCTTTGTAAAGACGAAACAGTTTCAGGCCATATGTGAGGAGGAAATGTTGATGTTTCTTCAATATAGGTTTTAACGAAATAGTCACAAAACTTAACCACTCTTTCATTTTCTAATTGAATTGCAACAAGTATATGGCAAAGCTATCCCCAACGTCCTCTGCTTTGAGAAATGGTAAACCAAATATATAAGTCATATATTTAGTTATATCTGTTTCTGCACTGATATTAGTGGAACATTTCCAACTGTTGAATTTCTCTATACCAACTTTGACTCAAGTGAAACAGGCATCCCTTAAGTTTAGTGTCTGGAAAAACTTCTCGAATTGCTTTACGATAAAAGTGCTATTTGGCAACAATGTTTAAATTTCAGAAAAATAATATCGTTAAATCATACTTTATTGTAAAATCGCTCGGGAGTGAATTCAACTAGTGTCGGGAGTGAACTCGATTAATAAAATAACTACCTGCTCAATACGGGAGTGAACAACTCAATGGTGCCCGTTTAAACCACATATATTTTCTTTGTTTCTAAAGATATCAGGGACATTAAAAAAACGCAATGTTCACAAGACATTAGACTACAATACGATCTCGATGTAATAATAGACGATAGAATAATCTTTTGATTTATATAACACTTATACACTAGGGTAATAAGGCAAAAATGTACCATGTTCGGGACACTTGACCAGCCAGGTTGCAAATGAGTGTTTTGGGCACTATAAACCTAATACATACATTATAAATAAAGAAATGCCCGTCACACTTCGGACGAGAATTTTAGTTATTAACATGTAACGGTCAAAAATGGCAGTTTTTTCCTTTAAATCGCTACAGGTAAAAATCGGGTCATCAGAAATATCTTATTTGGGATATTCATCTTTTGGTAGATAAGCAAAGGTTTAAAATGACAATTTTTGAATTTTGGTCAGATCATTTGTTGCTATGAAAATTGCAAAGAAAAACTAAAATTTCGAAAATAAAAAAATTGCTATAAGTTTTCCGAAACTGAACTTAAGATTTTGACGTTGCATGAATGCCATTAGTAGGACAAAAAGAGAGTATTTGGAATGTTCATTTAAAGATGGAGCTACTACAAATAAAATGGTATCTTTGGATGGTGAAATGATTGTAAAAAGCAATAGTTTTAAGTACCTTGGATCGGTATTACAGAGTAATGGAGAAATAGATGGAGATACATGCAGTAAAATTAGGGCTGGATGGATGAAGTGAAAAGAAGCGAGTGGTGTGTTGTGTGACCGAAAAATTCCAATTAAGCTGAAGGGAAAATTCTATAAAACAGCCATAAGACCGGCTATGATGTACGGAACTGAATGTAGGGCAGTGAAAAAGAAAGAGGAACAACGAATGCATGTGGCGGAAATGAGAATGCTTAGATGGATGAGTGGAGTGACAAAGAAGGATAAAATTATAAATTAGTATATTAGGGGAAGTCTAGGTGTGGCACCAATTGGTGCCAAAATGAGAGAGCATAGGTTAAGATGGTTTGGTCATGTTCAACGTCGAGACGTTAATCACCCAATACGAAGAATAGCTGAAGTGCAGATTCCTGGAAGGACTAGGAGAGGAAGATCAAAGAAGACCTGGGGGGAGACGATAAGGCAGGACGTGTTGGTAAAGGGGATTAACATTGATATGACCCAAGATAGAATTGTGTGGAGAAATGCAATTAGGGAAGACGACCCCGCATAAGGATAAGGCAAAGAGAATGATGATGATGACTTTGACATTGCATGAAGAGTTGAGTCAAACAGTATGTATAATGTACAAAAAAATTTAAGATGATTTGTTAATTGGTTTAAATTTTATTCAGTTTGTTTATCCCATGGAGCTATTTTTTGCAATGTAGAAAATAATAATGATACAGCACTTTTGCGGGTACCACATGAAAGAAGAAGGCCAATATTTTCATCATTTTTAATAAAAAAGCAACAAAAGTTATTTTTACCGTTGCCGTATTTTAATAAATAAAGTCATTTTTGGCTTATGGGCCATTCCACGAACATACGCCTGTTTTGGATTATTTCGACAACGAATATTTTACTGTGCAAAATAAGAAGAACGAAAGTAAATTGCAAATTACATTGTTGTTTATTGGAATAATTATTAGCGACATTTACTTTCGTACTTCTTATGTTGCACAGTAAAATATTCGTTGTCGAATAATCCAAAACAGGCGTATGTTCGTGGAATGGCCCATATAAATAATTTGAATAATATTGTTAATATTAACTGTAAACTAAATCCACTTTGTTATTTGTAAAGCTGATATTTTTACACAAATTATCACGAAAACAAATTCGCCTAGATCAATTAAGGTCAAAGTTAAGCACTTTTTTTATTTATATCGCAGCTATTTTGTTTATAACAGTTAAGCAACCTAACTAGCGCCATTTTTAAGTTCAAGGTATATAGTTTTTGTGTTAATATTTGAGTAAACTTTCAGCTTCAACTGAGTGGTTAATAAAGCATTAAAAATGACGTCTTAACGAAATCGGCTCAGGGTCGGTGGATTGGGCTTACTAAAATCCGTGCACTCAAAACATTAATTTCAATTTTCAAACATATGCAACGATTAATATCTCCGGAGCTTTTTGATGGATTTTGTTCATTATCTTTTTAATTTTGTATGTACTCGAAATCTTGTAGAGGGCGCTATGTACACATATCTCTACCTAACAATACAAAACGTTAGGGGGAACCCCCTTAGCACCCAGGGATATGAAAAATAGATTACGTCCGATTCTCAGACCTACCGCATATACATTTATATAATTTCATAAAAATCGGTCAAGCCGTGTCGAAAAAGTATGGCAACTAACACTGTGTATTAAGTATAATATATTGATAATATTTATTAACATAGTATGTACATTAGCTGTAGTGAGTAGGTAAAATAAGAAGTAAAAAATTGTAATATTATTATAATAACCATGTTTCACTAATTGGCAATATCTTTAATACATTTACTTTTGATTGAGACTGGCTGAATGACTATAGTCCAAGCAAAAAAAAACACTGTGACGGGAGAATTTTATAGATGTAAATATATAGATGGCCATTAAAAAATAGAGGTTGGTGATAGAGGGGTAAACATTGGCGGTTGTATGTATTTTTCCATGCTACATCATATAAAATTAAGGTAGATAATGATGTCCAAAAATTAACAAAAAAAAATGTCAGGGGTGGCATCCCCCTTATAAATTCTGAATATGAAAAATATATTAAAACCTATTCTCAGTCCTACAGGATATACGTGTAAAATTTCATAAAAATCGGACAAGTATTAAAGGAGGAGTACGGTAACTAACACTGTTACAGGAGAATTTTACGTATATAGAAGTCACTGTGAATTAAATAAAAAAGTGGATATCTTTGACTATAATCAACCTAGGCAAAAAGTCTTTTTCTTTAATTTGTTAAAAAATACCAGATTTTCAAATACCGAAATAGATTTATTCCATAGTCAATAGTAACAAAATTATTCAAATTTTTTATAAGCCAAAAATGACTCTACTTTAGTAAAATGTTTTCGGAATGGTAAAAATGACTTTTTATTGATTTTTGTTAATACTTTGAAAATGTAAGTATTCTTCTTTTATGTGGTTTGCACAAAATTGATGTACATTATTATTTTCTGAGCAATATCATTGCAAAAAATCTGTTTGAGATAAACAAATTGAATAAAATTTAAACTAATTAACGAATCGTCTTGAAATTTTTTGTGTATCATAAGAACTGTTTGACTCTACTTTTCATGCAATATAAAAGTCTTAAGTTCAAGTTCATTTTCGCAAAACTTATAGCAAATTTTTGATTTTCAAAATTTTAGTTTTACTTAGCAATTTCCGAAGCAACAAATGATCCGACCAGAATTCAAAAAATGTCATTTTGAACCTTTGCTCATCTACTAAAAGATGAATGTCCCAAATAAGATATTTAGTTACCCTATTTTTACCTAACGAAAAAACTGCAATTTTTGACCTTTATTTGTTAATAACTAAAATTCTCGTCCGAACTGTGACGGGCATTTGTGTATTTATAATGTATTAGGTATATAGTAATACCAAAAAACCATTTGTTACCTGGCCGGTCAATAGGGTGGTGCGAAAAAAGTCAGTTGATAATTCCGTATCGCTATAGTACGGAAAAGTTGCGATTGGTACATAATTACAAGAAAAACAAAAAAAGAATTATTCAAATCGGACTTTACCTTCCGATCCCACAACGGACCTAAAGATTATGAAAAAAAATTAAATTTTACCTTTTTTTGAAAAAATTTTATTTATCCTTCGAGTACGTTTTATTTATCGCTATAGTAAAATTAATCTACACTTTGCATGGTTAAGTACTAAAAAAAAATTGTTTTACGCATTTAACGGATATTTTCCGATCCCGCAAGGTCAATCAAAATCTAAAAAAATTTGAAATTTTTGATGATTTTGAAAAATTAAAAAACATTTAGTTATCTTATTTTTTTGTTACATTGTGAAGCTCTTCGCTTGTTTAGATATTGTATGACAACATTTAAACAACCCAGATCTCAAAACGAGGGGGTGGTTGCATTTCTAGCTCCACACGCACCCTTCTCTCCAACCAACCCATGAGTGTGTTTTTTACATTATTTACATATGTACATTTCTCTTTCATCTGTTTGTGTCAAGCTCTCAAACACCAACTTTGCATTGTGATTTCTTGGTAAAATCTGGCAGCATGGACCTTGATTTAAGTGTTGTTCTGATGCATCCATCTCTTGATTGAGGACCACATAAATTAGCATTAGACGATGCTTCCGTAACCAACTGTAGACACCGCTCATCAGCTGGCTTGTGGCAGGGATAGTTTTGTACATTCCAGTCTGACATGTCGCCCGATGTAATACAGGGAGTTATATCTTCATTTGAAACTCTTCGAGGAAGTGGTGGAGAAAATAGTTTTGCAACATTCTAGTCTATTATTTTAGTTTAGTGCTGTGGTTCAAAATTTCAAGTAGTAGGGAGAAAGGAAACACATTAGAGAGCAAGGGCCAAGGATAGTGTTAAAAGCCGGACAGACTAAAGCCAAGGGCAAAAGTATTAGAAATTTCATCCCTCCTACTTTAAATTTTCAAGCACAGGACTACACTGAAATAATAGACTGGAATTTTACAAAACTATCTTCTCCACCAGTTCTTTGAATAGTTTTAAATGAAGATATAACTTCTTGCATTACATCGGGAGACATGCCAGACTGGAATGTACAAAACTATCCCTGCCACATGCAAGCTGACGAGCGGTGTCTAAAGTTGCCCATGGAAGCATCGTCTAATGCTAATGTATGTGGCAATCAACAGATGGATTCATCAGGAAAACATTTATTGTAACCCCCCTTACGATCATCCTGGTTACGCCTATGGTCCATGCTGCCATATTTTACCAAGAAATCACAATATAAAGTTGATGTTTAAGAGCTGGACACAAACAGATGAAAAAGAAATGTACATAAATATGTAAATAATGTAACAAACACACTTATTGGATGGTTGGAGAGAGGGGTGCGTGTGGAGCTATAACTGCAACCACCCCCTCGTTTTGAGTTCTGGGTTGTTTAAATATTGTCATACAATATCTAAACAAGTGAATAGCTTCACAATGTAACAGAAAAATGAGATAACTAAATGTTTTTTTAATTTACCAAAATCATCAAAAATTTCAAATTTTTATAGATTTTGATTGACCTTGCGGGATCGGAAAATATTCGTTAAGTAAATCTATTTTTTACTCTACCATTCAAACTGTAAATAAATTTTACTATAGCAAAAAATAAAACGTACACGAAGGATGAATAATTTTTTTTTGAAAAATGGTAAATTTTCATTTTTTTCATAATCTTTAGGCCTGTTGCGGGATCGGAAGATAAAGTCCGATTTGAATAATTCTTTTTTTGTTTCTCTTGTAATTACCAATCGCAACTTTTCCGCACTATAGCGACACAGAATTATCAACTTGACTTTTCTCGCCCCACCCTACTGGTCAAGTGTCCCGGCAAAAGCCTTATTTCTCTGGACTATTAAGCAAAATATGTATCGTTCTTGCTACTTGTGCACATATTTAAACGCAAATTTCGTCTATACTCCAGAAAATTATTTTCAGATTTAGAATACAAATTAACTATATATTTCTATGTATTCGTAGATTTCAAGGACAACCAGTTCCAGATAAATTTAGTTTTCATTGTTATATTGATTGCATTAGAGTTCTGTAAATAATTACTTATAATGTAATATTACTATACTACATGCAAAATTAAGATGCACTAGAAGTAAACAAACCAAGAGACATTAAATGTTACAGAGAGCACCCCTGAATCACAATTGACAATGTAAATCCATTATAAATCCCAAATGATGATTTACAAAGCTTATACATTGTAAATCATGATTTAGGAGTGCTCCTTGTAACAGTTAACATGTCTTGGTTAATTTACTTTTAGTGCATCTTGAATGTGATTTTAGTATAATTATTTAGATATTATTATCTTTCAATGAGTTCATTGCCTATTATTGATTAAGCAGATTCGTGACACACAAAAATATACTGCGAGGCATAAGATAGGGATATAGAAAATTATGCTCATTTTCATAATTGATTTTTTCGTGAACAGTTTAACGGATGCCTCTATTTTTTTTTAATATTTTAGAATTTTTTAGTATTTACACAGCTATGCAAAGGTGTACTCAAACTCTCTTTTTTGTACTTATACCGGATGGAGGAAAAGAAATGTTTTTCTTTTGTTTAAGGCACCCTGTAGGGAGGTCGAGGTACAAAATGTGAGTATACTTACATTTTAATCGTATGGTAGTCGTATGTTTTGGGAATATTTTGTTTTTTTAACCACCATGATATCTTTAGAAACAAAGCAAAAATGTAGTTTTATTCTTTTACATGTGTTTTAATGGAAACAATACTAAACTAACAATATAAAGTAACAGCTCTAGTCCAGAAACCGAAGGTTTTCACCTATTTCACCGAAGGTTTTCACGCAATTTTTACAGAATGGATCGATTTTCTTGAAAGTTTGGTATTAAGTAGTGGGTAGTCCAAGGATCAAAATGTATATCATGCCGAAAGGCGCTTTTATCGTGTGGATAATTGCCTCCCTATTTCGGGAGCGGAAATTTTATGATATTTTGACCGCAAAAATTGGTGAAAAGATTGGTGAAAAAATTGGTGAAAAAAATAATTTTTTGGGCTTCTAACTAGTACCTTAAGTTTCAACATTTGACGTTTTAAGATTAACGTTATTCAAAGGTAAATATAAACAATCTCTATTAATTCCGTAAAAGGGCTTACGGATATGACATTTATAACAATGACTTCTGTTTTACTTACTGTTGATTGTACAATAAATTTTTATTAAGAGCACACGTTTCTTTTCGCGTATTGCCTTAAAATATGTCTTATTTTTAAAAGCCACCTCCATTCCATGACACTAATGTCAACTGTCTGTTTCATTGTTTCGTAAGCTCAAAGAGGGCAAATCTAACACTGTTGGCATAGTTATATAAAATATGTTTTCTTATGAAAAATAAAATCTTTCGATTTTGAATACTTCACGCACAGTTTCATACAATATTTTATCTACGATAAACAAATAAAAAAGCTGTAACTCTGCGTCACTGGAATTCATTTCTCTTCTACAATTTTTAGAACTTTGACATTTAAAAATTCTAACTACTTTCAAACCACAAAATTGTCAAAACTTTTGTTGTAATTCATTGCTCATATTGCAATCACCATGACAACGCGGAAGTTAAGGATTGTCACCATGACAACGCGAAAGTTAAAAACAGTGCCAAAAAGTAAATCCCATTTAATAGTTATTTTCCTAAAAAGTGCAGATAGTCATACTTTTCCGCACGCAACTGCAGTTTGCCGAACGAAGCGAAGCGGGAGTTCGGCAAGCAGTCGAGTGCGGAAAAGAGACTTTCTGCAAGCGTTAGGAACAATATTTTTTCTACGAGTCTTTAAAAAATGACCAAATCTTAATCAATTAATTTAATTAATATGAAAATACATACACAAATTAATTCTTTGACAAGGTGGTCAAAACCAAACTTTCAGCATAATTGGTTAGCATGACGGCGATCTTGGTTTCCATGACGACGCGCGACGATTCAAAACCACTGCTATTGTCTACTGATTTGACTTTCGAATATTATGTCAAAATAATTTTATTTCATCGAATTAGAGCGCTAATTTCATTAAAACATGAACACAATAAGATAAATTGGAAATAAATAAGTAAATAATATCTAAATATTAGTTTATGGCATGTGTTATATTTACTTTAAGGCCATATTAACATATCTACATTAACACGCGTGCGGAAAAGTAAAACGCGTGCGGAAAAGTATAACGCGTGCGGAAAAATAACACGCGTGCGGAAAAGTAAAACTTTCTAAAATAAAACGCGCGCGCGAAAGTAGACATTTTTGCACGCTCGTAGAAAAAATACATTGTTACTTCAAGTACACTTTAAATCCTTCACGCACTGCTATCTATAATGACAGTTTTCACAAACTAAAAACTTATACATGATAATATGACATAAAGTAGACAAAAGATGTTATTGAATTGAATCTTCGTAATTGTATATTCACCTTATAGTCCGTTCTTTAACGGTAAAATATTGCAAAATCTCTAAATTTTAAGGAACCGCCTGGATTGACATGAAATTTGGCATACACAACACATAGCTAACAAGTCAAAGAAAAAAAGTGATGTGCCGATATGTGCTTTTGCCCTGGGGGTGGTTTTCACCCCCTCTTGGGGGTGAAAAAATATTTGTCCAAAGAAAGTCAGGAAATGGATAAACTGGCTAATTTTAAGCAACTTTTGTTCTATAGAGTTTTTTCACTAAGTCAATACTTTTCGAGTTATTCGGCAGTGAATATGTTCATTTTTTCAACCAAATAACCACGCTTTTAGACGGTTTTTCGCAAATAACTCAAATAGTAAGTATTTTGTCGAAAAAACATTTTTAGCAAAAATATAGCCTGTAAAATTTTTTAAAAAATGGTGTGAAGTATCACGTTTCTACACCTAGTAGAAGCAGAGTTATAGCTAATGAAAAATAGGTTCACATTCGTCAAATTCCAAATGGAATAGGTTAACTTGAAATAACCAAAAATGAAGCACATTTCGGGGAAAACTCATTACAACTTATTTAAAGTGTTTAAAAAAAGCTTCGTTAGTTAGTCCCTTTTGGTTTTGGTAAAATAATCGAGAAAATCACCCCCTAATTAGTATCTTAAATGAACTTAATCGTTACGACATCACAAGTTTCTTGACTTGTGTATATATTGTTTATATGATCTGTAAGTTTCATCGATTCAAAGTCCTTATTATTGAAAGGGCTGTACTTAAAAGGGGTTGAACGAGTCACTGATCACGAATGTATGCAAATTTAGAAACACAAAATCTAAATCAATTTTTGTCTAACAGAAAAACAAAAAAATACATGATATTCAGAAAAGCAAATCTGACTTTTTTTTGTTTTTCGAGATTTTTGGTATCTCTAACAATTTTTAAGTTATTTTGAAAAAAAGCATATTTATCAAAATTTAAATTTTTAAAAATTTTATTTTGATACCAAATTTTTTCAAAAGTAAGCACTTTGAATCGATGAAACTTACAGATCATATAAACACAACATAAGTAAAATAATTTGTGGAGCGGTAACGATTAACTTCATTTAAGTTGCTAATTAGGGGGTGGTCTTCCCGATTTTTTTTTTGCAAAAACAAATGGGACCAACTTTATTTTGAGCGTAACTTGCTTAAAATTAATGCTAGAAATTTTTTGTAAAAACAGAAATAAAGCTCTTTTTAAACTCTTTAAAAAAGGTATAATGGGTTTTCCCCAAAAAATGCTTAATTTTATGGATATTTCACGTCGAAATACTCTATTTGAAATTTGGTGAATATGAATTTATTTTTCATTTTCTATAACTCTGGTTCTACGACATCCAGAGACCTAACGCGTACACCATTTTTTTTAACTTTTTTATAAGCTATATTTTTGCTTAGAACGTTTTTTCGACAAAATACTTACTTTTTGAGTTATTTGCGAAAAATGAACATATTCACTCGCAAATAACTCGAAAAGTGTTGACTTGGCGAAAAAGCTCTATAGAACAAAAGTTACTTAAAATTAGTCAGTTTATTTATTTCCGGACTTATTTTGGACGTATATTTTTTACCCCCAAAAGGGGGTGAAAGTCACCCCCAGGGCAAAAGGACACATCGGCACAATATCACTTTTTTTCTTTGACATGTAAGCTATGCCTATGCCAAATTTTATGTCAATCCAAGCGGTTCTTTAAAATTTAGAGCAAAAACCGTGAAAGAATGGACTATTATTTTGTTCCCATAAATCAGATTGTCAGATTTTTCTTAGAGAAGAGAATTATGTTGGTGTCAGCTCATAATACATACAAGTTTAGGATATTACTTATTTACCTACACACTTTTTTTATAAAATATGCATACTATTGTGTATGTTTATTTTACTTTTTAAATATCGTTTATTAGACAAGTCGAAAACGGCGGATTCGTTGAGAAAAACATTCCCATGAGATTTTTTTGCATAATCACATTCGTGAGACATCCCAGAATAGGGTTCAAGAAGTCGCCCACGTGAAAATTGGTACAATTTTTTTTAACAATTTTTTCAACGAAAACTTTTCGTTTATAAAGTCGCGAAGTCTGTCAATTCGTGCGTAGCCGTTCCTTCAATACTTATAGTCGATTTACCGATGGATTCTTATGTAGTTTTGTATTCTAAATCCAAATCTGAAAACGGTATTTCGATATCTCTAACCATCTTCGAGATAACCGACCTCAAAGTGTGACGTCAAAATCCTTTTATTTTCTGCCGACACCCTAAACGTCATCTGAAATCATTGCTAGTAAGTAGGCTAGTTTTAATCTGAATTTGTTAAGCAAAGCATAGGTTATTTACATTTAAGTTTGACACTTCGTGAATGTCAAACTAAATTTTAAATTAGCTATTAATAAAATATAAATGACATTTTATAGTGAATTTAAATATTATATAGAGTACCGAAAAAGTTAATGAGCTGTAAACACGTAGTGTCTCGGCTCTTGATATTTTGTCTATTACCAGTTAAACTACCAGTTTTTAATTATAGTTAAAGTGATCAAACTAACTTTAAACTGTAAGTTTTATACTACATACATTATTTAATCGTATATTTGCGTATTTAAACCAGTTTTGTTAGTTTATATTCCTGTATACTACACCAGTTATTGTAAATAGACACAGGTTTATGGATTATAAACAATTTACCAGTTTCGTTTTTTTGCGGGAAACGAAAGTAATTAGTTTCGGTAGTACCGTAAATAAATTATCAATATGTCATCAGATGTTACTATACAGGATGTCCCAGCGAATAAATCTTATTCTACCGCAGCTTCACAGCAAAATTTCTTCCCAGGAAAAGAAAACGCAATACTTTTTAGCGCTATTAATAATACACCACTGCAAGATTATCTTATTTCTTTAGGTAATTTAATAAATCCCAAAAATATCTTATTCTCGTCTCGCCTATCTAATAATCGAATATGCATGTATTTAAGTAGCAAGCAAGCTGTTGAGGATTTTATGACAAACTATGGTTCTATACAGGTAAATGGAGAAACAGTCAGGGCCAGAAGGCTCATAACGCCTGCAGAAAGAATAGTACTATCAAATGTTTGTCCAAGTATCCCACACGAAGTAATCATCCAAGAATTAAAACATCTCGGCCTAAATTTAGTTTCTCCAATCACTTTCCTAAAGATCAGTGCCTCTCTTCCAGAATATAGCCATATAAAAAGTTTTAGAAGGCAAGTGTTTATTAGTCCGCATAACACGACGATCCCAGATTCAATTCTTCTGAATTATGATAATACTAATTATAGAATATTCATTTCGCAGGATAGTATGACATGCTATATCTGTAAACAAATAAATCACATTGCTAATAACTGTCCAAGCAATAAAAATTCTTCTTCTCAGCCTTCAGGACCCTTAACTGCCCCTACTGTTCAATCTTCTGACTCTCCTACCAATGCTGGTAATCAAGTAGACCAAACTTCTAATAATGATCAAAATAAAAATACCGAGATATTTCCACAAGTATCCATACCAAACACCTCTAACTCTACATCAGTGGAAATTATACAGCCCGTTTCTGAAGCAACCCAAGATTTAAAAACTAACGAAAATACTCTACTGGAATCTTCTGCTACAGCCGAAAATATAAAGATAATTTCACAGACTTCACTAGCGATCACGAAAGAATCACCCTGTCCCTCCACCAAACGAACCATAGAGGAAACATTATCTCCACCTGTTGAAAATGTCGTTGATAATCAAACATTTCTTCTTCCTGCTCAGCCTCATAAAACAAAAACTCAAAAGAATAAAAAACCTAAACGCTCATTACCTATCTCCGAATCACTTGAATCATATCTAAGTAAACAATCAACACCGTCCATTTTAAGCTATGACCAATTAATGATGCTTATTGAAAATATTCAAGGCAGCCAATCTCCTATCGAAATTGTTAAAGAATTCACATCTGATTTCCTTGGTCTCGTAAATTTGCTTACCGTCTCTTATCAATATATTCCAGACAGAGACACAAAATATCGTTTTACAAGGCTAAAAACCCTACTGCTACGTTTTCTCGATGAAGAAGCTACTACTGAGAGTGAACTCTCTTCAACTGAAACATAACATTCAACTCAATTTTACAGTGGAATGTTGATGGGCTTTTCCATCGCTTACCAATGCTCAATATCATTCAATCAGAACACTGTCCCGAAATAATATGTCTACAGGAAACTAATCCTGTATCTTCTAACCCATATTCGCAAATACATTTTACATGCTTTCGTAAAGACCGAACTAACACAGCTCGCGCAAGTGAGGGAGTTGCAATTTTAGTACCACTTATTTCGACTTTCCCGCAGTCGTTGGAGTTTCACTTATCTCAACAAAATGGTAGAATAGTCAACTTCATTTGGACCCTTGGAAATGAAGATGCAGACTCAAGTGCGCGTAGTGCAGTGACTGGTGCGGATTCAAAAACGGTATTACAATATGCCCCTAATGACTTGAAAGTGTTGTTAAAACAATATGTGTTAAATGACTGGCTCGATGAATGGCAAAACTCAAATTTAAAACTTAGACCAATTAAAGACACAGTAAAAAGAGTCAAAACAGTTTATAAAAGTTGTTATGAGCAAGCAGTTTTCAACCGCCTACGACTAGGCAACCGCCTACGACTATTTGTTCTCAAGATCTGAACCACCTATTTGTGAATCGTGTAACATACAAGTAACTGTCAAACATTGAATGCCAAAAATATACACAAGAACGTATTGATTTTAATATCGTATCAAATATGTCTGTTCTGGGTGCCAATAATAAAGAACCAAAAATTTAATTGACTTTTTAAAAACAGTTGGTGTATTCAATAAAATATAACAAGTTTTTGTAGATAATGCATGTAACCTTACCATTGTACTATACTTATATTTTACCACATTTTTGTTTAACCTATGTATTGTTCCGTTGCTAATAACCATTAGGTGGATGCGACTTTTTCTTAATAAAAAAAAATATTATATAAAATAAATTAGATGTTTAAAAATACAATTTGAGTATATTTTAAAAGCAATGATGTATTAAGTACTTTAAAAAGGTTTGTACGAATGTACGACCTCCCCTTTAACACTAGAAGCACCAGAGCGGTCATTTTGACTGCTTTCTATTTTTGACACTGTTTTACTCATTCACAGTTATTTTAGAAACTTGATAATTTATGACTTTTCCTAGATCTATTTGAAGATTATAATTTTTCTTTTGAATTTTCTGATTTGTGGTACTTGGAATACACAGGGAATTAGAAATAAAATCGAAGATGTTATCGAAGAAATGAAGAAACACAAAATGGACTTTGCTGTTCTCTCTGAAACAAAGAAAAAAGGACAAGGAACTCAAAATCTGGATAGATATATTCATATACATACGGGAGTTAATAAGGAAGAACATGCCAAAAGAGGAGTATCAATACTTATATTGAAGAAATACAAAAAGAACATATCGAACTGGCAAGCAATAAATGAAAGAATCATAAAGGTCAACCTCAACCTGAAAGGATCAAAAATGACAATAATAGGCACATACGGCCCGAATGATGATGCACGTGTAGAAGAAAAAAGAAAATATTATGAAGTCTTAGATGAAACTATTTCTCAAATAGGTCAAACAAGGGAAACTATTATACTAGGTGACCTAAATGCAAGAACTGGTAGAAGAATAAACGATGAAATAATAGGACCATATGGAGAAAACACTACAAACGACACTGGCAATAACTTAATAGAAATGTGTAGACACAATTCACTAAGGATCATGAATGGGTATTTCAAATATAAGGCAATACATACATATACATGGACTCAGCCTACAAGAAACTTGAGATCAGTAATTGATTACCTAATAATGAAACAAAAATCTAAAATAAAAGTGCATGACGTAAGAGTGTTTCGAGGAGCCGAATGTGGAAGTGACCACTACTTAGTAAAAGCCAAAATGATACTACCTCTAAGCGGAAATTGTAAACACCAACAAAATCAAAACATAAACGAAAATCACTCAGTAGAAGTTAAACAACTGCAGTACAATCTAACAAGTTTAGACAACGATAGTACTAGAGAATTGTATAAAAAAAGATTAGAGCAACAACTACCACAGGAATTCAAACATAAAACAACAGAAGAGCTACATAGAATAATAAAAAAAGGAATACATCAAGCCGCCAAAGAAGCCTTAGGTATACGAGAAAATAAACCCAGAAAGACAAATAATTGGTGGAATGATGAACTACAGGAAATGAAAGAACAAAAGCAAAAATTATATCACAGATGGCTGGGAACAAAAGATCAAGAACATAAAAGAGAATATAGAGAAATGGTAAATAATTTTAAATCAACGGTAATAGAGTCAAAAAATCAAAGCTGGGAAAGAAAATGTCAGGAATTAGATACGTACATCGGCGGCCGCAAATCAAGAGAATCCTGGAGGTTTATAAAAAACATCAGATCCAACAAAACAGAACAAATAGCCATACACTCCATAGAACCTGAAAAATGGGAAAAACACTATAAAACACTGTTAGTAGAAGAAAGACCGGAATACAAAAACATATAACAACATGAAGTCCTGATTCAAGGGGAGCCATTAGCAATCAACGTAGAAGACACTAAAAAAGCTGTATCACTGCTGAAAAATGGACGTGCTCCTGGTCCAGAGGGGATATATGCAGAGTTAATAAAAAATGGAACCAACAAACTATTCGAGATTCTAACAGAAGTTTTCAATAGGCACTTGCATGGAGAACCAGTGCCACAAAGTTGGAAAGAAGGATGGATTACATCTATCCATAAGAAAGGAAATAAGGAAGATTGCAATAACTATCGGGGTATAACTGTTACGAGTACGCTTAGCAGATTATGTGGAAGAATTATAAAAGAACGCATATGCGAAGAATACCGCCCTTTTGAGTCAGAAGAACAAAACGGATTCAGAGCAGGACGATCCACAATAGATAGTATTTTCTGCTTATCCCAAATACTTGAGAAAAGAACACTGAGATCTCGAGAAGTGCATTTACTCTTAGTCGATTTAACAAAAGCATATGACACCGTGCCTGTTGCGAAGTTGTGGAAAGTATTGGAGAAAACCAGTATCAGCGTTACACTAATCGATGCTATTAAAGAGCTTTATAAGAACACAATAGCAAAAGTTAAAATAGGAAAAGAGGTGTCTAATGGTTTTCAGGTAACAAAAGGACTGAAGCAAGGTTGTTGTTTGTCTCCCATACTGTTCAACATATATATCGATGAAGCACTCAGGCACTGGAAGAAGAAGTGTAAAGGGATGGGGCTATCTATTGGGGATGAAACGTTATATACGTTGCACTATGCAGATGACCAGGTAGTTATTGCCCAAGACAAAGAAGACCTGGCGTATATGGCTAGAAAACTAATGGAAGAGTACAAAAAATGGAGCCTCGAAGTAAATGTCCAAAAAACACAATATCTTTGCGTAGGAGGAGAAAATAATACAGATGACCTCGACTTAGAAGATGAAACTATTAAGAAATGTGACCAATGTACATATTTGGGGGTAAAACTGACAAAGACAGGACGAAGTGATGAAACCATAAAAGACAGAATAACCAAAGGAAAACAAGTTATAGGTGCGTTGAATTCAGTATTATGGCAAAAAATATAAGACCGGAAACGAAAAAACGAATATATAATACCATATTAAAACCAGTAATCGTCTATGGCTCAGAAGTGTGGCAGTTATCACAAAAACTTAAAGGTAACCTATTGGCAGTTGAAATGGATTTTTGGAGGAGAGCAGCGGGAAAGTCTAGATTAGAACATGTGAAAAATGAGGACATCAGGAGACAAATGAAAGTAAAAAGATCAATTACAGAAGACATCGAAAAACAACAACTAATATGGTACGGACATGTTAGACGTATGGGGGAAGAAAGACTACCCAAAAAGATATTAGAATGGGTACCACCAGAGAAAAGAAAACGAGGACGACCACCAACAACATGGATCCAAGGAATCTCAAAAGCAATGTCAGCAAGAAATCTATCTGAAGAAGACTGGCAGAATAGACAGGCGTGGCGAACGGGAACTCAAAGGCGTATTACGCTGTGAACGGGATATATCTATATATATATATATATATATATATATATATATATATATATATATATATATATATATATATATAATTTTTCTTTTACAGCTACTTAGCGGAATTACTTTTTAAGATATGCTAATGTCTACGTAGAAGCAACAAAGCAGTCATTTGACTGCTTTCTCTTTTTGACCCTCTATATCACTCATTCATATTTATTTTACAAAATTTATAATTTGGGACTTTAATATTTATTTGAGGATTATAATTTCCCTTTACAGGTACTTTTACAGTATAATTACATTTTGAATATAGTTGATGTCTACCTAGAAAAATGGGGTAGTAATGACAAGGTATTCTACTTTTTGTTCTACTTTTCTGAGAAGTTTTTACTTATTATATATATATATATATAAAATGCATCGAAAACATGTGTTATTAGGTAATTTGAGTATACTCTTTGCAAGTGCGTGCTCAATAGGTATTTTGATTTTTCATTGTGATCTTTCTCTTTTCTGATGTTATCATGTCTCCTCGATATTCGACTGAGCAATAACTATCGGAGTGGTTACAGAATTTGTCAGATAATGAATCTGAAGTAAAGTTATGTGATGAACATGTATCCAATAATGAAGATGACGAGTATGTGCCTGATAAAGTTGATCAAGGACATTCATCGGGTACCGATTCTGAAGATGAAGTTGAGATTGAGGAGATGCTCAGTACTTCTGCTTCAACTTCAAATGCAGACTCCAATACCTCTTCAAGAATTATTACCAACCGGGTAAAAGGAATTCGCGGAAGCAGTTTAGAGAATTCCTCCATCGTCACCATAGGATGGGAGTTACTTTACAATAGCGCTAGTACACCAGGTTAACAACTATATTATTAGTAGCTTCACTAGCTTCTATTTATATATTCACTTCTTCTTCTTCTTAAGGTGCCTATCCGTTCCGGATGTTGGCGATCAGCTTGGCTATCCTAACTTTGCTTGCTGCTATTCTGAATAGTCCGGTTGTCGATGTATTAAACCACTTTCTCAGGTCTTGAAGCCAGGCTATTCTTCTTCTCCCTGGTCCTCTCTTTCCAAATACCTTGCCTTGAAGAATGAGTTGCAACAAGCCATATCTCTGTTCATTCCTCATAACATGGCCAATATATTCTAGTTTGCGCTCTTTGATTGTGTTAATAATCTCGCATTCCTTGCCTATTCTACGTAGAACCTTAACATTAGTCACACGATCCACCCACGAAATTCTCAAAATGCGCCTGTAACACCACATCTCGAATGCCTCAAGCTTTCTCAAAGAAGCCTCGGAAAGTGTCCAGGCCTCTACTCCGTATAATAACCTAGAAAATACATAGCATCTGATGATAGAGATTTTGGTAGCAAGAGGTAAATCGTGGCTTCTGAAAACAGACTTCATCATTGTGAACGCTGATCTCGCTTTTCCTATGCGTTGTTTTATTTCACTTGAGTGGTCCCACTGACTGTTTATGTTAGTACCAAGGTATGTGTAGCTGTCGACCCTGTCAATTAATTGTTGGTTAACCAAAAGCTGTGTATTTAATATTTCGCGCTTACTGACTACCATATATTCACTTAGGTATATAATATTTTTGAGCATATTCTTCTTTTTGATGTGCCTATCCGTGACGAATGTTGGCGAACATCATGGCAATTTTTACCTTATGCGCAGGATGTTCTTCTTCCTGGGCCCCGTTTTCCAAATATTTTTTCTAGAAGGGTATATCTGGATTCATTTCGCATAGTGTGTCCGAAGTATTGTAACTTTCGAGATTTGATGGTGGTCAGTACCTCTCGGTTCTTCTTCATTCTTCTGAGGACCTCCTCATTTGTGACTCGGCCAGTCCACGTGATTTTAAGTATTCTCCGATATTGCCACATTTGGAATGCTTCCAATTTTTTGCACATATCTTTGTTCAAGGTCCACGATCCAACACCACAAAAAACAACAGAGAAGACGTAGCAGGTGAAAGTGAAAAACATGTGAAATTTGTCATATACATATGTAAATAAAATTTGTGTGAGTCTTGTACAAGCAAAATTGAAAAATTTTGACACTGCATAAATTCTGCTTAAATAATTAAATAATTTATTTAAATTAATTAAATACGTCTTTTATTATTAGTTATTAACTCAATATAGGTTTTTATCAAGTAAAAAAGAATTCAAAAACGGCTGGCAATATAAAATTCTAATACCCGTCATTTTGACCGCTGCGGTGCTTCTAGGTATGCAAAAATGCTGGTGCTTCTAGTGGTAATGATAAATAGACTGTTCCATTTCCATCTATTGTTGACAATTCAAAACACTTTACTACACTTCATCAGTAAAAGCAACTTTAATGATCTTGATGTATTTCAAAATATTTTTGAAAATTGTTATTATGAAATGTTGTTTGAAATAAAAAATTATGTTCTGATTATATGTAACTACACTCTTCTAATGAAAAAAAAATATTTGAACATGTTTCTCAAATTATGGATACCAACATCATTTTCATTTTTAACCCTTGTATTTTTAATTTGACGGAGAAAAGTTATTCTTCTTAAAAAATCTGAATATGAATTTAAATACGTAAATAAACAAAGTTTTCGTTGTGATAATGCTCGCATTTTCAGCTTGTTTTTAATCAAATTGAAAAAATCAATAGTTTCGGCTCGGACAAATTTTTTTAGATTTTTTGAACTATCTTGGACTAAAAAGGTCTCTTATAATTGTTCTCTAAAGTTGATAGTTTTCGAGTTATAAGCAATTTAAAATTGAAAACAAAAAACGAAATATGGCAATTTTCAAGGCTTAATAACTAGGTTAAAACTTATTATTATGAAAGTCAGAAAGTGACTAAATCAAAGTTTAAAGCCCTCCCTACAAGATCCTGAAGAAATTTTTGTCATTATTTTATTACTAGCTAATATTTTTAAGTAATAATAATGAGCACCATGCACGTATTAGGCGGCTGTCAATGGTGAGTGCGAGAGAGATGCCATTCCGGCAGTCCAATAGTGCATCTCACTCGCACTCACATTTACAGCCGCGTCAATACGATCTTACCGCTCATTGTTAATAATTAAAAATAACAGCTTAGTAATAAATTAATGACACAAATTTCTTCAGGATCATGTAGGGGGAGCTTTTAGCTTTGATTTAGTCACTTTATACTTTCATAATAATAATTTTTAACCGAGTTATTAAGTCTAAAATTGGACATTTTCGCGTTTTTCAAAGTTTAATGCCTGGTTGCACCAACAGGTCTTAGGCTTAACACGAGAATAAGATAAGAATTAATATAATAAAATATAATAAGAATGATTTAATATAATAATAGATACATATTGGTATTAAGGTAAGAATCGAAAATTATGGTGCAACGTAAGTTATACTTACGGTAGCCCTATTTATAAGCTGAGCTTAGCTAAGCGGGAGCTTAAGATCTGTTGGTGCAACCAGGCATAAATTGCTTATAACTCGAAAACGATCAACTCAAAAAAATTACAAAAATTGTCTAGAATGGTCCAAGAAACCTAAAACAAATTTGTCCGTACCGAAAATACTAATTTTAGCAACTTGAATAAAAAAAATTGTTAAAAAAGTTTGGAGCACTTTTCGCGTGGGCGACTTCTTGAACTTTATTCTGGGGCCTGGGGTATCTCACGAAAGTGATTATACAAAAAAAAATCATGGGAATATTTTTCCAACGAACCCATCGTTTTCGCTTTGTCTATATAGTATAAATTTCAATGAATGCACCATGCACCTAAAGTTATCAACATCCGTTCGAAGACATAAATTACGGTATGAAGTACCATATCTGAGAACCATAAAAACTAATAGGTAAACATAGTTTTGTTTTGTGAGGATTCACGATCTACCGGTACTTTTAAAAATGCTGATTTTTTTATATTTCCTACATATTGTTTTTTTATCACAATTCCCTCGCGTAGAGTGTTGCATCAGCTTCGCTTCGACCCTGGCGACAAGCGACAACCGATTATTCGAAGTGTGAATAGGAAGTCCGACATCCGATTTAATATACGAATCCGACACACGACAAGTGGGAACGGGCTGAATCAAATAAAAAATTTAAAACAAATAACTCATTATCTAAAAAATATTTTGTTTCAAAAAAGAACAGCAAATTAAAGAATCTTCATTTATTTAATTTTAATTTTACGCTATTTGAAAATACCTATATAAATTCATTTCTGTTGCTTCTACTAGAATTTTAAAATTGACCAAAATTGTCTTTACTCTTCCGAAAAATTTTGTTATTTTGATATACCTATTACACTTTTCCTAATTAGGAACGTGTGACGTATAGCATGTCGTCAGTAACAACACATTGTCATAAAAAGTACCACCGTCTGGTTTCGTTGTTAATAAAGGTATCAGAGAAATTAAAAAATTAAAATATTCACTAAATATGAGACCACAACCAGTGGCGTGGCTGAAAGGCCCGCGGGGCCCGCAAGGCGGAGGGCCCTGACGTTAGGAGGGGCCCCTTAAAGCCTTCAAGCTTAATACTTCTATCTTTAAATTTTGAACCAAAACATATTTTACTAAGAAGCATCAAAATAGGGAATTTGGAAGGAAATAATGAAGCGGGTAATTGACGTAACTCTTACTGTTTTCGGGTGCAATTTAGCGTTTCGTACTTTCGTGGACATGTTTTTAGTTTAGATGAAAGTGAATCCCAAAAAGGTAATTTTTTGTCGGTGGTTCTTTTACTATCTAAATATGATCCTGTTTTAGCTAAATTAATCGATAAAAACAATAACTAAAAAAACACATTACTTGGGCAACCAAATGCAAAACGAAGTTATAAATTTGCTGGCTCAAGAAACTGAAAACGAATTGATTAATTTAAAAAAAATTATTTTTATTCAATAATTGTTGATACCACTCAAGATATTTCGAAAGACGATCAGCTTAATTTTATTTTCTGGTACGTAACTTGCGATGAAAATAATTTTTCTTCTAAAGCAGAAGTTGTTGAAAGTTTTTTGGGATTTATTCGCATGTTAGTCCAAAGTGCAGAAGGTCTTGTAAATGAAATTTTAAAATTTATACAATCAAAGCACCTTTCCGTACACAACCTGAACCTAGTGTTGAAGGATGCCGTTGCTGGTGTACAGGAGTTGGTTTTTTAGGATATAATTAAAAGATTATGTTTTTTTAGTGCAAGTATTAAAAGGATAGGATGTACTATTACTATGTACTACTATTATGACTGGATCCATCGCGTTTGCCAACACTTAAAAGGTTATGTGAAACCCGGTGGTCATCCAGACATGATGCTGTTATGGCTTTACGTCGAGCTTTTCGACAAGTAATGAAATCTTTAACGAAAATTTCATTGCTATCTAAAAAACGTTGAAAAATTATAAGTTAATGCATTATTAGAGCATATGAATAATTTTGAATTTGTCGTTAACATTACTATTTAATCTAAAATACTTAACTTTATTAATATAACATCTACACTTTTGCAATCTGAAAAGGCAGAATTAACGATCGCCCTTCAACTTTTTGAAAAAACTCTTGATAATCTTCTAGAACTGAGAAATTTGTTTTCCGAAACTTTAGCAAAAGCAACAGGAATAGCAGAATAGTGGGGTATTATACCGGAATTTAAAAATAAACGGATAAAATGTATAAAACAATTTTACGATGAGCTCAGCTGCGACGAAAAAATAACTTTAAAAAAAAATTTCTAGTTATTGTTTTCAATGTAAATTTAGATATAATATTGCAACAACTTACTAATAGGTTTGTCGGATTAAGATATAATATATCATATTATGTATAAAAGGTTTTCATGTCTATTCCCAAAAAATCTATTAACACTAACTAATGAAGACTTATTAAACAAAGGCCAAATATTGTCATTTACACATATTTAAGTAATTATACTGTTATTAGTTGTTGTCGTTATGTTTATAATACGGGGGCTCACAAAAATTGTCGCGGGGGGGCCCCGCAATCTTCAGCTACGCCACTGACCTCAACATAATGGTTAAAAGACTTGTTAAACTACAGAACCCTCTATTTGTTTCTTAAGATACCAGGGACATTTACACAACAAAATTTTCACAAAAAATAAGACTACGATACTAACATTTATATCTTGTCCTCCCTACAGGGTGTCTCAAACTTAACATAAGAAAAACATTTTCTTTTCTTCCGCAAGGTATAAGAACAAACAAGAAGTTTGAATAAACCCTTGCACAACTATGCAAATACTAAAAAAAATTCAAAACCAAAAAATAGCGTAATCCTTTAATCTGTTAGCGTTAAAAATAGCGTAATCCCTAACTTATGCCTCGCGGTATATATTTGTAAGATTTGACAATATTAGTGAGAACTTTTTATCAATAGTTTTAGGTTTATAAAGAAAGATATGCAAGATATATATAAATAGATATGTAGTTTTAGATAAGCCAGATATTTGTGTCTACATAGCAGACGATAAGATTTTTCACAGTGTGATTTTTCTAATTCAAAATATTTGACACTACTGTTGATGTGCCTAGAAGTGTACAATTTTAAGAAGTGTTTTGTGAAAAGTGAGGAATGGCCGATCTATCTACCAAAGACGAACTACATTCTTGGATTCAGCGTTCCATAGGTGCCGAAAACTTCACTTATACTGTTGAAAGTACGACCCAAAAAGGAGAAGGTTACATAGGGGAATTATTTTTTGTTAAAGTTGATTTACAACAACCCATTAACGGAAAAGACGTTCTTTATCTGGTTGTAAAAACGAACAAGAAGAATTCTGGATCAGAAAAATGTAACGTAGAATGAAGTAAACACTTCTGTTGTATATAGGTATATTATAAATTTATTAAAAAATTTTAAAATTCATCCACAAGGGAGTGGTTGTACAAAACGTTTTCGGTCAAACTGACCATCCTCAGTGTAAACCTGGAAATAAGTGAACCACTTAGATTGAAATGCAAAAGGGTGAAATTTTGACAGTTAAAAAAGAAAATGTGGTTACTTACGTCCAGTGTACAAGTAATTGAAACTAGCCACTTGAATAGGTGTAAAACCTCAAAATAACATTATTGCTACATTATGAGCTGTATAGTAATCGACAATAAGTCGATGTCTTAAGATTAAAAATGTATCACATGTGGATGTATGTCATCCTTGCTCGGAATTAGCACAAGGTTGTGATCAGGTGAGAGGTTAACAACCAACTGATTAGACAGATTGGTGCCTGAAAATTCATGACAAGATGTCAAAGAAGATAGGTGGATTTCTCAAATGTCAACCGAAAAATTTTTGACAATGTGCATTAATATTTAACTTAATTATTCAATTGTGAATATGCAACTATTAAATTTGTTTGATATGAATTCTAAATTGTAAATAAAGGTTAATAAGCTATAATGATATATTCATTAGTGCACCGTAAACAAAAGCAAAATTCTACTCATATGCTGTGACGTCATAGACTGTTTGTCTACTGTATAGGACTGATAATAATTATATTAATTTGAGCAAAGTTATAATGAATGAATATTATTGAAAATTATATAGAAAATTTTTAAAATTTTTTTTATCAAAATATGATATTTTAATAGAGTAGCAGCTGTAGAATTGGAAGTAATGCCAATAGTGAATGGTCGGTTGCATATGTTTCAGGGAACCAACGAATATAATGAGAAAATACCAATCTATAGATCTGTAATGTGAATTATTGGAGGTATTAAAGGAAATGATATTAAAAAAGGGAAGTGGAATTGAAAAAATGTATGTACATATCTTAATCAAGAAATCTTCTCTAAAAATATTTTGTTATGACTGAATGTAAAGAGTTTGTCCCATATAGAACTATTGAAAATCTAAATTTAGAAAAATTATTAAAAAGGTGATAAGGTAAGTTGCCTATGTTCAGTGGACAAATAAATGAAATATAATTACTGTTTTGAAATTAAATTGTGTGAATTGTTAAATGGATAAAGACTGATATTAAATTAGGAAAACTGCGCTGAAAGAAATGTACATGTTTTGATCAAAGAAGAAAATTAATTTTGATTGTAAGCTCTAAATGTAAAAAGAATATGTCACATATTAAACTATTGAAATTCTAGATTGAATATTGTATTGACCAAAGTTGATATTAAGTAAATTTATTAAATGTTGATAGCTGAGATTTATTTTTTATTTTAATCTAAATGAAAAATAGAGTGAATCAATTAAAATGTTGGAAATTCAACAAAATTTTTGGTTATTGTCTATATTAGAATGTCATATCCGAAAAGATCAAGGGTTCCATGGTGTGATTTTGATATAATGAGAAAATGATTTTGTTAAGTGAAAATAATTAAAGAATGAGATGGAAGAGATAGAGTCTTGACAGGAGCACAGAGTGAAAGAAACTGGAAGTACTAAAAGAATATTTGATTAGGTATAATGTTTGGGTTTTTTGTTTATTTTGGGTTTGTCGTGGTATGTATAGGAAAGAAGGCCAATGTGAAGGTGAATAAAAATATAGAATTATGGAAATAATTGTCTATGAATGGGGGTGAAATCACGGTTAAGAGAAAGTTGACGGTTAACACAGTTTGGACTTGTCCTTGCGTCCCTGACAATCTCTAAATCCTCATATAGGTCTAAACGAAGGGTATTCTTATCTTGGATGTTATGAATCAAAGTCACACCATCTGGGATGTTAAGGTGGTGTTTGTTGACTTTGAGATGGTGAGAGAAAGCTGATGTATTGTCACGTTTAGTGTGCTCTGCTGCTCTAGTAGACAGTGATCTATAGGTTCTTCCTACATAAGAGGCATCACAATCGGAACAAGATAATCTGTAAACACCACTACGATTCATAAAGTTGATTGGATCTTTAGTGTTAGATAATGTTTTGTTGAGAGTGTTATTGACTTTAAATGATATGTGGACATTGTCCGAAGAACAGAGAATGTGTTTGATCTTCTCAGATATGACAGTATTATGAAAAGGTAGGGACCTATAGATTGGTGTGATGACTGGGTTTGAATTGTAAGCTAGTTGCTGAAGACGATTGGATTCTCTTTTCCGGATGAGCTTGTCGATTATATTAGGGTTGTAATCATTGTTGACTGCTATTTGTTTGATTATATTAAGTTCCTTGTTAAATTCAGCTGTAGATAGAGGTAGTGTATGTAGTCTATGGATGAAACTCCTAAAAGCAGAATATTTATGAGACAGTGGGTGGTTGGATGAAGAATGGATAACATGATCAGTTTGAGTAGGCTTGCGGTAAATACCAAAGTTGAACTGGTTGTTGAGTCTGGTAATGGAAAGGTCTAAAAAATTAATGGCATTAGATGATTCTAGTTCCATAGTAAATTTGATATTGGGATGGATTTGATTGATTTTGAATAAAAGGTGATTAGCTGAGTCTTGCTGACCATCCACAAAAACGAGACAATCATCTACGTAACGGAACCAATGTAGAACTTCAGGATTTTTCATGATATAATTGGATTCTAAATGATCCATAAAAACATCAGCTAGAAAGGGGGATAAGCAACTACCCATTGCTAAACCATCTGGTTGTTTATAGAAATTATTGTTAAAAATAAAGAAATCTTGTGATAGACAAATTTGTAGAATATCTATTATCGAAGAAATGATATGGGGTTGAATAACCTTATTGATTAGGAGAGTTTTTACCAGACTAATTGTTTCATTTTTGGGTACTGAAGTAAATAGGTTGCTAACATCAAAAGAAAGCATAGTAATGTTTGGATTCAGATTGATGAGTTGAAGTTTTTCAACCAATTGGTAAGTGTTAGAAACTGAAAATTGAGGAGTGAAGTTAATTAAGTTTTTTATTGTTTTTAATAGAAATTTAGATAAGATAGAAACTGGAGTATTAATGAAGCTAACAACGGGGCGTATAGGCATGTCAACTTTGTGTATTTTTGGCAAACCATACAACCTTGGAACTAAAGGGTTGCTAGGAATTTTGCTGTATGGAGCATCAAATTCAGTGAAAAAATCAGAAAATTGTTTGATGTTGTCTTTAAGTTTAGTGATAAATCTTTTTGTAGGATCTACTGTTATAGAAGTAAAATGGTTGCTCTCTAAGAAAGATGTGACTTTGTTGTTATATAAGTCACGTTCAAGGATGACAAGACAGTTACCTTTGTCTGCTTTACTGAAAATTAATTGATGGTTTGTAATTTTTTGTTTAATTGATTTTAATGACTTAAGAAAAGAGTTGGCTTTTTTGGAAGAAAGACTATGTGAGAAAGAAGAGTTATTGGAAGAATCAATTTTAGTTTTGAATTTGTTGAGAAAGCGGTAACAAGAGTTTCTGATAGATGTTCTGTCTGAAAGGGTTACGGAGAGATTTTCGATAACTATGTCTGTCTCGATAGAAAGGTTCTCTATATCTTTGATTGAAAAATCTTTGGGGACTGAGTGTTTAAGACCGTAGTTGAGCAATTGTATTTCGTCTTTGGAAAAATTAATGTTGGTGAGGTTCTTTATACGGGGATGGAATTTGAAATCTGAAAACTTTCTGACATCTCTGACATCTGAAGCTTGATCGAGCAAAGTTTTGGCTTGAATAAGTTTAATTAATTTGTTATTAACTCTATTAAATTTAATTGAATTAGAAATCTCCACCTTATCCTGAACATCTGACATAAAGTTATTAATATTGATAAAACCTATTATTTCGAGCAAAGAATCATACATTACCTTAAGTTGACAGTTGAGGTAGTTTAATTTTCCATAGTGGTTACATATCTCCTTCTTCATTAATTTAACTTGTAGTGAGCTCCTGATGTTTGGAGGTACATTTTTTGATGTTTTTACTCTGCAAAAATTTGGAATGACTTTGTGATTAAGGCATTGAGATATGAACCATATATCCAATTTAGTGTTGTTCCTCTTTGTAGCTAGCCGCAAGTACTTAAGAGCCAAGTTGACCATATCGTCATTAAATAAAACATTAAAAGGGTAAACCCTGTAGTTGGCTGTATACCTTTGTTAAGACAACGTAGAATGAAGTAAACACTTCTGTTGTATATAGGTATATTATAAATTTATTAAAAAATTTTAAAATTCATCCACAAGGGAGTGGTTGTACAAAACGTTTTCGGTCAAACTGACCATCCTCAGTGTAAACCTGGAAATAAGTGAACCACTTAGATTGAAATGCAAAAGGGTGAAATTTTGACAGTTAAAAAAGAAAATGTGGTTACTTACGTCCAGTGTACAAGTAATTGAAACTAGCCACTTGAATAGGTGTAAAACCTCAAAATAACATTATTGCTACATTATGAGCTGTATAGTAATCGACAATAAGTCGATGTCTTAAGATTAAAAATGTATCACATGTGGATGTATGTCATCCTTGCTCGGAATTAGCACAAGGTTGTGATCAGGTGAGAGGTTAACAACCAACTGATTAGACAGATTGGTGCCTGAAAATTCATGACAAGATGTCAAAGAAGATAGGTGGATTTCTCAAATGTCAACCGAAAAATTTTTGACAATGTGCATTAATATTTAACTTAATTATTCAATTGTGAATATGCAACTATTAAATTTGTTTGATATGAATTCTAAATTGTAAATAAAGGTTAATAAGCTATAATGATATATTCATTAGTGCACCGTAAACAAAAGCAAAATTCTACTCATATGCTGTGACGTCATAGACTGTTTGTCTACTGTATAGGACTGATAATAATTATATTAATTTGAGCAAAGTTATAATGAATGAATATTATTGAAAATTATATAGAAAATTTTTAAAATTTTTTTTATCAAAATATGATATTTTAATAGAGTAGCAGCTGTAGAATTGGAAGTAATGCCAATAGTGAATGGTCGGTTGCATATGTTTCAGGGAACCAACGAATATAATGAGAAAATACCAATCTATAGATCTGTAATGTGAATTATTGGAGGTATTAAAGGAAATGATATTAAAAAAGGGAAGTGGAATTGAAAAAATGTATGTACATATCTTAATCAAGAAATCTTCTCTAAAAATATTTTGTTATGACTGAATGTAAAGAGTTTGTCCCATATAGAACTATTGAAAATCTAAATTTAGAAAAATTATTAAAAAGGTGATAAGGTAAGTTGCCTATGTTCAGTGGACAAATAAATGAAATATAATTACTGTTTTGAAATTAAATTGTGTGAATTGTTAAATGGATAAAGACTGATATTAAATTAGGAAAACTGCGCTGAAAGAAATGTACATGTTTTGATCAAAGAAGAAAATTAATTTTGATTGTAAGCTCTAAATGTAAAAAGAATATGTCACATATTAAACTATTGAAATTCTAGATTGAATATTGTATTGACCAAAGTTGATATTAAGTAAATTTATTAAATGTTGATAGCTGAGATTTATTTTTTATTTTAATCTAAATGAAAAATAGAGTGAATCAATTAAAATGTTGGAAATTCAACAAAATTTTTGGTTATTGTCTATATTAGAATGTCATATCCGAAAAGATCAAGGGTTCCATGGTGTGATTTTGATATAATGAGAAAATGATTTTGTTAAGTGAAAATAATTAAAGAATGAGATGGAAGAGATAGAGTCTTGACAGGAGCACAGAGTGAAAGAAACTGGAAGTACTAAAAGAATATTTGATTAGGTATAATGTTTGGGTTTTTTGTTTATTTTGGGTTTGTCGTGGTATGTATAGGAAAGAAGGCCAATGTGAAGGTGAATAAAAATATAGAATTATGGAAATAATTGTCTATGAATGGGGGTGAAATCACGGTTAAGAGAAAGTTGACGGTTAACACAGTTTGGACTTGTCCTTGCGTCCCTGACAATCTCTAAATCCTCATATAGGTCTAAACGAAGGGTATTCTTATCTTGGATGTTATGAATCAAAGTCACACCATCTGGGATGTTAAGGTGGTGTTTGTTGACTTTGAGATGGTGAGAGAAAGCTGATGTATTGTCACGTTTAGTGTGCTCTGCTGCTCTAGTAGACAGTGATCTATAGGTTCTTCCTACATAAGAGGCATCACAATCGGCATTAGAAAAATGTAGTTCTATGGTGCAGGACCTTTGCAAGAGAGAAGTATTCTTTTACGGTACAATTCTTAAAGAATACCAGGAATTTCAAAATAACAAAAAGCTTCCCGTTCTTTTCGACATGATACCCAATTGTTATAAAACGTTTTCAGAAAATGACAATGAAGTTATTATTTTAGATAATTTAAAGAAAGATGGCTATGTGCTACATTCAAGAGAAGAGCCCATGAATATGGCACATCTGGAAATGGGATTAAAATCCTATGCAAAGTTACACGCCATGTCATTCGCTCTAAAAGATCAAAATAGAGAAATTTTTGAAAATATCTCAAAGAACTGTCATTCCATAATCAAAGAGGTGTTCGTAAATTTAAAAAAAATGTATGATACAAGGTCACCTACGGTAGTAGAGACTCTAAAAGAAGCTGGTAGACCTGATTTGTCGATCTTGTATGAAAAGTATATAAACGAGAAAAGTATTTATAACAGATTTATGGAAGTGTGGGATACTATTCCCAATGATCAAGCATTAATGCATGCTGACTGCCATAATGCGAATATGATGTTTCAATATAAGGTATGTTATATAGAGTTTTCTGATTTTCTATTTAAAAAAATCAACCACTGTTTTGTGTAATAAATCTTTCTTTAATGTTTTTCCTTACATTTTAGGTTTTTTTCACAATTATGTCTATTGTTATGTTATACAGGGTATTTACAAAATTATAACCAATTTTATATGAAAATCGTAACAAGTTCAACTCCCTGTATAAATAAAAATAAGCAAAACAACAACGGTTTATTAATGACACATTTTTTAAAGTATTGTCAAAATTTTCAAGAATGGTCGATATTGCTAATTTTCTTTATATCAAATACAGGGTGAGTAAAAACGCAAGTACATTATTTTCACAGTAATTTTAAATGGAACACCCTGTATTTTATATCACTATTGAAAAGTACCATTACCGTACTTTAATTTTTAGGTAACATTCCCTATGTCTAAATTTATTAGTTTTCGAGATATTTTCATTTTTCAATGGACCAGTAGCGTGGCCACCCAAATCACCAGAATTTAATAAACTGGACTGATGTTTTTGGGGTTACGTTAATAATGAAGTTTATAAAATACCTCCAACAACAAGAGATGAGATGAAAAATAGAATACAAAGTGTATTTCGATGTGTTAATTTACAAATGCTCCGTACAGTAAGTAGCTCATTCAATGATCGTTTTTAGGCGTACATAATAGTCCAGGGTAATAAGGTTTTTCCCATGACACTTGAGCAGCCAGGGTACTGAAGCGTTTTTTCGACAGGTAATACCTAAAAGAGCAAATTGTAACTATTTCCTGCGTAAGATCTGGCGGCCATTTTTATTTATAAAAAATTAAGTGTCAAAAAATGACATTTTCCCTTTTTTTCAAATCAATGGAAAACAGTGAAACTTATGGTTTTTTTAGTACAAATATCGTTGAGATTATGGAAAAAGCTTTAAAATGACGTATTTCAAAGTTTGATATACTCATTTATTGTTAATATAATTGCGAAAAAAGGTCGGAATTGCAAAAAAAAAACATTTCGCAATATCTATTGTAAAAATTAGTTTACAGCTTTGAAATTTTTGTCATATAAGGGTTCTTTAGTGCTTAATATGTGATAAAAATTTTAAAGCGATTCATTCAATTGTTTAAATTTTATTCAAATTGTTTATCAAAGAGAGCATTTTTTTGCAATAACTTAAGTCAGAAAAACATGACGTTAGAACCATTCCACATATGTTAAATGAAAGAGCATGAGCTATATTTTCAACTTGGTTTAAAAAAAGTGAATAAGAAATGCATTTATTAGTAATAAATAATTATGAAAAAGTATCGTAAATCTTTCTTTATAAACTTTTTATTTTGTTATATAAGAAATTATATATATTTATTACAATTCTTAATCAATTATGATATAAATAACATTACTTGGTAGTTGTGCACTTAAAACAGGGTAAAAAAGTTAATTTTTTTGGAAAAAGTTATCCAAAAAGTTTATAAGTAAAGATTTACGATACTTTTGCATAACTATTTATTACTAATAAACGCATTTTTTATTCGCTTTTTTAAACCAAGTTGAAAATATAGCTCATCCTCTTCCATTTGACACCTTTGGAATGGTTCTAACGTCATTTTTTTCTGACTTATGTTATTGCAAAAGACTTATTGCTCTCTGAGATAAACAATTCGAATAAAATTTAAAAAATTCAATACATCGCTTTGAAATTTTTATCACATATTAAGCACAAAAGAACCCTCATTTGACAAAAATTTCAAACTTGTACACTAATTTTTACAACAGTTATTGCAAAAAATTTTTTGCAATTCCGACCTTTTTTCGCAATTATATTAACAATAAATAAGTATATCATACTTTGTAATACGTCATTTTAAAGCTTTTTCCATTATGTCAAAAATATTTGTACTAAAAAAATCATAAGTTTCACTGTTTTCCACTGATTTAAAAAAAAAGGGAAAAGTGCCATTTTTTGACAGTTAATTGTTTATAAATAAAAATGGCCGCCAGATACTACGCAGCAAACAGTTACACTTTGTTCTTATAGGTATTACCTGTCGAAAAAACACTTCAGTACCCTGGCTGCTGAAGTGTCACGAACAGGGTATATTTTTGTCTTATTACCCTGGCCTATAAATATGTTAGGAGATAATTTTGAACACCTTATGTAATTAAATATTAAAAATATTTTATTAAAAGTAGCTTCTAATTTTTTCAAACACGTTTTTTTGCAAAATGTATTACTGATAAATTATATTTTGTTCTTTATTTGTTACATTGTTACATTTACATACAAAAGTAGTGTTTAATTGTCTTCACAAAATATTGTATTTTGTGTTTGTGTGTTTTTTTGTAACATTTATTGCTAATTTTCTTAGTTTATTTGTTGCATTTACATACAAAGATGGTTTCTAATTGTTTCAAAAATGTTGCATGTAGTGGTTGTGTTTTTATTTGTAAAATGTATTACTAATAAATTATTTGTATTTCTTTATTTGCCTAAGTGTTACATTGATTACCGGATTGATAATCGGTAATCTTCAATTGTCAATTCAGTCATAGCTTACTTAAAATTTAGATAAATTTAAACACCTAAAATAATTTGCTCTGAAAAATGAAAATATCTCGAAAACTAATAAATTTGGGCATAGGGAATGTTATATAAAATTAAAGTACGTTAATGTTACTTTTCAATAATGATATAAAATACAGGGTGTTTCATTTAACATTACTGAGAAAATAATGTACTTGCGTTTTGACTCACCCTGTATTTGATATAAAGAAAATTAGCAATATCAATAATTCTTAAAAAATTTGACAATAAATAAAAAAATATGGCATTAATAAACCATTGCTGTTTTGCTTATTTTTATTTTTACAGGGAGTTGAACTTGTTACGATTTTCATACAAAATTGGTTATAACTTTGTAAATACCCTATATAACATTACAAACCTTTACATTTTTGTGATGTAGAAGTTAACAGGATTTCGAATATAAAATAAAATATAGGGTGTTCCATTAAAAAAAAAACATAAGTTATGTCTGCCACTGTGTTATGGAACGCCCTGTAACATTCTAACTAATTTTGTAATGTGAAGCTCAAAGGTGGCTAAAATTTTTGTTATTAACTTTTATTGCTATTTATTACTATAGCGGAGCTATTGAGCTTTACCCTACGAATCAATCACCCTGTATATTGAGGCAAACTTGAAAAAATAATGTTCCTTCTCAGAATCACCTGAGAAAAAATCTCGATAAGAGATTCTGAATGCCAGATTGTCAACCGTTTTAGATTTAAAATTTTATGTTTAAATGTAACATAATCTACGCTGTACGCAGCCTACGGCGTCTATTGGATACCACTGGCTAAAGGCAAGCGTCCACAGACCCGCATCGTACGCATCGCACGCAACGGATTTTAGTTTGCCTTGTACAAAAACTTATGTAACTGTCCACTGATCCGCATCGTACGGATCGCATCATCGGTAATGCCGAAGGGTTGCTTCAAGAGGCAACTTTTGCGATGCGTGCCGATGAATCATACAGAATGCCGATCAGTGGACGGACCCCGCGCGCATTTAATATTTTTAATTATTTTTATTGTATAACATTTTGTAGGTATGAGATAAGTAAACTTAGTTTTAACTTTTATTTTATACATAGGTATATTCAGAAAAAATATCACAGACCGTGATAAGTTGATTATGGGGATTAAAATGTCATACACATTACTTATTTTTCATTTTTATTGGTCTTTCTCAAGATATTTCGAGTATCTAACTATAAAGATTATTCTCGTTAAAAAAACAACACATTTTTCTAACTAATTATATATTTGAATATAAAGGAGGGCACAAAACTGTTACACATTTACGGAAATGGAAAATAGTAGGCTGAAAACTCCAGTACAAACATGAGAGGAGAATAAAGACTATTTTAAACAATGAACTTTTTAAAACATATTGAGAGTTGTTAATTATGTTATTGAGAGAGGTGTAAAATTGATGCAAGACATTTCATTGTCCCTCACAAAAAATGAAAAAGCAAGCAAAGTGTGTTATAAGTATGTAGCTGAAAACGGCATAAAGTATTTTACCGATTTCAGAAAGGCAACTTTGATTAATCTTAAACAAACTTTTACTGATATAGTTACTATTTTCAATTTAAATCAAATTGTAACAGCTTTGTGTATTCCTTTATACTCAAATGTATAATTAGAAAAATGAGTGCTACTATGCGGTCTACGGTCGTGTTTCTTCTATAGGTTGCGGTCTACCGAGAGAATCGGTGTATAAGCTGTAATATTACAATTCCGAAAAAAAAAATGTTTACAAAGTGAATGAAAATGTGATAGTGTGTGACATTCTCCATGTTTCGATTTCTTGTTGAATATGTTGTTTATCCAAAAATTATGCTTCCTTTTTCTAGATTTTTTTTATTCTTCCTCTTCTGCTAACAAAGTAATAATGACTTATTCTTCATCGCCTTCGTTTATTCTCACAAACACTTTCCGCAGGTAGGCATCGGCAAACCGATTGCTGCCGATACAGTGGACGCAGTATGAAAAATTAATCCGTTTGATGCGATTTGTCCGATGCGAACCTGTGGACGCTTGCCTTAAGTTGGTGAGTTTTTGTCCGTCAAAGTTTATTCAAAGTAGGTAACGAAAATGAACAATTTTTCTACTGCGTGACGCTGTAGGAAGACTATAGCCAAAGAAGTTTATCGTATGTTAAAAATTATCTAAGTCTACTTATAAGATGGTTTTTCCTTGTAGTGTGGCTGATATCAGTATGTGAAACAATATATGCGGTTGTATGTGAAACAATAATTGTGCATTTAATGATAGAAGCATACATATAATTTGGACTATACAGAGAGAGTCTGTAAAGTGGAATAAATTCAATATCTCAAATACTAATTGTTTTTTTGGAAAATGCTCAGACCCGTCGATTAGTATTTCAAATTGTCCTTTTTGACATTCAATAAAAATGTATACAGGGTGTCCCAATTTAGAGATATGACGTCATCGTCGATTTTCTTAAATGGCAACACTGTCATTTTGATAGCTAATTTGATAGGGTTTGTAAAGTTATACATAACTGCAAAATATCAAATTTTTATTCTCTACCATTTACAAGATAATAGAAAATAACAAAGTTATATCTGTAATTTGGAATATTATATTCAATAATTAAAATACTAACTGTTTTTAACATATAATAATACTGTATACAGGGTGTCCCAATTTAGAGATATGACGTCATCGTTGATTTTCTTAAATGGCAACACTGTCATTTTGATAGCTATTTTGATAGCGTGTGTAAAGTTATACACATCTGAAAAATTTCAAAATTTTATTCCCTACCATTTACAAGATAATAAAAAATAACAAAGTTATGAAGAACAAGAAGTAATCAAATAATAATTGAATTTATTTATTTCAATTAAGCAAATGCTCATAACGTTGCCCATTGACAATTTGACAATAATTGTCAATGGGCAACGTTATGAGCATTTGCTTAATTTATTGAAATAATTAAATTCAATTATTAGTTGATTACTTCTTTTTCATAACTTTGTTATTTTTTATTATCATCTAAATGGTAGAGAATACAAATTTGAAATTTTGCAGTTGTGTATAACTTTACACACCCTATCAAAATAGCTATCAAAATGACAGTGTTGCCATTTAAGAAAATCAACGATGACGTCATATCTCTAAATTGGGACACCCTGTATACATTATTATTATATGTCAAAAAGGACAATTTGATATACTAATCGACGGGTCTGAGCATTTTTCAAAAAAACAGTTAGTATTTTAATTATTGAATATATTCCAAATTACAGATATAACTTGGTTATTTTCTATTATCTTGTAAATGGTAGAGAATAAAAATTTGATATTTTGCAGTTATGTATAACTTTACAAACCCTATCAAATTAGCTATCAAAATGACAGTGTTGCCATTTAAGAAAATCGACGATGACGTCATATCTCTAAATTGGGACACCCTGTATACATTTTTATTGAATGTCAAAAAGGACAATTTGAAATACTAATCGACGGGTCTGAGCATTTTCCAAAAAAACAATTAGTATTTGAGATATTGAATTTATTCCACTTTACAGACTCTCTCTGTATATTATATTAAAAGATTGTTGTATTTGGCATACCCTTAGGCACCTAAATATTTTCTAGAATAAATTGGTATACAAGCATTTATAGATGGACTGCACGACAATGAAATGCAAATAGCTCTCAGATTACAACACCACAAAACGCTAGATGAAGCACTAATCTCAGCTCAGGAGTAAGAAGCAAGGAAAAGTATTTCCAGATCTCTCTCACAATTAAAAGAAATAAGATTTACATAAAATGAGCAAGTCACTACCCCAAATAACTAACAACTGGTTTGGACTTCATAATATATACTACACATACAAAGTTTAAAATGAGGATATCTCAGATTTTGCCTTTTACAAAAAAGGCAGGCACTTAAAATGGCGGCTACACATATGTGCCTAATAGCACGATAACTTTCGGACGAAAAGTCCGATTTTAACCAAATTTGATATATTATATACATTTTATTATATGTATATTTATAATATATTCCATTTTTGATTTATAAGATTGATTTGTGAACCGGAAGATTCGGTTTACCGGAAGCTGTTTTTAATTGTTTTTATGTAAAATTATGTTTTTTTAAATTTTTTCACCCCGTATATATTATTTTTTCAAAAATATAATAACGCCATTGAAAAGAGCATAAAAATATTATTTTGGAAACATTTTGAATTTTTAATTACCTTAATGGACAACGCAAATTGACATGGATTAATCCTAATGGTCAAGTAAAAAATGAAATAGACTACAACTGTACAACAGACTTTTCATCAGAAAAGTCTGTTGTACAAGACGTAACCGTTCTTAACCATTTTACAACTGGTAGTGACAGTAGATTAGTTATAGCGAACCTTTAATGCATTAATGGGCAACTTGAAATGAAAAAGAGAACAAACAATTTACAAAATATAGATATGGAACCATTAAGGGAAATAAACAAGAGTATACAGAGAAAATAAAAAACATCATGCCCGATAAGAATCAACTCAAATATAAAGGAATCGACGAAATCAATAACATTATAACAGAAGCATTACTGAAAGCCGGGAAAGATATAGCACCCATGGGACAGAAAAGACAAGAATGGATCTCACATGAAATAAAGACAATAATGGAAAACGGAGAACACTAGCTCAACAAAACAAGAGATCAACAGAAGAGTACTTGAAGATAGACAAAAGCATCAAGGAAAAGATAAAAGAAGATAAAAGAAAGAAACAAGAATTTATCTGTAACGAATTATTTGATTTCTCACGAAGTGGCTGACGGCTGAAGACGTTCAGATTGTTATGTTTTATCGGCTCTGATATTGGTTTGGTTTTATCAATAACATTCTCGCTCATATTTATAATGCATACTACTTAGTTCCAATTATTTCAATTTTTAACAATGTGTCTGCAACTGCCATGTGTACAATATTTCTGCTGTCAATTACCAGTACATCACAGCCATTTTCACTGAATGGATTTCCTAGATCTTGCATTACACTAGTTAGTGTCTTGATATACTTCACAAAAGCGTATCTGCGTATACTTTTCAGCTTTACGGGGCTCTGATCTTTTTAGACTTGCTTTAAAATGTGTAGTTTTACAGAAAAATATGCTTATTAGAAGAAATGTTAAATTGTGTCCTAAAGAGATACATGTTCTTCTTCTTCTTAAGGTGCCGAGACCGTTTGTCGATCGTTGTCTCTCATGTTGCCCAGCATATTAACAATCATTGTCTTATTTACAGCCGCACGAAATAGTTCAGTGCTAGTTTTCCCAAACCATTGGCGTAGGTTTTTAAGCCAAGAATTTGTACGGCGGCCCACACTTCTTTTTCCCAGTATTTTACCTTGCATGACAAGGTGAAGTATGTCATATTTTCCTGGGTGACGCATTATATGACCAAAGTATTCAAATTTGCGCCTTTTACATGTAGAGGTAGGTTATTTATTTATTCCTGAAATGGTAATTAACGTAAATAAAAGTTCCAAAAAATTTCCAACGAAAATTTTTACGCTCTTTTCAATGGCGGTATTACTTTTTTGAGAAAATGTTATTTACAGAGTGAAAAAATAAAAAAGCATATTTTTACCTAAAAAAACAGGAAACAGGAAAACGTCATATAGTCCAGAAAGCCACTGCGCATCCGCTAGGAAAAATATTCCGATTCGGATTTTTTGCACAATCTTACTTAAAATTGACCCCTTTTAACAAATTTGCATGTTGCCAGGACCAAAAGTGGGTCAAAAATTTTTTGAACGTCCTGGAACACAGTTTTTTTGGGTTTTTTGGATCATTCCAAACAGAAAAGGTTACTGACATTTCTCTAAAGTTGATAGTTTTTGACATATAAGCAATTAAAAATTGAAAAATTGCGAAATCGGCCAATTTTAACCCTCAAACACTATGTAAAAACCTGAAAATTTGAACGTTGCCAAGGTTGGTACATATTCTTTAAACATCGATTGATGAAACCCCGAAGAGTTTTTTGCAATTCAATATTCAAAACTTCTTTGTTTTTTAATTGCTAATCAAGCGTGCGCGACACTATTTTATACCGACATGACCGTATGGTGCAAATGAAAGGAATAAATTCGTTATTTCGTAAACCGGCAATTTTAACCCGGGAATAGTCGCGCTCACTTCTGTAACGTCGATAGTCGCGTGTGAGATTCTATCTCAAAATACGAATTTAAAACAAATTTTTATTTTTTACTATTTTTATCTACTTTTTATATTGAAAATATGTATTTCTAACAATTGTTATGTTATTAAAAAAACCTGTGTTAACGGCCACCTGCCAACGTCGGCCACCTGTCCTAACGGCCAGTTTAAAAATTTCCCAAACCAATTATTTGTAGACTACAAAAACTGGCAATACCGTCCACCTTTCTATATCGGGCAATAGTTCTTTCATTTTTAGTGGCCGTTACTGACAAATTTTACTATACAGTAAAACCTGTGTTAACGGCCACCTGCCAACATCGGCCACCTGTCCTAACGGCCAGTTTAAAAATTTCCCAAACCAATTATATGTAGACTATAAAAACTGGCAATAGCGGCCACCTTTCTATATCGGACAATAGTTCTTTCATTTTTAGTGGCCGTTACTGAGAGGTTTTACTATATTACGAAAAAAGATGAAATGTGAGATTCTATCTAACGGCGCCACTACTCGCGGGTTAAAGCTAATTGGCTCTCTCCAAAGCCATAAATTCCAGAAAAAGAAGAAGAAGAAGAAAAAAAATTCCTACGCATTACTACACCCTTTCTCGAGGCACTTACGAAATTTTATCAAAATTTCAAAATTTTTCATCAAGTTATCGCGAAAAAGGGTAAAAATTGAGATTCTATCTCACCGCGCGACTACTCGCGGGTTAAGAAAAAAACCCGAAACAGGTCGATTTTTATTTTTAAGTTATGATATTGTGGCATATATGGTATATTAGTGACGTCATCCATCTGGGCGTGATGACGTAATCGATTATTTTTTTAAATACGAATAGGGGTCGTGTACTAGCTCATTTGAAAGGTTCTTCAATTCTCTATTCAGTAATATAAACATTTGCAGAATTATTTATACAGGGTGTCCTTCTACTTCTTTTTTTGTCAAATAATTTAATTTAATAAAAAATTTTTTGGACACCCTGTATAAATAATTATGTAAATGTTTATATTACTGAATAGAGAGTTGAAGAACCTCTCAAATGAGCTAGCACACGACCCCTATTCTCATTTAAAAAAATTACTGATTACGTCATCACGCCCAGATGGATTACGTCACTAGTATACCATATTATGCCACAATATCATAACTTAAAAATAAAAATCGACCTGTTTCGGGAATTTTCCTTAAAGTTGCCTGTTTACGAAATAACGAATTTATTCCTTTCATTTGCACTATATTGTATACAACACATGCAACGGTGGAAAATAGTGTCGCGCACGCTTGATTAGCAATTAAAAAACAAAGGAATTTTGAATATTGTATTGCAAAAAACTCTTCGGGATTTCATCAAACGATGTTTAAAGAATATCCACCTACCTTGACAACATTCAAATTTTAAGTTTTTCACATAGTTTTGGAAGGTTAAAAATGGCCGATTTCGCAATTTCTTAATTTTTAATCGCTTATATGTCAAAAACTCTCAACATTACAGAAAAGTCACTAAAGACCTATTCCGTTTGGAATGATCCAAAAAACCTTTGGAACTTTGTTCCATGCAAGAAAAATAATTTTAAGAAAGAAACAAACAAAAAAAAAAACGTTTAAAAAATTTTTGACCCATTTTTGGTCCTGGCAACATGTAAATTTGTTAAAAGGGGTCCTTTTTGAGTAAGATTGTGCAAAAAATCCGAATCGGAATATTTTTCCTAGCGGATGCGCAGTGGCTTTCTGGACTAATACCTAAATTAAAACCTTTATATTATGTGTAGTATATAGGCTATTGATTATGTACTATAGAAAGGAACTACAACGTTAACGTGGTTTTATTATTTCATATGGTCAATGAATCTCTATATATGAAAAAACCGCGGAGTGCTACCATTTAAAGGGGTGCGTTTTTGAGAAATGGGTAAATTAGTCCCTGGGCACAGGTTACATTAGGGTGAGTTCTATGTACTTTTGGTTCAAACACGTCTACATAAAAATTGTTCCTGCTTAAATTTCCTATCTAAATATAACTTTTTAAAGTAAAAGATGCTTTTTTTTACAAAAATATATTCAAAAGAAAAAGCACAAAGAAACTCAAAAGAAAGAAATTTTGTTTTTTGTCCCATAACTTTTGTCCACGGGGATATAGGTATAGACATTGCTTCACATGAACAAAACTTACATATTTTCTCTTTAAAATGATGTTTGGTAGAAGTCATTAGGATTTACAGTTTTCGAAATATGATTTTTCAAAATTCGCCACTTACAGCAATTTTGGGCAATTTTCCTTGTTATTTCGCAAATATTGTTCTGTAATTTGTTCTACGTAACTTTAGGCATATGCAATGGTACATGTAAGAGGAATAGAAATCAATTACCTTTAAAATGTTCTACTGTGTAATGTTGTACAACTTCTTTTAAAGAGGTTATCTTTTTCAAGATTTTATACTTTTAACGAGTTTTTATATTTTTTACGATTATTTTTTAAATTTCACATTATAACTTTTTGTTTCTATATTTAAGTATATATTATATAATAAACAAGAAAGCTTATTTTCTTTACTTTAAAATGGTGTATTACAAAAAATTCTATGATTATTTTTGAATAAGATATGCTTTTTCAAAATGTATTAAGTAGGTGCTTGCAACGATTTTTGATTTTAGGATTATTTTTTAAATTTCTCATTATAACTTTTTTATGTGATTGTGTGTTATGATTGGTCAATATTTACGGTCAAAGCTCCTGCACCACAAGCTTTGCTTGAAAAAATACCATGTAAATGTACCAAAGGATGTACAAAAAACTGCGGTTGTAGGAAGATAGGAATTACTTGTTCAATATTCTGCAAAGGGTGCATGTGCGTGGGTACTAATTGTGGGAACTCTTAGATTACAGAGGTGTCAGAGGAAGATATTGAAGCTAATGCTAACGAAGAGATGGACTTTTATTTTGAAAATTTTGTAAATGTCAACGTTTAAATAATTTTAACTAAAGTGGTATTTTCTAAGACTAATGTTTATGTAGTTTTTGTAAAAGAAATAATTTTAAATAATACAGGTAAAAAATATCAAACAATCACTTGGTTTCCATTATTTAAATATAGATGATACACCATTTTAAAGAACAGTAAGTAAGCCCTCTTTATTGAGCAATATACACTGTGTCCGTAAAGTATGGAACAAATTATTTTTTAGCTAAACAGAGCATTTGAAGAAATAATCCTGAAACACGTCGATTTTTTATTTTAATTTACCGTATTTTAAAATAATATTCTAATATACAGGGTGAATTACTTTCGAGTAATGACGTCACTGTCATGTTTTTTAAATGGAACACCCCCATTTTGTCTCAATTTCCGGATTACTCTAGTTGAGCTGATTCCAAAAATGTATCACATGTTGATTCAAATTGGTACAGGGTGGACAAAAATACAATATTTTTGTGTGTACCTACTCAGAATATTAAATTTTAATTAATTTTTGATATTAAATTAAAATATTAAATTAAACAATATCAAAAATTAATTAAAATATCAAAAATACAATAAGTATTTTTGATAATATTGTTAATTTAACTAACGCGTTACTTTATGAACACACACAAAGCTATTGTATTTTTGTCCACCCTGTACCAATTTGAATCAATGTTGTTCTGAAGCTATTTTCTTGTGGCATTTTTACAATTTTAACTATTTAGAATGGGAAATAAGCCACAATATTATTAATAATATTGTGGCTTATTTCCCATTCTAAATAGTTAAAATTTGAATCAACATGTGATACATTTTTGGAATCAGCTCAGCTAGAGTAATCCGAAAATTGAAACAAAATGGGGGTGTTCCATTTAAAAAAAATGATGGTGACGTCATTACTTGAAAGTAATTCACCCTGTATATTAGAATATTATGTTAAAATACGGTAAATTAAAATAAAAAATCGACGTGTTTCAGGATTATTTCTTGAAATGCTCTGTTTAGCTAAAAAAGAATTTGTTCCATACTTTACGGACACAGTGTATAGTATATTCATGCCATTAAAGAAAGAAAAAAGTGTCATGAGAAATTTAAAAAATAATTGCAAAAAATAATATTTTTTTATATTAGGTATTAGTATATATTAAGGTATATATTAGGTATATAGTATATATAATATTTGATATATTATATAATAATATTATTTTATTTTTATATTATGTTATAAAAAATCGTTAAAAGTACAGAACATTGAAAAACTATAATCTCTTTAAAAAAAGTCGTACAACGTTATACAGTAGACCATTTTAAAGGTAATTGATTTCTATTCCTACTACGTGTACCATTGCATATACCTAAAGTTACGTAGAAAAAAGTTACAGAACAATATTTGCGAAATCACAAGGAAAATTGCCCAAAATTGCTGTGAGTGGAGAACTTTGAAAAATCATATTTCGAAAACTATAAATCCTAATTACCTCTACTAAGCAAAATTTTAAAGAAGTAATATGTAGGTTTTTTTTTCTGTAAAGCAATGTCTATACCTATATCCTCGAGGACAAAAGTTATGGGACAAAAAACAAAATTTCTTTCTTTTGGGTTTCTTTGTGCTTTTTCTTTTGAATATATTTTTGTAAAAAAAAGTATCATTGAGTTTAAAAAGTGATATTTAGATACGAAATTTAATCAGGAACAATTTTTTTGTAGATATATTTGTAACAAAAGTGCATAGAACTCACCGTAATGTAACCTGTGCCCAGGGACTAATTCACCCATTTCTCAAAAAAGCACCCCTTTAAATGGTAGCACTCCGCGGTTTTTTCATATATAGATGTCCATTGACCATATGAAATAATAAAACCCCGTTAACGTTGTAGTTCCCTTTAGCTATTTTATTTTGAATATAATCAATAGCCTAATATTTGGTCCAAATTAAATGCTTCTATCATTAAATGCACAATTCTTATAATTATTGCACGAATATGCCGAACTATTGTATTACTATTTTTTTTCGGCTGAACCAAACAAATAATTCCACAAACAACTAAGATTGATATCATCTTAATCTTACTGATGTCGCTGTCAGTTGCTTATTGATTCATTTTCTTTTTTAGGGTGATGATAAAACAGTTCCGCTTCGCATGGTTTTGTTAGATTTCCAAGCAGTTTGTCTTCATTCGCCAGTAATAGATATTTCCTATTTTCTTTGGATCAACTTATCACCAACTGAAGCTCCAAAAATTAAAGATTTTGTAGAATATTACTACAATGAGTTTTGCTCATACCTTAAACAACTAGGAAGTGACGCTGAAAAAGTATTTCCTAGAAGCATTTTCGAAGAACATTTAAAAGTATACCTACCCTATGGCATATTTTTAACATTACCCTGCTTAGATATATTATATTTGGACAATGAAGATACGCCAGCTCTTTTCGATGAAGAAACCAACGAGTTCTTTGGAGCTTTGACTAAAGACCTAAAAATCAAATCACGGGAGAAATATTTGGAACGGTTGATGGCATTAGTGGATACCTTTTTTAATGGTCCGTATGCGTAAATACATAATTATCCTGGATTTTTGAGTAATATCAATTATCGATTATAAAAGCAGAGCTAGTTTGTAATAATAGTTTTGAATAAAGTGTAATGTATAAAATGTATCTTTTAATAGTACATTTTTTTGTAATTTCAATAAAAATCATCATCATCTTCAGTAACTAGTTCTGGATCATCAGTAACTGGACATAGTTCTCCCTCAGCTCATTCCATCTGTCTCTGTTTTGTGCAGCTTGCTTCCACTTACTGATAACTCTCTGCTCCTTAGTGCTTCTTGTAGTGGCCTCCACTGGACAATACGGTTTAGCCATCCCATCAGTCTGATAATCTGACAACGTGTCCTCTCCAATTCCAGTTTAGCGACGCGAATCTTTCGACAGCGTCTTTTGCGATTCGGTGTTTTAGGGAGATACCCAACATCTGGCGCTGCATATAGGCCTGGATCCCGCCTACCAAAAAAAAGTTGATTAATAGCAAGCTGAAAATTTGTTAACAGCTTTTGGGGTCTCGTCGGACAAACTTTGATGTATGGGAACACTGGAACAGGGGGAGTTTTAATTGTGAAACAGGTTAGAAATTTGGAACGTCGTTTTCCAGCATTGGAAGCGTACGGTTACTACGGTTGTATTGTTTTGATTTGTTTCTTGTGCTTATATGTTTTGTTATTTGTTTTAATTGATGTGTTGTGAATACTAGCTGTAAGTGTTTTCTTTTTTTTTATTACTATCATCACATCGACCAAGTTTCAACGACCTAGTTAAATATTTGTATATTCATGGCGTTGTATGGTTCTGATTAATATTGGTTCTATAAGAAATAAAATCTACGAATTATTTTTGTTTTTAGAGAAATTAGGATTTCTCCCGATAGTTGCGGTTGCAGAGCACTGGCTTGAAGTCAACGAACCTTTTTTTGTAAAAAAATATACCACAATTGGTAGGTATGATCGTCCAAGTTCAGCTCATGGAGGCATCCTAATTCTTTCTAGAAATAATGATTTTTCTCTGATAACATAATATGATTTTCTGTTGAATTAAGCCTTCTTTGAGTTCTCCTTAGTTTATAATAAAAATTTTAATCTTTACATTATTTGCATCTATAGATCACCTGACTGTCCTGTGGAACTATTTTTTCAGAACCTGCTAAATTTGTTAGATGACTTACCTCATATAAGCAGAAAAATGATATGCGGGGATTTCAACATTAATTATGATGCTTCTTGTGCTACCCAAATATCCTTGGTCAAGATATTTGAATAGTATGGTCTCTCAATGCACGTTAATTCTCCTACAAGGATTACAAAAACTTCATCTACCATAATTGACTATATTGTCTCAGATTTCTCACCCCTTGATGTCTGCTCTACAATTATTATTGCGGGATTATCAGATCATGAAGCAGTTTTTACGAAGTTTAACATCTTCAGCAAACCCTCCTCGAAAACCCGACGTTTGGGTAGGATTTTTTCCGCTCGGAGTTTTCATAAATTTCAAATGTATGCCTAACTTCTGTGTGGCATTTTCCTTTTGCTGACGTGGACTATTATTTCAACGATTTTTTAGAAAAGCCAAAACATCACAAACCCTAGGCTACTAAAGGTATCCGCATATCAACCAAGAATATGCGCTCACTAATGTATAACAAGAAATTTGCTACCAACGTCTCTGTCATTCAATAAATCACCAAGTCTAGGGTAATCTATCTAAAACTCATCAAATCAGCTAAAAGAGTGTTGCAAAAGAAGCTTGGTCAATAATAAACGGTCTTCGAAATAGAACTCACGCAGCTCAAACATTTGCCCTTCCAAACCCTGAAAATCTAAACGTATACTTCGTTAATGTGAGTAAAAATATAACTTCTACTATTTTGCCGCAAAAAGATCCCATTTCCTATCTCCCTAATTCAGGAATGTTCTCGAATTCATTCTTTATAAGACCAATCGATAAATCTGAACTGATCTTAACGATCAATATTATCAAAAGCAAATCATCCTGTAGTACTGAGTGTTCAGGAGTGTTCTCGAATTCATTCTTTATAAGACCAATCGATAAATCTGAACTGATCTTAACGATCAATATTATCAAATGCAAATCATCCTGTAGTACTGAGTGACAATCCATAAAAATCTTCTCAAATCTCGCAGAAAATGTGTTGGAACTCCTCGTCTCACTAATTAATGATTCCTTTGAAAGAGATAAATTTCCAGAGTGCCTAAAGATAGCCAATAATATTCCTTTTCATAAGGGTGGTGAAAAATCTAATGCTTGCAACTATAGACCTACTGCTTTACTACCGGTACTCTCCAAAATTATCGAGAGACTCATAAAAACCCGACTTATGTCCTTCCTCATTGAAAACAACATCTTATTCCAAAATCAGTTCGGCTTTTTACCTAATAAATGTACCACTGATGACATATTTTCTGTGCGTCATGAGGTTTATCAACCACTAAACAATAATCTTTATACTGCCACTGTTTTATGTGACTATGCCAAAGCTTTTACTTGTGTAAGTCACAACATTTTGATTAAAGAACTAAATTTCTATGGAATTAGAGGTATTTTTTTTTAACTGGTTCCAATCTTACTTGAATAATAGGAAACAACTAGTTAGAGCAAATGATTACTGACTCTAGTCTCAAAAACATTGTAGGTGGAGTACCACAAGGTTCAGTATTGGGTCCTCTACTATTCCTTATCTTTATAAATGACATCACTAATTTAAAAATCGATGGGAACATTTTTCTTTTTGCTGATGATACCAGTATCACTTTAAGCAACTCAACTATTGCAACTCTTCATGCAACTATAACTTCTGATTTGCTTACGATAAAAACCTGGTCTGACTCTAATTTACTCTCTTTTAACGTGGGTAAGATAGTAGCATTATCCTATAAAAGTGCTCTTCAACCCCTGCTCGCTAATAACAGCCAGATCTCTACCGTTGATTCTGTAAAATTTCTTGGTATTTTTTTAGACAGCAACCTCAAATGGTCCCTTCATATCGATTTGTTAAGTAAGAAACTCGCCTCAGACTGCTACGGTATAAGATCTGTTTCGAAAAAACTCAATTAAGCATCTTCTAAACTAACATATTTTTCCTTGTTCGAGTCTCATCTTCGATATGGTCTTCCTTTTTGGGGTTCTAGTACAGCTGCCCAATTAGATGTTATGTTTAAATTACAAAAAAGAGCAATAAAGTGTCTGTTTGACCTCAGAAGAATAACACATTGTAAAAGTTACTTCAAAGATCTCGGAATTTTAACCCTTCCATCTTTATATATTTTAGAAACTGTTTGCTTAATTCATAAAATCCTTTATAAAAGGTATATTTGTTAAAATCCCTATAGAGGGCTACATCAAAGACAGAACTAGTTTTCGATCGGTTGACCGATTATCATCAGTGTAATCCTAAAATGTGTACAACCAGATAAAATGATGCAAAATATTTAAAATGTTGACTAAGGTTATAAAAAGTTATAGGTTATACTCACTTAGAATCTACATGCTAACCACCAAAGTAAAAATATTTGGGTAAAAACCCTTTACAATTGATCCGTCATAGGAACATATGAAGAAGATGTGATTTATAACATGGATGCGTAAAATATCCAATGTTTTACGCCCGAGCTCAATCTGACAAGTTCACATCATGGCTGTATGGAAGCAAGTAATTTTGATAACGGAAATTCTGAATGGTGACATGACAGGAATGACATTTCCACAGGAAGTTATAGTTTCCCTGTTGTTTTTTGGTATTTATTGTAAAATTTGTTAAATTAATAACAATAAAAACAGTCGTTCCCACTGTGGTAAATAGTCTATTAAAATGGAAATACACTTGATGTACATGTTAAAATATTGTAATGAAAGAAGTAGGCAAACCACATTACACATAATACGGAAAACTTGATAAACGTTATTAAACCCTTTATACTCTAGGGCTTAGAAAAGCAGTTGTATGTGTATTTCAAGTTATCAGTTATATTAGAATAATTATTGGAAGTTGTTATAGTATGCGGAAGTACCATAAAAAATCACTGTGTGGGTGACAGAGGTGTAGAACTGTTTTCTGATCTGGGAGAGATATATAATACAAGCTAAGATACATGCGACCATTTCTCAAAATCCCTGCATACCGCCTGGAACTCTAAGGGTTCGACAAAACAAACCAGTATATGACATAGTTAAACATAGGGTAGAGGGTTGGTGTTATAAATTTATGAGATTATAATTAAAATGTAACATGAACGGGACCCAGAAAGAGTAGTAAGACTATTAAATTTAGTTACAGTATGCTTATATGGGGTGGAGATAGTCACAGAAAAATTATTGATGAAAATTTAGAGATGAAAAGGTATGTATGTGGGTGATGATAACAGATGTTGGTTTGTGTGTGTATAATTGGATAGATGATAGTGGTTGATGGATAGAGATGAATAAGGAAAGAAAATCATTATGAATTGTGTCAACTCAACTGTAAATGTGACTGTATGAAAGCGATGGAAGTAATAAAGAGGTGAAAAGTACTATTGTAGTTAAGAAAGAAGTTAAGAAAAAAGTTGTCGATGAAGTGGATGGAAGTCTCGGTTGAACGAAACATGGCGGTTGACACAATTTGGGCTTTTTTGTTTTTCTTTGACTATTTCTAGGTCCTCGTACAAGTCCAACTTCAGGAAGTCTCTTTGTGGGATATTGTGTAGAAGAAAAACATCATCTGGGATGTTCAGAGTATGATTTTTCTCTTTGAGATGTTGTGAGAAGGTAGAGGTATTCTCTCTTCTGATGTGTTCGAGAGAGCGAGAAACAAGTGATCTACAGGTTCTTCCTATGTAGGTGGCATCACAGTCAGAACATTGTAGTTTGTAAACACCACTACGATTCATATAGTTGATAATATTTTTGGTGTTAGATAGAGACTGTCCTATGTTGTTGGATACCTTAAAAGAAATTTGAACGTTATCTACTGATATTTTTATAATATTTGCAATATCCCCAGACAGTCTATCTTCGTGAAAAGGTATGGAAGCCTAAGTAGGTTTGGTTGTCAAATCCCTAGGGAACGCGGCATCTTGTAAGACCCTGAGCTGTCTTTTATGTATGAGCTTGCTTATGATGTGTGGATCGTATCCGTTGTTGAAAGCAATTTGACGCAGTATATTTAATTCTTTATTGTAGTTGGATGGTGATAAGGGGATGGTTTCAAGACGGTGTATGTAACTGTGAAAAGCAGCAAGTTTGTGTGACATTGGATGGTTGGAAGATGCTGGGATAACATGGTCGGTCTGTGTTGGTTTCCTGTAGATACTGAATTCGAAATGGTCATTTAATCTGGTAATGGTAAGGTCGAGAAAATTGATTGATTGAGAAGACTCTAACTCCATGGTAAATTTAATGTTGGGGTGGATTTGGTTAATTCTAGAAAGTAATGAGTCAGCTGTATTTGAGTTACCTGAGATGATCAGAAAACAATCATCAAAATAGCGAAACCAGTGGAGAATTTCAGGATTTTTCATGATATGTACGGATTCTAAATGATCCATAAAAATGTCAGCTAGAAGAGGGGATAGACAAGATAGGCAAGGAAGAGGGATTATTGTTGAATTCAAAGAAGTCTTGAGCTAGACAAAATTGTAGTAATTTAATAATTGAACTGGTGGTAAAAATAGTAATGGAATTTGCTCTTAGAAGAGAATGTACCAGATTAATAGTTTCTTGTTTTGGGACTGAAGTAAAAAGATTGCTAACATCAAAAGATAGCATGGGAATGTATGGACGAAGCTGAATTTGTTGGAGATTGTTGACAAGGTAACTTGTGTTTTTGACTGAGAATCGAGGGGTGAAGTTCGTCATGTTGTTAATGAGATTAAGAATAAATTTTGAAAGAATGGAAACAGGAGTGTTTATGAAGCTAACAACTGGACGAATGGGAATTCCCAATTTTTTCCTCGTGGGTTTGCTTAATTCGTAAACACCTGCATGTCTTTCCAGCAAGGCCTCATCATGACTACTTCACCAGAAATTCAACTTTTGATGTCTATTTACCGATCCCGTCCTCCTAGTTAGTAAAGAAATCTATATTATATTCCGCAAAAAAACTATACAACCATCTCCCTTTACAACTCAAATCTGCAACATCTTTCCCCAAGTTCCGTAAAATGACAAAAGCTCATCTATCTAAAAGACCATATTATTCAGTAGAAGAGTTTCTTAATGACTAACTAAGAAATTACAGTAATGTACAAGTAACCACACTTATTTATATTTGGGTGTCACGTACAGCAGCTTAAACCTATTAGTTCCTATGTCTGTATTTTACTATTTGTTGTAGTTCACTTTGCAATCTCTATTAATTTTTGCAATATATCGGTTTTGTATTTTTTTCTATACTTTATTAACTTATATTTTTTTATATTGACTATTTATCAAATTTCAAAAAATTGTATTTGTTATTGTTATTGTTATTATTTATTTTTATTTTCTGACTTTATGTTAAGCTTTGTCCATAAAATTTGTATAATTTTTCAGTGACAATAAAGCATCTTTCTATTCTATTGTATTCTAACGTCAGACCACGAAAACTTCCCATGTATTTTGTCGGACAGAATAATTAATTAAATTAAACATTAATTTTTGCAATATATCGGTTTTGTATTTTTTTCTATACTTTGTTAACTTATATTTTTTTATATTGACTATTTATCAAATTTCAAAAAATTGTATTTGTTATTGTTATTGTTATTATTTATTTTTATTTTCTGACTTTATGTTAAGCTTTGTCCATAAAATTTGTATAATTTTCAGTGACAATAAAGCATCTTTCTATTCTATTGTATTCTAACGTCAGACCACGAAAACGTCCCATGTATTTTGTCGGACAGAACTTCGAATTGATTTGTTACCCTTTAATTAAACTAGCATGCAAAAATCAGACTAGTATTTATCACCAACTGGGCATTTTAATAAGTCCGACACGTAGAACATGACAGGTGATAAATAGTAGTCTGATTTTTGCAAGAGAGTTTAATGAAAGGGTAACAAATCAATTGGAAGTTCTGTCCGACAAAATGCATGGGACGTTTTCGTAGTATGACGTTCCAAATTTTTAACCTGTTCCACAATTGAAACTTCCCCTGTTCCAGTTTTCTCGTACATCAAAGTTTGTCCAACTAGACACCATTAACAAATTTTCAGCTTGCTATTAGTCAACTTTTTTTGGTAGGCGGGATCCAGGATTATTAGCCCGAGTTATGCAAATATTGTTCACTACTTTTTGTGGGTGTTAATGTTTCTGCTCCATGAGTACCAGCAATACATACTGGCCAAATATTTCCCTTTTTAGGCATACTCGTAAGTTCGATTAGTTCAATTTACCAAACGTTGCTCAGACTAATCCCATGCGAAGTGGGAGCTCATATGTCTGCTTATCTCTGCCCAACCGACTTTCATGTTACAAGTACTTATAAAAGATGTAGTATAATAAAAGATGTAGTATATAAGATGTAGTCTGTTAATATCCCTTCCATCAACAAAAATATTACGATTTAGCATCAGATTAGTCATTATTTGCGTCTTGTTCATGTTAATCTTTAGACCGACCTGTAAGGAAGCGTGATATAATTTGTTAAATATTTTTATTACGTCATCCATACGATTGGTTATAAGGACGATGTCATCTGCAAATCACAAATGACTGAGCTTCTTTCATGTGTATTCTAAAAGCATCGTGAATGACTTTGCTGATATAGCGCCTCCTTGCTGTACTCTTAGCTGTATACATAATTTATTTGTTTCTTGTTCAGATAGTCTCACGCTAGCCGTTGCATTTTGGTAGACATGATTATTTTATTGTAGCGATAGCCTATTTGGCATTCTGTCATTGCTTTTAACATTTCCTGCTAGATTATGGTATCGAATACTTTCTCATAATCCACGAATATCAGTGCCTATGGTTTGTTGTATTCTGCAGTCTTTTCTATCAGGTTCTTTGTTGCTAGTTAAGTGGTTATTAGTGCTATATCCCGATCTAAATCTGGCTTGTTCTCTAGGCTGACAGAAGTCTCTAATAAAAATATTTGGCTTGTAATTGTAAACGAATAAAATTAATATAGTCCAGAAAGCCACTGCGCATCCGCTAGGAAAAATATTCTAATTCGGATTTTTTGCACAATCTTACTCAAAAAGGACCCCTTTTAACAAATTTGCATGTTGCCAGGACCAAAAGTTGGTCAAAAACTTTTTAAACGTTTTTTTTTTGTTTTTTTCCTAAAATTATTTTTTTTTGCATGGAACAAAATTTTTTTAGGTTTTTTGGATCATTCCAAACAGAAAAGGTCTTTGGTGACTTTTCTCTAAAGTTGATAGTTTTTGACATATAAGCGATTAAAAATTGAAAAATTGCGAAATCGGCCATTTTTAACCCTCAAAAACTATGTGAAAAGCTGAAAATTTGAATGTTGACAAGGCAGGAAGATATTCTTTAAACATCGATTGATGAAATCCCGAAGAGTTTTTTGCAATACAGTATCAAAAACCCCTTTGTTTTTTAATTGCCAATCAAGCGTGCGCGACACTATTTTCCACCTCCACCGCTGCATGTGTATACTACTACTACTACATTGTTTGATTTGCTTGTCTAGATAATTGCTAAGAAGAAATGCGTTCAATGTGTGTCCCTGTTTAGGATTTTGTCCTCTTCAGGGTTTGTCGTGAATGTTTTTGTGTGGCAGTAAAAGCAAACAGTCCGAAAAACACACTGGGGCAAGTGTCGTGTCCTGGTGTTTTTCCTTGGTTATGCCGGACGGTGGTGGTGTCCAGAAGGCCAAAAGTCAACAGAGAAGAAAGTTTTGATGGATTGTTGTTGGTTCCATAGACATTTACGTGTACTGTCCGTGCTTTGCTCTCGACCAGTCTCCCTAGAAACCATTGTACAACGACAGGCGAACCTGCGTCCCTCGTGGGCGGTCAGGAGGTGGCTTTTGAGCGCAGCGTGGACAGTGAGCGTTCGAGTGGAGAAAATAGTTGCGGCTATTTTCTTGGGACGAACAGGTATAATTGTGCAATGAAGTTGGGAAACCGCAAAAAACCAACTTCTCCCTGTTCGGGGTAGGGAAGAGGATATGTTATAGGTGGGTACGGAAGGCTAACGGAGTAGCCTCGAGGATGTTTTCGTACTCTGCCGGGAGTTCGTCAATGCATATTTGCATTAGAGCGGACGGTAAATGAATCTTTTTGTGTTTGGGCGTTCGGCAGAGTACGTGGCCGGAAGATGAACAGGAACATTTGAGAGATTCTTGTGTGTCGGAGGGGGGGCCGTTGATTACTTTGATTGTGAAGTTCCTGTTCAGAGAGTTTATTCTCTCGGTGATTTTGGGGATGTTTGAGATGTTATGGATCTCGTTTGAGGGGTATCGCCAGTGCTTATAGTTGCATCTACGCAAGATTCTACGTTCTGCCCTCAACAACCTCTCTTGTTTTGATCTAGCACAAAGAGAGTAGATGCATGATTTGTACTCCATGACGGGTCGAATAAAGGTCTTGTAAGTGTGAATGAGAGTCTTCTTGTGTGTCTTGCCAATTTTTCCTGAGAGCGGGTTGAGAAGTCTGGCCCTGTTCCTTACCCTATCTAAAGTTGCCTTTAGATCTGCGTCCCAGTTAAGAGTCCTGGTGAACAGTACTCCCAAATAGTTCGCAGTCGGGCTAACGACAAGCCTTTCTCCCAACAGACTCAGAGGATATTGGTCGTCTTCATTAATTATGATTCTATATGACACATAAGGGGCGCGAAACACAATTGTTGTTGTTTTGTTCGCGTTCAGCGTGACTCTCCACTTACAACACCATTCGCCGACCCCGTCCAACAGAGCCTGGGCTCTTCTGAAGAGGAGTCTTGGGTTGTATCGAGAGGTTGTTGAGAGCAGAGTCGTGTCGTCTGCATAGAGAAACAGCCGAGCACCTGGGATATTTTGGTTAGTGATGTCGCTGTTGTAGATGATGTACAACAGCGCTGCTAGGGCTGAACCCTGGGGAACTCCAGCTTGTGGAGTGAAGGGGGTGGATTTTGATCGCCTATTTTCACTCTAACAGTTCGGTTGTGGAGGTATGAGTGTACAATTTTGGTAAATTGCAATGGTAGCCCGATGTCCAGAAGTTTCCGAACAAGCCCGTCGTGCCAGACCTGGTCGAAAGCCTTCTGCACATCCAGGAATGTGGCTATGGCAAATGAACCATCGTTGATGGTTTGAGTAACTTTAGTAGTGAAATCTATTAATGCATGTTTAGTAGATCTACCTGACTGGAATCCGTATTGGAATTTTGGTATGATATTGTGGTTTTCGAGAAAGTCATTGAGCCTCTCTTTTAGGATTAGCTCAAGAACCTTACCCAGAGTGTTGATTAAAGAAATTGGTCTATAGGATTCCACGTCGGTTGGGGGTTTGCCTTTTTTCAAAAGCATGATGGTGTTGGCCACTTTCCAAGGAGTAGGAAAGTGGCTGTTTTTGAGGCATGCATTGAATATTTTAGTTAGAAGAGGGATGATACTCTCAGGAAGTTTTTTGAGGCACCTTCGGTTGATGCCATCAGATCCGGGAGCGCTGTTTTTGCCTATTTGGCAAAAGCTCTCCGTTTCCCTGTTTGTGAGGGGGTCCATGATAGGATCATAGACTGGAATGTGGTGGTTGAGAGTAAAATTTACTATGTATTCTGTGTTGAATTTAAATATGCGATCAAAGTTCGGGTTGTCTGGTGTTTGAAAATTGTTTTGAAGCGAATTTCTGAATGCTTCAGCTTTCCCTTCTTTGGAATTGACTATGTGATTGTTGACCAACAGATGGGATGGTTGAGATAGTTTTTGTTTTGTTAGGACTTTGAATTTCTGCCAGAATTTACCTCCGTCTCTGTAGTCCAGTTTTGAGGTAGTATCTTCCCACCGGCGAGCCGTTAGGACAGATATCTCCCTCTTTATCCTGGCACTGATTCGGTTGTATTCTGTTTTGATTAGTGGATTTCTGTTGGCCTTGTATTGACGTAGAAGACGTCTTTTTTGTTGGATTTTGGCAATGATGTATTGTGGAAGTGCCGGTGATGTATAGGTTATTTGTTTTAGTGGGATTGCGTGCGTGATCGCCTCGGTGATGAGGTTCTCAATTTCGGTTGCACTGGTGTCGATACTATCGTTAGTGTCGAGTTCGCCTAACATAGGGAGATTTTGAGTGATGAAATTTTGGAATTCAGTCCAGTTAGCGTGACGATAGTCTCTTATAGATCTTGGAGGGTTTGGTTGTTTTGGAATTAGTATGTCGGTGTCGACAAGAAGAGGTACGTGGTCTGACGTTATTGAATCGCCTATGTGGCATCTATCCCCGAACCGATCCAGAATGTTACTAGTAACTAGGATGTGGTCGACAATAGAGGCCCCATTGGCGTTCAAAAACGTGTATTCAGTGTTGGTGATTCTTGAAATGGGAAGGTCTAGTAGATAATCCGTGAGACGGATGCCTTCTGGGTTTGAACGGTGATCACCAAACTGTGTGTGTCTACAATTTAGGTCACCCATCAGCACGGCTTTGCTAAGCGTTGAAAAATACTCAAGCAAGTGCCTGCTGAGTGGCTGACCCGGGAGTTTGTAGTAAGAGACTATCGTGAGGGTTTCGTTATTGGGGATATGCACGTCAATTGCCAGGAAGTCCACATCAGGTGGACGAAAATTTTGTGGGAATGTGTGTGTGGTGTGCGGTATTCCGTGTTTCACGAGAATACCATTCCCACGTGAAACCTGACAGCGGTTTCGATGGATGATCGAATATCCTGCGAAGTGTGGATCGCTTTTCGACAGAGTATCTGTGAGTGCGAGGATCTGGATGTTGTGCTTCGACAGGATATTCTTGATGAGGGGTCTCTTTTTGGAGAGACCCTGACAGTTGACTGTGCCTAGGGTGAAATCCATAAAGGGAGGGTGTCTAGTGGTTGGAGCGGAATGTCACCGTGACATTGCTTCCGTACCCGTGGACCACTGTCGAGTGGTCGTAGACTTGGCTAATTAGATTAGCCGTGATTGCTGCGATATGCTCGCGAAGTTCCGGTAGCAGGTTCAGCAGCAGAGCAGTCTGGATCGACAGGATGTTCTTCGTTTCCGTTGGGAGTTCAAAGGGAGGGAATGATCTTTCGATCGATAGTGGCTGTATTTCGTGTTGGGCGGAGGGGATAGTGTGTCTTTGTGGACACTTATTGGAATATGCAGTGTGGTCACCGCTGCAATTCGGGCATTTGGGTTCCTGCTGTTTTGTGCAGGCGCTGGATTTATGATTGCCGCCGCAGTGGGGGCAGACGAATGCTTTTTGAGGGCATTCGTCAATAGAGTGTCCGTTGATGCAACATTTGCTGCAGTATTTTGGGGTAGGTATAGTAGGATCGGAGCCATGTGGAAGTTCGGCATTGTAGATTTCTCCGTCGAGAGTTATGCCTCGGCTCAATGCTGTTGTGAACTTCTCTAAGGATTTAGTCACCACCTTGATCACCTTAGAGTCCTTGCCTAGTTTGTAGGACTTGACCCTCCACAGTTTTTCAACTGGGAACTCCTGTTCGGTGAGCAACGCGGTGACCTCCTCCTCAGAATAGTCCACATCGATACCGGTGATGCAGAGGAGGTAAGTGGGCTCTCTAGAGGAAGTGTTGGGGTTTTTGCTACGGCTGTGAACCGTAATCATAGTTTGGCCAGTTGCTTTGCGGATTGCTTTTTCTATTTCCTCTGCATTTATTGGATTAAAAAGTCGCAGGTGTGCGATGCCATGAGAAAGAACTTTGCATGAATGGATCTTATTGGCTAGAAGAGAGGTGGCATTTATTTGCCGAAAGAAGGTGCGTTTATTGCATAGATCTTTTGGAAGATCTTTGATGAGGTACTCGGACAGAGTCGGATCATTGATGGCATTGATAACGTTTTGGTTTTTTGCTTGATTTTTTGGGCGAGGATTAGCTGCGGCATTGGCATAGGACATTTGTTTTAGTTGTCTTCTTTGGAAGACGAAGTCGTTAGGTTGTTGTGGATTGTTTGCGCTGATGGATGCTTGTTGTTGCGTGGGTTGTTGTTGAGATGATTGTTGAGATACTTGATTGGACGTTTGAGTGGGTATTTTTGGTATAGCACCCTGCTTAACCTGAATGCTCTGACGCTGAGGACCAGCCTGTGCTGGTGTTATAGGCGGAAAGTCGCGTGCATATCGCTGCAGAAAAGGGTTAGTGGCGTCTTCCTGCTCGATGCGGCCGTAGGCCTCGCGATACCTCTCGCGGACGATTTGCATCTCCGCGCTCAGGCTCGCGAGATCCAGTTCCGCCTGGAGCCGGTTGTAGCCGCTGGGTGGAGGTACAGTGCCTTCCTGTTGCAAGGAGGCAAATTGATTGGCTGTTGTGGTGGTTACAGTGGTGGCAACGTTTGTCGAGGTCGTCGTCCGAGGACGAAGCGACCGGGTAGAGCTGACGGACCTTACTGACGAAGGCATGACGATTGGGAGGATGCTATTCTGGCGACCGGAGGGCACCTCAGCCTCAAGGTGTTCTGGGGGGTAAACCCCAGGGATAAAGGTGGCTTGTCCACCCCTCCGTGCTTTTCCGGCGTTTAGACAGTGGCTATATTTACCTGATGGGTGCAGTTTACCCTGCTGCTGGTGGGTCCCTCGTTGAAAGCCTTTCTCGTGATTAGTTTGTCCCCCTTACTCGCACTTGTTCTTGGAGCCGTATGTGAACACTAGGTAGAGTTCGGGGCGAGCGTATTCACTCGAGCCCAGGGCCAGAGTATTCCTCTGTAACCCCGCAATCCGTCTACCTTTTTGGTTTACACGGCCAAGCGTCGTTGGTTTTTCACACTGAGTCCAAATTAATCGCTTAGGGCTAGCCGTGCGCCGCTACTTCAGCACTTGGTGCTCTCAGGCTTCTCGCTGTTCGTCGGTAAGAGTGGGGTGTGCAAGCAGTGACCTTACTCTTCGACGTCCGGATCGAGAATGATGTGTATACAGTATGGTGCAAATGAAAGGAATAAATTCGTTATTTCGTAAACCGGTGACTTTAAGGAAAAATCCCAAAAGAGGTCGGTTTTTATTTTTAAGTTATGATATTGTGACATATATAGTATACTCGTGACGTCATCCATCTGGGCGTGATGATGTAATCGATAATTTTTTTAAATAAGAATCCGGGTCGTGTGCTAGCTCATTTGAAAGGTTCTTCAATTCTCTATTCAGTAATATAAACATGTACATAATTATTTTTACAGGGTTTCCAAAATTTTTTTATTAAATTAAATCATTTGGCAAATTGAAAAAAATTAAATTATTGGACACCCTGTATAAATAATTATTTAAATGTTTATATTACTGAATAGAGAATTGAAGAATCTGAAAAAATCGACATGTTTCAGGATTTTTCCTTAAAGTCGCCGGTTTACGAAATAACGAACTTTTTCCTTTCATTTGCACCATACTGCATACACATGCAACGGTGGAAAATAGTGTCGCGCACGCTTGATTGGCAATTAAAAAACAAAGGGGTTTTTGATATTGTATTGAAAAAATCTCTTCGGGATTTCATCAATCGATGTTTAAAGAATATCTACCTACCTTGGTAACATTAAAATTTTCAGCTTTTCACATAGTTCTTGAGGGTTAAAAATGGCCGATTTCGCAATTTTTCAATTTTTAATCGCTTATATGTCAAAAACTATCAACTTTAGAGAAAAGTCACTAAATACCTTTTCTGTTTGGAATGAACCAGAAAACCTAAAAAAATTTTGTTCCATGCAAAAAAAATAATTTTAGGAAAAAAAAAAACAAAAAAAAACGTTTAAAAAATGTTTGACCAACTTTTGGTCCTGGCAACATGCAAATTTGTTAAAAGGGGTCCTTTTTGAGTAAGATTGTGCAAAAAATCCGAATTAGAATATTTTTGCTAGCGGATGCCCAGTGGCTTTCTGGACTAATAGATTTCTAGGAAAAATAATTTAACAGAATAAACTTCATGCAAATTTTCTATATATTGTTCGCGCTGGATTAACTGATCAACTTAGTCTTTTTATCTATTCTTTTTTTTTCTCCCTCTTCATAAGCAATTCGGCTTGTTCCTTGGCGGATTAATACCTCTCTGGAAGGTTGTCACTCGCATCTGTTGCGCGGTCGGCCGATACTTCTACCGATGGGTGATTTATCTCGTGCTATTTTGACCACACGTGTCTCCCCCATTCTGGTTATGTGGTTATTCCATTCTTTTTCTCTATTTAGTGTCGATGTAATGTCGATGTGCAATTGTAACTAAGCTTATAGACAGTTGTTTACACCAGGGCAAAGTCCCTAAGAGCTGGAACAACTCTAAAGTAATCTTATTACACAAGAAAGGTGATAATCGAAAGTTGGAAAACTACAGGCCCATCAGTATATTGTCACACCTATTTAAAATACTCACCAAAGTCATAACTACCCGACTGACAAGAAAATTAGGTGAATACCAACCATATGAACAGGCAGGTTTTAGAAAAGGCTATTCAACTTCCAATCACCTGTTAACCACAAAAATATTAATAGAAAAATGTAACGAATACAAGTTTCCAGTTTTTATAGCATTTGTAGACTACGAAAAAGCTTTCGACACTATAGAACACACGGCCGTAATAAACGCAATGCAAAATTGTAGAATAAACAGCAGATATATTAACTTAATAAGAGAAACCATGAACCAATCTACAGCTACATACTACCTAAATGAAAATGAATACACGAACCCTGTATCATTAAACAGGGGATTCAAACAGGGAGACACTCTATCACCCAAACTGTTCACCTTAGTTTTGGAGGACGTTTTTAAAAATCTAAATTGGAAATATAAGGGAATAAACATCAATGGCCGCTATCTCAGTAATCTATGATTTGCGGATGACATAATGCTGATAGCTACTGACCTACAAGAACTGCAAACCATGCTTTCAGAACTACACACAGAATCTTCTAAAATAGGACTGAAAATTAATTTAAACAAAACAAAAGTCATGCACTCCGAAGAAACGATGACAATAATAAACAACAAAGTTATAGAAAAAGTTGAAGAATATATATACTTAGGACAAAAAATAATACTAAATAGGGAAATTCAAACGGAAGAAATAAAAAGAAGAAGAAAGTTAGCATGGGCAGCATTCAGCAAACTGAACTATATACTCAGAATTCAGCAAATTCAACTACATCTTAGATCTAAAGTTTTTGATGCATGCATTGTTCCGATATTAACATATGGGGCACAAACATGGACAATCACAAAAAAGAATATGAACATACTCAGAGTCACTCAACACGCGATGGAAAGAGCAATGCTTGGCATTTCACTTAAGGACAGAAAAACAAACACATGGATAAGACAGAAAACCAAAGTCACAGATGTGGTACAAAAATCACTAAAATTGAAATGGGAATACGCTGGACATGTAGCTAGGACCGATCTTAACAAATGGCACAGAACAATTCTAACCTGGAGACCATACGAACACAAAAGACCCAGAGGCAGACCTCCTATGAGATGGACAGATGATCTGAAACGAACTGCCGGGAAAAAATGGCTACAAGTAGCGTACAACAAAAAACAATGGAAAGGAAGACTTGAAGAGGCTTATGTTCAGATGTGGACGTGAATGGCTAGACGAAGAAGAAGAAGAAGAAGTGTCGATTCGTTTCTACACTGTACGTTACATTGTCTTTTAATATCTTCACTCCTCTTTCGATCTCTCAGTGTATTTCCTGTAATTCTTCTCAGTACTCTCATCTCTGCCGTTTCCAGTAGTCTTTGTATTGTGGGTGTATCGGGTCTTGTTTCTGATGCATATGTCATTATTTGTCTTACACTGGCTTTATAAATTCTTGACTTTGATTAATTCTTGATGTTCTCTATCTAATGACCTAGATAATTACCGAGTTTACGCAGATCTCTTCAGTTTCTGTATTTTTCCTCTTCTTCCAATTGTTTTTTTACAATCTAACTATTCCCAAACATTTTTTTCTTTACACACATCCCTCCCTGACATTCAAAATATTTTCTTCTGTTTTGTTTCCTATAAGATTTTCGCTCTGCTAATGCAACGTAATAAAAACAGGCCATAATCAGGACAAAACCGTGAAGTGTAGAAACAATTGGGGGAGACTTATGTCCAGCAGTGGACGTAAATTGGTTGGATGATGATGATGATGATGAATGCAACGTTGCAAAAGTTGGACTAGAATTTCATATAATTCTTCTGAGACGTATTTTATTAGTTCAGCGAGGATGTTTCCTGGACAAGGTGCCTTGTTATTTTTTTGCCGATTTACGTATATTATCATCTTCTATTTATTTTGATATTATTGGTATAGGTGAGTGTAAATAATTTATATTACGGGTTTCATTGCGTTCTTTGAAGTTTGGTCTACCTTCAAAAGTGTTTCAAAGTACTTGGACCAGTTATCAGGTATAATTGATGATATTATTTGATTTTTTTTCGTGTCATATTGATTTTAATAGTTATTCTTTAACTTTCTGACGTTTCTGCATCCTCTTAGATGGGAATAACACATTTATTGCCAAGCTTCATTTTTCTTACTTCCTCGCACTTTGGCTTGGGTCTTCTTGTATATCAGTTTTTCAGCGCGGTCTACTGGATTCAAAAATTGTTGGTATTTCCCTTTTTAATTTTACAACCAGCACGGCAGTCTTCTCTGGTTCTGAATTTCGTGTCGATGGCTTCTGATTCTGCTCGGCCCCCCTCCCTAGACACATTTTTATATATAGGCCAAACTGGTAACAGGTGTATTTTCTCAAATACTTTTGATAGGTTGTAAAATTATTTATTTAAATCATCTAAATACTTTCGGCATAGCACATGCCATCTTCTAAGCTTCGTATTATAGATTATAAATGCCTCATAGAAGAATAATTGTCGACAAACAACATATTAAAAATTAGATACAGGGGCAAAGCTACTGTTGTTTTAATGGGTACCCAATGGTACCAGGAACAGCTGTTACAATGCAATATTACCATTGGGTAGCCATTTTTCTTCTTCACGTTCCATGTCAGAATTATCCAAGTCCATATCAGAATTACACATATTTCTATATAGTTGTAATGTTCTTTGTAACATGTAGCGTAGTATATCCATGGAATTCAGAACAAAGTGCTAAAACTTGGTCTGGAAGCTGAAGCTGAAGTCTTTTCTGAAAAACATTTCGAGAGCTTCCAGGCCGTTCAGAAATTTTACTAGTTCAGATATCACTTCCGAAAATTAGGTTAAACCTTATTTTAAGACCTGGATTCGAATGTTTACGGGAACTTCACATCGGACGAGACTATTATGAAATTTTACATTTCTATTGACCTGTTTAAACATATTACTCAATAAATTTCTTCCATAGTTTTCTCGGTCAGTTCATTTTTCGCTATGTTGACAATTTCAATATAGGGTATTCTTTTCAATTATTGCACCTCAAAGTTTCTTAAGTAAGGCCATTCCACTTCAGTTATGGCCTTAGACATTTTAAGCCTCGGTTGCTTTCAATGACGGTCTAAAGTTATCTTTCCATTTTTTTATGTCGTGTTTTGGTTCTTTTCTAATTGTTTTATGAATATCTATAATATGTATTCTTGAGTACGGCGTTTGTTTTCCGCTAGTAGTTGTCTTCTTCCTAGTGTTGCCTAAATGCAAGACCAAGACGAGACTTAGACAGTCTTGGTCTTGATATTGCGCCAATGCACCTGGTCTTGGTCTTGGTCTTGCACTCTCGGTCTTGGTCTTGGTCTTGCAGCAAGAGTCTTTTAAGTCTCGCAGTTAGCCATTAGCATATTGCTATTTATTTATTAAGCGTTAGGTTAGATCTTAGAACAACGTACATTTCACATATTCTAAAAGTGCCGGTGGGGGATGGCGTCTATTCGTAGAGTTATAGTCGTTGTAATAGAAAGAAAGTATTCGAAATCATGAAACAATAAATGTTATATTATTTGTTATTTCATTATTTCGAATACGTCTTCTCTTTACACCGACTATAAAACTACGCATAGACACCATCCCCCACCGGCACCTTTAGAATCTGTACACTGTAACAGAACAGAATAAATACATTTTAATCTTGAAATTAACATAGCCACAGTGATGACCAATAAAATTAATAAATGTCTAAACTGACATTGGGTAAGGTGTGAACCCACGATATAAGCTGTCCGTGCCTATGCTCTAACTCAGCGTTTCCTAAGCGGTGGGTCACGACCCAGCAGTGGGTCGCGAGCGAATTTCAGGTGGGTCGCGGCGTGACGCTTACAGTAGCTGAGTAGCGTACGACCGTGCACAATCTGGAAATGGCGCCAGTCCGTGAGGGAGGGATGGGTCGCGAATATGAAAAAACATCAGAAGGTGGGTCGCCAGACATAAAAGGTTCGGAACCACTGCTCTAACTAACTGAGCTATCCATGGTCCACGGGAGTCACTCTGTTTCTTAATAAACTTCTTCTTCTTTAAGTACCGTGCCCAAATTTTTAGGCGTGGGTAGCTTCCATAACAATTTGCCGATATCGTTCTCGATCTTGTGCGGCATGTAACAATTGATCTGCTGATAAGCCAGTCCATTGACGAAGGTTTCGGAGCCATGAATATTTCTTTCAACCAATTCCTTTTTTTCCGTCGATCTTTCCATTGAGTATTAACTGCAGCATCCTGTATCTGCTACCTCTCATTATATGCCCCAGATATTCAAGTTTTCTCTTTTTTATCATCTTCATTAAGTCACCTTCGCCTTGACCTACTCTGTTTAAGACTTCTCTGTTTGAAATGCGTTGAACCCAAGATATTCTGAGCATTCTACGATACGACCACATCTCAAAGGCTTCTAATTTGTTCATCATGTTAACCTTCATGATCCAGGTTTCACATCCATATAGTAATACAGGATACACATAACATTTTAGGAACTTGATTCTTAGTTGTAAATTCAGCTGAGAGTTGCTCAGAATAGATCTAAGTTTCATAAATGCTCCTCTTGAAATTTCTATACGAGTTTTGATTTCTTCATCCGGATTTGGTGTCTCGTTTATCCAACATCCTAGGTATTTAAAATGGTTAACTTTTGTTATTGATTCATCACTGACAATTAGCTGCATAGGGCCGACGTCTTGTTTACTAACCACAAGTAACTTTGTCTTTGTTGCATTTATGTTAAGTCCGTTATTGGAACATTCTCTAGTGACTCGATCAATAAGGAATTGAAGATCTTTGATATTTTCAGCCATGATCGCGGTGTCGTCTGCATATCTGATGTTGTTAATAGTTTCTCCCCCGATTCGAACTCCACATTGTCCTTCCAAGGCTTCATTAAAAATTATTTCTGAGTATACGTTAAACAAAGTTGGGGATAACACACAACCCTGTCTGACACCTCTTTGAATGCAAATTTTGTCTGTTTCTTTGCCGTCTACCAGAATAGAAGCTTCTTGATTCCAATATAGATGTTGTAAAAGTCTCAGATCTTTATCATCTATTCCAATCATTTCTAGATATTCAAACAACCTATCATGTTGAACTCTATCAAACGCCTTCTCAAAATCTATAAAGCAGACGTAAATTGGTTTATGTACTTCCCATGATCGTTGAAGTAATGTTAACATTGAGAACAAAGCTTCCCTTGTTCCCAATCCTTCTCTGAAACCGAATTGTTTGTTTCCCATTGTCTCTTCACATTTCTGCTTGATTATATTAAGAATTATCTTAAGAAGTAGCTTGAGAGAGTGGCTCATGAGACTAATTAGTCTAAAGTCTTTACATGATGATGTATTAGGTTTTTTTGGGAGTGGAATAAATGTAGGCTCCAACCATATCTGTGGCATCATTCCAGTCTCGTATATATAAGGTTATAAATGTTTGTTAATTGTGAGACATTATCGGCATCCAGAAGTTTGAGCCAGTCTGATGGTAATTGATCAGGGCCTGGAGATTTCCCATTTTTGCTCTGTTTGATGGCTTTCTCTACTTCCGCTTTTAAAATACTAGGACCAGTATTCGTATAATTTGTGGTGTTAAGTGGTGGCCTCGTATCCAGGAAGAGCTCTTTTATATAGTTAGTCCATTCTTCCTTTTTTTCATCCAAGTCGAGAATTATGTTACCTTTGGAGTTTCTCATAATGTGAGGAGTTCTTTTTCTCTGAGTGTAGGTAATTTCTTTAAGCTTTTTATGTATATTAAACTCGTCATGTTTTCTTTGTAGTTCTTTCATTTCACGACATCTTTGTTCCATCCAGTCCTCTTTTGCTCGCTTAACCTCGTATCTTATTTGTCGATATATCTCTCTATACCGAATCTCGTTTTTGTTTTTCCAATTTCTTCTTTGTTGAATAAGGTCTAGTATTTTATCGGTCATCCAATCCTTTTTCTTTATTGGGTCTTTTTCTGGTTTCAAAACTTCGTTTGCTATGGTGACCATGGCGGAATTCATGATATCTAAATTTTGACCGATATTTTCTTGTTCAGATCTTTCTAACTGTTTTTTAATCTCACGATTTATCTTATTTCCGAACTCATCTGCTATTACGGCATTTCTTTGTAGTCGAGTATTAGGTTTCTTCTGCGTTGTGGGGGCTTTTATTCTTTTTAGTTTTAGTTTGAATCCAGCACAGAGCAGATTATGGTTAGTTGCTGCGTCTGCACTTGGGTATGTTTTTGCAGATGTAATACTGTTTCTAAACCTTCTATTAATGATAATTTAGTCAATTTGATTTCTGACTATCTTTCCCTCTTGATCAGCTGGAGATTTCCAGGTATATAGTCGTCTTTTAGGTTGCTGAAACAAAGTATTTGCTATAATGCATTTCTCTTCTTGGCAGAACTGTATTAGTCTTTGCCCTCTTTCGTTCCTTTCTCCAAGTCCATACTTTCCGGTTATATCTTGTGTGATTTCGGCACCAACTTTTGAGTTGAAGTCTCCCATAATAATTGTAGCTTCATGTTTTTTTTGTGCTCCGGAGAATTTGTTTAATTTCGCTGTAGAATTGCTCAATTTCTTCATCTGGTTTGTCAGCTGTTGGTGCATAGACTTGTATTATATTAATATTCAGCAGTTTATTTTGCAGCTGAATCATCATGATACGATCATTGAAGGGGACGAAATTTCGGATACAGTTACGAATTTCTTCTTTGACAATGATTGCGACTCCGTTACGTCTGGGTCCTTCTGCCTTTCCCGAGTGGTATACAATGTATCCATTACTCTCAAATATGTTTGACCCTAGCCATTTCGTCTCGCATATACCTAGGATAGGAATGTCTAGTCTGGCCATTTCTAGCTGAATATTTTGTAATTTTGCACCTTCAAACATAGTTGTAACGTTCCACGTAGCTATCTTGTGGATTTTCACGACACGGGGTTTTCGTGTGTTGACGACCTGAGAGGTCCCGTGGTCTCGTTGTGATCTTCCTCCCCTGCCGGATCTTGGATTCTTAAGTCCATGATCATTAACCCGGCATTGGTCGCTAGGTAGGTTGTTACGCGAGTGGTCGCGCGTGAGATTTTCTCTCACATATCCAACTTTTGCCTTTCTTTACAAAATTTTACAAAAAAGATGAGATTTCTTTAACGATAAAGCCATTTGCTTTAAAAAGACACGACGTTTTTTTGTTTTATTATTATTATCTTTATATAAAATGTGACTATTGATGCCGCCAATATTTAACATTGAAAAATATATGGTAAGTGACCATCCAAAATAACCCGTGAAACATAATATAGGATTTTCATATCATCGAACACATCATCGGCGCCTTTTATTACATCATAAAAGGATATTATTTTAGGTTTTAAGGGGAAAAATAAAATTAATTTTTATACACAGTTGGTGACGCGGGTGGTCGTTTGATGAGAGAATCTCTCACATGAAGCGCACTGACTCAACAATATGGTGATACTAAGTAAACTGAGTTAAGTACTATCTGAGCGGACGAGTCTATTAGATTGTCAAGGGAGGATAATTAGGAGACTAGAATGAACTACAGCGCGTATAATTTCCCAGAAAAAAAGTTGTGCGCAATTTTCTAAAACCGTGAGAGAAAATCTCATATAGCGACCACTGGCGGGTTAAATGTATGTATAGTTTCCTTATCTGTCATGGGAAGCTGTACTAGAGATATCCACAAGGATCTTTAATGTAGTGGTTTCTCCTGGCCTTCTACATCCTGATGCCGTTGACCATTTCCTGGTTCCTCCGCCTTTGAGACCGATTTCTCGGTCTCAGGACAACAGAGTGCCCTACCACTCACCAACTCATCCGCCCGAAGCCGTTGGTCAGTAAGTGGGGGATTGCTTATACCGGCAATCATTCGGTGAGAAGTATTGATAGAGTGATAGAAGTAAAAAATAGTGACCCGTCTGCCCTCGGAAACCTAATAGCCATTCGGGGTCGGAAAAAGTAAGAATTGGCCAAGTGAGGCCGATAGGAAAGATTAAAGAAATTTTACTCAAGACAAGTTGAAAGAGAGTAAAATGTGAAGGCCCTCATGACTCGCCAGATGCGACTCATGAGAGTATGAGTATTTTTCACCTTTTGTTCCCGCTCATACATCGGGGTGTTGACTACAGACTGTATGGCTTGTCCAGCGTACCATAGCATGATGTAACGAAATGCATGCACTCCCATATAATTTTGGAGCCCACACATTCCCGACATCATGGCCTGACGGTATCTTAATAAACGTTTGCATCTAATAAGCTTACATGTGCTAAAACATGGTTAAAATACAAAAAAACCAAATTAATGACATAAAGTTGACTGTATTTCAAAGACCTGTCTAGAAAGGGATTGATCGATCCCCACCTTATACGAAATGGAATAAAAGAGTTATACAATTTGCCATTTATTTAAAAAAAATAAAAGACAATGCAAATTCCATAGTCCAAATAGTCCAATATCCTATTATACCGTTATTTCGTTACTTTAAATATTTCGGTATTTTGTTTATAGTGCAGCCGGAATTATCTGTTAATTTGTCTCGTTACTTTTGAATAACATTAATACTACAATGATTAAAATAATTTAAAAAAGCACGAAAATAGAGACTTCATCTTTAAGTTTAAAATGCGAAAGTGTCAATGAAATTTAAACTGTTAATTTTTTTGTTTGTAGTCCGCTGCGCGATTAAAAAGGATGATGAGTTTAAATTTCTTTATCAAAGATAAGTATACCGAAAACTGAAAAGGTAACATAATCTGTTTCGCGATTAACAACGCTACATGTGTCGGTGTCATAAAAACCAAAAGAATTGCATATCAAGAAAAGAAACTTATTGTTCATTAAAATATTATAGAAATAGACTGTTGTTTGATACTTAACCCGGCACCTGCCACGTGGGGTGCTACCAGCACCCCATAACACATTTTTATCAAATATTTGGTATTTCAAGTTTGGTAACCGAGCTGTGCGTCATAGTAGCTTTCTATAATATTATATAGCATATATGTGTTAGTGTTTGAAGTGGTTATTTAGTGTCATTCTGAACTTATAGCTCTAAAGTCGAATTGGGGTGTCATCATCTGGCACTTAATGTTTTACATTTTTTTTTGTATTTTTGATAAACAGGTCAAATTTACATTTTTTATTGAAATAACTGATTTAAATTATTAATATAGACTCTATACTCACTAAATCTTAATTTTTTTAGATACTTTACTTGACTTCATTTATTATGGCTTGGTACTTGCTAATTTGCTTATAACACCTTTTTCATTTTATTTTTTAACTTTTATAACATATTAGTGGCTAATAAGTTAATAAAACATGTTTATTTATATTCTAGTGTTACTCAACACATTATTTTGTTTTTTAAACAAATAGATCACAGAAAATTTTTAAGGGGTGCTGTGAGCACCCCACGTGGCAGTTGGCGCCTTGCAAAGCCACGTGGCAGGTGTCGGGTTTAACCAAAATAGCCGCGCATTTTCAGCAAATTTCGGTTTGTTTAACTGATATCGCACACTCAGCACTAACAATATTTAGTCTAATAACTTAGGCCGATAAAATTTTTAATATTATATTTCTTAAATCAAAATCTGGACAATTAATTTCAGAGCAAAGAAATCGTCTGCTGGGAAAGATTGTTCAAAATGTTTTATTTTTACATTGTACTTATGACTCCTCTGAGTACGTATCAAATATGGCAAATTTTCTTTTAATCGATATTTTGATTCGCTATGTATGCTTATGGTATTGTTCGTAATGCGCATAAGTCCAATTTTACAAATTTTTGTTTTACCTATTTTTTTGCGTCTCATAGAGTCTCTATACATCTAAGCATACACCCGAAATATTATACTACTTAAGTGACACTCGGTCCTAACTGCAAGACGCAAGAGTCTCGCAGGGTTAATCTTGTCCTTGCTCAAATCTTGCAGGCTCAGTCTTGGTCTTAGTCTTGCTAAAATTAGGCGGTCTTGTTCTTGCGAAAATGCAAGAACAAGACCAAGACCCATTTTGGGCAACACTACTTCTTCCCATCATTAGTTGTTTAGTTTTGTTGCGTATTTTGTCTTCTTTAGTTCTTAATTTATTTGCAGCCTGTAGTCCGGCTTCGAGAAGATTTTTATTTATGTTTTTGTTAATCTCGTCAATTTGGACTTGATTATGTTAAGGATCAGATTCGACCGTATCCGTTAACAACTCTCTTCACTTTTTCTTTAAAGGCATAAATCTGCGTTGTTTCTTATTCTAAAGTTTCTTTTCCTCTCTTTTTTCATGTTAATATTTATTTTTACTTCAACCACAGTATAAAGAGGAACAGTAAAACCACTCTCCGAAAAATTAGAAGTAAAATCTTTAGTCGCGCATGGCGACTGCGCAATTTTCGCAGTCGCTTTTGCCCCACTCTCGCATTGCTAGTCGCATAGAAACGTACGGGTTTTAACAGGGATAACCCGCATCCACCACTGGTGAATTACCAATTGCGTACTGCCGGTATTACTTCTTGAGATCAAAGTGCCGACATGGAAGTGGTTTACTGTCCCTCTTTATACTGTGCTTTAACTATACGATGATCACTACCCTTTGTTACGTTGTTTATTGTTGTGACGTATTCAAATATTCTTTTGTTGTTTGAAATAAAATTTAATTTTTGGTAGTTTCGTTAGGTGCGATCTATGTCTACTTTCTGCTAGGTTTCTTCTTGTAGAAGGTGTCCATAATACACATGTTTTCTTGCTCTAGGAAACAATAATTGTGGAAACAAGTTCCATACATTAATGGGGGAAATATTGTAAATAATAACAGCAAGATAATTGTTAATTTTTTTATTATCAAATTAAACTATAAACTTAGGGTAGTAATGACTCATTGGGCAATGTCAACATAAACTATAATTAAGTTATTTACAAGTTTAAGGGCGGAATTGTGACTAGGGTGCTAAAGGTTCTTGCCTTTCGTATTACGATACGAAGCTGCATAATAAGCTCTGGTTATTCTATCTTAGGGATCAACAAATTGTCAAAAAAAATAGACCGAGACAGGTTCTATATTAAGTATTTTTGGAAAAATTACCATTAAAATAGTAAATTTAACTCGTCAGCGTTGTAACTTAAATCAACGTTGAAGTCTAAAGTTATTATCAAGATAAAATTCAAAACAATTATAAAGAAACCTATCGTTAAACAACCGATCAAACTTAAAATATAATGCTTTTTAATTAATGCTTTTTAAGTTTTTGTTTAATTAGATTATAAATTGGCATTCAAATAAGATCAAACATTTTTTTTTTCATGTCTTTCTCCTCTCTCGTTACACTAAGGTTAACAGCATTTCTCTCCTGCGTATCAGAATGTTTGAATAGGATAGTTAAAACAACCCTACTACAAAGGAAATTTTAGGAAAACATTTTTTTTCTAAAGAACAAAAATAAGAGAACACTGAAGAAAGAACTTTGAAAGAACTATAATTATAAATCTGTAGGGAAATTCAACTTTCAGGTAAAAACAACTTTCTAATATAACATAAATTTCAATAGAAAACACCCTAAAAATAATAAAACTTAATTTATGATGAGCAGATATGTTAAAATTAGTGTTTCAAAGTCAGATATTCTCAACTTTAGCAGCCATGTTACACAAAATGCAGAAGAAATAATGTTCCTGAGACTATGAGGAAACCTACTATAACTCCGAGATCAGATTGAGTATTTAGGTGTGGTATTTGCCAAAACACTAACTTGGAGAGAAGAACTGATCGAAACCCGTAACAGGGTTAAGAGAAGAGTCACGCCTACTCCACGATCTCTGTGGAAATTTCGGGCGGGCGCTTTTATGAATACCTTTACATATACTATGCATCAAGCCAGTGATTCAATACAAGGTTCATATATAGGCTGAAACCTTGCTCAATCATGAGCTGTTACAACAGCTGCTATCGTTGAAAAGAGATATTCTCCATTCAAACGAAATGACTACTCCTCCCTCTAATACATAAGCTATAGAACAGCGGTTCTTAACCTTTTTGAGTGATGTACCACCTACAGTTATTTTTATTTTTTTTTGGTAAAACTTATATTTTTAAATTTTATTATCAATACTTACTAAGTACTACTATTTTAATTTTTTCTGTGTTTTGTGTACCACCGCCAATAATATGTACCACCAGTGGTACATGTACCACAGATTGAGAACCTCTGCTATAGAATATCCCAACTATACTTGAGAGGCTTACCTCTCCGTGCAGGAGTTACACACTTCAAAACGTCAGAGGCCAAAATACACTCAAAATTACTTGCTTATATTTTGGCAATGTTTTCATCAGAGAACCGACAAAAAATTACCAGTCCTACCAACAAAACTGCTGGCCTCTGCCAGCAACTAACTTCTTGATGATTACATCGACACCCTGGAGAGGCAACTCCACTTTCTATCATATACCTAGAAATAGCTCGACACCATGACTTCAACGTATATTAAGGTCAAACTTACAATCAACAAGTTTCACTTTTCTCAGTAATGTTTAACTTATTCATAATTAAACAAAAATTAATGCTGAATAGAGCCGTTCTAGAATCCAAGACCTTTGTCCAAGAACGGTTTTAGCACCTTTTCTTAGAACCGTTTTTAGCCCTTTTTCATTTGACCCATCCTCTGAAGAAAATCTCATTTGCAGGACAACATCAACCACAAAATACCACCAGTGATCAACGTCAAAAACCAGTGCCAACAAACACAAATTTCACATCCACAAGGAGTGACAAATGTTACCAAAAACAGGTCTCTCAGAAAAATACTATTGAAGTATTAAAAACCCAATCGTCAAAACCAAGCAACAACAATGATATATCGGATGCAAGATATAATAAATGCGTACTCTTCCTCAATATTATTTTAAATTTTGAAAGGGTGTTAGCACTTAAGAATAGCTCATATTTCTTATTCTTAGTATTTTTCTTAACTTGATGTACTCTACCAAATAAATATAATAGCTTTTATAGATGTTATATACAATCAAAATTTGTATACCGTTCAACGTCTAGCCAAAATGACAACAAATGATGATACTATTTCACTGAAAAAATCCATTGTAGTTAGTTGTAAAAATTTCTACTCTTGTACTCAGAAAGAAATATTTGAAAAGAAAAGATAAATTAACCGGATTATTAATGTCAAAGTAATAATATCAATGCAAAAAAAAATACTTTTAAATACTACTAAATCAGGATATTAATTCTCCTAGTATGTAATAATATTAAATTTAACTCCACTATAGCTTGTTTTATTTATATTTTATTTGCTTAGTTCCGTTATTACCACGGATGTGATACTTGGATTTTAAAAGTAAGGAACACCAAAAAGCTGAAAGCATTTTTTGAGTAGTGATGTTATCGTATAATTCTGAAGATATCTAGCATGGCATACACTACGAGCAAAGAGGTGCTTAACCTTTAACTACACGCGCTGGCGTATTTTGTTCGCCAGATATAAGAATCCTACTGCAAATATATTTAAAAATTTAATTTTTGAGCTTGTTTATCTCTCTAACCTATTACTGGAATGTGTTTTACAATTTGGTTTTAGTTTCGTTATAATCGGTCTTCTG